>NC_051188.1:103582407-104182861 GCF_015220075.1 Falco rusticolus | reverse complement strand
TGTAGAATTCTCTTACTATGTATTGCAAGCTATGGGTCTTTTCAAGGCTTGTATGTGTTGTACAGGGTTTTTTTTCAGTTTATTTTAAATTCATATGTCATTCATTTATGAAAAGGATTATCAAAAGTATATCTGTGGGTGGGCAATACAAGTTGGGATCCCAGAAACTGGATTTGGAGGAGTGCATATTTGTGTAACATATACAACTTTTGCTAACAAAAAAACCTGAACTTCAGGACATTTCACTGTGTAAGTCATGACTTTTCAGTGTTTCAGAAGCAATAAGCAATATTTTGGGGACTTTTTTTTTTTTTTTTTTTTTTTTTTTGTTAGAAGTAAGGAAATGCATCAGAGTCTGTGCTACATGGTATTCTTAATAATTTCTTTATTGAAGACTAACAGTCTGGTTAAGGAATCAGAAATCTTGCAGACCCTTGCATTTCATCTATAAAAAGCACTAATAACTAGAAAATCATAGATTTTGAATAAATAGTCTTTAAATAAAATGCAGTGGGGTTTTTTGGTTGTTTGGGTTTTCGGGGTTTTGTTTGAGATCTATCCTTGGGAAAAAAAAAAAAAAAAAAAAGAAGTATGCATATAGATGCTTTCTTAAGGACTAGCCCATTCAGATTCCAGAAACTCTCCAAATGGTTTCAAACATACCAGCTCCTGTTATTGTTATATCATATGCATCCATCATGCTTACCATACATTTTACTGGCTTAGCAGGTAGCAGAATGCTTTTCTGAAACTCTTTTCTTCAATAGCAATGTAAAACAATTTACGGTTTATAGGGTTATCAACTGAGTTATCAAAACTATGGAAGTCTCATTAAGCTTCCAGTGTGATACAGTCTTGGGATTCTAAGTCGGTGGTTGTTGTCTGGTTTTACCTGTCCAAATTATGATTTTTTCATGGTGGCCAAACAGAATGGATATGTACAAAACTGAAATTTGCAAATGCAAGTGATGGCAAAAGGATAAGCATACCTTATTAAAAAAAAAAATAGGTAGAAGTGAAAGGGCAATAAGCAAGCAGCCCTGCCCTTCTGTAAATCACTGGGGGGTGGTTCTGGAGTGCAGTGTGATCCACAGAACAGTAAGGCTGTTCTGCACAGTCTTGCTTTAAAAAGTCAAAAGGCAAAAGAAGAAAAACTGTACTGGTAATATTACAAGAAATCAAGGGCTTTGCTGCAAAGCAGTGATCTACAAAAGATCAGTCTGTGAAATTTTAACATTTATTTTTTAGTTTTTATGGGCTCCAGGATAAGACCGTTACATACATATGTGAAGAAACCTATGCATATTTTTAGAGAACAAAACAGTTGTCTAGAAAATGTGTTTAAAAGGACACATGAGATGCTAGCACAGGAACTCCATCTGTTCTTCAGCTGATGTTATGGCTGAACATAGGGCTGCATTAATGAGTATATTAATCAACTGGACAGAAAACATGATGTTGCATAGTTTCATAGGTACTCAGAGGTATTGGATACACTGATAGTCCTGTGCTGTCAGTGAACATAGTATACCACATAGAGATGGATGAGGTGCAGGATCGTGGCTGTTCACCCTCTTGAAGAGAAGATAGAAGGGAGGAGCCAGCTGAGAGTGAAAGGCTGTGAGGGAGGTACGTGCATGTGTGTAAATGATACAGTTTTCTTGCAGCATGAATACATCTTTATATGTAGCTATTTTTTTTACTGCAGGTTCAGTTTGCCACAGCATATGTAGCTTTTCCCATAGATAAAAATAAGGTGTAGAAAAAAGATACAAAATGCAGTTGCTCAGATGCATTCCAAGAACATTAATGGCTATGCTAGGATTAAACTGAGTGGTTCAGCCTTCAAAAATGGTTCAGCCTGTGTGCCAAATTACGGTGCTCATCTATGTAAGAAAGATCTATATATATAGCAGGGAAGTGTGGTGGGGTATCAGTTACATAGATATGAAAAGCTTTTACATGTTTCTGGAATTGGAATATAGGAACAGAAAATAATTGACTGCACTTTAGGCTCTCTGTCTGAAAGTGTTCTTAACCATCTCATGGGCTTTATTTCTTTTTTGCTCTGTACAAAGGAGTTGGCTGCTGTCAAAATTTGGATGTTCCAGTATTCCTTATTTGCAGGGTAAACTGCTGTACTGACAACAAAATGTGAGTTAAAGGTAATTCAGGGTCAATGCCGGTCATTCAAATAGTATCATCTAACCTCTTTTTACAGTGGGTTTCGGCCAGATGACTCCTGTTTGTTACATCTGTGAACAGCTTAGATTGGTGTGTTATAAACATTTGGTTAGTTAGTGCTAGTTTGCTGTGGTTACTCAAAGGTGAATAAATTGTATGAAATATCAACAAAATCTTTCCAACTAAAATTGAATTTTCTTGATTTTCTTTTTTTACCAGCAGTGTCCAGTGCTTTGTCATTTGAACACTTACTGATGTTGCTTAATTTTACCAAATGCAAGTTCTTATTTGATTTAAAATTATTAAATATAGTCTTGACAGTGAACTAAGACAAGAAATAAGTAAATTGAAAACAAATTCTGCTGGATATACATAAACAGTTGTGATGTTCAACAGAAGTTTAATTTTTGACATTTCCAAAATCAACTCTGTTTCTTAAGATAGTGCATATTCTTTTACCTGCAGTTCAATTTAGCAGTGTTTCCCTGAAACATTTTATTTTACACAGAAGAAATCTTTTTTGATAGGGATACACATTGCAAAACTGGAAATAGCTGAGAACAATTAGAAGCCAATTGAATGGCTCTCTTCTTTCCCAAAACTTAAAATAGATCTAAACTACACCCACTTTCTGTCCCCTCCTGACAACTACCTTAAAATATGAGTGGACTGACTGCAACATAAGGGTGTAGCTTCTTGCATATACTGGAAAATCTGTTCAGTGACCTAACTGTCCTAAAATGTTTCTGTCCTTCAGCAGTGCTGACATATACCTGCAGACATATATCTGTCTGTAAGGCTGCAGGATAAGTTGAGGTAGTGAAATACATTCTTTTATTTTTTGTTTTGTTTTGCACTGGAAGCAGTTCTATGGGCACCCCTGCAGCTGCAGGGGATTCCCAACGGGGACAAGGACAAGTTGTGGATGTGGGAGTGTCAGGCTGCTTCTGTAGCTGAAGAAAAATATGTTGACTTTGTAGTCCATCAGTGCTGCAGGTTCAAGAGATCAGCCTCTGAATACACTTCAGTGTGGTGTCGATAAGGACAATATTTGGAGCTCAGCACAATTAATTTATCTCATCCTGAAAGATGTGATTTTTGTGATATAAATCCTACAGAACTTCTCATAAAGCAGTGTGGGATAAAAAACTTCCTTCCCACCAAAAAGGAAGTAAGCTTTGAATGTTTTGAGCCTCATGGGAGAGAATCAGTCTCAAGAAACTCGGAGAAATCAGCTAGTATGTGTCATCATTTAAGTTTTGATTTTTTTTGAAAATTTATTATAAAATTAATCTTATTTCTACTGGTATAGAGGAATTTAGAAAGATTCTTCTCCTTTAGGCATGGTCTATTGAAATTGGGCAGGGTAGCTGCAGTGATTTAAAATAGTAGGTTGGGAAAAAAAGTTGTTAACAAGTTTTTGCAGATAGAAAGCAGTGAGCAAGAGCAGAGAGAGCAAACAAACATTGCCAGTGTTCCCTCATGCTGCGAGGCAAATATTGCTTTCAGACTAAGCTGGGCTGTGAATTTTTTTCCTAGCACAGAGATTATTTTTTATCTGTTGTGTTTTCAAATGTGTGAATGGGAAGGTAAGAGATTTTCCCGTTTTTTCCCCCATCTTTCTTTCTGCACTCCTTAGAGCTGAAGAACCAGCCTTGCGAAGGATATATATAGACTCTCCCTTTGGTTTTCCCCCATGAGGCACCCACCATTTGACCCATATGCTGGAAGTAAAAAGTGGTAGAAAACTCGTGTGTATCCAGATGCCCCTTCTTGTAAAGTCAAGCAAAGTTTTGGCTTAGAAAAGTAAGTCTGGAAAATCAATTGCCAAATCAGTTCAGTTTATAAGTGAGGTCTTTTAAATCTTGTGCGCCCCTGTTACAGTAGGACTGCATTACTTCTACCTAACCTGCTTCTGTAGAGATCTGGGAATTCAGAACACTTACAGGCTTTCTAACAGTTGAAATGCATCATACTGAAAACTTTAACCTACAGAGCATGGCAATGCAACCTGAATAAGTTATTAAAATACACACACACACACACACACATTTCTGTGCACATATATATATATACACATATATAATCTGCATGCCTATATACATATATAAGTATGCAGATGAAAATGCAATGCCAAAATAGAATCATAAAGCTAGTTCACAACGATCTCTAAATATAGTGGTTTATAAAAGGGCTTTTTATTTTATACAGACACATTTTATTACTTTAACTGCAAGATAAACTGCTTTTTAAATTACAATGAAAAAGCTATTATTAAGTAGAATAATAGTCAATGCAATTTTTAAAACCTCAGCTTCCAAATATTTTTTCCCATGGTTAATAGCATTCTCTGTGTGCTGAGTTCAGCATTAAAATTAGTTAATCTAAACAAACTGAGAAACTATAACTATGCAATACCAAGTACAAGAAATCAATTAAAAACAAAACAAAACAAAACCAAAAAAACTCAACATGCTAACTACTATGTGTTTTACTGTAGCTAAGCTATTATAATTTGTCCTTATAGAAAATAAAAATTATACGATCTTTTTTAATTTAGATGCACTTAAAAGGAAAAAAACCACTAAACACTGCTGGCTGAATTGTAAGCACATTGAAACATAAGTCTTTAATCTGTAAGATTTTCTACACTATTTTTTAAAGATTGACGCAATTTATTATTTTGGACTTTTTTTTTTTTTTCTTCAAATATAAATTGGACAGTACAGAGGTGCACTTCAGCAATGTTAAGCTGTTTTTTGACACACCTGCAAAGACTGAATATGTGAACTTTGTTCCTATCTGTCACGCTCTTAACCAAAAAGATGTGCTACTGTTGTGGCATTCTAGTTTCATGGTGGTGGAGTGGTTTAAAGCAGAAATACATGATTAAACCTCTGAATGGTGCATTTTGTTGTCAAATTAAGGCCAATTGGGAGTAGGAGATACTCAAGCTGGTTTAGTCTTTACTGAAGAAGTAGATTCAGCAGTGTAAATCTACTAGATAGTGCAGTGTCAATGATGTCACCCTGGTTACCAAGGCAAAGGCTAAAGTTGAGGAAAAGGGCCAGCATAAGTCATAACTACATGGTGGTAAGCAATATTAAAGACTTCCACATTACTGTTGGCCTAATTACAGTAATGCCTGTCAAGGTTTAAGGTACCCGGCTCACCATTGTGTGGGATTTACAGACCTGTAGGGAAGGAGACAAGTGGGGAAAAGTATCTATACAAGAACTAATCCAGCTCACAGTCCAGACTGAGTAGAAACACATTTGTCTTGGCCAGTAAAATTTGGTGTTAGGATGAGAACTGAAGACACTTGTTTGCTGTGGCAGGGGAAGTAGTAATCACCTTGGTCTGAGTGTTTAGGCAAGTGGGAGCTATAACATATTAAATGACTCCTTAAATGTTTAAAGATAGGTTAGATCAATTGCAATCTGTCTGTCAGAGCTCCTGGAGCATCCTGAGATGGTCCCACAATACTTGAGCTTCGTCTTTTATTCCACTTGCTTCCTATCAGACTTGTGTCTTGCCCCAGTAAAGGTTTCAATTCCAGAAAAAATCAAACTGCTAATGCAATAATAAATTCAGTAGTTTCCTGAAAGGATCATTGATCATTTTGTTGTTTGTTAAATGCTGGTCATCTAGCAATCTCAACAACATTTTTGAATCCCATCCCATTAGAGGGACAAATACTGCTTTTAGAGATTAATTATTGGAACCATGCTACATAGAATAATATGTGTATCTTGCTAAGTAGTTGTTGCATTATTAAATGCAGTAATTAGGGAAAATCAACAATCATTGATAGTAATAAGCTTCTAATGAGTTTTCTTATGCCAATAAGAATTTAAAGTAGAGTCAAAGTGCAATTACTGCCATCTTCCTTGAGTGTTTTGTGTGTGGAGTCTCTTTTTATCATGCTTTGTAAATGAAAGTAGTATGCTTCTTGAATATTCACACAAAAGAATGGTAGAGCAATGCTATTTAGTCTGTATTTATTTATTATTTGGTTTACAAATATGTAATTATGGTGTCCAAGTCATGTTTATCTGTCAATTTCTGGACAGATTGCAAACACAAGGATATGCATCTTTATCAAAAATTATTCATTTGTGTTAGGTTAAACCAAACTTGATGCGCTAGACTGGCATCTTCATTGTTTCATCCTGATTTCCCACTGTTTTCCCACTTTCCAAATGTTTTTCTTAGTGAATTTCTGTACTACAAGGAATACTACTACTACATATGCCATGACTCAGTGTGGGATAATATCGTCTGATGTTTCATTCATTAGGACTTATGCTCCATGCTCCCTCCACCCCACTGTCTTCCTGTCACTTCTTTTTAAATATTCTTGGAAGATACCTGGAATTTTTCCACTTCCCAGTGGAAGATTTTTTTCCCCAAATATACAGCCTGTGGGGTGTGTTTGTATTTTTCTGAAAGTTCGAATATAGAACATTATTTTTCATCACCCTCCCTCAAGAAAATTTTTCAGAAATAAGTCTCTTTCATGATAGAAGAAAGACTGCTCCAGTGCTCAGATCTGATTGTAGGATGTGTCAGCTTCTCATAGTACAATTATACTGCTTTGTCTGAACTCCAGCAGTGCAACAAGGTAAGGTGAACTGATGCTGTGCTGTTTGAGAGAGCTAGGGGGTTTTGTGTGATTTAAGAATAGAAAAGAGAAATTGTTCTAAAGATGCTACCTGCATATATACATATATTTATGTATTGATATGTATGTATACATTTACACATCTTTTCAAGAAACTATTAGATAATTTTCTGTAGGAACACTGTAGGCAGAGGCATCAGAAAGCTTGGCGCAGCCAGGGTGTTTTCAAGACCCTTTCGAAGTCGTGCGTATGTTAAGCTATCTTACTGAATGGAGAAGATGTTTTGCCAACAGAATAGGAAAAAGGTGAAAGACAAAGGAACAACCCAGTTCTATCTATATGAAAAAAAAAAAAAAAAAAAAGGATATAGGGACTCAGTGAAATACTGTGCAAACAAAGACAGTGATTCGTCTTTGTTCTTATCAGTATTACCAAGTGTGAGATTTCTTAGCAGATGACTTAAAGGGAAGGTGAATGGTGTCAAGAAGATAAGGTAGGGCAGGTTTTAGATGGTGTCAAGAAGATAAGGTAGGGCAGGTTTTAGTTGCTCAGAGTGGGTAGTTCAAGGTATCATGGGATGGTGGCAGGGAAGGAAGAAGATGCAAAAAATGTGTTATGCAAAGGTGGTAATATAAAAAGTGACATGAAGGTACAGGGTACCAAGAGTTACTAGAAAGGAGTACTACATCAAGGCTTTCTGAGTGCCTGTCCTACTGTTCTATTTTTAACAAGCTATGCATTATTTTGCATACCCTGTTTCCTTTTGTTTACTTTCCCTTCCGCACCAGCTTTGCTTTAAAAGTATTTCTGTTATTCCTTTTACAGTTTTGCATAACTTCATGATGTACCTCAGTAGATTGTGATATTTTCCTAAATTGTGGCAGTATGTCATGCATGTAGATTCTTACCTTTATGTGCATGTACTCATGTATACGCCATGCATAAGGACTTCACTCCTCTTAGGGTGCATATGGAAGCAGACTACTCTGTTCCTGAATAATGTCTCCCAATCACCAGAGTATTCAGTGATAAGACCATATGCATATTTCTAGTTTAACATTCAAAAATTAAGTGACATAGGAGCCTAATTTTACAAGACTTTCAAGTCAGTACAGTATAGCAGAATTATTAGAAACAGAAAAATAACTGAAGCACTGCATAAGCTCCCATGTTTTCTAGTACTCTTTAGGCTTTAGCTGAGATTTACAGCTTCGGGATATGGTGAGTCTTTTCTCATGAGCAGTTTCTTGGCTTGCTCAGGGGAATGCCTCAAACTCAGTAAAGCTCTCTCTTGCTTGGCAGTAGTCTTGTCTGCCAACCCGTTAGAAAATCACATGCAGGTTCTCTGCCAGTGAAATGAAAGGGATCCCCTCAACGTCACCTTTGCCTTGAGTGGTGTGTATATGTCTTGTTACATACAATTTCTTCTGCGTTGTTTTCTGTTTGAACAGATCTAGCTACTTGGACCTTTCATCATCTAGATTTGAACATCAAGCCAATTTTTAAAGCTTAAATGTGTTCATGGATAATTCACAAATGGAGAGCTGTCTTTAGTTTTCATCTGTGAAAACACTAACACCGACAGTTCACCAGTCTCACTCTAGAACTTAAAATGTAAACCAGCTCAAATCAATCACCTGCTGAATATTGCAACACAAAGAAAAGCTTTTTGGGTTAGGCATGGGAAATTGAATGCTATGATTTTATACAGGATCCATGCCAAGGTCTCTGCTGATATGGGATAAATGTTTTGGCAACCAGTTAGGAAAAGGAGGAAAAGCTGATTATTTTTATTTAATTTTACTTTTGGATTCATGTGGCTGAGAAGACTCCTCCGCTCCTCCCCTTTGCTATAGCATTGTGGTGTTGTATGTGAGCTAATATCTAGGGTTTGTTTTAAATTAAATGGAGGTGGTTTTGTTAATTATATACTGATGAGTTTATAAATGTCTTAAAAGAGTTTTCATATCCTGTGTCAATTTGATTTAAAAAAAACACTTGAATTTATACAGAGTTTCAGGAAAGCCAAAAGTGTTACAAAATGGGTTTTTCCAAAATGGTCCTGAGTAATTAAAATAACTTGTTTATACCAAATATTTTCGTGTTTGTTAACAGTAGTTAAAAGTGTTTGTTTACAAGATTTGATCTACACAAGGACAAGAGGAGTCTGAAAGTCTGCTGGCCCATTGTGAAGTGTGAGTTGGTGTTGGACATCTGGCCATGAATTCCAACTGGTACAAAGACTTGTGTTTTCCACCTATATGAAACATATTCTGGCAAGATACAGTTTAGGCAATAATAAAAAAGAACTTGGATCTGAGAAAAGTAACACTACCAAGGAGGGAAGGTCTTGTTCTTGAGCATACTTGAGTTTAGCACCTTTGGACACTTTTTTTAAAGCCAGCTGCAGCTGGCTCATGTTATGCTTTCTGCAAATGGACCATTAATAGCAAACCCACTGCTGTGCAGAATTGGCACAGTAATTTAGACATCTGTTCTTGATGGCTAGCCGGGGTTTGGCAACAGATAACTCACAGATGTTGTCATAGGGGAGGCAACACACTGACAGTGACCACTGCTAGGTGAGTTAGAGTGCTTTATTGTAATTAGTTTTTTTGTTGGTGTAGAGGCCAGGGAAATATACTTGCTTTCTGCTCAAGTCCATTTCCCTCCTTCACCTGTGCAACCACTGAAAGTAAGACCAGAACCTGGGCACTGAATATACTGGCTTATCTCAAAAATAATTGTGTGTAACCCTGTGATGACAGATGTTGTATTCTGCATTAACAAAGAAGCTTCTTAGTGGTGAGGGAAAAAGTTCTTTGCTTAGCTTGGTTATCAGGTCTAGGACTCAGGCCTCCAGCTTGGTGACTGTAGATAGAGAGCTGTGTTGCTGTGGGATTCAACCGATAGGTATGAGGTTGAAAATTTCTGCAGACCCAAGACCGCTCAGGGAGTTACTAGCTAGCTTTGTTCTAGGCTTCTAGAACTACAGGGGAGTGAAAGTCTAACATCTAGGTGAGATGGGCTAAAACATGCCACTGACACCTAAACCCTGTTGTTCCATGAAATCATTTTAATCCATTTTGATTTTTTACAGTACACTTTCTACCTGGAAAAATATCAATTCTTAATTCTAAGAAACATGAAA
The DNA here is from genome assembly GCF_015220075.1 of Falco rusticolus. Classification (NCBI taxonomy): domain Eukaryota; kingdom Metazoa; phylum Chordata; class Aves; order Falconiformes; family Falconidae; genus Falco; species Falco rusticolus. Next base: position 104,172,901 of record NC_051188.1, on the reverse strand, counting down.
AATTGGTCGTGAGGCAATACGGCAAAATCTGGTCATTACATGGCCTCAGCAAGACTTGCTTTGTATTTTTCTGTTTGTATTAGAGCTTTCATGGCTCAGTTTGACATGGTCAGTACTTTGTGCTGGGACATGCAGTGAACACTGACAGTACTTCTAAGATGTCAGAGAAGTTTGCCTTACTCCTCCGGCCAAGTCCTCCAGTTAGGACTAGTGATCAAACCAAGGTACATTTGCAAACAGTACATTTCAGTGAGCACAAAACCTGAAAAAGGACCAGACACTACCAGTTGAGTTTTTTATGGCTAGATGAAGATTTTGAGGTTTAGCAATCCATGTTAAGCATTTGGAGTCGAACAAGTACAAAGGAATGCAATCTCTGAGCACAATAAAATCTTAGAGGAATATTACAATAATAATTTGTTGATGAAATAAAAATGTCGGTGGAGTAGTTGTGGGAGTAGTATAATATACCTCAGAAAACAAAGTATTTGCTTTGGGTAGTATGATAATAAAGATATGTAATATGTTAAAGTTGTGAATTGGACTGTGTGTGGGTTACGTGACCAGATATACTTAATCTATTTAATAAGAAATTGGTTAGGTTGAACTTTTCAGATGATAGGAATTTTGGTAAGATAGTTCCGAGAGCTCAGTGTGAAAGTGAGGTAGGTTAATGCTTGCTTTGATGTCTCACAGTGAGGCTACATAAATCGCATAAATGAGAAAAAGATATATTTGAAGAATGCTTTAGGAAAATGTTACCCAAGATGATATCCCACACCATTTGTTAGTCACCTTGTTTTATCAATCCAAAGATATACTGAAAAAAGGCATCAGAAAGTTTTGTTTTATGGAAACGTACTTTTGCCTCTAGTGAAGGAATAAATTTACCTATTCATTTTTTCTTGAGCAAATCTGAATTTTTCTGGGATAGATTAAACTCTGCCCAGCCATATAAGCTTCAGAGACATAACAGTATTTAGTTCAATCTTATCTAACTCCAATCTAAACTAATGGTCAGTGTGGGAAACGTTTATTCATTGATCACAGTAATGACGGAGAATAGCTTTTTAATGTATCCTAACCCAGTCATTGTAAGGGGGACATACATTATGGTATCCTCTGTTACTTTTTTTTCCTTTCCAGAACAGTGTCTAAAGCACTTTCATTACTAATTTAAACTTGGTATGTTGTTTTCTAGGGAAATAACTTTAGTTTTAGATAGCATGCTTTCTCCATTTCTGTTTCCCATTAATGTGTATTTGTTATAATTTTTATCATGATTAAATATAAAAGGAAATTCTTTGGCTGGTCTGTCATTTATTCTCTACCAAAATAATAGTTTTCTAGAGGATGCCACAGCAGGAATTTCCTCTTTCTAGTTATGCAACACCAAAGGGTAAACCTCCTACTGGTTAATTTATGTGTAAAAACTGCTTCAGTTTACAAGTGAAGTGATGCTTTAGCACTTAAGGCTAAATTAATACTAATCATGTTTATGTAACTATTGACAATTGTTATGACCTCTGGCTTACTCTTTAAAGAGATGCATATGTTTAATCTTCAGTAGGAGATTTGAGTTATCCATAATTAACATTAAGAATGAATTATAAGCCAGTGGAGAGAAATAACCAGGAGAACAGAGCTAATGACACTTGGCCTCCTCAGCGGGATGGATGGACAAAGGATAAGGGTTAACTCTAGGTGACCTAGCTACAATTTTAAAGGAATTTCTCATTTTTTTTAAAATTGGAAAAAAACCCAAGCCCAAGTTAAAATTTCTCTCTCATCTAAGGCAATCAGTAAAATCCTTAGTGAACTGGGTAGAAAAAGTAGTCATCTAATATAATTCTGTGATAATCATATAATTATATTCATATAATAATTATACCTATATAATAATTATATCATAATGACATAATAAGCGAGGATCGGTTTTGGTACATCTTTACCAGGTGGCTGTGATTCATACTGATGAAAGAGAAGAACTATTTCATAATGAAAGTGAGAGATCAATAAGCAGGGTGAAATTTGTCACGACGGTGGTTACTCCTGGAATGTTTTTGTACATCTGTGAAAATAATATGAAAAGTCAGTAAATTTGAAGTAAACCTTCCTTGAGGGAACAGTATGACTATTTCTTCCAGAAGATTATGATTACATTTTATGGGGGGCATATATATTGAATATATGACACAGTACATAAAGATACATAGTCTTGGAGGTAAAGCAGGATGGCCATGACTCTAATGTTCTGTCATCCACACCCCAAATCCTGACTTTGCCCCATGGTTAGGACAGGAGAACCTCTAGTCTAGGATGACCTAGCCTGTCATCACCTTTGAAAGAAAGAAAGCTTTGTGGATGCTGTAGCCTACAATTACCCTGAGGAACAATTCTCATTCCATGTACAGTGGAACAATAATCCCACTTGGAGTTTTTACTAGCCACTCAAACAGGTTTCCTAATCAAACCAGACGTTTTCCTCAAAAAGTGTATGTAAGCATTCTCTCTTTATTATGCCATAATACGGACACTAGTTATTAAGAAAATAGATCTAATACCATCAAATATCTCTAAATCATTAAGTGTATGAAAATGTAATGGCCTTTAACATCACAACCTTCATACATTTCAAATGAGAGTTTTGCTTAAAGCATCATTATTGTTTTAACAATTTCTTGTAAGATCATTGATGTTATGTTGCTTCAGGGAAAGTGCAATTTATTACTCTTAATAATGTTTCCGTGATTATATGAAAAGTGCCTTATTGCCACCAATTAATTAACCCATCAGAAAGTATCCTTCCTTTTAGAATAGATGATTAAGGTTTTATATACGGTTTACCTGACATCTCTAGTTGTCATGTAAAACAAGCTTTGTGATGTGAATATTCTGGAAGTCATCTTTTGCTTCATTTTCATGTAAATGTCATGTTCAGGTTAGTCTGAGCACAGTGAGGTATTGAGGAAATTACTTACTTAATCAGCCTTTAAAGTGTCTGCTTCTGTAGTGGAATCTTAGTCTACACCTGGATTCCCGTTATTGTACTTGTTTATTGGTTGAATCAGTGAGCTTATTGTCTTAGCACATTTTGTGATGTGTTGTTGGAGAAATCAAAGGCTTATAAGCTTAAGTGGCCAGTTGATAGAGACTTTTTTTTTCCTACATACCTAAATAAATACCTCATATATGCAGGGAGAGGAGAGCTGCCCATAATGCTATCACCCCAGCAACAGCCAAACATTAAGACACTTAGGAGGAGGCTCGCTGTTGTACATGGTCACGTACAGCAGTCATGACGTTCAGCAATGCCAATAGAAGAAATCAGCTCAGTGATGAGTAGTTCCAAGCATGAGCATGTTGGGTTTGTTTCTTGTTGGTTCTGCGTTGGTCACTGCAGACACAGCTCTGAGCAGTGGACATGGGGGAGCATGGGGGCAGAGAGGGAAACAAAACCTTCAATGCTAATCTGTTCCTGTTGACATCTTCAAGATCTCACCCGGAAGTGTGGGCTCATCTTGTGTATGCATGGTTAGTATCACAGCATTCCTGGTTTTTCTAGCTACTCTTTGGGATAAATTCCAGGACTTTTTGTTATTCTAACGGATCTTTATAACACTTCTGCAGTTCTGTTTTTTTTAAAACTTCTTCCTGCTGTTCTTCTGATGTTCTGTTTTCTCTTCTCACCTGCTTTGTTGCCTGGTTTTCTGATGTAGCTCCATACCTTTTGTGCTGATTCATGTTATTTGTCACACTAATGTTAGGTTATGCGATAAAGTGCATCTTCACACCCACAAAGGAGCTCAGAAAGACAATGGCAGGAAGAGGAGCCCAAGTAATACCCTGCTAGGTTACCCCCAGGCCATCAAACGGGTTATCAGAACCTCTCTGCACAAGCCCAGAGAAGCACAGGAATGCACAATGACAGATAGAAACACAAACTGATGATTCCTGAGGAAGAACCACGTTGTCCAGGCTTCTGCCAGGGCTGTCTCAGCTGAGCCATCAACCCCAGTGTTCAGGCATGAAACCCATCATGATGAGCCATTGGGAGCATCTTTGCAAACTACCTTTCACTCCAACAGAAGTCGCTGTCTAGGTATGGGACATGTTGTAGAATGCAAGGGAAAAGCAGCCTGAGATCACACAGGATTTACAGAGTGTTTAAGGCAGGAATTAATGGTAGGAAAAAGGAGGGGTTTAGGTGGTTCTGGGAGGAACAGGAGTGGGGAAAAAAAAGAGGCATAAGGAATTAAAAGGTGTGTAAATAGCTTGGTCAGTACTCTTCTCTGGCCTTGCCCTGCACTTGATGACTGCAGTCTGTCCTACTTGTTAAATGTTTTTCACGCCCTTCCCGGGGTAGGGGCTCTCTCTTCTATGTGTGCAGGGGGGGCCTGCGTGCGGCAGCTGGAGTCAGCCATGGGGCTGAGGGCCCATGTGTCTGTGGTGCCAGTGACTGGAGCAGGTGCTGGTCTGTGAGTGTGTGTGTCAGCAACAGTGAAGTTCAAGTCAGACAGTTATCCCACATCTGGGTCTTCACCTGCTATGCAAGAGGCAATCCACACAGAGTCAAGATACCTTTTTTGTTGCATGTCTGCAGGGAGGTGGGTTCTAGGTGGTAAATCCACAAAGCTAGCACACCTCTTAACACATAGTAAATTTTTTATACACTTTGAACAATTGCTTACAACTGTATTTAGTCACACTCAGTTCTCATTGGCTCTTACAAGCCTCACCTCCGTTTAGAGGTAGAGTGTTCTTTCATTTCACCACTGTGAGGAGGGGCCTTCCTTAGCAGGGGACTCTCTTTGCTGGAGGGTGGATCTTTAGTAAGCTAAGTAGGATAGTTCACACATAGTTCCAGTAATTTTCTATTTAGTCTCATTAACCATTTGGTTGTCCTTGAGCTCATCTTGTTGTGCCTCAGCTTGACATAGGTATGGTGTCTTCCTTTTCCCAAGGCCATGTTTTGCTAACTGTAAGGATTTAACGAACATCCTATGTTTTTCAAATTCTTTCTTGTCTTTCACTATAGATATTAACTATTTTCCCCCCTCTTTTGTTCTTTTTTTAATGTAAATAATTCTTATATCAAGATGAGTTGGTGAGTAGCAGAAATGGCCTGAGAGCCAGACAGTGAGCAGATCCCTAGGGCTGCCTCTGGGCGTGAGAGTACCTGAGTGCCTCTAGGGGCAAGAGCAGGGGGCAGGGGAGAGGTTGGCTATTGAGACCTGGAAAGTCCCAGCCCAGCTCCATGTGTGTGTGACAGTTTATGCCAGCAAATGGAATGGGGCTGTAGCTTCTAGGGCTTATATATCTGGGTGTCAGCAACTGGGGAGCCTGAGCATTATGAGCCAGCCATGGGGCACATTGCATGTCTAAGCCCAGCTGCTGGAGGGATCCACATTCTACATGGGAAAATATATATATATATAATTATAATTATAATTATTTTTTTTCTCACTAGTAGATTTCCATCCTGTCCAGCCAGAAGGGAGCAGGATGAGGGTGCTAGTGCTATGTTTGTGCAAGGGCTCTGTGTCCCTGTGACCTGTGCAGCCAGCTGTGTGTGTATGCATATATGTGTACTTTTGTTGTGTACCTGATGGTGTTGGCGGATTGTCTTAAAGTTTTACTGAATCTTTCTATATATTGTGTTTACATGTATATGTGAAGCAGTTAACTATAGGAATATCTTGATTTTAAGAAGCCAGCCTCTATATTAGCATTATGTTAACACTTATTAACCAATGATGTATGGGTTGTTGTGCTACTTGTCATCTGAGTCTGTGTTACTTGAAGTCCTTATTTTCTAGACCATAACCAGAGCACCTGGGTTCTGTTGTGTACAGGGCGGGTTATTGGACAACTTGGCAAGGTAGATATGTAGCTGTCCAACTTGGCAACAACATCTACTTTTAAGGTGTCCCAAAGTGAACTACCTTCATTGTAATACTGAAGAATACACCCACAGGTCAAGAAGACCCTTGCCCGGGTGAACACCCTTTCTTTGCAAAAGCATAGTAACAGAAGAGGATGGCACAGCAGATATTATAATTCTATGTAAATTACTGACCAATCATTGTAAGTGAGAGTGTACTACTGTTGTGGTTTAACCCTGGCCGGCAACCAAGCACCATGCAGCCAGTTGCTCACTCCCCCTCACCCAGAGGGATGGGGAGGAGAATCAGAAAGGAATGTAAAAGTCAAGGGTTGAGAGAAGAACAATTTAATAATTTAAACAGAATAAAGATGTAATAACAACAATAACAATAATAATAACAACAAAATGGAAAGGTGGGGAAAAAAGGGTAAAGCAAAAGCGGTGCATGCAAGCAAAGCCAAACAAGGAATTCATTCAGCACTTCCCATGGGCAGGCAGGTGTTCAGCCATCCCCAGGGAAGCGGGGCTCCGTCAAGTGTAATGGTTACTCAGGAAGAAAAAGACCATAACGCCAAATGTCCCCTCCTTCCTTCTCCTTCCCCCAGTTTATATACTCAGCGTGTACATCACATGGTATGGAATACCTCTTTGGCTAGTTTGGGTCACCTGTCCTGGCTGTGTCCCCTCCCAATTTCCCATGCCCCTCCAGCCCTCTGGCTGGCAGGGCCCAAGGAACTGAAAAGTCTTTGATTTAGTATAAACATCACCCAGCAACAACTAAAAACACCAGTGTCCTGTCAACATTGTTGTCACACCAGAGGCAAAACACAGCACTTTACTAGCTACTAACAAGAAAATTAACTTTATCCCAGCTGAAACCAGGACAACAAACCAGGACAACTACCTTGTAATTTTTGTGTATGAATGTAACAGGGAAATCGGCATAGGTGTGCTTGATTAGCTGAGATTCCACCAAGCACCCAGCGCTGCAATAAAGAAGTGCCTGCTTATCTACATAGTATAGATGGGGTTTTCGTTCCTTGGCTAACAATGGGAACATTTCTTCAGCCTCACTGCTAACTGTACCTGGGGACATGGAGCAACAGCATCACCTCTCTTGGGCTGTTGGATCCAGCGTGAACAACAGCTCCATTGTTTTGCTCCCAAGTCTGTTCACAGTCTTATTCTTGTGATTAGGATTTTTTAGTAGGCATCTGGAATTGTACCTGTTGCAATTCAGTCCCTTATATTTTGGGGATTTTTCCCCTCCCAAATTAGTTAATAAACCATTATGTTTTTCAAGAATGTATCAAGCCTGTTTCCACTAGTCAAATGGTTTTGGGTTTGTTCAGGGTTTTTTTGACAAAAAAATTGATTTGCTGTAGAACTAGTAACACCATTACATGCTACCACTGAAATACAGTCATGGTGATCACGTGGTCGCATATAATTGCATAACATGATTCTATATTAGCTAGTATCAGCATACATGTTTTGTTAGGTAATGTGGTTAAAGGCTAATCACAATAGGTGCAAAGACTCAGTGAGGATCAGAGGAACAAGAGGCTGGGATGCCCTAGTATAACCAGTGAAAACTGAAAGGAGCACAATGAATTTCCTCCTCAAAAAAATTATCACAGGTAAATAATTCAGACTATTGTTGATGTGAAATGCACAGAGGTGAGTCAAGGAGGAAAGCCCCTGAAAGGTTCTGAAAAATAAAAAGTTATTGCCTCTCAGGGGCATAGCATTTACAAAGGGAAGAGAATTTGGGAATTGTGTAAAACATGCTATATTTTGAGGGGATTGTGGTGGGGTGTGAAAGTATAGTACAGGGCTAAAGGTGAGGAGGGATCAAGGTGGACCATTGAGTCCATTTTGAACAAATGCAGGGAAAACAGAGGGGTGAGTAAGGTAAAAGAGGTTAGTTGAGCGCATATAGGTTGCTGGTTAATACACTTGCCTGACTGAGCTTGACTAATACAGTCTATCCTATGGTGTTTTTAAATCCTGTTTCTAACCACCCTTCATGCCGGTTATGCAATCTCTATTCTGTGTGTGGGTGAATGCCAGCAAACTGCAAGTCAATCCAGTCCTCAAGTAGGATAAGAGGTCTGAGTACCAGCCGCTGCAGAAACCACAGGGGCTTGAGGTGTCAGCTGCTGGAGGAGCCCCACAGTCTGGGAGCCAGCTGCTGACCAAAATATCCATAACCAGCTAATGGAGAGACAGGCAGCATACTCACGTGTCTGTTCCAGTGGTGGACTTAGTTCTGATCAGCCAGGGAGCAGAAGGATCAAGCCATCTGTTCTATTCCTGCTTGCGAGAAGCTTGTGTATTTTATGGATACTGGTAAAAGCACTATTCTGCCTATGCAGTTCTGTGCGGCTGGCCGTGTGTGTATACAAATATATGCATAAACATATATATTTATAGTGTGTGGCTGTCTGCCTGGAATACAAGGGCAGCTTTGCTACTGGCTCCTTCTGGGAACTTGGAACCACTGCAGCTTCACATCAACCCAGCTGTGGTAAGAGGAATCCTCCTGGGTCCTGATGCACACCAGATTTGGGAACCTCTAATATTATGTCTTTTTGAAAGAAAACTGAGTAAATACATTCAAAATGTGATCATTACAACTGGTAACTCCATTATAATTTTAAATGTCTAGTGCAGTATGTGCATGTAGTAATTCATTTTGTTAAACTGAAATGTGATTTAGAATAAACACCAAGGTTTGGTACAAAGCAACAAATACTAATGGATTTTAACTTACCTTACTGTGTAAATGCACTCTGATTATCTTCCTATTCTGATTGCTAAATGGAGACTTTCTGAATAGAAAAGTCATGTAGACTTAATTCAGGAAAACAGCACTGCAAAAATTGAGCTTTGCTCACTGGAAGGTATAAAATGAGGATTCCTAGAGAGATAACAAATTACCTGAGAATAATTTGGCTAATCAGTGAGCTATTGAAAGTGGTGCTCTGTACTTTAGTATTCTTACAGCTTTTGTGCATGTTTATGTATTTTAATTGGAAAAAATACAGATTTTTGCTGCCTGGTGTTTTTTACATGTTGTTTAGCTGTGGGATGCGAATAGGTTGCAATTTATGGGCTAATAATCTAAATAATAACATGGCTATTATTTCAGTATTATTGTGAAAAGGAAGAACACATCTTGCGTGTACTGAGTGTATTCCTGTCTGCCTTTCTCACAGAATTGTTAATCTGCATATGAAAATTATGTTGAGTTGCTGCTTGCAAAGAAGGAATTGACTGCATAGGGGATGATGCTAATACTTGATAATAATGGTCTCTTTAGTCTGCCAAACAAAGACATAACAAAATCCAATAGCTGGAAGTTTAAGTCAGTAAGGTCCAAACTGGAAAGACAGTGAAAACTGCTGGCCCTGAGGGCAAGCAACCAGTGGAACAGATTCTAAGATGCATGGTAAATTTTTCATTTTCTTGTTTTGTGACTAGCTGTCTGTTTTGGGAATATCATCTGATTTGTCAGATACTTAAATTATATAAAGGTGTTCTATATCTATGTAATGCTTAAGGTTGAGCTAGTTCATGAGAAGAAAAAGCCAACTGCAAGTGATGCCTATCTTTGTCTAAAATATCTGGGCAGCTACAAAGATACACAGAAGGCAGCTTAAAAACTTCAATGGGCTCACATTGAGACATTTTTTGCAATAAGTGGGTTACAATGCAACAGTTCTTAGCTTAAGTAACTTCTCACAGCTTATATGGTTCTATCCTGCTTGTTCTGTGAAGATTACTCCCTTGCATTAGTTACAGGATTGTGACAGCTCAGATAAACTAGGCTGAAACAATATGGTGAAATTTGTTGAACTTTAATAATGCGCTGGAGACCTGCTTTTATGGTATCTAATCAACCTTCTGAGTGATAAGTGGATGAGGAGGACAAAGTACTGTCAGTATGTTCTGCTGTTGGTTTCTGCTTTGGTCATGGCCAAATGGCCTTGTGTAAAAACATCCATCAATGAGGGATATAATTCAATTCAGGAGGAAAGAAAGTTTCTTTCACCTTTTTGTCTTCAGAATACATTGGACAGTTTATGTGTTTGTTTAATTCCACTGTGATTTAGAAGATACCTGGATATTGGTATAAAATATAAAGGCCCTTGGAGTAGAGCAGTTGACTCTCCTGGAAATGATACAGATTGCTTTTCAGGAGGATGGTGTGATGGATACTTTGCTAACCAGACATTGCATGCAAAGGCCAGAACCATAGAACTTAGTGCAAAATGGCAAGTTTACACTATGTTTGTATCTGTTCAGTGCCAGCATACTATTTTGTTACTTTTATAAACGTGTAATATGTTTCTTGAGCAATACTTCACATATTTTCAGAACAAAGCAAGAAAAACCTATGGTAATTAAGTTCCTTTTCCTTTTACTACAGTTAATTGCAATGAGTAACATAAAATGAGCACAGAGTATTATTTATTTTTTTAATAAAATGAAGCACAAAGAATAGGGAATAAAACGAAGAGCAGTGCTTGTCAGAAATGGATGACAGAGGAACTGTAATAGGAGGAAAGAACTGAGTTAAATTACATGCTTGAAAACACAGGGCTAATAGATGAGGGAGAGATACATCAGTTACATTAATGCGGATCAATAATTGATCTTGCAAAGAGGGATAAGAGACAAGCGTGTGCCATTAATGAGAAGGAATTAAATACAGTTGAGAAGTCAAAAGCATGCATCATCAAATATGAACAGTGAGACTGAATGATGAAACAAATTAGACTTCTATTCAACCTGAAGTTTTGTGGTCTTACTAGTGGTGGCTTCTTAGCTTTATTGGGAAAGAAGAATAACTGTTCTGAAGAAATAAATGTGCTTTCATTTGAAATGACAAAATTAATAACTCTTTAAAATTCAAAACAAATTCTTGTCTCTGAACCTTAAAAGTTATTTGTTATCCAATGCTTAAACATGTAAAGATGATGAATGTAGGATGTAGTTAGCAAAGAATTCTGGACAACTATAACTAATGAAGCAAAATGCAAGGGGTTAAAAAAAAAAAAAAAAAAAAAAAAAAGGAGAAGACGTGAACTGGCAGACTTAAAACTGGTAGATGAGAAAGTCCAGTGCAGGTATTGAAAATAATGATATCTCTATTTTGCTAGAGTTTTTGTGTTGTTGCACAAAAGGAAGACTGAAATGGCGTAGAACCAAAGAAATTCATACCAGCATCCTTTGTGAATAATGAAGAATTAAAAACTTGAGTCAAAACTCAGTGCCTAGAATAGCAAGGATTTTTAAGTGAATATTGCTAGAAAGGAGTAGAAAGGAACAATCAGTAAAAAATGGTAATTTTTATACACATCAATACACTAAGCAAAAAGAAAAAAAAAAAGAATCATTGACAGAAAAGAAAAAGAGAAAGTTGTTACAATACAATGAGAAATAGAAATCATTATCTCATTTCCATGAGTAGCAGTTCCAATATTTTACTGCAAAACATGGTGTACATTTAAAATTTTACAACAGGCATAATAATGTGTGACTTGGTGGGTCAGGCTTTTAGCAAGATGCAGTCTAATTTCTGTGGGTTCTCTACTGGAATCTGTCAGATTCAAACACCTGCTCCTACTCCTGCCAGACCATGTCTTGACCATTTGCGGTCTTAGCAATTTTGTGATGCATCCCTCTGGTATGAAGACTTTGGGGTGTCTTGGTTCCAGCCCAGTTCCCCTCTGGAAGGAAAATGTCTGAGAGGTTTGAAAAAGCTGCTGGTGTGCTTTCAGCAAGGGATTCCTGTCACATATGGGTCCTGCACAGTCCCATGCTACTGGAGCTCACAGTTTTATTGTCTTATGTTATTGAAGTTGAAAAAAGAGGGCTAGAGCTTCAGCAAGGTAAGGTTTTATGCTGAGAAAAAGGATAATTCTTACAACAGATTAGTAACTGAATAAGGTAAGTTTACAGGACTAGCTAGTTAAGTGTGTCCATAATATAGCCTTTTTCGATCTTTCCATTACTTTTGCAAAGGAATTGTTTAGACTTAAGGGGGAAAAATAGAAAAAATCAGGATTTCATCCAAAGTTCACTATAATTGATGATTCACCAACAAGTTCTGCTGCGATGGAGAAACGGGACGCAGCTTGATGCAAGCAAATGTCAATTTATTGTACAGAAGCACGAGTTTATATACACTTTCAGAAGCTGCGCATTTTAAACAGGTTGGTTCTTGAAGCTAAGCATTGCATGCTAGGCAATCCCTGATTGGTGGTTAACTACCATCAATTAACAGCAAGGTGTTACCTCTCCCTGGTGCCATCGCCCTCCCCCCCCCCCCCCCCCCCCCCATGCTCTCTCAGCATGGCTCATCATGTTAATTGTTGTGTCTGTTCACACTCCTTGTCCTCCCAGGGTTAGTGACCTACAAGCTCGAGCACATTCCCCTCAGCTAACCGATTGCCACGCATGGTCCTGATTTCCAGCCTGCTCCTGCAAAGTTCTGCATTAAATATTTAGCTTTCTGTTTTTGTGTGTTGGTTTGTTGTTTTTTTTTAATGTTATTCTTTTTATGATCTGTGAAATTCTTCCAAATGTATTCACTCTAGTAATTAATATAATTTTTTTAAAAATAATCTTTTGAAGAATATGTTCTTTGGAAAATTAGTGTAATCTCCCCAGAATGATAATGTGCTTTTTTGCTCCACCTGTGTAGTAGTAACTGTTTTATGGAAGAGAAGGGTTGTCAACAGCCGCTGCTATGTCTTGAACAGTGCGTTATTTTCTCTTTGAATGAAGGCATGTGTACAAGGATTTGTCTTGTAATAGACTCAGTTTCTTTCCTTTTTTATTTTTCCTTTTTTCCCTCTTATTTGTAATTTATCAAATCACTAGCTTTATTATCTTTACCTGTCTGTATTTGCCTTCTGTTAGGCGCTGACTGCACAAAGCTTAGCTCTGAAGAGTGGATGGTGTTGGGGGGAGGATGAGGAATGGGAACACCAGCCTGCCTCTATCTATCTGGCACAAGCTTTTGAATGTTCTTGCTTTTTCTTTTTTCAGATTACAGTACTTTGCCTACTCCATGATATGAAGGTCAAAGTCCACTTATTGTGCTGTTCATGTCCATATAGCCACAAGATAGAAAAATATATAATACATAGTCCAACAGTCAAGATGGTTTTGGATTATTTTTTAAGTTCAGGTGTTTACAAAAATTCCTACATTGATAGGCTCTTGAACCTGAAGTTGTCATCTTCTTTTTCTCTCTCTTCCCCTCTATGCTTTTTCACTTGATGCTATGAGGAGCCATTATTAAGAATAATCAGCTGAGCACAGCACAAGCGTCAATTGAGAGTGCTTCCAACTGTGTCTCATCAATGAGCATAAACACTTCTGAGTACATGAATAACCAGTTTCATTTATAATAGTAGCTTTTATGATGTGGACACCTGTCCACTAGATGCTGGACTGAGAGTAGCAACTTTTTTGTGTCTGGATCACAAAACGGAAGCTTGTAATGATTGCAATTAACTTCTGAGCTGGATTTGAATCAATGACTGGAAAATGATGGTTCAAATCCTATGATTAGTGGGGAAATTTCTTTAAAAAAGGCTTTAATGAAATTCTCCTTCTGTGTCTGCATTATCATGTTTAAACTCTATTTTAGTTTTCAGAGACTATATCTGAATAGGAGATACAATGTGGATGAAGAACACTGAGCAAAAAGTAGTACTTAGAAGGAAGAATTTAAAGTGTGTTTTCATTTTTTCCTAAATCTGTTTATCTATACATAATTCATATAGAGTGTTTAAGATGAACCTGAAATTAAAATTTTAATATCTAATGTGTGTTTTAGAAGCAATATCAGGTTTGGTAGGGAGATGGAATGGGGTAAGTGAGAATGAAAAAATGAAAGTATTCCTAAGACATGGGATTCTGTGGGTTTACTAATAATGTTTTTTCCCCCTCTTAGTGATAGCTCTATTTTTAGGGAAAAAAGTTTTCTATACAAATAGACATCCTTTTGATTCTGTTGGAAAGTGACTTTTAACTAGTATCAATAGAATCCAGTAGTTCTTATATATTCAATAAAGTACTTGCTGAAGGACTTCAACAAAAGAAGAATTTTTATAGTGATACAAGATGAATACATAAATCTTTTGTGAAGGATGCCAGAAATATACAGCAGTTAATTGAGATAGGAGTAAATGATACTGAAATCCAAATATAAGATTTTAATAATAACAATCACATAATTCTACAAGTTGTTGTAAAAGGAAGAAAAATAAGCCAACCAACCAACATAGAAACCTTCAAGTAGTTTCAGAATATACCTGGGTGTAGTAATTAGTGTCATGTTTTGCTGGAGTTCACACTCTGTGGTAGGTTAACTGGGCATTTTTACGGGCATACACCCATATGTAAGGTAAGTGGGCACATTTCATCTTTGAACTCTATCAGCTTAATACCATGGTAACACTTTCTGTGATTATCAACATGATTACTACCAGGAAAAAATAAGAAGACAGACAGACAAATAACCCTCTAATGTTCCATGCTGATTTACTCATAGAAATATGCTCAAATTTTGCACATCATCTGCAGGCAGCACATATCTAAATGTGCTATCAGGTCACCCAAGGCAGCAAAAGTTCTGTTTAGAGGAAATGGTGTGTATATATACATGCATATATATACACACACACACATACATATACACACACACACAAACACAAACACATGTATATGAAGTAAAATCAGATAAGGGATATTTTGTAGAGCTGGCTACGAGCAGAAAGCTGATTTTTTAATGAAATTAACGTTGCATGAAGAAAAACGCTTCTGAATTATAAGCTTAAAAAAAAGCTTCTAAATGAGCATGGAAGGTTGTATTGCACATGAGTGCACAACTGGCTTTTCTCTGCAATGAAAAGTATAACAGAAGTGTGCAGCAAAGGCACTACACTGCTTTTGTATTCCAGGAGTACCTGAAATGAAAGCTGTTCTAGCACCTCTGCATGCTGCTTTATGTATTTTGATTGATACCAAAAATTGTTGGCGTGCTGGAGGAACTCCCTACTGTGCATATTATGACATGCTCAGTATTCCAGAAGGAGCTTTCCCTAACAGTGTAACAGGAGAAAACTTATTTTCTGTTATGTCATCTATTATTCTTCTCTTCTTTAGAAGGCAGCCTGGAGGAGAAAATGTTAGTGGGGCAGAAGGGATGGCGTAAGGAGAAGTTGATTATAAGGTTTAAACTATCTAGTGTTCCTGATAAACTTTAATATCTGCTATACAACATTTATCCTTTGACTGTATTTTGTTATATGTTCCTTGCCATCTGATCAGGTAGGACCAGAAAATCAACTAATTAACATGAGTGCTTGACGGGATGACTGTACACATGGGAATTACTGGTTTCTTTTCTTTTCCCTAAATCAGGCATAAAGTTGAGATAAAATCTGAGTTTATGGCAAAATAAGTAATGAGGTCTTCTGGTTGGCTTTTTTCTTTTTAAACCCTATGATTATATTAATTATATAAACACATGGTCTATATAGATGGCTTTACTTGATTGAAATATTTAGTTAAGTATTCACTGTGCCTGAGAAAATGTGAGCATGACAATATGCAGCTGAACTACAACATATACTATGATGACTATATTTTGCCCTGCATTAAGAAGCTACTTAGGGAAGCCCACTGTTCAAGCTCCTGTTCTTCAAAACAGATTAAATAAACATCTTGAGAATCTGTACTGGTCTGTTGCAATTAGTCAGCAATAGTGAACTTGTATTATTCTACTTCAGCAATTACTACACTAGAAAAGAAATTTTGCTAGATGAAGTCAGTTTTATTTCCCATAGCAATGTACATGTTCCTAGATGAGAAGGTCTGGGTAGGAATCTCTGCTGCAGTTACTATTGTATTCAATAGTCAGGCTGAACAGTGTAATGACTTACGTGAGGCTTATGCTGAAATCCCCTATAACCTTATGATTTGGGGATCCTCCAGGAACATGAAAGCTGTGGAATCATCTTTCCTCAAAAAAAGGAGATTACTGACTCTGAGCCTCTAAAGTTAGGTGAACACCAGAAGCCCCAAGTTACTGGATAAAAAGTATTATCTGCTTTGCAAATTGATTCCAAATTACTACCTTGCTAATTTTTAATTTGTTATATTTACTCCAAACTGAAATGTCTAAAATAAAATAAACATATCCCTGCAATGTAACTATTTTTTGTTGAAAAGAAAAATATATGGAACTGGTAAATCAAATCTGATTACTTTTTTCTCCTCTCTTGATTTGATAATTTAAGTGGTGAAGGAAAAAGTAATTTTCTTGTTCAGTGATAAAAGTGAGACTTCCCGTGACCTTTAAGTTATGTATCTCTTTTCTATCTAGAATAATAAATGTTTTGTCATTTTCTTCCATAGAAATAATAACAGCAATTGCAATGGTTATAGAAGTTGCAGTAGCAGCAGAAATCATTCTTTCTCTGTGAAAAACGAACACAAGGAGGAGGGGAAGCCTTGTGGTACTTACCCTGTCCATAGCTAAGCAAGCTGGATTCATTCCACACGGTCTGTTTTCCCATTTCTAACTGGCACCTTGACTAGAAATGGGACTGTGAAAGTGCTTCAGAGGCTGAAAGAAGTGATACTCTGCAATGAGCAGTATCTGTATCAGGTCCAGTTCCTCCTCAAGGTACTGAATTGCAAAGGAAACAAAACAGTGCTAGAAATTAATTTGTTTTAGCAAAGGTGAGATATGCCTGTTTGTACGCAGTCTTAGTGGTATTTTGTTGCCTGACTCTTTCATCTGTTCCGGAAAAAAGAATACGTGGTAAGGTCTTAAGGAGCTGAGGTTACTTGTTCCTGCTGCAGGCAAAGAGGATAGAGAATATGTAGCAGAATTTTCTGGGCTTTGCTTGTGAGTTTCAATTTTGTTGAATCCTAAAAAGACTGTGTCTTAGAATCATAGAATTGTAGGATCATAGAAACATGGAATCATTTAGGTTGGAAAAGACCCTTAACATCATCAAGTCCAACCTAAGACTACCAAACCCACCAGTAAACCATGTCCCGAACTGCCCCAGCTGCACATTTTTCAAATACTCCCAGGGATGGTGACTCAACTACTCAGCCTGCTCCAATGCTTGACAACCCTTTCAGTGAAGAAATTGGGCTAATATCCAAACTAAACCTCTCCTGATGCAACTTGAGGACGTTTCCTCTTTTCCTATCTCTTGTTACTTGGGAGAAAAGACCAGCACCCACCTACCTACAGCCTCCTTTCAGGTAGTTGCAGAGTGAGATCTCTCCTGAGTTTCCTTTTCTGCAGGCTAAACAACCCCATTTCCCTCAGCTGCTCCTCATAACACTTGTGCTCCAGACCCTTCACCAGCTTCATTGCCCTTCCCTGGACACGCTCCAGCCCAAAACTGTACACAGTATTTGCGGTGCGGTCTCATCAGGGCTGAATGCAGGTGGACGATTGCTTTCCTTGTCCTGCTGGCCACACTGTTTTGGGTACAAGCCAGGGTTCTCTTGGCCACCTTGGCCATCTGACCACACTTCTGGCTCATGTTCAGCTGGCCATCAGCCAGCACTCCCAGATCCTTTTCAGCTGATTCTGACCTAGCCGATTTCAGCAGATAATTGCAATGGAAATGTAACTGTCAGAGTGAATACATTAATACCATATTTTGGCTTGCTTTAAAAATTATTTGTTTAAGCCAGTGCATCCTATCAACAGCTTTCTGTGTTGGATTAAAGTTTCCTGCTTCTGGAATTTCTGCAAGTGTTACCCCTACAGCTTCCTTGTGTCACACTACTTCAGGGGTCCTTGTACCAACAAACTGACTTTGTAAAATGAAATAAGTTTTTTTTTTTCCTTTGACCTTTTTGGTGAATGTGTTGCTTGTTATTTTAAGTTATTTGAAATTTCCTTTGTTATGGAAATCTGAAAGTGATGGTTCACATGTTTTCATGAATAAATTCATGAATGTTAGTTAACATGTTTAAAGCCTTTAGAGGTAGACTGCATTCCCCTGTTCATCCTTTCTTTTCCATTTTAACCTATCCTTGTAACTAATGTTTTCTACTACTTAAAGAAATCTTTGTTCTGTTTTAGATTCTGGTCTGATTTTACTTATTTGCAAACTTGTGAAGCAAATATTAACCTTAGCTTATCCCATGCTAAATTTCTGTGGAAAAATAGCTGATTTCTTAAATCTTTTCAGTATAAGGTTATGTAATTAATCTTGATCTTCATGAAGAGAATAGTAGGTATGGTTACATTTACTGTTCTGTCAACTGCAGAATTATATGGATAGAAATGACTCAGTGTAAAGTTTCTGACATCTGCACTGACTGGTTTGAGGTGAGATCGGATCTCTTTCACATAAAATAACACATGTTTTATTGCAAACTGAATGGAAAAAGACACGAATGCTGGAAAACTGTATTAATGGATCAATTATCTATAGCAGCTTTACTTTAAATAGGTGAGGGATTGTGTTTTTCCTTTTAGGTCTTGGCTAATGCATTGTTCATGAGACACCTATATGAAGGAAGGCAGCTGCCTTTAGGCTACCTGAACTGCTGGTGATTTTGCTGACACCCCTCAATCCCATCACCTCTGATTTCCTAGCTGAAAGTGGTGATGTCTCAGTCAACAATTTTTCAAAGCTTTTTAAGAGTATTGAGAGAGTAAGTTCTTTCTCCACTCGAGTGTGTCTTATTACAGTGCTGGGTTTTTTTTCAGTATTGCCAGGAAGATACCTTACTCACTTGCTCCACCTTCTGCCTCATGCCTGCAGCTTTTAGACCTCCAAAATTTATTAGATAATATTATTTAAATAGGTTGGTGGTGTGATTAATCTTTGACTTGTACCAATTTGGATTCTAAGTAGAAAAACAGATGGAGAAATGCCTTTTTCCTTTGTTAATTTCTTAATGTATTAATTTTATCCAGAGTTATGTTTAAGTATGCATATTGGAGAACAAGTGCATGAGTGGCCACCAATGACAGAGAACTACCAGAAATTCTGTCCAGCAAAGGTTCTAGCCAGGAATGGTGGTATAAACTAAAGGGGTCTTCCACACATGTCAGTGGGATTTCAGGTGAGTAGTGAACTCTGTTACCAGTGCTAACTTTAAAAATGGAGGCTGCAAAGTGATCATCAGCCTCTTTAGGCATAGATTTCAAGTGAGGTGACAAATTCACTGAGCTATTATATTATCCATGCAAATAGAAAAATTTCTTTGGTTATACCATGGCATGATGGATAAGCCAGTAAACTTGGTTTTATGGCAGATGAATGTTAATCAATCTGCAAAAAGTAGCCTGTGTTAATGCTAGTAGTACTTTTCTAATATTTTTCAAATAAAACCAAAATAAAATTTGTTTTTAAACAGGGGAAATATTAATCTCATGCTTTGTTCATTACTTCTCCACAGCCTTCATGAAAGGTGAACTTTAAGGGCAGTGAGAGTTATAGAAAATGAATACCAACAGCTTTTAATAAAATGTTTATAAAGCTGTGTTTTCTAAAACATAGAAAAATGGCATTCTTATTCTAAAATTTAATGAGTCAAAGTACAGATATTAAATAGATAATTGTATCAAAAGCTGCTGAAAATAGCTTTTAAGACATGGATGTTTATAGTCTACCATGTTCAACTAGAAAAACCTGCACACACATTTTTTTATTTAGTGAAATAATACTTCAAGTACATATTAAAAATATTGAATAACAAGTTCCGTATCAGCAAGGACATCAGAAGTAGAAGCAGAAGACAATTTCTCTTATTTCAGTTAGCCACCTGAATGAATTCTGACCTTAAACCATCTTATTCACTGTATTCTATTTCTAAAGCAATCACCATATTTGTTCCTTACCATTACACTGTGTCTTTCTACAACAAAAATAGAGAAATGTTCCACTTAAGGGTTATAGACCTACCATTCTGCTAAAAGATGGAAATTTCCATCTGATGTGTGCTCTTTTTCTTCTTGACTTTTACATATCTGTAATAGTTTTCACTGAAGAATGTTTTTTTTCAGGATCAATGGCCATGTGATTTGTTGGGAATAACATTGCTTGACTCCTGACCATTTGACTTAGAACAGGTTTAGAAAAACAGTACTTTTTAGGAAAGCTCATTGAATTCAGGAGCTGATATATATACAGTTTTGTATGTAAGAATCCTAAACCAGGAATTAAACTGCAAAATATGTGACATTTGACTATACTTTTTTTTTTTTATATTGGAAACAGAAGATAATTATACAGAACCTAGACTACAGTAGAGCCTGTGGGAAGAATGCCTGGAAGGTGTATGCAAGATTTATTTTATTAACTTATCATAGAAAGGAGCTAAAGCTGGCCTTTTCAGTTTCTCCATGCTGTTTACTTTTCTCTTTCGGTGCTGTATACTGGCTTTTAATCTGAGACACTCTGAGCATCTTCTGTATCTCTTAGACACACGTGTGAGTAAACAGACAAATTAGTTACTATGTACCTGTTAACCTAACTGAATATGAAAGCTTGATAAATGCTTGTTCAGAAAGTAACTTAGGGTTATTTACCTGTTTTTGAAGGCAGTAATTTCCATAAGATGTTTAAAATTTACAGCTGTAAAAATAAGAAATTCCTTTGAAATAAAGGATACTATATAAAAAATAAAAGGCAGGACCTGTGAAACCATGGAGAGAGGAGCCCAGGCTGGAGCAGGTTTGCTGGCAGGACTTGTGACCCTGTGGGGGACCCATGCTGGAGGAGCCTGTTCCTGAAGGAGGGCAGCCCATGGAACAGACCCACACTGGAGCAGTGTGTGAACTCTGCAGCCTGTCAGAAGGACTCAGGTTTGAGAAGTTCATTGAGAACTGTGTCCCATGCGAGGGACCGGACACTGGAGCAGGGGAAGAGTGTGAGGAGTTCTCCCCACCTTGAGGAAGAAGGAGCAGCAAGGACAGTGTGTGATGAACTGACTGCAATCCCCATTCCCTGTCTCCCTGTGCCACGGGAGGTGGGGGGAAGTGCGGAGGAGGTAGAGAAATTAAGATTGAAGTTGAGCCTGGGAAGAAGGGAGGGGTGCAGGGAAGCTGTTTTTAAGATTTTAAGATTGAAGTTTTTATTTCTCATTACCCTGCTGTGATTTGATTGGCAATAAATTAAATTAATATCCCCAAGTTGAGTTTGTTTTGCCCGTGATGATAATTGCTGGATGATCTCCCTGTCCTTATCTCATCCCATGAGCTTTTCATTATATTTTCTCTCCCCTGTCCAGCTGAGAAGGGGAAGTGATGGAGCAGCTTTGGTGGGCACCTAGTGTCTAGCAAGGGTAAACCCACCACAGCAACAAAGGCTGGTTTGTTGTTTGGGGTTTTTTGTTTTGGTTTGGTTTTAATACTATATTGTTTTCTGTCATTGCTGTTGAGAACTGAGACATTGCCTTTTCTTTCTTGTAAGCAACTATAGGATTTTATTATGTCTAGCTTTTAAAGTTGGCTGAGCAATTGATTACCTCAAACTTCATAAAGAGGAGAAATGTCAATATTGTTAAAAAGCTATCTTTAAAAATAGAAGCACTTATCAATTCTACCTTGCATAGAAATACAAAGTAACTAGTAATGAGTGGGATGGGAAAGGGAGGAAGTTAAGTTTTTCTAATACATTCTTAATTTTTTTCCTTTCCCTTTTTAATACTTTCTTGAAAATGGAAAGGTGGTGGTGGTGATGGGTAATTTACTTAAAGTGGCCTCCTAATTACTATTAAGGGTTTGATTTGGCCATCCAGCCATCAAATGGGCACCACTCAACCATAATTTCACTGTTAACAAAGCCTCGTTATTTTATGACAATTACTAAGAAGATGCATGGCCTTAAGACCATTGTTATTTCCCCATACCATATGCCAGATCTTACTTTCTCTGACATAGAACTAATATGTTAAGATACCACTGCAACTAAAAGATGGAATATTTTGAACACTAATTAGATTAGCATAGCTCTAACGTAGAGTTTACAGTTTCCTCCTCAAGCTGGCATTAGAAGTTTGACTGCTAAGTTTTAGTTCACTGAATGTTTTGTAAATGTCAATGATGATTCCAATTGTATCTGTTTAAATGGGAAAAAAATGCATTAAATTAATGTGGTAGTGACTTTTACTTAGTTGCAACAGAAATTAATTTTATCCTTTAACTTACTCTTTATATGTTCAGATTCAGGTCTAACTTTAGCAGAAGAAATATCTCTATCTAAACAGGAACAGATAAGGTTTGTATGAAAAGTAGAACTAATTGTACTTCTTTGCTGGTACACTTTCCTATGTTTTACAAATGCTATTTTCTAGGTTTTATGAAAGGCTTGTCTGAAAACCCAGTGCTTGCCTTGGACCAAGACAGATCGATTTTGGTATTAAGCACATCTGTAATATGGGGAATACTCTATTTGTGCAGTCTGAGCTTTTAGTTCTGTCCACATCCTTGACCAAGAATGGGGGAAAAGCAGTTAGTTAAAGTGATGGCTATCAAGTACCAGAATGTACCTATTTGGGGTTTTTTGGGGGGGCTGTTTGTGTGTATGTATGAGTTTAATATGAATTCAACTTAAATTAAGTAAACTTTAATGAAGGACTACTTTGAAACCTAGTTTGTCTATGCCTTCAAAGGCATACTATCTAGATAAAAACTAGCCATAGTACTAAATGCATGTCAAGTTTTTTGATTTTCTTCCTGTATGTATACATACAAACCAACCATTTTTAAGACTTAATGGACTGAGACAGACATATCCCAGAATACGCTATTTTTTAAAAAGGAAAATAAACTGTATTTTTCAATGTGGTATCATTTACTTTCAGCCCTGATGATAGTTTATTTTCTATTTAACATTTAAACTGATCTCAGTGTTTATCTTTGTAAGATAAGAATAATTGTGCGGTAGTGGATGTGATTAAAAGAATGTTTATTGATGCAGTATGCAAACTCAATAAGGATAAATGCGGACCTGGGAAAAGGTAATAAAATTAGTCTGGCTTACTCGTACTTACATTAGACTTGAATCAGGCTGGAAGAACATAATGCTGAGATCTTCAATTCAGGACATACAATCTTATCTTGAGTGAGGTCTGCCAAAGGTTTTATGTGTAATCTTAAACAAGACACTACTTTTAAGTGTTTAAAAAGGTGATTGCATGAAACAAAACAAACAAAAGTGAAAGAGATATCTGTGAGTTATGTGCTGCCTTGGTTGAGTGATTTGTTCAAGGGTAGCCAGCAAAGCTATGCTAGAAGGGAGAAATAGCTAGAAACTTGCTCATTAGATACCATGTCTAAACTTCTGCGTGTGACAGTATGCCTGTCTTCCAAAACTGTGAGCCCAAGAATACCATAATATTGGGTTAGGTTTTGTGATTAAGACTAAAAGAAAAAAAATCTTGTTTCTGCTGTACATTCTAGTTGTCAGGCAAGGTCAAAACAACAACAACAACAAATTATATAGATATCACTCTAGTTTTTAATCTTTGTGTAATACCTGGACCTTATTTTCAACAGTCTTACTTTTGTAGTTCTATAAGCTGCATTCAGATACCCTATAGTTATAGGTCAGGTTGGGTTTTAGTTGCTGTTAAGGGTATCTACATACATTTTTAAAAATAATTGGGTTTTTCCAGTTCCTTCTTTGCATTATTTAGTTACATACACAGGCACTGCATTTACATATTTGAATGTCTTTCTCCAGATTTATTTTTTTTTACTTTATTTTCCAATCATCATATTTCAGAAAGGCACTGTTGTACTCTATTTCTGCCTGTGTTAGATAACATGTTTGTAGGCAAAATGTTTTTGTCCATTGTTCCTTGAACTGTTCTATGCCATATTTCAGTACTGAGTCAGAAGAATCACTTTTGGAGATCTGAAAAACAAATATATGCATACATATATATACATTTATATATTTGTTATTATTTTATTCTTTTAAAAATCTCTATGATTTCTTAGATTGGCTAAAGAGCTTTAATCCCTCCTGCTGGTACAACCGTCTTCCTGGAAAAGGCATTACAAGTATATTGTTTTCTTCTGGGGCAAGATGGCTTAGACTAGATGGCAAGTAATCAGTTTCAGTGTAAAGTTAAAAAAAAGAGGACACATCAAAAAACATTCAAGATTAGGAAAAAGTATGACATACTTCCTTTCTAAATTCCATGATGCTCAGGCTTTATTCAGATTTTTATTCTAAACCAGGGAAAACTGAATTTAACAGAGAGCTATATTGCAGTGCAGCAGATGGTGAGTAGTTCACGTGTTGGGGCAAATTGAAATTGTCATCTTTTACGCTAATTCAGAGCTGTATTTCATTAATGAGTTCAGTTGATGAATTTGGAAATTCTTGGAGGCAACTGAGAAGGAGTTCAGGACAACAAGATGTGAAATCTTATTTTGCCATTAAAATTTGCCAACTATTCTTGAGATTCTTTACATGTACAGAACATGTTACCTATATCATAGCCCATTTTGTGATTCTAGTAAGTACCTCTCAGCAAACAAGGTGAAATTCTGGCTCCTTTAAAAGCAGCAGCCCTTATTTTGCCAAATATTTCACTATTCCGAGTTTTGCTTAGTGTCTTGAATTAAAGTTGTAAAAGGAGATGATATATAACCCAGTACTACTGTATCCTGCAGTTAATTTCTGTGTCCATGATTTGACATGACATGCTGTAATGAAATTTGACCAGGAAAAGATTTCGCTATGAAAACAATTTGTGAAGGAAAGAAGGCAAAGAACCAGAAAATAAGGTAACAGCAGTGTATGTACAAGATACAAACATGGAATTATTTCTGATAATTCCGATACGTCATTATTATTCAATATTTTGTTCCTGTATGGCTTGAGGCTATCGTTACTTTAAAGCCAGATGCTGATTGACTGTTGTAAACACTTGATTGTATGTATGCATGTGATGACATATCACAAGGACTGGAGGTGAATAGAAAATAAACCCAAAACATTTAATTTTCCAGGAAGAGTGTCATAATTTTGATGTGTATTATGTTTTTTTTCTACCAATTTGAATGATCTTCTATCCATCTTAACTCTTCAATTTTTTTGAGCTGTCAGCGACAAACCAAAAAACCTTTGCTTCAGGCAGGCCTATGAGATAGGCTTTCCTGGATCCATGCAATCTGGAGGTTTCAGTGCCTTTGGCCAAGACCTTCAAGATGTCCAGAGGTTAAAGCCTTTTATCAGGCTCACAGGTACTTCTCAGTCTTCAGCAGGTCACAGCTGCATTACTAGGGGGAGGGTGGGGGGGAAAGGGTGTGTGTGTCTGAATTTTCTTGGGTTTCACTAAATGTGATTGAAACCAGACTGTTGTAGAGGAAGCTCTTATCTTTGGTGAATCAACAGGTTTTATTAGGTAGAGAAAGATGCCTGCAATTTTTTTTCACTAGCTGTATTCGGAGCTAAAAGGAAACATATGTGTGGTCCCTGTAGTTGTAATGCTCACTGAAGAGCACATTTCAGATGGTGGAATGTTTAAGGAACACTTAGAGTTAGTTAGTAATACAGAACGTAAGGAACACTTACAGTTGGTTAGTAATTTTTTTATTGAAAATCTGTCTCGGTTCCCTGTTGCTGTGAAAGTCAAAGGGGTGGTAATTTCAAACTAATAAAGAAAGTCTGTTAAAGACTGATATGAATGGAATGATCCCTGGCAAAAAAAGATCAGAAAGTCTATTTTTGGGGTCCTGTTTCAGCAACCACAAAGTAATAAGTAATTCTACTAAGGCTTTCAGTATTAAGACAATAAAAAGTTTTTGGTGTCCTTTAAGTCATATAATGCCAAGCACTCATTTCCTCCTAGGTAAATAGCCATATTCCCTACTTGAGACATTGCTTTTCATCATAAAGTGGAAATCTTTGTGCTGAGAATTGAGTCCCTGGGCTCAGTCCCACCTTTTACATTCACACATCTCAGCAGGTGGGCTCAGCTGTCTTTTATCTTCTTGAAGAGTTCTCTATGCTCTACCAAAAGTGCGGTGTACAGGCTTTTTTCCTTTCATAATGGTGTAATTCAAGAATGGTCCTCTCTGGTGACGGAAAGGTTATATGCTATGATGATGAATATCAAATGAATCTGCCACTGAACCTTCAGTTAGTATAGTAAGATGAATACGATATCTGATGCATAACTTCAGCTGTTGCCATTAGGCAAAATAAGCTATGCTTTCAGCAGAAGTTCTCAGCTTCAACAACAGATTACATTACATTTTACTCATTAAAACAATTAATTTACTTTACCAAGGAACAAAATTTATGCTAAACATAGACAACATTTACAAAAACAGCTTAATGGACTGAAATAAATAGTGATGTTCAGATTTTGCAGTTGGTTTTCAGTATTATGCATTCAGAAAAAACACAGGTTTGTCGAAATGCAAGGGAAACTGTAGGTGAACTGTAATTACAAGTCTCTCTAATTCACTCACAGTATATTTGTTTTACAATTTAAAATTTTTATTTATGTATTTATTCATTTATTTATTTAATTATAGTAATTGAATTCTTGTTGGCTGGTGGAGAAAATAGTATCTCAGTCACTGGGCAAAATCAGCAGCCCTCTATTCCAAGATCTGCGACAGATGAACATCTCTCTTTATTTAAATAGTTGGTTTTAAAGTTTTGGGGCTTATGGTTAGTGTCAGACATTGTAGATGTTACCATTTGGTGTCAAATGTTTTTCAGTTTTGTAATCTGATTTTTAAACCAATACATTAGTAAATACTTTCCTAAAAAGTTAAAAGAATTGAGTGGGTTTAATTAGTGTAGTTTAGTTAGTGTCCTTTCATGTGTGTTACAGTGGAGTACAATACAGAATGCCTGTTGTTTGTTCTGCATTCAAAATATTGAAAACACTTTGCCTTTGCGTGTATTGATCATCTAAATACTGTACCATCTATATAATGTACTTCAGATGAACATTCATAACTGTTTATTTTTACAAATCATTTGTTGTGAAATTATTCAATAGTGGTTTTGAAAATTAAGTATTTTTTGCAAGTATAGTTTTTCTTTTAAGCTTGAAATTGCCATAGTGAGGAGATGACTGTCCGTCTAACCCAGTGACTTGTCCCCAGCAATACCCAGTAGCAGATGTTAGGCAAAGCATGTAACACCAGAGCAAACAGAAGCCCTTCCCCCTTCAGTTTCCAGCAATAATCAGGTTAATAACTTTATTAGCCAGAGGCTACAACAGACCACTGTATTTAGTGGCTGTGAATTGATATCTCTTCCATGAACTTATCTCATCCTCTTATGAATTCATTTATACTTTCGGTCTCTTGTGAGTTTCACTATTTAATCACATTTTGTGTGGAGAATGAAATTCCTTCTGATGATTTTGAATTGCTGACCGTGGTTGTATCATGAGCTTCCTTTTCTGTGCTATGAAAAATAAGGAATAATTGTTCACTGTTTAATTTTCTCTACATCAGTTGTGATGTTCTAGGCATCAATCCCTGCACAGTCATTTTTTTTCCCCTTCCAAAGCTGAAGAAGTGTAATTTGTTTACTCATTTCTAAACACCAACACTGTTCTGTATGTGTCCATTCTGTTGCCCTTCTGCACCCTTTTTATTCCCCATTTTCTGTCCTGTTCCGAAGTGAATGACCATAACTATGTGCAGTATTGATAACGGGGGATGTTGTGTTCCATGGGTTTTGATATTAGCACAGTCAGGATTATTTTCCTTTGGCCTCAGTTACCGATAGCTCCTCACATCTTACTGGCCTTCTCCAGCTCAGTTGAACACTTGCTGCACTGGGCAGGATGAGAAACTTTGTTTTTCCTTTTTCTGTTTAAAAGATGAATTGCTTCTGATAGCATCAATTTTGATGAAATTCTGTTAACTTTCAAAGAACAGCCTCGTGTCAGGGCAATACAAAGTCTGAAGGCTTCTCAGCAGGTAGTACTGCATCTCTTATTCCGAAGAGAGAGATTAAAAAGAGAGAGGGAGAAGTGAGTATAAATTTTAAAACAACAAAACTCTGTAGTCAGGTAGAATTTGCCCTTGGTTGCAGCTTAACGGTCAGTGATACAGGGTTAGGAGTGAAACATGCTGAAAACTTAGAAATTTACTAAGATCCTTTATAATTTTGTGCAGGGATACGAGTCAACAGGCTAGATAAAAATTAATACCTGCTGTATAAATCACTGTTATGTAAAGAAGTGAAGATGAGAGAGCAGTGTTTTGTTTCTTTTGGCCACTGGAGACCTTTGGGACTTTGGCACTAGCATGCTTGCATACTTCCACATAATTAATGGCAAAAGGAGGTCTCTCTACCACCATAACTAATTCCCCTCCACTGAATATATTTGAATCACATGGCTGAGTGGCTCAGCTCCATGAGAAGAACTGACTTCTGTTTTCAAAAGGAAAGGAAAACAGATGAGAAAAAAGAAAAAGAAAAACAAAGACGAGAAGGTGGAAAAGAGAACAATTCTGTTGCATCTCATTCTCTCTTAGTGAGCCTAATGGGGTGTGCAGCAGTTACCTTTTCCATAAAGTTAGTACTCAGACACAAAGGACTTTGAAAGTGATTGTTAGATTTTCATAAAAAAAACGGAGAAATAAGGTGATTTCAGAAACCTGGTGAGTGCAATGGGTTTAAAATAAATGGATTAATAATAAAATTGTTCTCCTACCCATTACATACAGTGGATATTTTATTGTACTTACTCTCAAACCAGCAACTTCCCACAGCTGTTACAACTTCAAGTGAATTCAACAAAATTCTCTAAAAATGTGTACATTTTTCATGCTCACTGGGGCTTTTCTGTATGTCTGCTGCCTGTACTTCTGAGGCAGCTCTTGGTCTCTGTGTATGCCTCAGGCTCCTTGCTCACAGTCCCTTTTCCTGCCTTCTGTTTTCTTAAAGGAGCTTCTTGGTCTAAGCATGCTAAGTCGCATCCTCCTGATTTCAGGTATAATCCTTAACTGTGTAGGAGACACAACACCTTTCTAGGAAACAGCACACAGTGCATAGTGGGGACACAAGTAAATCATATATTATCCAAATAATAATTTTGAACTTTTTATTAGTGCAGCATGCATACATATACATGTCCTGTCCTTAAACTAATCTAGAAAACACAAGGACCAGAGAAATGCAGTCTGCCATCTCCAGAATTAGTATTAGTATAAAACCCCCTGTGGTTTGATTTCATTTTTTCTTGTTGGTTTACTTTTTTTAAAAAAAAAAACAAACAAAAAAAAAAACAAACTAGAGAAGAAAGAAAAGTAAGTGGAGATAGTGGTCAGAATTTTATATCAGGGTTGAGTGAGAAATACAAGGATGTGTTTTACATATATATATTTACATATATATGCACACACACAGAGCCCATTTTTTTTTCATGTCCTTTCTCTTGGTTTTGCATATTGATCTTTGATTTGAGCCTCCAAGTGTAACTGAATTTTAAAAATAACAACCTTTTCAAGGTCTTCCTATATTTCCCTTCAATTTTAATTTAGAGAATGATAGGACACATTTTTCATGATGAAAATAGCTTCAGTTAGGATGTTTCAGATCTTACCATTATTAGAAAACACAAGAATAGGTTTTGTACACCTGAGTGGAAAACTGTTTGACGGAAGAGGGGCTCTTTTGTGGTCAGGGATTTAACTTCATATAGGTGTGTGAAAGTCAATTCAAGCACATAACTGGCTTGGTTAAGGGCCTGAAAGATTTCACATGAACCATGGTGCATCCTGGAAACATCAGAAAATTTGTTCAAATTAAAAGAACAGAATGTACGAAACTTTATAAATATGCACAATTCAGAAACTGGAGAAGGGGAAAGGAGCAAGGAGACTTCATTTCTGGTAAATCACTTGCAGGGAAGAAATTTGGATGTAAGCTGTTCTCTTAAGCTAGCATCAGACTTCTAAGCTGCATCGTGTTTGAACAGAAACTGTGTTGTTGCATAGCTATGTAATTTTCATTCTCAAGTTTGAAGTGCTGTTATGCAGTGCATCATGAAATTAATTACCAGTCCTAAATTATTAGGGTATATAAGGATGAAAATATGTATATATAGTCAGCAGCCTGTAAGACTGCTAGAGGGGATTTTGTATTAATATCTCAGAAGAACACCAGAAAGAAGCATCATCAAATGATAAGCATATGAATGGAAATGAATGAAACAGACTTATTATTCTCTTTTAAACAAAGATAGCAGAAAGGCTTGATGTCTGATTAATTTGTTTATCTCTGCAAGTACAGCTGCTGAATGTCTTAATTCTTCATTCTAAAAGAAAGTGTCTGTGGTGAACTAATAAAGTCTTGATATACAAGTATAATGACCAGGGTTTTTTCCTACTCCTTTCTGCAACTTTCACCTCTTCTAGAAAACAACTTATAATTTAATTATCACAAAAAGTCAAGAGGATTATTTAATGGAAGAAATAAATCAGCAATGTTATTAGAGCATGAAATCAAGTATATTGAATGTAAAACAGAACCCTTATATTATGTTTAGCTCACATGAGTAGGCTTATTCAAGTCAATGGAAAGATGTGCATAAATAATATTTTTCAGAATTAAGTCCTTGAATAACTGTTTCTAGTATGTGGACATAATAGCCATGCAGAAAATTCAATTGTATAACAGCAATGTTCACTGCTCCCTTGTTACTTTCTTAATGTTTAACTTGTCTTGTTTGAGTTGGTTAAACCTTCCTGTATAATCTTATTCAGAAAATTCCCTAAGCATTTCCTTAAGTCTATCTTTATTGATAAACTCAGGAGCTCTTGTGTTTGCCTGCACTGGATAGACATTTTTCGATGTGTTCTTATTTATGCATCCTAGTAAGGACTGTTGAGTATAGACAAAGAAACAGTAGTAAGTCAGGTATGTCCTAAGTAACATATTTATGAACAATGGGAGAAAATCATGTATCACTGATGTGTAGCTAGATTTATGAGAAAATGCTTTCACTGATTATGTGTCTTCAATGAAGCAAATATGTACAGAGAGGAAAGCTGACTTGTTAAAATCTTTCAAACTAATTACATAGGAAATTATATAAAACAAAAAAGGAAAAAAGGTAGGCTAATGAATTCTTTGTCCTAAATATCTGCAAATTATTTAATAAAATGTACATGCTCTGATACTTTTACACTGCTAGATACGGTGAGTAGCTACAGCTACTTACTCTACAAATAGTCTTTTGTAAGTCAATACACATATGTAAATAGGACCATGCTGCTCGCCATGGAAAACAATTCTAGCAATAGAATGGGAATAGATTTATTGGTAATCTTTGTTTTACTCTATCTTGGTTCCTTTGCTACAAAATTCTGTTCCTCAACACAACAAAAATCTTTTGTGCAGGATGTCATTTTATAGTAGAGATATTTTACCTGGAGCATGATAACATACTATAAGACAGAAGGAAATTTTCAGGTATGTTTCTTTATTGACTTCCCATTGACTGGGATTTGATCTCCATATATTGATTAGAAAGATCTGAAAAAGGATACTGGACTATCTTGCTTGCTTAAAAATAAAGTATAAAAAAAATGGAGAAGGGAGTGGAAAACCCTTTTTGTCCTAATATTCTCATATTTTTACCACATTTTTCCTTAATATATTTTATTTTTGTTAAGCATATTATTAGCTTTTCATAAGATTCAGGGGTTTTATTTACATTATTTATTATTAGTTTAACACATTTAGTATTTTTCAGTAAATTTTTGTTTTAAAGCATCAGCATATAAAACTTCTTAGAGAGCTGAAACTGACATACACTTGAAGGTTGTGCTTAACAGTTTAGCAGATTCTTACTGCTTCTCAGTGTTTAACAGTATTTTTTTCTTTTCCATTGCTGTATTTCAGCTAGGAATGGACATAAATTCTACGGTTTTTAAGTAACTAAGAGACTGAGATATCATTTTAACACATGAGATAACTATTTTTTTGTGTAAACTTCAAGACTATTGAAGTAAAGACCATTTTTTTCTGTTGCAGACTTCACTCTGTTCTGGTGTTTATGAGTTGTGTAGTTATTTGGAAGGAAACCTACAATTTGTTCTTGTTTTCCGTAATTTGTATTAATTATACCTAACAACCATCACGAATGTTATTTTTCACAAATAATAAGCTGGTAGAGTTCAAACATTTGATTTTAGTACAATTCTCATATTTTCAGGTGGTTTTGATGTGATACTATTGCTTCCCTTTTCATTGTATAACAGTGGATCATTATCCCATACAATTCCATGGGTTTTGTTAAGTAAACAGAAGTTTGATCCCCATCCCCCCCTGCCCCGTCAATGTTGTATGTCTACAGTGAAAAGACTATATCATGGAAGTTATTATAGGCTACTTTTATATTCAATGAAGAAAAATAGAGCATGATCCATCAAACCTGTTTCAGCCATTTATTTAGAGTTAGATAAATTGTCCATGGAGGTTACATTTTCCGTTTTCTAAAGTGAACTTAATGACTAACTTAAATGGAGATGCCTGTACTGTTAAAAATCTGGAACTCAGTGAAGTGAAACCTGCCCAGGATTTCTTCATGCTGAATGATACCATGTAAGCAAGGGTTCATGCGTGGTTATGCACCAGCACCGTGTACTATGAAGTTTCCCCTTGGGTAGTTATTCACCTTTTTTCCTATGTAAACAAGGGGACATATCAGCCAAGGGAAGGTATTTTTAGGAAAATGGATTGGTGGCCTCCATATAGCTGATTTGAAAGGATATAGCCCACACAGATCAATCCCAGCTGTCCACTAGACTTTTCAGAGGAAGAGGTCTCTATTTAAAAAATATGCAGAATAACTACTGTTTCCAAAATTGCAGTCCTATGGAGAACTGTTTTCAGTGTGACTTATAGTATTAAATTTTCACAGGATACCTGCAGTGACTGTGTTGACAAAGATTATCATTGTATTTGCATGGCAGACAGAGGTATAAAAATGTAGTTTGGGGAATAGTAATGAAGGAGAGAATCTGCCTGTATAAGCATGTACTATCTTCTATGCCCTCTGTACTTACCTTTGAACTGGTTATTTTGCCTTTGTCTATTAAGGTTGAAGAAGAATTTAGGTTCAATCCAGTTAAGAGCTTGTACAGGCACCAAAATGATCAAAGATGTGGAAGTCTGAAGATAAATCTCAAGAATTGTAATGAACCAGTGTGGATCCCGCTTTGGAAAGCATGTCAGTGACACAAGGAATTCCTTCATGAAAGTAAACTCTTGTGTATATTTACACTTAATCTACTTTATTCTGCTTAGAAAATTACTATCTGTCAGTTTTGTGCCAAAATTGCTGTAGAAGATGCATGTTATTTCTCAGTTTTATGTTGGGGCGGGTGGGTGTGTGCAGGGAGGTAAATCTAAACAAAAAATATGCTGCAGTATAAGGGCTGTGTGTGAGGAAAGTAAAATCAGAAACATAAATATTGAGGGAAGAATTTGTTCATATGTCCTTCCAATTCTTTATTGCATAAACACTGGTAAAATTAATTAATCAGAATAAAACCCCCATACCTATATAGTATGTGCTGAGAAGAAGGGAATTATTTCCTTATGCTAATATAATTTATCTTTGAGGTCAGCAAATAACAACTGAGCATAGTAAATTGGGAGCAAGTCTGTTTGCATTACAAGTTCCAAACTAATTTCCAGGGATGTATGGAAAGAAAAGGCCATAGCTGATTGCAAATCCTCTTGTAATAGTCCATTGTGAATTAATACTTTCAATACTTGAATACTACCTCTCAGTTTCCCCCGAATATTCTAAACATTTACAAAGCTTGAAGTATTCTCCACTTTGATATGCTTGAGTCCAAAAAAGAGGAATAAAAATATTAGTATAAAACCTGAGCTTAATATTTAAAGTGTTTCAGGTAGCCAGGTGTGACAAGGAGGAAACTGATAATGCTCAGATGTGATGCTGTGGTGGTACAGGTAGCAGCTCGGTGTAAAGCACACATGTATAATTGGAAAAGGGTCAGTTTTGCAGACAAGGTTAAATGACTGCATTTGAGTCCTGAAATGCCATATTGAGCAAATTAGGCAGGTAAGCTTAGATCAGTCAAGATAAATTGTCTCTGGGATGCTCTATGGCAGCTGTGGCAAATGTATGTTGAAATAAAGACACACCAATCAAACACCCAAATTTGGAATGTAAAGTTGACTGGCTATAGAGTGGAGGGACTGAATACATGGCATCAATAACAGTTGGAGCTTACATGGCAGCAAATAGAATTGCTGCAGTAGAAGGTAAGGTACGAAACAGGATTGTCTTGACAACATGTAACAAACAGCTGGATGCCCATTAAGTAAGACCCCACTCCTGATTTTCAGAACTGAGCTGTCTCAACAGAAATGTTTGGTTGTTGAACAATCGGAAAGGAATGAAGGATAAGACTAAATATTGTGAAAGACTAAACTATGCAAAAAGTGCAGTTTAGTCATTAATTCACTACATTGAGTTCCTATAAAAATTGAGAAAAACAATGGTTTCTATGTGTTTTGACAATGTACCACATTCAGTTGAATATTATATTATAATTTAGTTGTAGAAAATCTTGTCTTCATACCTGTGTGCAATTATTGTTACCTTCTGTGTGGGCAAACACGTCTATAGAAGGAGGTGGTGACATCACTGTGATATAATATCGACATTTCATGATGCACAGGAGTGTATATTCCCAAACAGCGCAAACCTTTTATGATTGTGGGATATGAAAACTGAAGCTGGTGAATGCCTAGAATTATAAGGTCCAACAGAGATGGCTAAAGGCAGAATTTGGGCTTTTTTAACTACTTTTGAGTTGGCTGTCAGGCATGTGGTGTTTGTGGGTTTGGGCTTTTTTTTTCCGCTTGAAGCTAATGAAAATTTTGTTTGGGGAGTATAGAATATGGGAAGTGATGTGCTGCTGATTTCACTGCTGGTGAAGCCTCTAGGGGCATATATTTTTCTAGGTCAAACATTTAGAGTGTGTATGTTAGAACACTGGTGAACATATGTAAAAAACTGATCCAATTGAAATTAACAACATTATTGTGCATTTCTAAAAGAAAGATATTTTTTTAATGTTATGGATTTAAACTTTCTTGGACAGTAAAAATATTGGTGCTGCATCATGCTGTTTTTCAAAATCTGTATTTCCTTCTATGCTATGGCTTCACTAGGTGTGTCTTTCTACAATACTTTGCAAATAAAACAGAGATAGCTGATTGAATGATAAC
Organism: Falco rusticolus; assembly: GCF_015220075.1. Lineage (NCBI taxonomy): Eukaryota > Metazoa > Chordata > Aves > Falconiformes > Falconidae > Falco > Falco rusticolus. The sequence goes on along the minus strand of NC_051188.1, from coordinate 104,137,729 downwards.
TATGGAAATTAAATAAATTTAGACTGAAAGCAGCAGATTGTTCTGAGATAAGAATATTGTAAATGTATTTAATCATTTCACTTCAGTATTTATCAATTTTGTTTAAAAATAGGCCAACATAATTATGAACATATTTTTGTTATCTGTGATACCAGGAATGGCATAATTTCTGGCACTCTCCAGAAATTCCAGCAAAAAATATTTTTTTTTAGACTAATATTTATTGGTAGGCCTCAGTTCATATGAAGCTGTTGAGGATGTAGTATAGAACTACAAAATGCTCTCTACACACTTGGGAATATTGTTCCTAGGGTAATGTACATCAGCCTTTCCTGAGAGCACTGTACTTCACAGAGGGAAGCAGAGATGTCATATATTGATCTCAGGACTTAGAAATCCTAAATGTAGCCTAAAATCACATTTTCATCCACACTTCCCATCCTCATTTGCCACAAAACTGGGAACTGGCTTCAATATGTAATGGTCTTGTAGCTGCTAAAAGGAATCAGTAGCTGAGTAAGTAGGCTAAATTGATGCTTAAAAAAACCCCAACCTACATGTTATTTTTAGCAAACTTCATTAAGACATCTTTAATTTTAGCTATAGTGAAGCAAAGAAGGATGTAGGATCTGAGGAAAAAACAGAAGGAACTGACAGAATGAGAAGGGAAGCTCACACCTGAGGTTTGTCTGCAGGTTAATGCAATCGTTCAAAAGTTGTTAAATTGAAGAACAGTTCCCCCATGTAGTAATCCTTTGAATTCAGTTCCCACAGTCACTCAGGCATACACCAATGCCCAGCATGTTGGAACATGCTACTTCTAAATCCTGTGTCATCCCTGTTTCCTCTTCTCTCAGGCTTTGTGCAGAGTTCTGATGCAGGAAAAAATGCAGGTGTCTATTGCCCTCTATCTGCCACTTGCTTTTTCACAGGGAAGTAGGTTATCAAATTGAAAAGCTAGCTATTCTATGCAGTATTTTGGGTATCTTAACTGCAGTCATACCCGGCTCAGGTGCACACTCGATCTCAAATGGGTTGGTAGTCTCAGAACTCTGACATATTACAGGCTAAGATGTGCTTGCTTTCCCTGTGCACCAGTTTCATCAGGTTCAATACCTGGAAGAAATTTCCCAACGGACACAGGCCAGTGGATGAACTTCCTGGAAGGAGAAGACAACTGCTGAATTAAATCTCCAAGGTATCCCAGTGACCAACAGGAAGTGAAAACTTGTATAGCAAAACTCTATATAGCTCTTTCTTCGGGATCCTCTGAGGCTAAGGTCTAAGTTCAGCTGAGTGAAAGAGACAGCAAGTTTTGACTTTGTGTGTCCAGTTTATCTTGCATAATAAGATGATGAAAAAGTATTTTTGACTTTTTGACTTTGCATGTACTTTTCAGAGCGTGTTTAAAACCAATTTAAATTCTTCATTAAATTCGTCATTTAAAATGTCTCACAAAGCTGAAAATGTTTTTAATTGAAAATGAAAGTTATATTCCAAAATACAAGTATGTCAGCCATTGGTCAGAGTGTTTGTGATTTGTTGGGCTACTGAGAACCTTCTGAAAATTAATCTTCAAGGAACCCTTGCCTCTGTTTTACTTTGCTCTCCAGCTACACTTCATCTGCCATACAGGGGTATTGCCCCTCATAATAAGTCAGCAAGGTCTATCACATTCCCTTGAGAAACTGTAACAGAAACAGAAATGTTGGAATTTTTTTGTTTTCTGTTTATAACAGAAATTTCCTTCCTTACACCTAAAGTATGGCTTATCCTTTTCTCTTTAAGTGTTTCAGCTTTCCCCTGATTTGGTCTGCAAGAGCTGTGGACAAACCTTGCTGATCTGATGGGTGGGGAACTAGGACTGAGTACCTACTCCCCAGCACAGGCTGTGAGAACGCAACTTGCACTACCTCCACCCTACAGGAAACACGATAAGGTAAGAGGCAACTTGTGGTGCTCAATTCATACTATGAAAGATGCCTTGCAATATAACCAATTTCTGAACTAATAAATCTAGCAGTGCTGATTGGAGCATACTGATTTTATGTCTGTCGCAGGCTGTGCATACATAATTCTTCCGCACAACCTCACAGAAAGGCTTTCCTTTCTGAAGAATACCTGGCAAATAGCCTAGCTCTTTAGTAGGAGAAGCAAATGGACTTCAGGTTTTCTTCAGGTGATCTTGAAGTAGAAGCATATGGAATGTACAATAATCAGTATTCACCTTGAAAAGTTGTTTTCTTTTCATTCTCTGTATCCAGATTAGACTGCTGTCTAATTTATTTTTAATTAATGAAGGATCAGTTAGTTTAGAGAAATATCTACTTCCCCTGAGTATGACATGTTGGAAGAAAATCATGATTAATACTATATTCAGCACAGGTAGGTATAAATAAGCTGGAAAAATAGATGTCTATCAGTTTCCTTCAAATGTGCCAGCCTGACTGTGTTAATTTTCAGCATTCATAATTATCTGTTTATTCACAGTAGTTGTTCCAGAATGTTTCACTGGGTTCAATCTTTATGTATTGTGCTATGGATAATTGTTAGGAATTTCTGTGTCAGGAATAGTCTCATTGCCAGTTCTCAGCCTGAGAGTCCTCATGCTCCTCAAACAACAGAGAACTGTTGGGAATTCAGTCTCAATTATTGTGAGGAATTTGTTTATAGTTGTGAAAATTTAGCTTACAACTCTCTGTCCTTCCTTATCCATTAGAGTGCCTTGTCCTGCCTCTGCAGTACTTCTGTTGCAGTCCTCCCTTGCTAGGGTACCTTTAGTACAATAAACTGTTTTTTGTTCTCATTCTTATCTTGTCTCCTGCCCTTTATCTTCAGCTTGTCTGCAACCATTTCTGAAACACTGAACAATGTTCTCAATGATTTCAAGATGTTATCTGGATGTATTCCCATATTAAAAGAACACATATTGCATTAAATAATGCAATAATCTGCATCAAAGTTTTGAATTACTTTCATTTCTGTAGTCTGTCATTGCAACTGTTACTTAATGGTGAAATTCGAGTCTTTATATTTTCATTTTGCTATTTTACATCAGGAGGTGTGATCAATATATTAGATGAAAAACTGCAGCCCTTGGTTCCTTTGAAGAACTGTGACCAGTAAAACAAGAGTCTTTAAGCTAGAAATATCTTGCCTGGCCTGCTCTTGGTGAACGTGTCCAGGAAAACCAGTCAACGACACTAAAAAGGCCCAGAAGCCCTAGAACTTGGAACTGCTTATTAAGACAGATCAAACAAAAGATGTAAACACCCATCCCAGTTCCTAGTGTATGTACTAGGTCTCTTTTTTCAGTATTCTTTCTATTTCAGCAAATGTCAGGCTGAAGCAGATAGTTCCTCATGGTCTTGTCTTGGTGTCTGGGGAAGTTTTTCTTTCCCTCGCTTCCGAGGTCTGTCCATTAGTTTGGCTCCTGTTACAAGAAAGCCCTTTGGTCCTTTTGCAAGTTAAGTTTGAATTGCAGCTTATATTTTGGGAATATTGCTGCATCAGGAGCACAGTCTACCTTGAGGTCAGCAACAGAAATCCATGAGCATCCATAGAGGTAATACACGTTCGGTTATGTGAATTCCTCTGAGAGTCTAGTTTTATGTTCAGTGTGTCAGTGAAGAAGAAAATGAATGAATCACTCATTCTATGAGGAGTGTTCTGAAAAGAAGAATGCTGATATAACTTCTTGCTGTTCAGGATCTCCAAGCACTTGCTGAGACATTATATGAAAAAACATCAACGTTTAGTGATGGGTGATGTCAACTGCTGTTGACAAGGGGACCAAAGAAGCTAAATATGTTGAAATACCAATATCATAAGAGTAATTCATGAATCACTATTATCTTAGTTCACCAAATAATTTGTTGCTTATTTGACTTGGGGTTGTGAAGTAAGGCTATCCTGTTTTTAAAAGATCATCAAAAAAGAATAGTACTTAGAAAAATATACCAGAGTATATGAAGGAATGAGTAATTATGGATTTCAGTTATACTTCTCCCTATGTTTTTGTATATGAATTCATATACGTTAATACTACATATGTAAATGATACACATTTTTTTTCCTGCTAATAGAAAAAGACAAGCTAGCCAGCCAATTTTTCCTCTCTAAGAAACTACTTCTAAAAGTCAGTACCAGATTAAACCTCCTGCTATTCAGATCATTATTGCTTAAACTAGGTCCTCTGAGGAGGGCAATATTTTGCAATCTCTCCCTGCCTTCTCTTAGAGTGGATGTTAGTTTCAAAATACTGCAGGCAGCACAATGAATATTCAATGAGAAGTTCGCCTGTGACACCTGCTTCTTCTGCAGAGCTTTAAGGCTGACTTTAAAAGCTGACAGAGGAATGATATTATGTGCCTGTAAAAGCAATGAGTTTCATTTAAGGAGGTATTTATTAAAGCTGTCATGGATGGCCTGATTAATGTAGTACCTTAGTGAATTTATTATTTCCCAAGAAGCAGCACCAAGTAATATTTTATGTCAAAAATAGGTATCAGGATTGATCCTCCTGTTAAACCCTCAGTTTTATGGCTAATCTTCTGATTCTGTCAGCAAAGTGGATGTTATTTTTTAGTTAGGTAATTTAATATATATAAATATATATATATACGTTTGAAGTTATGTATATATTTGTATTTATCACAGATTTGCACTGTGACTAAAAGAAGTATATTGTGACTTTTATAAGGAATTAGGAAAGTTTAGATGTGCAACTGCAAAGATGTAAGTAGACAAACTGCATGTGTTCAATCCGATTAATCATTAGGATTCTTCAGAAACTAGTGTCTGATATCTGTCACATACACAAGTATTGCTAATCAGCTGCAGTGCTGTACCAGGAAAACCTGTGCAATGTAAGAAAGCAATATATTATATGACATCTATTAAATGCTTGTTTAAGCACACAGTGCCAGGAACTCCCTGTTCAGCAGCTGGAGCATCTTGTGAATGTCCAGTCTGTGTATATACATGCATACACAAACATATTTTTATGGGTTTGGTTTTGTTTGGTTGTTGTTTTTTTTTTCTAGATGAAAGATCAGATGTACAATGTCCACATAGACACTAACAGCTTGGTAAGTGAGGAAAAGGTTAGTGAGGCAAAAAATTTAATCTGCTCAGAAGAGTTAGTTAAATTGCTTAAAACAAGAGTCTTGTTTAAAGAGTTGTCACGAGCAGGAAGGAATCTGAGAATTGCTGGTAGCTTAAGTATTTCCTTGGATCCAAGTTGTAAGATCTAATAGACAGGGGACTTGCTGTCTAATGATGCAACAGCACCCTAATCAGAAAAAAGTTGGTGTTGGATGAAACCTGGTTATTTACAATGTCAGCTGGGTTATTGTGAGAGACTGCAACGGTGAGGCCCACCATTGCCATAGCAGATGTGTTGTCTCCACATCGCTAAACTCATGCCATCACCACAGTGAATACATTGTTAAGGCAGGAAGATAATACCACTGCCACCGCAGAGATTTATCTATACCTTGTTAAAGGAGGAAATCGACGGATGCCATGGAGCAACAGGGGAGGCTGATCCTGCAAAACTTAACCAAACCCCTGTGCATGTGCCCAGACTTGGGGTCAGGTGGGTCAAGGTGCCTGGAGGCCCCTGAGGAATGTTGGGCACGTATGCCATTGTCAGGTGGAAGGTGTGGTTGAGCAGAACAGTTTGTAACAACTCTATAACAAATGGAACCAACTAACATGGGATGGGTCATTCCCCCACCAGACTTGAAAACAAATCAGACTGTTGGGACGCCACAGCTCTGGGGCGGTAACTATTGTTCTGAACTCTTTCCTTTTTTTTTCCTTCTTTCTTTCCTTCCTTTCTCTCTTTATCTCTCGTGCTCTCTCCCTTTGCATTCACAGATTTATTGTTGGGCAAATAAAGTTCCTTGGCTTTTGACTCCATTTTGAGTCTTAATTCTGTTCCCGAGAATACAAACAGAACCACGCTCCAGTCTCAGACTGGCATGCAACAGTTATTAAAGATAAGAACTCCTGTGTTTTCAGGGAAAGTTGGTAGGTTACTAAACACATGCTGTAACTTGTTGAGTTTTATTAGGTGAAAAACAGAACTATAGCAAATTATCTTTTCTCTCAGACTCTCGTTTGCTGCTTTGGTAAACTGTCTGCATTACTTTGTCAGCTGTAGTGGTAAAGAAACACTCCATCTCCCTTGGAAAGCAGAAACAGCTTAATTGTGGCAGCATGGAGTGGGATAGCTTCTGGCCAGGAGGGAAGGTTAGGTGCACTGTGCTGGGCTTCCTGCCACTGTGGTTCTCTGCCTTCCTGGGCCTGATGACCTGATCAATTGCCATCTGCCATTGTGGTCAGGGAGGGGTGGGGAAGGGAAAATGAACATGTTTTTTCAAATTCTTCTTCTTGAGTATGGTGCTAAAGGAGGTGAGGGAGGATTTATTTCAGTTTGTTCAGAAGCCTTAAATCTAAAAGTGTGTTGTTGGTTGTTTTTTTCATTTCTTTTCCTTTTTATTATGATAAAGTATCAGAAGATGACTTATTAGAGTGGAACTGCTGGTGTAACCTTAGCTATACCTATAAATATAGTCATGTGTGTATGCTCAGGGAGTATACACTACTTTCAGTATGCCCCCAGTAGCAATTCTGTGAAATTAAAATTATTTGTTCCTTGTACCTTTGCGAGCATGATGAATTCTTGGTATGCTATGGAGCAAAAAGGCTTTCTGTTTTCTGTCATTGCCCTGTACGTGCATATGGTTGGTGGTTAGCTACTGCCAAAACCTTGTGTTCCAGATTGAAAAATTACAGGCTGAGATTTCATGTAATGTGTGAATGCATATGGGTTGTTGAGGGATAATGGGATGACTGGTTTTGGGGTGGGGTTTTTTTTCACATTCTTGGATAGTTTGATTAGTAGCTGTGAATAAGGTTCTGCTTATTTTTGTAACACTAAACCAAATACTGCATGTCACTTTTTAATATACAATATCCATAGAGTAGTGGTCTCTTTTGACTTATGGAGAAATACTTATAAAAAGGAATATTTTAATATATAATTTATTACTCTTTTTTTTTCTTCTAGGAGAGAGATTAAAGTGAACAGATTAATCAAGACAGCTAGTTTCAAGGTGTGTTCAGTGTTTTTTACAAAATGCTTAAGGTACATAAAGAGGGATACTTAGTGTCTACTTGTTCAGGATGAGAGAGATTCCTCAGAATACTTCTTTGGAAGCATTCTCTGGAAGCATCAAGAAACCCAGTGCTTTTTACCAATAGCAAACAAAAGAAAATAAATTAAATAAAATGTGCTCCCAGGGAACAATTTTAATTCAGAAGAAATCCGCACTACCACCCTACCTCCCCAACCTCCATTTCTACATTTTTAAGAAGTAAGAATAATTCGGAAAACTTTGGAATGGAAGAAGCTTGTGGGGTTTTGTTGTTTTTCTCCAACGTAAGCTCTGGTCTTTCTGTTTTGCCTTGTTGCTTATGCAAGAAAATCCAAGACGAGATAATGCAAGTGTCTTCCAAACTCTCCTTTCTCTAAAGCCTTCTTTACTTTTGTGTAATGAAATTATACATATTTTTGTGCCTTAAAGCAATCCTAGAACTACAGAGCCCAGAAAATTGAATATACATGTTTTGAAAATACTGCTGCTGTGTACAGAATCTAACACTGAGTAATTGTCATCACCTGAAAAATACTTTATTCACTTCAGGGTTTAAGAAAAAATATATTCTAGACTTAAGAACAATGAAGAATATACTTCCACTGAGGTCATGAAGCAAATATCCTAGCTGAACACCTTTTTTAATGAGAAAGACATGATTTTAATGAGAAAGAGTTAATTTGATATCTTCAGAGTAGAGCTTAACTGCACAGTGACCATACCTGCCCAGGTTATACCTGTAAAGAATCCAAGAATAATGTTAACAGGTTTCAGGTCAATAGATTTATCTGAAAACTTAATGATTAGTATAAAGCTGTGTTGTTTTTTCTTCCACTCTTCTTCATTTTTTTCAAACATTTTCTTTGCAAGGGTCTGTTATGCACTGCCTCATTTTTGTCATTTATTTATATAGGCATTTCTGAGAGAAATAATTCAAGAAAGATGCAGTTTTATGAGGCACACCTAATCATTGCTCAGGAATTGATTGATGATCTCTTATCTTCATGAGCCTGTGGGAGGAATAGAATAAAATATTGCTAATTAATGCTGAATTAGATAAACAGCAGTAAATAAATTGATAGTTGTGCAGGAACTTTTAACAATTATTATATAAACTCACAAGCCACCATCAGTGTCTGAATTTAGTAAGCCTATCAGAATGAAAGAAAACAAAACACATGGTCAGAAATATGACATATTTTCAGTTCACATGACTTAGAAATCTTTTTCCTTCTGACTTGTTATAAAATCACACTAGAAATGCTTCAAGAGTAAAGTCATTTAATCCCAGAAAAAAATATAACTTGAGACGAAATTACTTCTGGTAATATATATAATGTTTCAAAAATTATAGGAAAAATAATGGTTAAAGAGGAAAGGCTTTGACTTCTCATATGTACTGTTCACAATTTTGTTGAAAGCCTCATTACTAAAAATCACATTTCTTGTCTAGATGAGATGTGCAGAATAATGGTATAAAGAATATATTTTTTTCTTATTTTTTTAAAAAAGGTATCCTGTAACCTCCTAATTTTATTTTTTTTTTTTTGCAAGATATCTATAGAGGTACACTGTCTGTATTTGTTCTTGTACTGAAGCATTCAAGCAAGTTACAGTGTGCTTATACAAATGCATCTAAAGTCACATTGAGCATTCCCCCACTGCTTACATCATGCCTTTCTTGAGGTGGTGTCACAGGCAGCTGTAGCAAAGCTGTTCTTGCTTTTGGACTGTATGTAAGGCCGAGGAGGAGAATGACAAGAGTGACTCCCTTGAAAAAAAACCTTAAAAACATTTCAGTGATGTGCAACATACTTGGCAAAATGCATGGTGCAGGAGATCATACACTATTTTCTAGCCAACAACCAGTTTTCATCTCTGCAGTCTTGTTGACTGCTGTTTGGCACCCTGTGTCTTGTGGTTTGCAGTGCAGATTGCTTTCTGCACACGTTTGCTGTATCACTGTGTTCATGCAGGTAATGGTGAGGATACATTCCAACTCTAATTTGACTTTATATTTGGTACTGGAGAAGCAGAGATCACCCCCAACCAAGTAATGACCAATTTTATTGCTCTTTGTTATAACATGTGAAAGCACAGAAACCAAATATATTATGGGGACTGCCTGAGAGCAATAAAACTCATTCAGCCTGATAAGTTATACGAAACTTAAGTCATTATCGGCATGTGACTTAATGCTACTATTAACAGAAGAGTTAATTATTTAGGTTAATGTACTGCTTTCCTTTTCTCTTTTAATAAACATTGTACATCTTTGAACACAAAACCACATGATATTGTAGTCTCTTCCTACAGCAATCATCTCCTGGTACTTTGGCTTCTTCGTGCCAATTGTTTTGCACGTTGAAATTGTTTTGCATTGAAATGAGAAGAATAAACGGCATTAGGTGCTGTAGGAGCAAGAAGTTTATGTTTAGTGAAGAGAGGAGAGATTGTTTTTTACCTTCTTAGTTTTTATAAGAATTGGAAGAACAGATTTTTATACATGTTTACTGACCTAGAACAGTAATTAAAACTCATAGTGAGCACAGAAGCTTCTGGCTTACTGACATCTGAGAGGAACCCTTACTCTTAAGATTTTGATGTACATGGAGACTAAATTTAGAGAGTTTAAATATGAAGACATTAATCTACTTGCAGATGTCAAACTTTGGTACATATGAATTGAATATGTTGTGTTCAGTAGGGTGAAGAAGACTTGCAACTTAACAAGATGAATTTGATATTCAAAGTGGAGCTTTTAATTTATTCAGAGGAATCTCTTTCCTGGTCTTTTGTGCGTGCCTTTGTCCTCATGTGGCTGCCAGTGACCTCTGTGGGGTGACACTGACTCTGGGAGAAACGTCTTGTTTGTAGCTTACTCATTCCTCCCTATTAACAGTGAAAAGGCACCAAATGTAAAAAGGTGTCAGTTTTCTCCAAGTTATAGTGACTTCTTGAATACATTTTAAACAGAGAGAAGGGAATAAAAATCTCAGAAGCAATAAAGTATAGCTTTGACTTAATAGATGTTTATTTTGGAAAGGTTCTGATGGTTTTTCACCTTTTACAATACTTGTCTTGCATGCAGGTTATAGAGTACATAGCAGCCGCAGGTGTTAATAAACTTGTTGTGAAGTGTTGCTTATATTTTCTTGATAAGCCTGAAGTACCATTTAAAATAATTTTAGATTACTAGAAACAAAGATGAAAAACTAAAACACCTTCCCCCTTGCTTCCCAGGCTCAACTTCACTCCTTCATCCCCAAATCCTCTACCTCTCCCCCTGCCCCAAGAGGCACTGGGGAATGGAGAATGGGGAGTTATACGTCATCCATAACAACTCCTCTCTGCCACTCCTTCCTCTACATGCGTTTCCCCTGCTCCAACATGGGTCCTTCCCATGGGCTGCAGTCCTTTAGAATAAACCTGCTCCAGAGTGAGCTTTCCATGGGTTTCAGTTCCTTCAGGGCTTGTCCACCTGCTCCACCATGGCATTCTCCAAGGGCTGCAGGAGAATCTGTGCTGGAGCACCTGGGGCACCTCCTCCCCCTCCTGCCCTCTCCCCTCGGGCCGGCCGGGCTGTTCCTGACCCGCTCCCCCTCAGCGCCGGCAGCGCTGCCCTCCCTCACGCAGGTTTCCCCACGGCCATGGCGGCCATGGCGGCTGCGGGGCCCAGCCGTGCCTGCGCTGGGGCCGTTGGAGCCGGCTGGAACCGGCTGGAACCGGCTGTGCCCGGCACGGGGCAGCCCAGGCTGCTCACCACAGGGGTCGCCCCCGGCCCCCTGACAGACCCTCCATACCTGCACAACTTACACTTGCCATCAGTAGTTTCTGTTCTCCTAAGAAATATATGAAAAGACAAAGGGGAAAAATGTGTCAATGTCAGTCTGGAAACTGCTGTTTTCTCATAAACTACTCCAGTAAGTGAAAATACCAAAGAATGAGCATATCAAGATAGCTAAAAGTGGTTTTTTTTTTTTTCACATCCATTTAATTAGCAAGAAAAATTACCATGTTTCCTGCAGGAAGCATTTCTGCAGTTGAGCATTGCTTTGAACAAAGAACAAACAGGCATAAATAGGAATATTGTCTTTAATGCATGATGTTTAAAAGAAGATGAACAGAAAAAAATATTTTAATGGAGAATTTTGCTATGGAATTTACAAAATTTGGGAATGGGCTATTTTGAGCAAAAGGTCTGTTGCAGTAATGGGGACTGAAAGTGTGTAGGAGGTAAGCAGAGGAGGCAAGCATGCCACAGTGGGAGTATTTTCACCCCAGCCTCCCTAAGTTTTTCACCTCCAATACTCATCCCATCTCATTCAAATGTTTGACCTGGTCTCCAAACCGAGCACCAACAAATAACCCAATAAAAGTGTGGTTGCTCTTTTGATCAGATTGGTGTTGAGGTCCATGTGTGGGTGGTGCTCTGGGGAAAGGAATGCTGCCCCATTACCCCCATGCACCCCTGAAATGGAGGAGTTGAAGCTCATCCAGCAGTGGGAGCCTCCTAGTTGGTAGTTGAGTTGCCATGAGGCTTTAAAACTGGAGATAATCTCTTTTTAAACAACATTAAAAAGAAAGTTGTGAGCTCCTTGGGAAGCTAGTATAGAGAAATCGGGATGAAGCCAGGCCAAGCGCATGCACATATTCAGCACAAATACTCATTTTCATTGAACAAAATAATGAAATTGGAGCTTAATACTGGCTTTGTAGGCAGTATTTGTATTTAAAAAGAAAAAATAGCAATAAACCCCCAAGATAATCTTTGTGTTAGTTTATTGGTTTTTATTTTCTTTTTAGTGTACTAATGGTAAGGCAATCCTAGGACTTTGACAGCCTGAGCTTCAGACAGAAAAAGGAAGAGTGAAGATTTGCATTTGTCGGTTGGAAGAATAAGAAATAAAATAACAAAACCTGAATGTTTCTTAAAGAACATTGTTGAAACAGTATAAAATAAGAATATAACAGTGTTGTTCCTGGAGTTTTTTTCTTGTGGTCATTGTAAGAATACTTACTAGACAAGGAAAAAAAGCAAACATACAGCACCGGCAGAGCTTCAATGGCCACCCTCAGAAGGGTAAAGTAAATCTGGCCTCAAGCCTCCTAGAACCAGATCAAATGTCATGACTAAACTATACAAGTATTGATTTTAATGTTGTTGTATTGTTCAAGATATTTAAATGAGAGTTAGATGGGTTAACTTTTTAGTGACAGCTGTATTCTGGACTAGGCTCATCAGTCCCGTTCATAGTTTCAAACCCATACTTAGTAAATTTCCTAGGCAAGCAATCTCATACCCAGACTAATTTGTTTGGATCATTACTGTTGGATTCTCAATTTTTTTAACATTCCAATACCTGAAGTATCTGATTCATAGGCTAAAGAAGGCTTTAAGAAGCTGACCACCACATCATGTACTGCACACTAATTAGATGAAGGAACCCTGAGCTTTCAGACAGTGCTAAAGATTTGCCTGGATGAGAAACACCAGTGTGGTTCAGAATTTAGTGACAACTAAAGGGGAGTAAGAATGAGGGGACTTCAATTGACAGAAATCTGAGAGTACAAGATCACTAAAAGGATCATTTTTTTTTGATCTGTAGGTATGATATTTCATCATAGGAATGTGATAACTACTACTAACACTTTGTTCTTTTCATTCCATTTTATCACCATTTTGAAGAAAATAAATATGGTATAGCTGCCATACTAGTAATTGGGTCATTTATAGTGTTTAACTGCAGACCTCCAGGAAAAATTCTGACGCATACGGACCTCCTTATCAGATAGGGATAGAACTTGGTTGGCATTTGAGCTGCATGGTTCAATATTACCAACTGACTTCAGACTGTTCTAAAAACGTAATCTGGGATCTAGCAGTTATTTAACAATTTTTCTGAAACTGTTTGCCTTGTTGCAACTTTTCAGTTAGTTGACAGGTGTCCTAGACCTAACTTTGTTGTCTTAGATTATGTGACAATCAGTTGAATTGTTTTTCAAAACCTGATGTAAAAGTGTATGGTAATGGTGCATATTACTATGTTAAAATATATTAAAAATAATAATATGTGTATTGAATAACAATATCAGTCACTAGGAAATGAGTTATAGATGCTACACTCAACACAGGACTAGGAACAGAAATATTGTGTAGTCATTTCATATAAATGGAATACTGGATGTAAGAATTTGTTAATTCAGGAATAAAAACTGCCTTAATACTTTTTCAGCTGAGGAACAGGACCATTCTTTTCCTGCTACATCAGATGGGAGACTGATGAAAGCTTATGTGTCTGCTTTTATCCTGTGTGTGGCAGGTTACTCAGGTTACATCTAAATCAAAACACTTACTCTGTTGAGAAGGACTACCATGTTTCCTACCTACCAGATGTGAAGGGTTATTTTGGCTATTGATTTTGAGCTGCAGTTTATAGTGCTCTAGCAGTAATAGTTGGGAAGAAATACTTGGAACAATTTTATTTAACTGCAGAAAAGCCTGCTTTCTTTCCAGGTATCTTCTGTGCTGCTTAAACTGTTTATGGTATGTGAATCTAGTATGTGGTTACTGTCTCTTTCATTTGGAAATACCTATACAGGGCAGTGAAAGGTGCCACATTAATAATTTTGTGGTTTTTATAAAGTTTTTGAAAAAAAGAGGTGGTTACATGGCTAGTAGCATAGCATTGTCTGTGAATGGAATATGATAAATCGCTTGTAATTCAGGAAGACCCGGCTACATAGGTTTTGACTTAGAGATGAAACTTTTGTGACAGACTCAGAATTTACTTTTATGCTCAGTATGTTCAACAAAGGGCCAGGTATCTCCTGCTGGTATAGTTATTCACAGTGTTAAAAAGTTTGTAATATCAGCACGATCTTTGTTTTCAACATAGTGGTGTTTTTCAACTGCCTTGTTCTGTATTGGATTTTGGTTTAGCTGTCTCCTTGAAACACAACAATACTTTTGAGCAGAAGGCTAAAGGAATTGAATGGGTTATGTTAACAGCTATACCAGTTTTATAGTAACTAGATTAATAGGACCTATACTAGATTTTCATTGTAAATGTTACTTTTTGCTCATTAGATACATAGATTCCTTTATCTTCAGAGGCTTGCCTCTGTCTTTTTTTTTCTGTCTTTTTTTTTTTTTAACCTTAAAGTGGGAATGACAAAAGGTAGAGTTAAATTTAAAAATTGCCTTCTAAACTGCTGGGAGCATTTTGTTCAAAATTCACTTGAACTGAAGTTTAGTAGACAGTAACTTAGAGCTGTACATAGCATTGGTGTTCGATGGAAAATTATATATAGCAGAGGTGGACAACTGTGACTACATTCAATGTTCCTAAGACATTAAAAAAGGACATAAATTAGTTGTATAAAAGATATGCTTTGCCTGTCTTGCCATTACCCTTTTTTACAACCTGATGAAATTTTAGGTGAAATTAATTAACTTTTAAACTTTTACTAAGTTATTTTTCAAGAAACAAGGAATTCTGAAGTAATTATCTCAGAAGATGGGCCTTTATTTTGTCCAGTATTTCTTGTGATTTTAATGGGAAATCTAAGCTAGGAAGAAATGAGTCCATTAAAATGTACATTGTTGATCACTGTATCTGGTGGTTTGATCTTGGCTAAATGCCAGGTGCCCATCAAAGCTATGTATCACTCCCCTCCTCGACTGGACAAAGGAGAGAAAAAATAACAAAAAACTCATAGGTTGAGATAAGGATAGGGGGGTCACTCAGCAATTACTGTCATGGGCAAAACAGACTCAATTTGGGAAAATTAGTTCAATTTATTACCATTCAAATCAGAGTAGGATAATGAGATATAACCCCAAAACTTAAAAACACCTTCCCCCCACCCCTTCCTTCTTCACGGGCTCAATTTCGCTCCTAACTTCTCTACCCCCTTTTCCCGAGCAGCACAAGGAGATGGGGAATGAGGACTGTGGTCAGTTCATCACACATTGTCTCTGCCGCTCCTTCCTCCTCACACCCTTCCCCTACTCAAGTGGGGGGTCCTTCCCATGGGATACAGTCCTCCATGAATTTCAACCTCTTTCCCACAGGCTGCTGTTCTTGATGAACTGCTCCAGCATGGGTCCCTTTCATTAGGTTCAGTCCTTCAGGCACAGACTGCTCCAGTGTGGGTCCCCCATGGGGTCACAGTCACAAGTACTGCCAACAAACCTGTTTCAGCATGGACTCCTCTTTCTATGGGTCCATAGGTCCTGCCAGGAACCTGCTCCAGCATGGACTTCTCAGCAGGTCACAGCCTCCTTTGGGCACATCCACCTGCTCTAGCATGGGGTCCTCTGCGGACTGCAGGTGGATATCTGCTCCACTGTTCAACTCCATGGGCTGCAGGGGAATCTTTGCTCTGGCACCTCCTCCCCATCCTTCTTCACTGACCTTGGTGTCTGCAGAGGTTTTTTTCTCACATATTCTCAATAGTCTCTTCTGATGCAATTTGTTGCACAGGGTCTTTTTTCCTCTTTTAAAATACGTTATCCCAGAGGCACTTCCACTATTGCTGATGGGCTCAGCCTTGGTCAGCGGTGGTTCCATCTTGGAGTCAGCTAGCATTGGATCCATCAGAAACAAAGGAAGCCTCTAATAGCTTCTCACAGAAGCCACCCTTGTAGCCTCCCTGCTACAAAAACCTTGCTAATACAAACCCACTACACTGTACACCTCTGATGACAGATTATAAAAAAATGTCTTGATATATAATTCTTCCATTATATATTGAACATAGTATTTTTGTAATGTCTTCTATATTTAAAAATGTGTAATCAAGTAACATGTTTTCTAAGATTTACTTATGAAAGAATATGCATCTGAAGGGATTTCCCATCTCTTGGACTTTGTTATCTATTAAATAACATGCTTAATTAATGAATGTGTATTATGCAAACGCTACAACCTTCTAAAATTTAAATTATCCTCTCTTTACAAATCCTGGTTTTTAAAATCTTGCAAACTTAAGCAACTTAATCCCTCCCTCACCATTTCAGGCCATGCCTAGACCCTCTCCACACCTCACTGAAGCTTTCCAGAGACAGTGGTGTAAAATGTTCTCACTGTTTTAATTGCCTTCTTCAGATACTTTCTGTATGGACAACCTTGAATAGAGCAAAAAAATCACAGTAGTTTTATAATTTTCTGCCATCTCTAAGAAATTGTAATAGATCGTGAAAAAGCTTCATACAGTGAAGAGAATATTGACCTACTTTATAATGTGGAATCCAAACTTTTAGCGCATAATTAAAAGTATATGTTTTTCAGAGGTACTTTTTTTCTTTTCATGTTTAGATGATAGCACATTCATATTTGCCTATAAAGAACTTGGAATAAGAAAAAGTAATACTCTCATACTCTTGTATAGTTCTTAACACAATGGGATTTGTCATCATTCTTGGCTCCTCTTGCAGTGATATCAACGATCAACAGTGAATCTACTGAAGCTTCCAGGGGCCTATACCCACCTTATGTCCCTTTTAACTGAAATTTCTTTTATTGGAACAATTTTGCTGTTGTAAGGGAGGAGGAGGAAAGAAGCTATGGATGGAGAGCTGTAGTTAGGGTTGATTTAGTGGGTTGTTTTGAACATCAAGATGAGGAGATCATGACACTGATACAGGGGGTGTGAGATGAGTTGCTAATTTGGTGGAGGGAGGAGGGTTGGACCTAGCAAAGTTTTTTGCCTGTGACATAGAAAGTTTAGAAAGCAGTCTTGGGGATGTTGAATGGATGGGTCACTGGGCCACCTTTCTGGGTAGCAGGACTAGACATAAGCTCTGGCCTTGTAGCAGCAGTAGCAGCTGGAATGCTTTGAAGCAGTGATAATTTCGTTTCCAGAGGGGAGGTGAAGTCCAAGGCTGCAGACAAGCAATCATCTCAGCTCTGATGTCTGTGATAGACCATAAGAGATGATGATGAGGTTTCTCCTCCTGATTTCTATTATCTCAGTATTTTACTTAGGATCAGCAAATTTTGAGGAAACTGCTTATGCTGTTCATATTTGACAGGAAGCATATACGGGTGACGATTTAGGTAAGCCGTTCCTAACTGGGGCTGTGCTCTAGGAAGTCATGTTTTCCTCACCAAAAGATATCCTGTTGATGCTCCTTTAGCAGCTTCAGAAAAATGTGGGTTAGAAGCTTATTTGCTGCAGCAGCTTCTCCAGGAGTGTCACAACTCGGATCTAAATGGAAGCCTTGCACCTTGCAGAGCTGCCCTGCTGGTTACCATTACCAATGCCAAGTCCTCCAACCCTCACCTCACTCTGTTCACACTCGAGCTACATAAGAGAACACCATGCCAATTTTCTGCTGCTTCCTAAATTTTTACCTTTATCTGTTGTTTTCTAACGTTTAAATTCTTAATAGTGTATTATAAATTCTGGTATAAAAGTAGGGGATCTATATAAAAAAAAAAACAAACCCAACAAAAAAACAGTTCTCAGTGATACCTCTCTTCTAGTTGTGTTCCTGCTCTTGATTTGGCTTAGTATTAGTAGAGACATGTTCTGAAAATATAACATTCACCATAGCAGTCTTTTGCAAAACATGCTTATCAAACTAGTCCTGTGTATCAACTTCCTAAAAGCCTTTTATCTCACATATATGGCTGCATTTTCCAAATATTAGATTGAGAGCTCTTGAATTTCTACAGCCTTTTGATAAATGTGACCATCTGTGTTATAAAAAATCAAAGACATACATAATTTTGGATACTAGCATAGTTGTTTTTTTATCAGTGCTTTCAAGAGTTTGGGGTTTTTTTTGTTTCTTTACTACTGTGCAATGTATTTTATATTTAAAGGTGCATACACATATATGTAAAGGTAAAGAAGTAAAAGGAATTTGTTGTTTAATTCAAAATATTTATTAAAGAAATAGTTGCATGCAACTGGCATTGAATAAGTAAAGAAATATCCCTGAAGCAAAAGAAAACATAAAATCGGGATGCTAATAATGGTGTGCTGGGGTTAAACTTTTAAGAATTTTTTTTATATTAATTTCCTGGGTGGCCTGTATGTCTTAAAAGAAGGAAAGTAAAAATCAGTGCTCAGACTTGGTTGTCTAGGATCAAGAATTGCAGCCAGAACAGATGCATCAGCCGATACTTGTTTCAGGTAAGCTGCTTCCTCAGGGCTGCAGCTCGTTCATGTGAAGACAGACTCTATGATGATTTAGTTACACTAGAAAAGCTTCTTGGTCTCATTCATGGGAACTGTGGAAACACATGGGACAACACCTAATCTATAGTCTTCCTGGCTACAACAGAAATCTTGCTGCTTTGCCATCTTGCTTGTGCAGGGGCAGACTGATTTTCTCTAGACTGCTCCCGAGTGACTATTAAAATTGATACACATAGTAGGCAACATCCATCTTGGCAGGTGTCATTCAGCACACAATGCTTTGAAATTGCCCTATAATTCAGATTTTTCTAACTATTGATGAAAGAAATCAGACTGATTTTAGACTTCCTCTAGGAATCAATGCACAAAATAAGGTATACTAGGAGCAATTATTATGAGCCTTCACCAACAGAAGGGTTTATTATACCTTTTACTGATTTGCTGCTGGGTTCATTATTACTGCTCAATGATATAGGATGATTTTTCCTACTTTGGGCAGCTGCTTTAATAAACTTTAGAATAATGGTGTTATGGAAAAATCCCACTATATCAAAATGAAGGGTGATGACTGTTTTGTTTTTATTTAGTATTCTGTAACTAATACACAGCCAGGTAGAAACTTTTCTTTTTCTACCACACTGTTTTTTTATGTAGTATTATATCCCATCCTTGTTTACTCCTTCTATTTTTAGGAATGGTGCTATTAGGACCAATGTTTTTCTGATGCATTTTTTTTTTCTTAAATTTTCCAATATTGAAAAACTATATTTGCCTTATTTTTCAGTGGTATTTGTTAATATGAGTAAAGCTATAAAAAATTTTTCATGTTGTCTAATCAAAACTACTGATTCCAAGAAAGATGTGGGTGGTTTTTTTAAAAAAGCACAATGGAAAAAGCATCTCATTGCAGATAGCTGCTTACATTGTGTGAAATACCAGTTTTGTCTTGTGTAATATACACTGTGAAGACTGGTGAGTCTCTCAAAAATGTTGTTCAGAACGGTAGAAAATTAAGAAAGACAACAAGAATAATTAAGGCCCTGGAAAGCCTCCAAAATTAAGTACAACTGAAAAAGTTTGCCTGTTTTAGGAAACAGACAAGAGTATTTAAAACATGATTAATGTATATATAGCCTTCTAACCAACTTTGGAGGCAAGAAGAGTCTTAGTTCACTGGTCTTTAATTAACATCTCTTCAAGCCCAAGAAGCTGGGCAAGTGAAGCTAAACTGCTTTGATTAGTCTGTGAGCTATTTCTTCTCCCTTGCAAAAGCTGACTCAAATGGCTTAACAAAGCAAGGAGGAAAAAAAAAGAAAGATAGAAGGTGAGGAACATGAGATATCATATAGAGACTTGTGGCTTCAAGACTTTCTCTCTGATTTGGTGAAGCAACTGCTGGAAAAAATTGTTTTTTTTCCCATGTGCTGTTAATAACCCCCTCGCAGTTCATGTTTACTGGCCCCAAAGCAGTTTGGCAGAAAACAGCCTCAGCCCAGCTACGGTTGATCCTTCAGCATCAGCTGTCTGCCAGCCAACACAACTAGCTTCTTCCTTAGCTCTTGCAGCTGCTTTAATTCTTTGGTGACTTTTGCTATAGCAGGATATGTCAGTGTACAGGGTTGCAGAAGAAAACTTCATGTCCAAGAAAGATTTTAAAATGAAGTCTCGCAGTATTTAAACACAGGAGTGTTACGCTTAAACTTTGTAAGTCACTGCAAAACATTAGGCATGTGATAGACATAGTTCAGTCAAGCTGTTCTGCCCAGTATTATTGCAACTCTGCAATTTCCACTTTGTTAAGATTGTTTTTAAGACAACATAAAAGTAAGTTAAATTTAAGTTTCAGTCACAGTCATTGATTGATATCTTACATTCAGCTTTATTTTTTTCCACCGACTATCAACAGAATGGATTCATTTCACCATTTCTGTGAGCTTGGCAACCCTTTTTGTTTAGACTATGCTTGTGGTCCAAATGTGCAAATTTTTGAAATACCTAGTGTTTGAAGTGAAATGTTAAAGAAGTTGAATTTCAGATCCCTATATTTGTTAGAACAGAAGGGGCATGTCTTGGAACTGAAATGTAGCAAATGAATAAAAAGAAATATGTGTAATGAGGGTGCAACTGAACCCAAGAACTTAGTAAGAATAAATATTTAAAAAAAAAAAAATACTGATATAAGTAAGAGACATCACTGAAGTTACCAAGTATAATCATTTTTGAAAAGCTGTTAAACCAAATACTTCACACGTTAAATTCTAATTATAGGCAGCCTGCATGATCCAGATTATCCCAGATTTGCTTACTACTACTAAATTCTTATTTATTCATCTGAAGGATTTTGTACTGGCTATTAATTCAGTATTCTTCCTCTGATAATGGCCAGTTAATAGTTTAACGTGTGAAACACTGGATTTAACAGTTCTCAAACATTTGTCTGTTATTCATACCAATATTAGTCCTTTTTTTGGAATCTTACTAAGTTCTTGGATTCATTTGCATCTTGTATGGAAGTTCATGGAAATACAGAGCACTTTCAGTAAGCTTCTGGAGTAGTAGTTGCTCACACTTTTACTTTTCCCAAGCAATGGCAAAATCTCAGCTCTAAATCTGTCTTGAGCAAATATAAAGAAAAACCCCAAACCAACAACCAACCAAACAAACAAACCATATGCGGCCTTTTCTAGATTTGCAGGGAAACAGGAAGAAAAGACAGATTACTTGGCATTATTACAACCTTCCCTACCTGTTGTCTTTCCCCTGTACCTAAAGAGATTTTAAAGTAAAATAGTTGCACATACAGTGATTTATTCTTGTACAATTTTACTGTTTTATTTTCCTTTAATTTTGAGGGAAGTTGAACTGATCATATTGCACAGAAAATCCTCTGAAAGAAAGGCTATTTTGAAAAGATACTGAAGTCCATAAATATTTTAATTAGTTATTTAGGGAAGACTGTGCTGTATTTTGTGCATAATGAGTGTCTGGCTAGATGAGCATAAAGTTAATCAAGTAATCATTTGAGGATTACAAAGGAAATATTAGCAATTTTTTTTCTATTCCTCCCTAGAGTTTAAAGAGCTGCCCTTTGTTTTAAAACAAATATAAATCTAAGAAGCAGCTATACAAAAATCTTAACTAGGCAATAGCAGAACAGTCATACTTAGAGGAAGTATATGTTAAACAGTATATAATTTATTTCCTCTGTTCCTAAGGTACCTGTTTTAGAGAAGTTTTGTAGGAGGTGGTCTTTTTCTATCGTGATTCACATGTAATTTGACATACAATTTTCCATTAAATCCCAGCTATCACTGTAACCCTGTACTTGAGTAGATACTCTGAAAAAACAATTATGCTTTTCTGAGCTGTCTTGGTCATAGTAAAACCTGCTTTTTGTTTGTTTGCTTTTGTATGCATCTCTTAGGACTGTATTTAAAGTAAGATGTTAATTCAAAACATTGGAGACCAAAAGGAGAACCGGAAAGACTTTCACTCTTTTTTCCTAACCACTTTTTTGTCCCTTCCCTCAATTGAACATTGTCAGCCATGTGAGGCCTGTCAAAATTAAGAGGTTGTTGTACTGAAAGAAGACTATCACTGTAAAGACAGATTACAGATAGGCAGTCTCTGTTTTGTTATTTTATTTACAGATATATATATATATATCTCTCTATTATTATATACTTTTTAAGCGCTGGTGTGTTTTCTCTCTCTTTTCCCTGTATTGTGCATCTTGGAGCAACAACAAATGCTGTGGAATGCATCTGAGAATATGCTGTGGCAGTCGGTGCTCATCTGCTGCTGGGCAGCAGCATTGTATGAACTCCAGATTCAGACGAAGAGACTAACTGGACCATGCTGCATTTGTCAAGGAACAGATAGTTTAGGTACTATGGCAATTTTATTGGTTTATTATGTTTGCAATACTAGATTTCAAATGTTTCCAGGGTTATCTGGCAGCTCAGCAAGGTTTTGAGGATCTGAATTTTTAGGTTAGATGGTAACAGCCCCTTAGTACATCTGCATTCTCATGGATCCTAGCCATACCTTCACCTTCCAGGAGACCCTAAAGTCTCTCTCAAATCCTTTTTATAGGTATCTGTCTGCACCCCCAAGTTCTTAAATATATTTTATGGTTTTGTTCTTTTAGCACAGCTCCATTCTTGTTTCATTGGGAGACAATTTTTCAGAAAATCCAGTTTAGGAAGTGCTACAAACTTCAGTGGGCTAAGTTGAGCTTTGAAGTAAAATCCTTTACCAGTGAGTTGCAGTTAAGTGTGTCTGAGATCTGCATGCATGTCTAGCTAAGTTAACTTCATTGCAAACTGCATCATCTCCAGAATTTTGCTGACGGAAAGGGGTTTCTATGGTTTTAAAAAAAAGTGGTAAATTACTTAACTGCTGCATACTGTCTCATCTGCATATCTTAGATTTTAAAACAGTTAAAAATCAGGTGTGGTAGGCAAAAATTACAATGCAGTAAGTGATACTTAAAAAGCATGAGAAACATTACTTTGCTATTTCCAGAGCTGTGAAAAAGGCAGGTTAATATTGTAACAGTGAGAAATGTTAATATTTTAAAGTGTGCATAGAAAACTGAAATTGAATGTTGCATAAATATTTTCTGATTTGGAGAGCATGAAATCTTCAAAACCTTGGTTGTATAGTGGTTTATTTAGTGTATTTTGATCTAAAGAATATATAAGTCAGTTAAATTTTCACTCTATTTGTATTGTATTGTGCAAGTATTTCTCTGGAGAAACTGTAAGATTTATTTATATATATTATTTTCCATTGTGTTTTAGGACTATTTTTGAAAGGCCAAATGTCATAAACCACAGTATAACTTCTCTCAGTGATAAGATTTAATCTTTTATATTCAGTATTATTTATTTGTAATCACTTGTTTGCAGAAGACATTGATGAGTAACATTCCAGGGTTGAGAACTGGTTCAAAACCTGTGCTTTTTAAAGCTGATATTCCCACCTTTCATTGTTTATCAGCAGTGGAATTATCATTCGCAAAGCTTATTTGAAGACATCCTTCCCCTTACATTATTCTCAAGATAGTTGAAGGCAATAGTTCTTTCAATAGATGTTTCCACCCTAATCTAAGGAATTTAATCTTATGGAGAGAAAAAAAGGAGAAATAGAATGCTTATAAGTCATCTAAATATCAGAAAAACTCCTTTGAAAGACAGGAAAAACTTAGGAGACAAGTTATTTTGAAAGGCACTACTTCAGTACATAGCCCTTTGGCAGAACAGGTCTCAACAGGCACAACTAAATGAGAAACCTTTTCTTAGGAAGATAAATGGTCAAAAAACAGATGTTCCTCTTTAGTGCATTTGTCAAAGTCTTCTCACAAGACTTCAGGGAGGTAAAGTACACAGGGAATCTTGATAGTCTATTATATACAATAAAAGCATGTAATACAGCATAGAATCAGAGTAATGTAGATGAGGAGTGACCTTGAGAGGTCTCTAGGCCAAACCTCTGCTCAAACAGGCCCATTTCATTCATGTTGCTCAGTCTTGCCCTGTCAGGCTTTGAGTATCTCCATGGATGGAGTTTTCACAGTGTCTCTGGGCAACTTCTACCATTTTTTGACCATTCTTATGGTGAAAAAAAAATTCCTTTAATCAGGTCAAAATTTTCTGTGTTTTGTCTTGTGCCCATTGCCTCCCTTCTTTCCACTGCATACCTCTGAGAAGAGCCTGGTTCCTTCTTCACAACATATGCCAGTTGTAGGGAGGTGTAGGGAGCAATAAACTCTTCACTGAGCCTCTGCAAGCTGAACAAATTCAGTTTTGTGCTTTTCTTTGTACATTGCGACATCCAGTGCCCACTTGTCTTGGTGGTCATCTGCTGAATGTGGTATGTCAGTGTCTTTCACATACTGCAGAGTCTTAAATGAAGTACAGGACAAGCAGAAGGGAGGAATCACCTCTCTGGACCTGCTGGCCACACTTCTGCTAATAAAGACCAGGATGTGCTTGGCCTTCCTCATTGCAAAGGGGCACTGCCAACCTCCCTGCAGCTTGCTACCTGCCGGGACCTCCATGTCTTTTTCTGAAAAGCTGCTTTCTAATGAGTTATCTAGAAATACTTTAAGGATCTTTTGTATTTTAACCTTATTTCTGTAAACCAAATGCACAGTGTTACTTTTATCTGCTTAGAAAATATTTCTCTGCCCAGATTATGAATTTACATTTTGGGAGGATTAGTTAGGTTTATACTTAATGTAGGATATACATTCTCAGCCTGAAGTGCAAAAGTTACTTATCTGTAACTATGGATTTGATTGGCATGTCCAAAATTAAGTATTAAAAAAATGTTTCATTAGTGGTTATATATGACAACAGTTGATATGATAGCAAAGTAACAAAAAGTCATGTCATACTATTTAAATTTCTCTTTAAGGAGACCTAACTGAGTGGCATATAGAGGTCTCCTACATAAATCTAATCATATCCCCGGCTTTACAGTGTTCCAAGCAGTGGAGCATGCAAGCTACTAATGCAAAATCTTTGGACGGAAAAAGAAGAGAATAAGGAGTTATTCTAAGTTAGCATAGCTTGTTTTCTTTGAAACAACTTCTGTTTATGAAAAATTAATAATATGAGAGTGTGGCAGCCCAGCATGCTAGGAGCTAATTTAACTGATGACTGCAGCTCAGTTCCTGACATGCTGGTTTGCAGGGTGGTTAGCTCTGATTTTGCCGTTGATGACATACATCAAGTGAGGCAGGAGAATTTTACCTCATAGTTTACAAAAATAAAAATGATGGAAGAAAGAGAGACAGCTCTGTGCTGATCCTGTGTTTAAAGCTGTTAATATTCTTGGCACTTTATTCTATGAAACTGTAATCATAATATGTTTTTGCATACTGTTAGTGGCAGTGGACATTAACTATGGACCAGAAGGACTAATAACAGCATCTGAAACTATTTCAGCACATTGCAAGTTCATAGCTAGGAAAAAGATTGTGATTGAACTGGCAATAAAACGAAAGATTTTCTCTCCAACCAAAAGGTACAGGGCTGAGGACAGAAAGGTTGGCTCATAATCATAGAAGATAAGGCTAAGAGTCACCTCAAGAAGTCATTGGCTTTAACTCACTCCTCCAAGACAGGGTCAAATCCACACAAGCCTTCTTTAATCTACTTTGTTCTTAAAAATTACTAGTAGTGGGAGATTGAAGAACCCCTAACCTGATTCTTACTTTTCAATTTTTTTTTCAGCTGCCATGTAAAATGAAAGTTCCTTCATATATTTTAACTTGATTATTTCTTGCCCTGTCTTGAATGAATGTGGAGGACATATTGTCTTTTCATTATGAAAACTTTTAGCACATATTGCATACAGTTTTCATGTCTCCCCAGTCTTCAAATAAATCTTTTTCTATAGACCTGCTGTATCATGACTAAGTGCTTGTATTTGCACAGCTGATTATTCTTACCTAATAACAGTTTTCTCTTCCCGTTACGGAATTACATCCTACATAATTCAGGGTATTGCTTCAATTAGTCAAGAGCATTTTTTGAATCACATCCTTCCTGGCAGCACTGAAAGCTCTTTGTGCATCTTTCTCCTACCTCCTGTATTCATGCTGCCTTCAAATTCAAGGAAGGTCCTCCGTATCTTGCTCATTAATGAAAACATTGAGAAGTACTGATAGCAGTAGTATCAGAAGCAGTAAATAGAAGTACTGAGAAGCAGGATAGACACTTGGCTGATTTCATTCAAAATAATTTTTCAGTTTGTTTTATTTTTACTGTGAACCTTTGCTAACTACTCTGGTTATGAGTTTTCTACAATATATGAACCCATTTTAAAACTGTTTAATCTACAGTGGTTTATTCAGTGGTTTCTCAGAGTATTAGGATTGTCAAAAGACTTGCTACACTGAAGAGGCATAGTGTCAAGATACTTTTTATTTATAAGACCTGTTAAAATGATGTAGAAAAAAGTTAATATTGACTCTCATTCCTTTATTATATTTTAGTTGCTTTCAAATAGTTGTTTGGAATAGGTAGCCCAGGATCCTTCTGGTTGCTGAAGAGCAAGAGAAAAAGAAAAGGTTGCTTCTGCTCTCACTTTTTCTCTCAGTGTCTCATTTTGTGCTGTGATCTTTAAGGAAGGAGTCTGTAGGTAGTTATTTTTTATTTAAATTTTTAAAAATATATGTAGAGATCTATTTCCAATGTGTATTTTAGGTACTAAATTAGTTCAGTTAAGCATGCTGTTTCCTCGTGTGGTTCTGTGCTATTGGGACTGTTCCATCTATTCCATGACTTCTACAATCCTTCCCGAGTAAAGCATCTGAAATATGGCACAATAGAGCCAGACAGAACTTGGAGTGGCTCATTATAAATAGTGCAGTTGTAGTGCAGACCTCTGGCTCTGTTTTATGAGGTAATTTTTGGCTGTAATTGGTTTTTGCAAAGCAAAGACCATGGAGATAAAGAAAAAAGACTGAACTATGGAGTTTTGCATTTTTTTCATGTACCGACCACATAGTTTTACATTATTTAGGTACTGTCATCGAGTTCTTCAGCACTTTCAAAAATAGGGTTCTATATTTTTTTAAGTACTTCTAAGAGTTTAAACATATGTATTCACATTTCATTTATTTTAAGGAAGACACTCAAATAATGTGCGCTGAAGTATGAAAAGTATTTGTGCTATTTTCAGTTGAAATTCTGTAGTATGTACTGTTGAACCACGGGCATGCTAGTTGTAGATGTGTCTAGATGTCTAGCTATCTAAACACTAAGAGCAAAGTGTTGGGGCTCTTGCTGTATTGAATGATTATACTGAACTCTGAAGCAAGTGGAAAAATACTGAAGAAATAAGACGAGGTTACGGCCAGAACAGTGGGATGAAGAAAAAGGAGCAAATTGCAGATGTTTGCTCAAAACCAAGGCCAACGGGACGTGATAAGAGGAGCTGGGAAACCGCAGAAAGGAGCCTACATGCCAGAACAAGCAGAAACAGAAATCTTCCCAGTAAACAATTGTTAACCAATCATATTATTATACGCTTGTAAAATAGCCAACCACATTATTGCACGCTTATAGAATGCCTTATAAAAGTCTACCTGGTTTGTACAATAAACGGATCAGATCTTGAACTCTGTGAGTATTTGAATCTGACTCCCGCTCGCCCGAAATGCCCGCAGCAGCAAAGGGAACTCAAAATGGGAATCATTCACTTAGAAAAGAGACAGAACAATACAGAGTTCTTGTTAAGAAGCTGTTCCCTATTTATCAGGTAAGAGGCATTCAGGCCTCACTAAATTTTTAACTGGAGTAAACTGTAACCATTGAAACAAAACTACATAGGAGAATGTACATGTCTTTTGTATATTGGATCTATTTAATCAGGTCTCAGTTGAAAAGCTTTCAAATAGATTTCAGGTTATGGTCTTCCTTTTCTCTGTCTTCAGAACTTGGCCCTTAACCATAAATAACTAATTCTTTAACCAGTTGTTTCATTTTCTGTTCTATCTTAGGAAAGTTACCTGAAATACTTACCTCATCTAATCGAAGATTTAATGAAACTTTGATTGGAAGAAAGCAAATATTATTTGAATTGAGCCATAGGCATGAATTAAGACTGTTATCACACTTGTTCTACAAAATAAATGAAGTAATCTAAAAGTATTCACTTTTTCAAGCAAGGAATTAAATAATTCCCCCTTCATTACTTATTTTGTCGACTTTTTCTCTGTCAGCTTTCACTACTAGAGGACTGACTGGGAACCTGCTGGAAACAAACATAATGGTTCTGTCAAAGCCAATACAAAGTTAGTAGAAATGGAACAAACTGCAGAAGACTCTATCTTCATAATCTTTTTCTTTCTATAAGTTTTCTGTCTTGAATCCAGATTAAAATACTTACTTGAGATAGTTTGCAACTGTGTGAATGTGCATATTTTGAATTAAAACCTTTTCTAGATTGAGTCTGAATGGTAACAGTGAATTAAAACAGAATGGCTTGCTGTTCACTCAAACGACAAAGACACAACAGTGCATTTTCCTCAGATGATTTATGTGAATTACTCAATTTTTTTGTGCAAATATTTTTGTAATTTAAGATTTCTTAAATTCAGATAAAAACAGTGGATACTCTCTTACTGTCACCCTCAGTAAATTTTATTTCTGTCAGCAGTTTTCTCTATTGATATCCTCATTTCTCCTTTATTCTACTGCAGATTTCTGCTTCCTGGCTCATGGATCTGAAAAGAAGCAGAATGTGCTGTCTCTTATGTTGCCCAGATCGTGTTCTATATTCAACTTCTTGATTTTGTTAAGAAATTTTTATAGCAGTCTTATTCTGTCTGACTTTGATTTCCCTTATGGAATGAGGGAAAAAAAAATAAAATAAAAAAAATGAAGAACTTATAAACAGACAAAAATATTCTACAGAAAATCAATGAGGATATGATTTCTCCTTTTTTTTCTTTTTCCTTTCTTTTTCTCTCTTGTCATTTTTAGCTCAGTAGAGACAAAATTACATTTCATCTCTTGGTCCCTTTAGCCTTCAGCCATCATAAATCCTGCAGCCTACCTGGTGATCTTTTAGATCTCCCACAGTATGTGGGGAGGAAGGAGGCTCATGACAGCTCTAGACTTTAAATGAATGCTTGATATTTTTGACAGGATGATATGTCTTTTCATTGGACCTTATTCAGGTCTGTGCTTATTCTTTAAAGCATTTTAGTCTTATTGCATGGCTGGTTTAGTTATTTTGGAAAGAAGATAGACAAGAAAGATGGAGGGTAAAGATGCTTATGTTGGAGGCTCATCAGCTGTAAAAGGGCTATTAGAGATGGGTGACTAGTACAATAACTGCTATAATTTCTCCTAAATAACTTTGTCTCAGTATGAATTTGTAGAACATCAGAAGAACTAATATATCCACCTACTTGTAAAAAGTAAGTCTTAATGATTTTTAGTGTAATGACTTTGATTACTAATATGTTGGAACAAGACTATGCACTCATTCTATATTTTTGCTGTAATTATGTTGATGATTCAGGTAAAAATACTTGATCTCCAAATTCTAAAACAAGAGAGACTCTTCAGTTTTATGCATGAAATAAGCTTCCATAATATTTTTTACTTCATTTAGTGGCTCACTGAAGGAAATCAGTGACTGATAACTGATGAACTGTTTAAATTGATTTTATATATGCACTGTATACATGTAACAACTCTGTTCAACTAGAAGTCCACATAACATGATTGGAAATCATTCCTACAACACCTAATCCTCTTTCATTGTAGAATACAATTGCTACCTTTTAATCTTGTTTGCCCAAAACACAATTTTGCTGTTATTCTTCTTCATAAAATGAGTTGGCTAACATGCAGTTCTCTAGTCATATAGGAAGGAAAGGGATTACTGAACTTGTCTGAGACAGCAGCTATGCAAATATTCCTTTTAAAATTTTTTGTCCATTATTGGTTATTCATTAATAATGTCTCTATCTGACACTAGCATAGCTGAAGTTGTTTGTTTTCTTTCCTTTTTACCTTTACCAAGCAAAATGTTCCTTCTTAGCGGACAACTTCTCTCTTACTCTTAACTTAAAGGGGAGTATCAGTGAAATGCAAAGAAAAAGTTACCAGTTGTCTTATGAATTGATTTTTTTTTTTTTTTTTTTTTTACCCCAGAGTATTAGTTTCAGGATTTGAAATGAATTTTAGATATCCTACTATAGAATAGGGAAGAGAACAGAGATTAGAAACAAATCCATTCGTTGGCAGCAAATATGCACAGAATTTATTAAAATATAATGATACATAAAATACTAAAATCAAGATAGAGAGAACACTACTTACACTGCTACTTTTTATCAGCATCTGTCTTTTGATGGATTCTATAATGATCTTTGTGACATTTTTAACTATATAGTACTTCCTCAACTCTGTAAATACAATTTACTTCAAGATACTATCCATTTGTGATGGAATGAAAGAGCAACTAGCAACATGGAGTCTGTTCTGCAGATCTCTCCTTAACTTCCCTGCTTTCAATTTTTTGCTATATACATGAAATTACTTCTTAAAATCTTCTCACTTTAGTCTGAAATAGGTGTACCATGGGTATTGAGCCTGGCAGACTAAGTGCTGTTGCTGAGAAACAGAAGCAATGTCAAAAAAGGTATTTGAAGAGCTCTCTTCTTGACTGCAACTTTCAAAACTCTTGAAATGTTGATGATTGTGAACCCTATATATAATGCATGGTACAGATCAAGTTTGTTACCTTATTTAGTCTGGAACAAGTTCAAGACAAAGGGAGACAAAATGTTGTTTTAATAGTCAGTAGGGGAGTAAAAATGGCAGAGAATGAAAATGCAAATTGACAAAGCCACTAAGAATGGAAAAATACAAATCTTCTGTTAGTTATTTGAAATTCATTTGGTTACTTCTACCATAGTGATATGACTTCTCAATATTGATATGCTCTTGGTGTTAACAAAGTAAACCACTATAGGACAAAGGTTATACAATGCATAAAAAAGGATGAGTTATATTAAACTGGATTGGGAGTAAGAATTAATGAGCTTTTTTGTGTGTGCTTTGATTTCTTCCATAATGGACTGGGGCAGCAATAGCCACAACATATAACAGCAAATATACTCATTCATTTTCTATCTGTGTGGCAGCTCTTATACCAGTATGATGCTGTTGTGATGATTCGTGATGCAGCTGGTATTTGGGATGAGATTGAGATACTGGTTAATAGGATGGAATTTTGTTTTGCTAGTCTTTAAAGTTTCTTCAGTACTGAAGTGAAATAAATTGCATAAGGTACTTCAGCATGCTGTCAGAAGTTTGTTTACTCACTTTGTAGTAAAACGTATGGATTTGTACCTGATTATACCTACCATTCTGTAGTAAGAATAAATCATTTCCATGTGTGCATACATTTAAGTCCCTGTTCACAAGTGCATGAACAAAAAATTTATACTGCCTCATAGTTGCAACCACTAGTCTTAGCAAAGTTGCTATGAAGCCTACTGGCTAGAAAGTTAATGAAATATTGGACTATAGCACTTATAAAGCTATAAAACTGAGTAAGCCATGGTTTAGGAGAGTTGGGGAGGAGGAACTTGTGGACTAACCTTTGGAGTGAGAGGGGCAGGCAGGGGAAAGGGGAAACTTGGTGGTTTAAAAGAAGAATAAACAAGTAATCAAGAACCTACTGTTTTCAGTCTGTTCTTCCTCTGTCTGTCTTAAAATTGGAACATAGAAGAACTCCACACAAAGGCTGAAAAAGAGTATGTGTGTCTGTGGTGGGAGGAAAGAAGGCTCAGAGTTATTTTCATGGAGCATAGCAGGAGCCTGTTTACCTGCCATGTAGGTTAATGGCATTTGGTACATGAAGTTGTCTTCACAAAATACTGATGCTTGTGCCAGTGTGGTTCATTTACAGGAACTCAGGAAAACAAGTGGGCATGTTTTCAGCATGTAGGTTTATATCACAGCACACTTTTACCTCTAAGCTATAACAACAGAGAAAGATTATTTGAGGCATACAGCACTGAGCTGATACAGGATTGCGCAACGAAAGTTTGCACCAGCCAACAGATTTGTGTTTTTTTTCTATTGAGGATACTCTATGGCAGAGCAAGCATTTAACTGATAATCAGGCTACAGCAGTGGGTAGGTTTAATTATTAGGTGTTTCTATGTATACCCCTAGGTGTTACTGAGGACCACATGGTGACTTCATCTTGAGCAGGGGTAGTTGCCATGACCATATGTATCAGCGAGATGAGAGGAGGCAGAAGAGAGGTGCTGGACACAGAGTTTAAGCTGTTAAAGAAGAGACAAGACTTGTGAGTGTAGCTCCCCCCAAAAAAAGTGATATAGGGACGTAGGTTTTTGTCTTCTAAGAGCTACCTAACTTTTTTAGAGAAAATGGAGACCATATAGAAAGGAAGGCTTTGTCTAAACACAGTGATGCAGCTAGTGATAACATTTAGTAAAGGCTGAAACACATTATATTAGGAGAGATGAACACACAGTTCAAAATGACTCCTACTTAACAGATAAATCTAAGGAAGCTAAAAGTCCTCTTCAACCTATTCATAAATTATTTGGAACAGTGGTGAACAATTAGGTGACAAAACTTAGATGATACAAAATTATATTGGTACAGCAAAACCAAAATCCATCTTTGAGGAGATGCAGAATGATTTCATTATCCTGATATCTTAATAACTGAGTAAAAAATAGCAGATGAAATTCAGGGCAGGTGAAACTCAGGGCCGATAAAGGGAAGACAACTCTAGTTACTACATGATTAAGAAAACGTATTAACCTTCACCAGTCAAGGAAAAAGGTTTTAGTGCCATTAAAACACCAACTCAGTGCTCAGAGGTTGTCAAAAAACACGGAGAAATTTTATGGAATGGATGAAAGGAAAGGGAAAACCAAGAAGCACAGCTGTAAGTTGACATATATGTCTTTGTGATGCTCTTAAATCTTGGATGTTACATTAGGTTCTGATGCCCTCACCTCAAAGGTAATGTAATAATTCAGGAAAAATAAGAATAAGGGATATGAAGATTACCAGAGGTGTAGAAGAGCTGTAAGTGCTCTAGACTACCAAGAGCGAGTAAAGATAAATAGAAGTAGTAGCATTTAGCTTGGATAAAAATTGAGAAGGCAAACTGTATCCAAAATCATGAAAGAGATTATGGAGAATTATTATTCATGATTTATTATAAAACAAGAAGTGGAAAGTATCAAATGAAATGGTGAGAGGTTTTAAAAGGAACAAAAGGAACTGCTGCTTCAAACCATGCTTAATTAAGCTATGGTATTTTGTGCCAAAGGATGCTGTGGATGCCAAAGTATAAATTGGTTTAAAAGCAATTAGGGAAATTCATGGAAGAAAAGACCTTGAATACTTTTTTAACACAGAGATAAGGATAAAACCACTCACTAATTATCTAAACCATAGGATTATATTTTCTTGCATCTGGGAAATACCTGAACTTGGATGGATTTTGGCCTTTGAACAGAGCAACAGGAAGTTTTGAGCAACGTATTTTCTTAAAACTTCTGGCTTTACTACCAGTGGGGTTTCATGGGGCAAAGTACTGCTACATCTTCATAGATCCACCATCTGGAGGTGGAGAATGCAATGAAAGTATAATAACCCAGATCCCAATGAGGGACTTCAACCATGTGCTTGTCTGATGGAGAAAAAATATAGATGGGTAGAAGCAATGCAGAAGGTTTCTGTGTGCATGGATGTCCTAACAGAGGTGATCAAGGAGTCAGTTAGATGCAGGTGCTCTTCTGGACCTGATTCTTACAAACAAGAAAGAATTGTTTAGAGATGTGATGCTTGGGGGCAGCAGCCTCAGCTGCAGTTAATATGAAAGCAGGGAACAAGGGAAGATGCCGGATCACAACCTTGGCTTTCAGGAGAACAGACTTGGGCCTGTTCAGGATGTGCTTGGAATGATACTGTGGGATACGGCCCTGGAGAGAAGAGGGGACTAGAAGAGCTGGTTGATTTTCCTGGGCCACTTCCTCCAACTCAAGAATGGTCCACACTCATGTGCAGAAAGCCAGGCAAAGGTGTGAGGTGGCCTGCAAGAATGACCAAAGAGCTCCTGACAAAATTAAATATAAAAAAGAAAGCATACAAAAGATGTAATTGGTGTTAAGTGACACAGAAGCATAGACACACTATGTTAGCATGGAGGTAAAGGACTAGGAAAGCCAAAGTCCAGCTGAGACATGAAGGTCAAAAAGGACTTCCATACAGATATATCAAAAAAAAAAAAAAAAAAAAAAAAGCTAAGGAAAATATGGAGATTCTGCTGAATGGGGCAGGGGACCTGGTGACCGAGCACATGGAAAAAGGCCAAGGTACTCAAAGACATCATGTTGGTCTGTTTTGTTGACATTAGACCTCAAGAATCCTGACTCCCCAAGACCTGTGGGAAAGTCCTGAGCATGGAAGACTTGCTCTAAATGCAGGAGGGTCAGGTTAGGGAATGTTTAAGCAAACTGATGTACGTAAGTCCCTGGGGCCTGAAAGGATGCACCCACCAAGTGCTGAGGGAGCTGCCCAATGTCACTGTGAGGTCACTGAATTATCTTTGAACAGTTGTACTGATCAGAGAGAGTTCCTGAGAATTGGAAGGAAGCAGATACCACTTCTGTCTACAGGACATGCAAGGAGGAGGATGTGAAGTAGTAGAAGCTGGTCAAGCTCACCTTAATCCCTGGGAAGGTGATGAAGCAAACTATTCTTTCCAGGCACATGAAGGACAAGAAGGTGGTGAGGAGTAGTCAGCATGAATTATTTACATAGGGGAAATTGTGCCTGAACAACCAAATAACCTATAATCAGACTACTGGATTGGTGGATGAGGGGAGAGCCATGGACATTGTTTATCTAACTACAGCAATGATTTCAGCACTGTCTTCTATGATATCATAATTGATAAATTGGTGGAGTATGGACTAGATAAATGGGCAGTGAGGTGGGACTGGAAGCTGGCTGAGGTGCTTGGTTGAAATGGTTGTGAACATTTGCACAAAGCCCAGCTGTAGGTCAGTCCCTAGCAGTGTCCTCCAGTGGTAAATACTGAATCTAGTATTGCTTACTGTCTTCGTTAGTGAGCTGAATGATGGGACAGGGACCACCCTCAACAAGCATGCAAATGACCCTAAACTGGGAAAAACATTTGATAGACCTACCAGATGGTTGTGCAGCCCTCCAGAGGTGCCTTGACAGGCTGGAGAAATGGGTAGAAGGGTTCGTCATGAAGTCAAACGAGTCCTGTACATGGGGAGAAATAATAGGAAGCCCCATTGCAGCCTAGAGACTGGCCTGCTGGAAAGCAGCTTGGCATCCTGGTGCATCCCATGCTGACCATGAACCAACAAAATGCCCTCACGGCAAAGAAAACCATCGGCCTTGTGGGAAGCATCACACCTAGAATAAGTGGATTCATTAATAATAATGAATGATAATACCTAAGCCAATAAGTAATTGTATTGGGGAGAGAGGGAAAAGCAACAAAAACCTCAAAAAGGAAATACATGTCTACAGAACTTGCTTCTCTAAAGATATTTCCTTCTTTCTACACCCTCTAAAACGCCATGTCAAAACCTCTAGGTGTGAGTACTTGAATTTGTGTGTACTGACTTCCATTCTCCTTGTAAGTCAAGGTAGGTCACTGTTAGCAATATTTCCCATCCTCTACATTTGCCTTGTAACATTTGCACTTGTGTTATGAGTGGTGTGTACTTTATGCCCCATTTTAATACAGCCCTCTGTTGCACATTTGCAAGTGCAGTGCAGTAATCACTGCATTAAAACCAATTTGCTTCTATGGAATAGTCCTCCTCCAGGAACATACTGTTATTTGTACCCTGGAGGGCTGTCTGATATTCATTAATATTCATATTCTCTTTTAATCACAAGACCCTCTTAATTGCTAATTAGTCCCATATTCCATGGCCTGAAGCATACCCTGTGCAGTTTTTCTACTTGTTTCTTTAACCTAGATTGAAAGACACATTGTGCGTATTCCATTTTCTACTTTATTCAAGATCAGTATTAATCTGTCATTCCTTCTCCAGTCGGTCACCTCCACCTGATGAGCTGCAGTGGATAACTTTTGTGCTTCTGTCAAATTCTCTTTTATCCCTCCTGGGAAGAACTTTACTTGTCTTGGCAGTGAAATCTGGAGAGGGGCCCAATCTCATTTGTTTGATTGAAAGTGTAAATCTCTGTGAGTGAAAGGACATGTTTTACTCAGAAATAGGTGGAGGATTAATTTTCAGAGTCTTTCACTGGAACGTGCTTTTCAGAGACACAGGCTTGACAAACAAACAAGAACTAAATCTCAGGGAGGAGCTGAAATGATGTTTGGAGAATCAAACATAATACAGTCATGCATCATCTGTGGTTGCCAAGGGAACCAGCTTTGGGATTCTGTCAGTGGGATTCCTCAAAATCATCAAAGGAGACACCACTGGTGCCTTCCAGTTAAGCCACCTACTGTTGTAAAGATCAATTTCTTGCTCCTTTTCTCAGAGGTAGTCAATATATTAGTTTTCGAAGAGAAAGAGAAATATCATCACCTCTGCAAGATGGCTGGGATGCCATCTGTCACATCTAGCAGCACCTACACTCCCATCAGAGCAGCAGTGGGTGAGCAGATATAGCACTTGCTCTGCAAAGCTTTCAGTTCTGAAAGTATTCAGGTTGTGTGCTTGACAGTGTAAAACTTCATGAGTATATGGTGTTAAAAAATGTAATTGGTATGGTCTCCAAATGTGTAGGTCATTGCTGATTTCATCTGATCCCATCTTTTATAACTTACATATGAGCTTCTGTATTTAATATTCCATATGCTTAGTATTTAAAAAGATAATTATTTAGGGATCTTGCTTTTTTGGTTGCTATCTATGCCTGGGTTAGTGAACTACATTTGAACTGTTTGTCTGCCCACTTGCTAGCATCTAGCGACCTATTCTGCTGTTGTCTTCATTTCTGTCACTCATTCAACTTCCCACAACCCTGTCTTACTAACCTGCTCATCAAGCACCGCTCTTAATGCCACCTTTCCTCTCCACTCTTCCCACTTTCTTTCTGCTTTTCTCTCTGTTTGCAGCTTTTCTTTTTTGAGTAATCTTATGATCTTTCCTCTTCTTCTCCTTTCCTTTCTTTTCTATTAATGTATTTAGTGTATGTCTTGATGGAGATGACAGGCAAGAGTGAAGAATGGAATGAAAAGGGGATGAAGGGAAGGTGAAAAGAAGGGCTGTATAACTTTTCAGGATGGTAACTGGACTGTAGAAAGCTGAAGTAGGGGTTTGGACTGACTGAAATCTTTTACAGTCCTAGGCAGGGAAAAAGTGACATGGAAACACAAGTTGCTTTTGGGATCAGGATGGTGTAGTGCAAACCAAAATGTTTAGTTTTGGTACAAGCCCTTGCGTCAAATTCCTTCTACTGATCAGACAAAAATAGCTTGAACTGAATGTCCTCTCTCTTAAGAGAACCTAAAGCTATGTCTTTAGTTTTAATGGAGCAATTAATTTTTTATAAATCACTTGCATAACCTGAAGATATCCTAGGATGACTTTCTAGTCTGCTGGTCAAGACAATAAGTGCACTTCTATGGGAAGATATCCCTCCTGGTGTGAATGTTTTAATTATCTTTACTAAGTGAAGCAGTGATGATGAGCAATTGAGATGTTTAGCTATCCTATTCCCTCACCTTTTTCTCTTATCTTCTGTGATAGTGCTTAAAATGGTCTCCCGAAATGAGTGACATCAGCTGTCCTCAAACAAAGGAGATATTAGCCCTGACTTTCCACTTCTGTGAGTGTTCAAACATCTGATCTATTGAAGAACTCTGCCTCTGCTCTTCCAGCAATTAAACGAAGCTAGTCCTGAAAAAAAACTTTTTTAGGATGGCTTGAAAAGTTCTCCTCCATTCATACAAGCTGGGTATGAAAGAAAGATTTACTCTGAAGTTTTGTTTTGTGATTCCTGAAGACCACTTTTTGGACGTGTGGATGACAAAATTACAGTTAAAAATGAAAGAATTAAAAAACAAAAAACAAAAACAAAAACAAAAAACAAACAAACAAACAAACAAACAAAAAACCCCAACCAAAAACAAAACAGAAAAGCATAGATTGTTCCTGGCCTACCCAGTGCAATTTTCACTCTTTCATTACTACCATCTGTTTCTACTACCTGTTCTTGGGAACAAAAGGGTGGGAACTGAGATTTATCATGTTACTTTTAGCCACCTTTCCTGAAGAGCACTTGGACTGTATAATAGTGCTGGGAGCAAGGACAGTTTGCTATAAAGAGTCTGAAGCTGTTCTAAGTTATACGGGCTTAAACGGGGTGTCTTTTCTCTGATTCCTTTCTTGATCTGCTCCTCCATGCAGAAGCTGGGACGGGGTGGATGAATGCTCTGGACCTCACTATTCAGGTGGCCCTAAATGTACCCTAATGGCAGCTTTCAGCTTCCAGGTTCATTACCTGAACTGTTTATATATTGTTTGGTGGGGTGGGCGAGGTTGGCATATATTTTTTTAGGTAGAAAGTAATTGCAGCAAGAGGAATTAATTTTAATGGGCTGTTCAGAGCAAGATGTTACCTGGTGTGGCTCTTGGGTGAGCCCCATGACAGATTAAGCCTGCACATAGCTAAAGCAATTCCTACATGATCACACCCCCCCCCCCCCCACCCGCCCAACAAGTAGTGCTGTATAGGTTGATGTTACCATTATGATAGTTTTAGACATTTGTAGAATAACTGATCTCTCCATTGGCAGAGTGTGGTTAAGTATAACAAGCAATGAAATGGATGTTTATCTTTTAAGAAAACCTGCACAATATAACCTTTTCTGTTTTCTAGGCAAGACCTTAGAGGAGTTATGTGTCCCTTAGGTTACTAGAACTGAACAGGAATTTTCTGTAGTGACCTTATGTAGAAATTTCAGTGTCAGCAAAAGTAAAATTTTCCTTAGGGAAATACAAAATATGATGTTGGCAAGCCTTAGGATTCTGTTGGAGGGAAACCCTCATGAGATTTTATTTGAGATACTGCAGATCATAGTTTTTTTTCAAGAAAGCATGCACGAGTGATGACTTTAGGCAGGAATAAGGACAAGCAAAGAAGATCAGAAAGAAACTGAAGGAACTGTTTTACAAGGCAAGGCTGAAAGCATGCCTAATTTATCATAACTAAAGCAAGACAAATAGATATGATAGTTCTCTTTAAATGAGGAAATAAAAATAACAACATAAGGTAAGGACAATAGCTGCTTTGGGTAAATTTAAACTGGAAAATCTGTCATTAAGCATTTGGTATAGATCTGTCAAAGTGATATTGGAGGTGTTAAAGAAGGTGACTACTGTAAGGTAGATTTGGATGTTAACTATTAAAAGGAACAATGTGACCAAATGTAATCTATCCATGGTGTCAAGGGTACTTTATTTAAAATAGATTGAAGCCTCCCAGGAGTCAATATAGTTTAAAAAGGACATAAAAAAATAGCAAAGTGAAGGATTTTATACTCTGAAAAAATTGTGGTCTAAAATGACAACATTAATGCACCACCCTTTCTGAATCAAATGTTTCTTGAAATTTATCGTTATTCAGAATTATCAATATATAAGATTTAAATACATAATTATGTATATTGATATATAAGATTTATATACATAATTATGTATATATTAACATATATGTGCATCCATTTATTCCAACAACTGATGGAAACCAATATGAAGTATCAGTGTTTCCTGTGAAGCAGAAAATCCAATTTCCTCTAGACTGTAACAGTTGCACACTATTCATGTGACTTAGGCATCAAAACTACCTTGAAGTTATTCTTCTTTCAGCAGCTAATAATTAGCAATAGGACTTTCTTACCGTGAATGCTGCTGATCTGTAACTTTCCAAGTTTCTTAGAAGAATCTTAGAAAGTGGGAAGTAATGGCTGTTTAAATTTTCTGACCTTTTTTGTCAAGTCTGTAACTTACTATCGATATGTATGTAGATTGTATTTAATTTTTTTAATATTGCATGATCCTAAGAACCTTTCAACTACCAGGCAGAAGAGGAAAAGAAAGTGATGACCTGTAGCCTGAAGACTTGTGGTTTGTTTGAAACAAAACCAATAACAACAACAACAACAACAAAAAAAACCACCCAAACTACTCCAACCAACCAACCAAACCAAACCCCTATTGATATAAATAATGAGTTTGCTTATTCTTTGCTTTTCGAAAGTATCCACAGTATCCTGGGACCTGCCATAGACTTTGTTTAATACAATCTCCGTTAGTTTTTAGAGATGGAAACCTCTATCCAGAGAACTTTGCAACAGACTTATTTTGTTGGCGTGGCTTTTATCTCACTTTGATTATGAACAAAGTCTGAAAAAACAATTAAACAAAAATGTATTTTAATGAGCATGAAAAATTGTCCTGATTTTAATGAGTTTTCAGGAGTGGTAGAACAGTTTGAAATATTTGAATGACACTTAATATGTATGCAAGCATTTAAAGTCAGAATTAGGAGATTTGTCGTGCTTAAGTAGTATTTAGTTATCAGCTGATATGTCCCTTGTCAATGCATATTCCTTGAATGGTTTGCATTTTTTTTCTAAAAATCCCTTTTAATGACACTTTCTTAATCAGTTAATTGTTAAGTTAATGATTTTCCTCATTAACCCTGGCCCTTCTAACTTTTTGTATATGTGAAGATCCATATATTCATAATTTTGACTTTTCTGTGTCATTATTAAATTGTGTATGAAAATGTCACAATACTGCATCACCCAACCCTCTTTCTAGGGAATGAAATATCTATCAGACACTCCGGGAGTTCTCTGTCCTCCTTTAAGCAGAGGATGCTTTACTGCACATCTGAAACTGTATTGTTAGTTAAAAGCTCAGAACAACTGATTATTCTTAGGAAATTCCAGTTTCAGTAATTTTTTCTATCTTTACCTTTCTTGAGATCCAGCTCTCCTAACACAGCAGAGGGAAAACGCTCTTTCTGTCTTTGTTACACAAAGTAGTTTGTATCCGTTTGGCTTGCTCATTGAAGAATACAGCTAGTAATCCTCTTTCTTATTTTTAAACATAATTAACTTGTTTTAATTGAATTGAAAATTCTAAAGAAATGTTCATGAATATTATCCTCTTTTGGCTTTGTCAGGAGAAGCAAAATTCTTACATGCTTCACTGACTGCAGTCTGGATTGTAACAGTACAGCTGAGCTTCGTCTAGTTTCAGGTAGATTTGGTACATGCTACTCATTATGATCATTGTTACTAGTTCAAAATGTTTCTGGTTGCCAAATGGTAGGGTCTTTGGTCATAAGTGGACTATGTTTTGGGCAGTGAAACGCCACTGAAATGTAAACTTGTAACAGAAATTACTGTAAAGTATGTTGGAAAGTAAGATAGGCTGGAAGAGCATGGAGGAGAGTTGGATAAATTGGAGGCAGTATTTTTGCTCTCTCTTCCCTTCCAATGGCTGGAGCAACCTACAGCAGCCTCTTGCTTGAGGAACAACAATTCAACATTTAATAAGCAGGAAAAAATGGCAAGAGATTAAGCCAGAGGCAAAGAACAATAGCCACTTTATGGGATGAGTAAATATATATGTCTTTCCCTTAGTTTGTGACAGTCTCAATACTCAGTCCCAGGTCCGGCACCATTATGAATCATGGAGTGCTCTCTGCTGACATTATTTATGGAAGTTGAATTCATGGATATCTCTCTAAGATACACATCTATATAAAAGGAAAAATCAGTTCTCCTGTTGTGTGTTATAAACTACTTACATGGAAAGTAGAAGATCCTACAAATGTATACAGGAACATAGATAGATATAAAATGGCAGGATCATGAATATTATTTGAAAAAAAAAAAAGAGTAG
The DNA here is from genome assembly GCF_015220075.1 of Falco rusticolus. Taxonomy (NCBI): domain Eukaryota; kingdom Metazoa; phylum Chordata; class Aves; order Falconiformes; family Falconidae; genus Falco; species Falco rusticolus. The sequence goes on along the minus strand of NC_051188.1, from coordinate 104,095,939 downwards.
TTATTTGAGATCATGATCTAAGGACCAGTTTAGGAGTCATTGAAATTAAACATTAGTAGATAATTGTCTTTTTATGCAGTTCATTATGTTGTATTTCTCACAGGAACCACAGACTTAAAATTTAGAAAGGACAAAACATTTTTCAATGGAGTATCTCTCTCTTGAAATGCACACACATCTGCGTGAACACACTCATATGTAAATTATATGCTAGATGTTTTGATTTCTGCTGCCAATCTAAAGAAGAACATACAATCTGCATATTGTGTAAAGCTTTATAAAATTTTCATGACTGTGGCAAAATAATGGATATGACATTGCATTTTTTCCCTAAGGATATTTTTTGTTTGTTTTTTGTGTTTGGTAGTTATGCAAATGAAATAAAAATTAAAACAAAAAACGTAAATGTATGAAATGACCTGAAACAACAGTCTTGGCTATCCTGTCAGCTGGAGTTGTCAAGTTAGAACGTTAACTCATCAACAGCTGTTATTAGTCTTATCTACTTCGAAAACAGCTAACCCTGAGATGAGGCACACAGGAATACATAACCACAGCCAAGGGACTGAGATGGGTGTAAGTCAGGAGTTAGCAGAACTGCCTCTACCATGTACAACTGCATGGTTCACAAGCTGCACAAATTAAGTTTCAGGCCACTTACAAAAGCCTAGCATTTAGCCCGCTCCATGTAATATCATCAGAGAAATTGTTTCTTGCCTGTGTGCACTTACAGTCAAGCAAAACACGCAATACAAAACATGTAATACATTTTTTGGTTACTGGAGAAAGGAAAAAAAGAGAACACAGGTAAATGAACTGTCAGTCAGTGGCAGCAAGATCTGGCTGTTATTACTTTTGTTACTGATACCGTTACATCTGCGCAGTTGCTTTTATTTGTGCTCACTCAAGGGTAAGAGCACTTTAAAATGAAAATAGGAATCTGGACTGCATATTAAAACCTGCATATTTATGTGCCTGTTTGTGGTTGCCTTGTTTGTCCCCTGTTGCTCTTTCTTCCTTGCAAACATTTCCCTGCATATTTTTAATAACAAGTTTTGGTGAAGGCATTGACAGTTTATTATTGCCCTGCTTCTGACAAGCAATGGTTATAGCTTGGAGCCAAGTAATTTTCATTGCATCCTATTGAAGATATTTAATTAACAAGAATCAAAATAAACAGCAAAGCAAGCATGTGATGTTTTGTCTGCTTAGATGCGTGCATGTGCTGTAACATACAAGTAATAATAGTAGGATAACATTACTAAAATAAGTATGAAATTGAAAAAGCAGAGGTGGCTACTTGTAGTATGGATTTCTATTTTTTTTTTAAGATCACATGTATGGAAAAAAAATGTGAATTATGATAAATTATTTTTGTTCTTTGAACAGCATAGATACCAGCCATTTGCTCTTACTTTAGACAAAAATGCTTTCATTTTAATGACGGTAGGCACAATGCCTTATAGTCAGTGCACTGCTGCAGCTCAGTGGAAAGGCGTGGGGCAGCTGGGAAGTGAAAGCAATCTAGGAATTGAAACATGGAATTCCCGAGAGTAACTTAACCCAGGTGAGGGTCCCCGCTACCTCATCTGGATCATTTCTGGTACCCTAGTTAGCCTTGGTCCATCAGGTAAGCAAATTTGAGAAAAACATGCTTTGCTTGTGTTTTTTTGTTTGTTGTTTTGGGTTTTTTTTGTGGGTTTCTTTCTTTTTCTTTGTAAATCTACTACATGTTGTCACCTTGGGTTACTTAATATTTCAATTATTGCAGTTTTAGAATATAAATATATAATATATAATATAAATATAAATAATTTTGTAATAAAATATGAGTGCTTTGTTCTTCTAATTTCCCTTGCTCATTCCTGTTTTCATTGTATCTGTGAGAGGAGCTAACCTATTATAATCAATATTGCATAGGAACATGTAAAGGTCTTCATGGTAGCACAGTGGTTCCCTTACAGATTTTTTTATTTCACTTGTATAATGAATGAATGAACACTTTCTTCGCTGTACTTTCTAATTCTTCATGATTAAGATTCATACTGATTTACAGTATGCTCTTTTTGACAATTTTCTTGTGGGCTTGCCTCTGTTATCAGTGATGCTGCTAGAGACGATACTGTAGATGAGGCTCAGATGGCTGCTGTGTTTTGTCAGCTGATCTATGCCTCCTGTGGAGACTGAGACTGGATAATAACATATGTTTCCCCATAGTTTTGACAGTTTCCATAACTGGGAGTGGTTTGGTGTGGTTTTGGGAACCTTGGTGCCTTAGGAAGCCATTGATGCACAGAAGAGCACTTGAGCTGCCCTTCGCCAAGCCTGAGAAACTGGAGGATCCCCCAGTGCAGAGAAGATTGGCTAATCTGGGTTAACGTAGTCTTTGATGCCCCATTTCAGAATTTATCACTGTTTTCATCTGTGACTTTAGCTTAATTATTAAAGCCTAAAGCAAAACACTTGATCTGCTCCCCCTCCTGCCCCCCAATATACATAGTGATCCTGTTCATAAAAATACAGGGGTTTTCTCCACATTGCTCTTGAAGGCCCTCAATATCTCCCATGAAACCAGAGACAGATATTTTCCTGGTCTTGATAGAACTGCTTCTAGGAAGTGAAGAATCATTTCCTCTGGAAAGATGTCATTTCATGATTGAGAGAAACCCTTCTAAAAGCTATACCATCTGTAAAATATTCTTACCTTAAACTTTCCAAAATAAAGAGTTAGCCCTTTTTAATTTTGTAGGGATAACACAGGGGAAGCTATTTTATGTTTCTGTCTTCGTTTTTTTTTTATCAACAGCAAATGTTCAAAATCAGCTTGGGTGTTCAAAAGAGAGCTGTTGGAGTTAGGAATGTAAAACACACAAAAGCAAGTATTTGTAATACCACTTGTGCATGCACTGAAACAGGTTATACAGCAAATACCTTGGCTTTGCTTTTTTATGAGCTATATCTCCTATTTTGCATAATATTAAACTATCATTTTGGAATGCCATTGAGTAGTTCTTTGTAAGGAATATTAATGATTAAATTTGTTATTAGGTTGCTACATACATTTGTTGTCCACACACTTAAGACTACTTCATGCATGTTGTTGGATGCCTGGTTATAAATGGAGGCTGCAGTGCAACAGGCAAATATTGAGAAGGGAATGCAATTATTCTGGAAATGAAAATGGGAAGAATAATGAGGCTGGGTTGGCAAAAATTATGCTCAGAGATTTTTCTCTTTTCAGTTAAGATTTATGATGAGCAAGTAAAGATGCTCATGTGGAGAGAACAGTGTAAAGGTACAGACAAAGAGAAAAAAGAGGCAACGATGGTTTTCAAGGTTTTTCCTAATTCATCCTTTTAAAAAAAGAGGAGAGAGAAAAATCTTGAGAAAGTTGTCAAGGAAGATTGGTGGATGGCAAAAAGGAGACAAATGCTAGTGCTGTGTTTGGATAGTTGCTTATGTTATTTTGGACATAATACATATTTTAGGCATAATAGAGATTTTCTAAATCTGGTTCGCGGTTCAGCTTTTGTTGAATATTCTGACATAATTTTACATGAAAACATTGATTGTGAGATGCTATAAAAAGCACCGTCTGACACTCGCAAGTCTTTCTCAGTTCCACTAGCTATGGCTGCAGTTGCACTGCTGCTGTGCTAAGGCGTGAGTCAGCTGTACTGAACAGTAAAATTACATGGCAGAGTTAGGATGCTTTTAAGTTGCCATTTTAAGAAACACTAATGTGATTTATTTTTTAAGAGTTGACTGAAAATATCAAGTTTTTAACATATGAAAGTGTAGCTGTGTGTTTAACTCCTAGGTTTTTTTTGAGGGCACTCAAAGTCAGTTTTTCTGTTGCCATTTTGTTTTTCTTTGCACACTGAGTGCATGTTAAAACTGCAACTGTTCTAACTGGCAGTTTCTAGAAGAAACAGTGAATACCTGAAAAAAGTGCTAATATAAAAGTTTTTATTTTAGTGTATATTTCCCCCTCTAAACTCTACAGGTTGATTTTAGAAAAACACTTACTTGATTTAAGACCGCATTCAGTTTTATGCTGAATATCTAACAGCTGCTTTTTTTCTGTCTCTTTACATCTGAACAGATTTATTTCTTAGAAAAAGAGAAAATTATATAAATATCATATCAATACGTTTTTGTGAAGTGTAAGGAGGCATATTGTCTCCTGATGTATATACTTACATGTATTTCAAATGCAATCTGAAGACTGTAGTCTTACCAGTTTTTGATACTGACTGTTGGTTTAAATGACAGCTTGACGGCAAACACAAATTATATCTGTTCAGTCACATAAATAAGGTGAAGGTTCAGCTTACCAAGTAAAAAATCTTGTCTTTACTCATGATGTAAAATGCTCTTAAAAAATAAAATTGATTTTATGTTTTTAAATGCAATAAACTTGTGTCTGAGTGTGTTCCAATGAACAGCAATAGAATTTCTATTTTTAAGGCATTAAGATTTGTCTTTCTAATCAAATAGGATTGTAGATTGCAAGGACTGTAATATTATATAACCAATTACTCTGTATTAGCTAGCTCTCTGTGAAAGAGTATTTGGATGGAATACAATGTAAATATTAGCTTTGACGAAATGAAATAAGGCAATACGAATAATAAAATACCTAGCATAAAAGCATCAGAACAAGATAATTATAGTGTAATTTTTAGTAATTTATTGTCAACAATAAGTTATTATTTAATGTTCTTCAGAAATTGGATTGTGCATCGTGAAAGAAATATGTAGTCATCAAAATAGAAAACTAGTGGAAGAAAATGGAGGAAAGTATATATACATAGGCATACTTCATTAGAAATTTAATCATGTTGTATTTGCTTTCTGGTATATAGGCATGTAAGCTAAGTTAATGTTGTACCTTATTAATAAAAAAATTTAAAACCCCACCGACAACAATAGTTCTAGTCAACAGAAAAAGTCTATGACCTTTCTGCTTGAAAAAAAATTGAGAAGTGGCATTAACACATGTATTGGGTAACAAAAGCATTAATCCATGTAGAGACTCAATAAGAGCTGGGTAAACCTGTGAAGTGCTACAGCTGACCATGACTGACATTTTAGAGGCAACAAATGCTGTCCATTGGTTTAAACATTTACTTAAAATCTGTTACCAAGCATACACAAAACATTTTTCGAGCCTGGCTATGTCCCATGTTCTTGCAAATTCTTGGAAAGCACTCAATAACCCTACCTGTGCACTCAGGCTTCGGTGGCTCAGCATTGCAGTGGCTTGGAACAGGGGGGGCACAGCCACTGTGGAGGTGATGATGAACCCATTCAACTCAAGATTTAGGTTTATGCAATTGCATTCATCTGAATGAAACATTAGAGAGAATATTCCATAAGATTTTGGATCCCAGTGTAAATTTTTGTCTTCTGCTAGGCAGGAATAAAATTGAATAAGTCTTTGTGTAAGAATAAGCAAAGCAAACTGAGATGGTGTTCCTGCAAGCATTCTTAATTTACTTTTGGAAAGGGTTTTTTTCTCTGTGTGTTTTAATACATTTTAGTTTAGTGTTTTTTTCTTTACTGGTGGAAAAGGTATCCTGCACATTTTTTTTAAAAAAATAATAGAAAATTCGTACATGTATGTCAATTATTACCCTTTATCAGGAAATGGACAAAATAAAAGTTGTCACTGTGCAATATGAAAGCAGTATATAATTTTTTATTTGCATACCTTCCATCTGGAAGTTTTACAATTGAGATAAAAATTGTAAATGACAAAATCACAGTAGAAAATAGCCTGCTAGGGTTTGGGGGAACACTTTAGAGTATGCCTAAGCTAACACGCCTTTGGTTTATAACCAATAGGATTCACCAAGACCCATAGAGGTGGCCAAGATGCAAAACTATTTTGCCAGAATAAAAATGGTCTTGTGGACTTGTTTTTTGGTAGACACAAATGCATAATTATAATTATACTCCAGGGATTCATGTAGAAGTAGTGAAGCGAGAGAGTATTTTAATTCACTGGTGGATACAACACTTAAAAACACAATTATTTTAAATACACTATGTTCTTCAAATAAATATTGAACGTTATCTTTCAGGTTTCATATTTAAAACAAACAAATTGCAGTACTTCAAAAATATGTTACAATAAAATATTAAAATATTTCTTTTTAATGTTTAAAAAAATACAGAAAAGATGCTTATGGGTAATTAAAAAATGTGTGGGGTTTTGTTATGAAACTTTTTTAATGAATGAACTTCTCTTCCCTCCAAGGAAAACTCTTAGGAATGGAAATTGCTAAGTTTTGAACAGCTACATTTCAAAGTCTTATTTTTTACAATAAAAAAGTTGTAGGTGACATAGTGCAGCAAATATTACCCATTTCACTACTGTTTTAACAGACCCATGCATTTTGACAAATAAAGTTTGGGTCTGGGGTGCAGAGGAGGACTGTGACTGGTAATGTCATCTGTTTACACAGTACACTAGCCTCTTCTTACTTTAAAGTCTGATGGATTTGCAGCAGCCTTGTATATAAGATGTTTTAAAATATGACATGTGGATCATTTTAACATATTCCAAACTGCATATTCAATTAAAATTAAACTGAAGCAATGAAGTCACAGCTGTTCTGCTGCCTGAAATAAAACCTAGAAAATTACTGAGCTAGAGTTGTTCACATTTAGGGGATGCATGTATAAACAGAAGAATCCTATCTACTGGCTCTGAATGTTCATACATCTTTTGTTCATCTGTGGGCCACAGTGAATACTAATCTTGAAACCAGTAATTTGTTTATTTAAAATACATCCTTCATAGTTCTGAAAAGGTAAGAAATTAAAAAGAGAGGGAATAAATTTGTCAGATATACGTACCCCCCAACTTCACCAACTTCATTAAACCAACATAACACATCTAAATGAATCTATTTTAAAGAATCTCCAGTTCTGATTATAGATTTCTTTTTGTTTTATACTGTGTGTGAGGAGATTAAAAATGCATGAGGTAATATAATAATATTTTCATGTGTCCAAGCAAAGCTAGATTCTAGTTTGCTTGTTCAAAAGTGACCAAAGTGTAAATTATTAAATACTGTGTACATGCCAATCAGTGATTTATATGAGCAGGTATCCAGAAATATTTAGGCATTTAACATCTGATAAAATGTCTTTATATGACTGGCATTTATGATGACTTATGCCCTGCTTATATGCTGTATAAATATATAAAGCTGTAGGGATATTATTTCAGCTAGTTATCATGGGTAATGAAGTCGTAATAGTATAGACTTGAATGTCTGCTTTTAAAAATAGAGGAAATATTGTTCTGTTCTCAGGCTTTGCACTGCTAATATTTCTATTATTAGCTTCTGGTTTAGTTGTTTTGTTGGCCAAGGGAGAGGGCAGTCCCTGGGAAGATCATCATTCTTCCTCCTGCTGCAAAGATGACAGAGACTCTACTGGTGCATGCTCTGGTGCTCCAGCAGAGCAGGTGAGAGGTGAGCTCTTGTACCAGCACCTAGATTATGTTTGGAGGAGCTTGGTGGTGACAGCACCAGTGGCCTGAGGTTGCAGTGCCTGGTAGCAGTGGCTTACAGACTGGCATTTTTCCATCCAGGTAATTGGCTATTATGGTCTGTAAAAGTTTTTTGAGAACAGCTCCTCTCAAAAAACAATTGGTAGGTCTCTTTTAGGAATCCAGCCCACATGTTACACTTTCCCATATCATTGTTAATGAGCTGCTATCAGATAATAAAAATTAAAGGTAAGTGGCTTGTCAGCTCACCACATGTGAGGAAAAAATATAATGATTGCAATAATGCAAACAGCACTTCTCACTTTCTATTACTCTAGTTTATAGGCATGGTGAATTATTCAGTGAGAATTAACCTACCTCTACTGCACACATATTTGAAACCTTCCAGTTGCATCACTGGATATCAGCAGTCAATTTTTCCCACTTAAATTGATCAAAACACATTGACACCTGTGCACCTTTCTTTTTTTTTTTTTATTTTTTCTTCTTTTTTTAATACTGCCTGCATGAATAAATAACTTGTAGAGTAAAAGGCAATTCCTAGTAATGCTGAATTCCAGGCTTGTCAATTAATTTTGGCATCCCTGGGGAATGTTCTAATGTCTTTCAGCCTAAGTCTTTGTAATAAAGCTCTATGTCAGGCGACATGTTGACGACAGACTGTGCACATCTAATTGACAAGACCTGGTATCTGCTGACTCTACTAACTATGAGTGTTTTATGTGAAGGATGTAACATAGAACTCATGTTAAAATACAATGTGTGTCATACTGTGGTAAATAAAAGCTCTACTTTGGGACCAGGATACATGGTGATGAGGACTTCAAGTATAGAAAACCAAATAGCCTGCAGTGGCATTGAGGCTTATGACTAGTTCCTTCTTAGTAGCACTATGGAAGAAATTATGGTGGTGCTTTGGGTTTTCAGCTCCTGCCTCTGTGGGCATAGCAAGTGTCAGAGCACTGTTACTCCTTCCTGTACAGAGCTCTCAACCCATGTCGATCAGGATTCAGTTTGGGATGTCACAGTCTAGTAGTGATAAGCCCCTACCTTGGAGGAACCTGTGTCATGTTGTATAATATTGCCTATCTTCCTGTCAGCAATTTGTAGCTGTCCTTACCACTGTAGTGCTTTCAGTTCCAGGCATTTCTGCATTTCACAGCATCCTGTCTCTCTGACTCATTCTTTTGTATGAAAATCATGCCATTGGCCAACCTTCAAAGAATAGACATTTTAAAACTCCACCTGCAAAGAACATACATTGTTTAATTTCATGTATTTTTGGTGTGTTTGGTGTGTGGTTGGTGGTGGTTTTTTTTGGTTTTTTGGTTTTTGTTTTGTTTTTTCTCATTATCAGCTTATGTGAGAGCCCAAATGTATCTAATATCCAGTTCAAAAACAAGGTAGGAGCAGCAGCTATTCAGTTTCCCTTTGTTCAAGCCGAAGTTCAGTGTGAAATCTGTTGCTTAATTTCCCACTACTTCTCACATCACATAGAATATGAAAACATATTTTTTTTATCTCTTCCCCCCCCCCCCCCAATATTTAATAAATTAACCAATTTGGTGAAAGAGATTTTAAAATATATTAAAATATATTTATGAAAGTTCTTCTTATATGTCATTATTACTTCTTGGAGTATGTACTCCTCTTGGGGTACTGTCCTTACTACTTTGGCCTATAACTATTTTGTTAAGAACTGGTCACCTTCTGCTGGCAAATGTTTTTCATCGTTTTTGTTTTTCTTGTACTGATGATAAACTTCTATTCTGTAGTAACGGACTAGCCAATAACTCAATGCTGTTAAGAATCTTACTGTTAATTTGGCATCTCTCCACACACCGCCTCTCCACCATATCCTTTTCCATATTTTTAGGAGATGTATTGACTGTTTTGGCAGACCTCAGTGTCTGTGTTGCTGTATTTTTGTTGCTGCAACCTAACTGTTGTTTACCTGTTGTGTCTCGGTGGTGCTGGTCCATTGCTCATGTCTGTGTTTGTCTTAAAACCTGGCCTGGTCAGGATCCGACTACTGGATAAACTGAAGGTTTTGCAACTTACGATTCCTCCGATGTTTCTCATATCTGTTCAGTATTTCCTGAAGGTCTTGAGTTGTCAGTTTTATGATTCCTATTTCTGTTATGATTGTGATTCAGCCTGGGTTGGGCTCCCATCTAATATACTTTGAGAGACAGCTTGTGCCTACATTTTATGCTAAATTAAACACTTTTAATTCCCTCTGTGGTTCTTTGAAAAATGTTTTACAAGTCTAGACAAAGATTGTGTTTTCCTAAATCTGCTTCCATTGACTATTACACAACATTAAACTTGGCTAATTTAGCTTTACTTAGTGTCTTAAATATAGGTATTAAGCTCGGCACACTGCATTCCACCTTTACCATACACTCTCACACTTTTATATCACAACTGCTTCGCACCTTCAGCAGCTGCTAGAGCCCCCTCCTTCCAAAACTTTTGTCTGTCCACTGATTTCATCAGTATTTTGTGTAATATTTTTGTCTTTTCTTTTTCTAGTGTTCTTTTTCCTTTTTTTTTTTTTCTTTTTTTTTTTTTTTTTTTTAAACTTTGGCTTCTTTATAGTCTTCTTGAAATGACTTTGTTCCATTGCTTTTTTGTTGAAGGCTTCTGGTAATTTCTCTTTGCTTTCTTAAATATTATTCATCTGTTATGCAGTAAACCCTCTGTTATCACAAAATGAAGTCTTGAAATGTTTTCCAGTTATCAACTCACAGGCCTTCTATATATCGAAATTAAATATGGCTTTGTTTGAGGTTGGGGGGGGTGGGAGAAGAAGATTTTTCTTTGGATATTAATGAACTTCTTTGCATAGATATTTTCAGCTGTTGCTACTGTTATTTCAGACTTCCAGCTGTTGACCGTATATCTTTCAGTGGTAGTGATGATCAGGATGTTGTTGGTTTTCCTTTTTATTTCTTTTTTTTTTTTTTTTTTTTTTTTTATAACTTAAACCGGCACTACTGCTTAAGAAGGGATCTCCCACAGATGTCTCTGCACCTGTAGCAATCTTTGTAGAATGTACAGATAGTGCTGTTCATGTAGAATGAGGGAACAAGGGAGAAGGGATGTTTCCCCCTCTATTTACTGGCCTGAACAAAAAGCTCTTTCAAACACAGCTGAAGAGGAAAAAACCCATAATCTTTCTGAGCTGGGTTTAAGCTTTATATTAAATTCATTTTAGATTAACTTTATAGACGTTTTTATACTACAGAATTGCATATTTTTAAAATCTCATAGTTTGCATATTTACAGCTGAATATATTGCTACTTATTGGGAGAGAGTCAAGAGGATTAAAATGAACAAATTAAGTTATCATTTACCATTAACTAACATGCTTTTATCTGAGATTTTAGGTCAGTGCATGCGAGTATGTGAATTGTATCCACATATAAACTAACTGAAGCCTACCTTTGTTAAAGGCTTCTATACTAGAAACTGCAGCAAAGATAAATTTTGCAAACTCCTGTTGGAAAATTATGGAAATATTCTCCATCCGGTCCACTTTAGACACATCACGAGGTTTGGTTACTCCTGTTTCAAAATACTTTTGAGTGTCCAGGCACTGATGAAATGGGGAATCTGTATGGAAAAGAAGTGACAGAGAAAGAGCCTACATCAAAATAAACATTTCAAAATCATGAAAATGAAGTTATTCGATTGTCCAAATTCATTTATTTAATCAGATTCTGAAAACTGACCCATCCAGAACAGATAAAATCTCACACTTTTTTTCCAGCACAGGACGAGTAGTACTATGCTGGTCTCCTATTAATTTATTTGAAGCCATTTAACACATGCGATTTATTTGGCCAAACGTTTTCACAGGCTCTCCCCCTTTCTGATGCAGTCCATTTGAAGCAATATGCTATCAAACCTTAGTATTTACTTTAAAAAGCCCTTAGAAAAAAGCAATTCATGACATAGCTATTATTTTATGATACTTCCTGTACTGTCTGAAGTGATAATGTGATTCAATTTCAAAGCATATTATACATGAGCTGGTGATTGGAGAAAATGTAATTCCTTTTTGATTCGTGAGCATAAAAGTATGCATTTTTCTTATAGCCTTTCACGCTGTTTTTATAGATGTAGTAATTTCACTAAATTTTAGTTAGCAATGCTTGGTTGGATATGGCCTTCCATTTTCAAAATAATTGGAAACATGTGCGGTTATGTATAGGCAATCTGTAAAGTGAATACCGGGGCATTATGTCAGCAAGGTACCTCAGGGGATGTATCACCTATGCTCTTACTGGAGTACATAAACACAAGTCAAACTTGTCAAGGATTATTACCACTAAGCATATTACTACTTACTAGGAGAGAGTCCAGGATGATGAAAACCATAATGAGTGTATTATTTGTTAATAGCTGGTGGTTTTAAATGAAAGAAATAAGAGATGCCATTAAAGAAAGTTCCATTTTAAAGTCACTAATTTAAAGCTGGGACATTGGCATTTATGCCTTAATTGTGTCCATATACAAACTGCTGTGAATATATGGGAAAATCACACCTGTAAGCTTTTACTTTGTAAGCCCTTCCTTGTGAGGACACTTTCAGACACAGAATTTCACTGAAGTCCAAGATACTTGACAACTTACAGTGGAGACTAACAACAGTTCCCATAAAAGTAAATCCATGTCCCCAAATTGAGCTTCATAGACTGCCCATAACATTAAAAAAGTAGTAATTATGAGCAATTGTGGTGATTTCTGAGGTACTCTTATACAAGATATAACAATAAATAATAAATATTTGAATTATGTATTTATTATTTTAACATGAGTGAATGACATAGTAACATGGCTGATAAATGCCAGTTGTATAAGTGGTCAACCTTCTCTTTGAAGAATAAGAATGTTGGATTGCAAATTATCTGAAATTATATTCAAAATATCAGATATATACATTGTATTCACAATTTATATTTTATTGCTCTATGTATTACGTATAATGTCTGTAGCACCCAGGTTAAACTAAAGCAATATTTTACGAGAAGCTCATTTTGTTCTGCTCTTAAAATACGTTGCAGCGCATCAATGAAGCATATTTTCAGAAACTGGATGATCTGCAAAAGCTGAAAACATCAGTAGGTATGGTTGTTTTTGCTAACAGCAAAATGTACTTTTAGCATCTTTGTTGCCCATACCTTACTCTTACAAATAAAACTGCAAACACTAGATATTTGGAGATGATAAGTATCTTGGCATACTAGAAGTATTCCACCTTCACCCTCTCCTTTATCCATCCCAAGCTGTGGTCTCCTTGGCTTCCCTTCCTTCCCATTCTTTCAGCTCTGGGGATGGGGCAGCCTGGGGCACATGCACAGGCTTGGAGGTTGCTCTAGGGTGTGTGGTTGGTGGGAACTGCTGGGCCATTGGCAGGGGCTGCTTTCCCTCACTGTGAACACTTTTTGTTCTGTCCAGCTGCCAGTTTTCAGAAACACTCAGAAATGGAGCAACATTTTAAATTTTGTGTTGTGTACCTCTCTGTCACAGCAGCTTTGAGATTGAGGTCAAGAAGTATTGTGGACAGAAGATCACCAGTGGCTGAATAAACAGCTCAGTTGCAGACGCCCAATTCTCAGGATATGAAATTAATGACTAGAAAACTATGACACTTCCGTTCAGAGGTATTCCTTGATAGGAAATTCAAACGGGGGCTACAAGGAGGGATCTCTCCACCTCTGCATAAAGAGGAAAGCCTACATGAACCAAGAGGTAGAAATGTGGTTATGGAGGCATAGAAGCTGACATCCCTTATGAAAGAGTTATCTTCCAACAGGAGAAAGGACTCTGTGCCACACAGACCAAACTAATGGGAAAATTTCCATTCATAGTTTGCTGAATGAAGAAGTGTGATGGAGATCTCTTTGTTTTGTTTTGGGTTTGGTTTTTTCCCCTCTTTTTTCTTTGCAGTGCACATTTGATTGTGTACATCAGGGGTCTTCAAACTACGGCCCGTGGGCCAGATACGGCCCACCAGGGTCCTCAATCCAGCCCCCCGTATTTACCTTGGCCTACCACCTGTCACTATAACACTTCACTTAGTACTCTGGAAGAAGTTGTCTCCTGGTTATGTACCAGTCAGGTGACCTTACTATCACCAAAATGAAAACAGTATCCCTTTTTAGCTAGGGACACCTGAACTGGAGATTGCTGGAACTGCAGTCCTTGTGCTTAGTGTCCTGGTTTCAGCTAGGATAGAGTTAGTTTTCTTCTTAGTAGCTGGTGCAGGGCTGTGTTTTGGATTTGGTGTGAGAAAAATGTTGACAGCACCCTGATGGTTTTGGTTATTGCTGCGTGATGTTTATACTAAGTCAAGGACCATTCAGTTCCTTGGGCCCTGCCAGCTAGAGGGCTGGAGGGGCACATGAAATTGGGAGGGGACACAGCCAGGACAGCTGACCAAACTAGCCAAAGGGATATTCCATACCCTATGACATCATGCTGGATATATAAACTAGGGGAAGAAGAAGGAAGGTGGGGTGGGTGGATGTGGCATCTGGCATTATGGTGTTTGTCTTCTTGAGTAACCATTATGCTTTGAGTGACAGAGCCCCGCTTTCCTGGGGATGCCCAGACTCCTGCCTGCCGATGGGAAGCAGTGAATGAATTCCTTGTTTTGCTTTGCTTGAATGTATGTCTTTTGCTTTATCTATTAAATTGTTCTTATCCCAACCCCTGAGTTTTACATTCCTTCCTGATTCTCCTCCCCATCCCTCTGGGTGAGGGGGAGTGAGTGAGCTGCTGTGTGGTAGGTATTTAGTTACCAGCTGGGGTTAGACCATGACACTTAGTGAGGCATTTTTCAGCTCTTTGTCTTAGCTGCAGTCAAAATAATCACAGATTAAAATGTAGCAGGTATTGTAATTCCTATTTACTGATTAAAAAAGCTGCTGCATTAGTTCTGCTTACACATTTTAAAACAAAAAGTAAATAAAAATATGCTGCCTTTGCTTTACCAGCTGAGGTTTGTCTGCATACATGAGAATTCAAACCCCTCAGTTGTCCTGCTTAAATTGCCAAATCTACATGTGATTTATATTTTACTAAAATTCTGGTGTTGGTAGTACCTCTTGAGAATACCCTAAATTGTATTCCCAGGTGAAATTTCTTATTTCTGTTGCCAGAACAGCTATGGAAAGGATAGAGTCAGCTGCTCCTGATTAAAATAGAACAGGTAATCAGTCCATCACGAGTTTGGTAGCTGCCCCTGTTAGTCAGCCTTTGTATAGGTGGATTTTTGTCATGTGTCTTTGCTGGAAGATGGAAATTGAGCTGCTAGAGGTACATTCACTCTTCCAACAGTGACGCACTGAGGTTGAAAATCAAATAGGAATAAATGTTGTATCCTAGAAGGAAAGTCACTTAGGTTTTTGTCTTAAATCAGAGTTTCTGATTCCTGCCTTTGTGTCTTAAAAGGAAGTGTCTTTGTGGATGACTGACCCATTCGAGAGAGCTGTCTTAAGTGTGTTTTTAAATGTAAGTAGAATATCTGCTCCTGAAGACAAAGGGTGTATTGCTAATCCTGCAAGAAGTGCTGAGCTATTATGACTTACAGAAAGCTTCCCCTTAGTGATGTTTTTAAACCTCACTTATTAGAAGATCTTTTATTTACCCAATCAATGGATAAAAATTGTATTGAGATAAAGTGATGAAGAAAACAATCATAACATCTTGAGGGGAAATAATTAAAACTATTTATAGGGGAAAAGTACGTATTGTGTGTAAATATTTGACAGTTAAGGTAGACAGTTCAGAATGGACTGCCTTTAGCAGTATATGCTGCAGGGCAAGCTGACAGTTATTCAAACAAAATGAGTATGTATACATCACTGAAAGTAAGAGAGGAGATAAGGATACAACTTCCAATATTTTGCTGTAGCTCCTCACTTGCAGCTTGCTGTAGTGTAAGGGAGATCACTGCTAAGTTGTTATGCTGTTACAGTCTGCAAAAGTATTTGACATGTGTAATAAAACAGGAGTTACCAAAAGTAAAAGATTTACCAGGAGCAGAATGTTTCTAGTATACCTATAAAATCTTCTTTATGTAATTAGGAGACTATCCAAAAGGGTCTTAAATATTGGGAATTGTGGTAATAAAACAAAATTTTACTGGAATTATTTTGAAGGTGCTAAGAAACAAGTACAAACACAATTGACTAGAGAATTTGATTTTTATCAAAACAGAAATACTAAACTTTTCATTTCCTATCTTTCTAGTGAGTGCTTCAGTCAAATACTTACTTAAATTTTAATAAATATTTTTAAAAAAATCCAAAAAGGAAAATAATTTTTCCTCAAAGAAGAAAAGTCAGATCTGTAAGTTTACAGTTTTATCTCTCCCAAATATGTAGATCTGCTCTGAATATACATATTTATGCTTTTGTTTCTGTGGTTTGAAAACAAAGTATTATAATTTATAAAGTAATTTTTGAGTTTGGAAATCCAGGAGTCTTTCTCCCAGAGAGGTTTAAAAGACCTTGAATAAGTGTCACATGGTACTTTGTTAGAAGCTCTTAACTGGAGAAAAGTGCTGAAGCAGCCTTGTTAGCCAAGGAACATATGTAAATAATAAATTTCCAACCTTGGGATGTATAAAAATGCACCTCCATGAAAAACATTGGAACAAAAAGGTTAAAAAGCAGAAGCAAAGAAAAGGCTTTTGTCTTTTTGGCTGTTCCATCTTAACCTGATACATAATCTGATTATTTTTGGACAGAAAAAAAGATACGCTAATATCTCTAATGTCCTTTGCAGTTCTATTTCACAGTCCAGACAGAATAATATCATGGGTTGAAATCCACCAGATCAAAAGCTAGGATATCACCCAAATGGCTGTTCATGGCAACAACATCTTCAGCGAAGACTGAAAGCTAAGTGTCGGGCTCTTGTGTCTGTAAACACAGCAGTTCTCACCATTTCTCCACCATTACAGCACAGGTAGGAGGCCTTTTGCAAAATCTGTGTCCAGATCTACATTTTTCTCAAAGCTGATGTAATGTATGACCAAAACAATCGATTTATCTAAATAATTCAGACAATCTTAAAATACCTGGTGTGGTGTTTTAAGTTAGGGCACTGCTGAGCAGTCACAGTCCCTATATAGTCTAGCCCTGTGACCTCTATAGCACACTAGCAAGATAAATACAGAGCTAGCATCCTGTTATCTTCTTTAGGAAAACCAAATTTATTTTTCTTCCCCAGATACTTCACAGTGATTGGAGGGAACAACTGGGAGGAGATTCTCACAGCTTTGATTTGTCACAGGGAACGCTTGAGGTCTCCTGTGGTTTTTGTTGTACTTGAAGGGTCAAATACACTTTTCAAATGGTTAACCAAAGTCCTAGGTTCTATATGGTATAAACATGTTCTTTTGTCAGCATTTTATAGCTCTGTGTGCACTTGCAATGCTATGTAAGCAAATAGTTACCTGAGATCAAGGACTGCGTAGTAAATCTGGTGACAGACTTCCCCTTCCTCCACACAGAGTAACAGAAATTGCAGCCTGTCAGGTCCTTTCAAATAATTTTACACTGTACCATTTCAGTCAACATTTTGTTGCAGACATCTTGTTAAAATAAAGCAAAGCAATCATAAAACAAGAAAGCCTGATTAAAAAACCCAGGGTTTGGATAGCTGAGGTGCAGAATTATTGAGTTCTAATGAAAATTTTTTTTAGGCTGATGCTTCAAACTCATCCACAGTCCTCTCTAAGTGCTCTGTTTTCCATTGCTCTTCTATCACAAATCCTAGAATACAAAGAGAGGAAAAAAGGCAGGAAAAAATAGATTGCTTTTCAATGGAAATCTACACATAATTTTCATGCAAATATACCTTCTCTGTGCATATTTGATGAGTTATTTCGCTCACAAAAGATTTTTCTGTTAATTGTTGTATCTGCCACTTATAAAATCTGTTTGCTAAATTACAAAGTCAACCTCCACTGTGGGTGTACTGCCAGCCACTTCTTTCACAAAAGATCTTTAGTCTAATTGTTTTATCTGCTACTTGCTAAATCTACTTGCTAAATTATACCTTTCACTGAACTTACACCAAAACCTTTTCAGGAAGCCATTAGTAGTTACTGACATACAGAATAGCTTATACATCTTGGGTGGCATGAAAGGGTCTGAAAGATGGATGTACGAGCAATGTATGAGCAATAAAGACTGCACTAGAACCACACCATAGGGTTTTATATGGGAAATGGTGTAAAGTTTAAATATTGTTTTAGAGAAATGTTCCTGATTTTCCTTAAAAATTATATAGCACATGCTTTTTCTGAAGTGCCCAAGTGGAGACCAGAAACAAGTGACGTTCCTCAGGGGTTGGTACTGGTACTGGAGCTATTTAACAGCTTTGTCAGCAATATGGACACTAGAATTGAGTGCACCCTCACCACGTCTGCCAAATACACCAAGGCGTGTGGTGTGGTTGACATGCTGGAGGGAAGGGATGCCATCCAGAGGAACCTTGCAGGCCTCAGAGGTGGACCCATATGAACCTCATGAAATTCAACAAGACTAAGTGCAAGGTCCTGCATATGGGTTGGGGCAATCCCAAGGACAAATACAGGCTGAGCAGAGAATGGATTGAGAGCATCCCTGAGGAGAAAGGCTTGGGAGGGTTGGTGGATGAGAAGCTCAGCATGGCCCAGCGCTTGCAGCCCTGAAAGCCAATGGTATCCTGGCTGCATCAAAAAAGTGTGACCAGTAGGTGCAGGGAGGTGATTCTCCCCCTCCACTCCATTGTTGTGAGACCCTACCTAGAGTACTGAGTTCAGCTCTGGGACCCCCAACATAAGAAGGACATGGACCTGTTGGAGTGAGTCCAGAGGAGAGCCAGGAAGATGACCAGAGGGCTGGAGCACCACTCCTATGAAGACAGGCTGAGAGAGTTGGGTTTGTTCAGCCTGGAGAAGAGAAAGCTCTAGGGAGACCTTACAGCAGCCTTCCAGTACCTAAAGGGGCCTACAAGAAAGGGAGAGGGACGTTTTACAAGGCATGTACTGATAGAAGGGATAATGGTTTTAAACTGGAAGAGAGTAGATTTAGATTAGATCTAAGGAAGAAATTTTTCACTGTTAGGTCAGTGAGGCACTGGAACACGTTGCCCATAGAAGCTGTGGTTGCCCCACCCCTGGAGGTGTCCAAGGCCAGGCTGGATGGGGCTTTGAGCAACCTGGTCTGGTGGCAGGTGTCCCTGCCCATGGAAGGGGGGGTGGAACCAGGTGATCTTTATGATCTCTTCCAATCTAAACCTTTCTATTATTCTATGATTCTATGAAATTTGTATCATGGCTGGTTCTGGCCCCTTTTTTCATACCCCAGCAGGTTCACTGATATTAGTGCTGTTAGACTGTGATCCTATCTGAAAAATGCAGCTCTACAAGGGTGAAGCTGAGCAATGTGTTGCTAAAAATTGATATTTGGTTTTATGATGATAAAAAACCCTAAAGGCTTAGACTTGATGGGGAAATTTTTAGTGGGTACATTTTAAAATCTGTAGTGCTACCATAGATCTTCTTTTACTCCATGGGCTACTGACTTGAGTCACCACTGGGAGAAACATTCTCTGTCCCACAAGGTCTGGCTGCATCACAGAGGTCAGGTGTTAGATACCCAGGTCCTGCTGCAAGGCTGCACCACATTTGCATCATCCAGCCAGTTCTTAAAGAATACTTGGTAAATATCTCCCCTAAGTCTGGGCTTTTGTCTTCTCTCGTTTCTAAACGGAATCTACTCATAGCAAATAATAAGTCTTGGTGGTTAAAACTAGAGATTGTCTACCCTGTCTGCACACCTCCCTTCATTTAGATCCTTGCACTAACATTGCACTGTGCATTTAGTTTTGTTTTCTGAATAGATTTTGGGGGAACTAGAAAAGACAAATTGTTAGACCATCATTGCTGCAATAATGTTAATAAAACAACGCAGAGAGCAGGTTTCAGGCGAGCATGTTGCAAACAAACACTAAACTGACACATTTGTTGTTTCCAGGTGGCATCATTAATACATCAATGAAGAAAACATACATACAGATGTGCATGTACATTAACACCAGACACTAGTTAGCTTATCAGACCAGATCAAGTAACTGTTAAATACTTTTTTTGTTTTAATGGGAAGTGGAATATGTCCTTTATGCAGCACCATAAACTATAAGCATATTTTGATGAGTCAGAGAGAGACGAATCATGGAACCAGAGGGAGGAAAATACAGTGTTGGTGGTTACAGTGAAATCATCTTTTTCTATGTATCCACAATTTATTAATTGTGGGCATGTCTTAAGCTTTCATCTCAGTGTATAGGATTCAGTCTGCAAATCTAGACTACAGAATATCTGATTCTAAAACATTTCAGTTCTGGAGAACTTGTAGTGGAATTAATAATTGTGTGGGGAAAAAGACCCATTTGTTTAATTAATCTAAAGGTGCATGGTAAAGGCACAAATTATGGAGTACTTAAATAGCAATGATCATGGCAATGTTGGATCAGTAAAAGATTATATTTTTCAGGTATGTCTAAAAATGCATTTCTTCCTCTATAAATACTATTGTCTAAATCTGCACTTCATTTTTCAAAAAAATAAAATGCCTCAACTGCCACACACGGAGAATATCAGCTACCCTGACTAATTAAAGCACTAATTTAATCTGTTTTATGAATGTAATCTAAGTTGACTATGCTTATTTAGTGAATTTTCTTTGTCTATTGCTATTTTGCAGTCTTTATCTTAGTGTTACCTGTGTTGTATTTAAGAAGATTTTTATTCTTTTTCTCAGGTATGTGAGAACACTTTTGTGAATAGCAGTCCATTCCTTGTATGCAGATTTTACTATTGCTTCTTCTGACCCCACTTAAGCTTCATCTCTGATGGGATTTGACAGTATGATTTTTCTGCATCCCACGTGGGCAGGCTTCTAAATTCATGTTGTCCTAGTTCAAGTTTTATAATTATGCAGTAAGGGGAGTGGCCCAGTGTCTGGAACTGTGGCCCTGTTGAAGATAATTAAAGCTTTAGATTCAATACTTTTGGAGCTAAGATTTCAACCAAAACTACAAAAAAGTGGAAGAGACACAGATTAAACTGTTTTAAAGAGCATAGTTGTATGGTTTATCACAGGATAATCCCAAATTTAAGATCAAGATTATTCCAGGATAGCTAACATTAGGTATTTATAGGAAGGAACTAATATAAACAGACTTACAAGTTAACAATTAAAAGGTCCTGATATTTTCTTCTTTTATCATCTGTAATTGATGGCTAACAATGCAGCTGTGTTTTGTAGACTAAGAGAGATATGGGAGGAAGAACTATATATATATATATCTCAGTTTGCATTTTGAGTAGCTACATGGTACTGAACAGACACTGTCAGTAATGCTGGATTTAAGAGATCTTGGATCCTGTGGTTTATTGGTTTTATTTACTTATACTATATGGATCAAGGTTCCCTTTTACCAGGCACTGTAAAAGTGAAGAACCTAAATAATTCCAGGATATGTGACAAATGTAATACTCTTAACTTTTCATGCTAATGTCCTGTAATCTCTGTGGCAATAAAATATTGTCCTTTTGAAGAAAGAAGATATTATATATTGTTTTTAACATATATTAAATAATGCATGAAATTAAATTTCATGCTAAAATATTTAATTTTTTCAGTATCAGTAGACCACAAGCATGAACATTTTAAGCATGAAACAAAGTACTGAGACTAAACAAAAGTTAAAATGAGATGACAGGAAGGAGACCTGTTCTTTGCTCATGTTTCAAAAGATCTTTTTATGGAATTTAACATTTGTTTAAAGCAACAACAAAACCAAAGATATATTGTTTGTTAAGCAGGCCTTTGCATACAGGTCTGCTAGCGTGGTTCATTTCTCACCTGTAATGATCTGCCTTGTAGTATTTTGCTAGCTGTGCCACAATGATTAGAAATTGATGAGAAGAGTGAAAAAAACATCGATAGAGACTAGGCTGGAGTGACCATTTAATTTTTTTGGAGAACGTTTGTTGTCTCTTTCTTCCTTCTAGCCACCTACCTTGACATCTTTTTAAAGCCTAGTATTATTGTCTTACCTCAATATGAATATAAAGCTCTATAGATGGATCCCATTTTGTCTTTTGTTTTCCTTTCCTCCAGGGCACTTAGCACAACATTCATTCCCAGGAACAGCTATCAGATAAACACTTTTGCCTGACAGAGTACCAAATTACCCACCGTTTTTATTTCAAACACCACAGTGTCAGCAGTTTCCCTTTCCTGCCAGAGGAGCACTGCTGCTGCAGCCGCGCTGTGAACGGGTGGGCTCTGGCAGCCAGCAGGTGCTATTAGTGCTTATTGCTTTTGACCCATGTGCAAGGGAAGTCTTGGGTCATTCTAAAAGAGGGGGTGGCATGAAAGCATTATGCTGTCTTTATTAGGCCAGGGATCAATTAAGAACTGAAAACAATTTTATTTATTTGTTTGTTTTCCTTCATAGACATAAACTTGGTTTATAGTTTATGTATATTCTGCTGTGATATTAAATGTGACTGCAAAAACATAATGAAATTTATGCGCAGCTTTTTCCAGGTAGTCTTATTTAATCATCCTTCCAATTACTACTTACATAAATAATTCAGACATTGTGAGTAGAAAAAAAAAAAAAGTGAGATTGTGTGGTGTATATATTTCTATACACTGTAAAAAGGGACTGTTACTGTCCTATATAGTGGTTTCAATTAAATATGCAGCAATTATGTTCTGTGGTAGAGCTGCCCTTAAACTTTAATGCAGTGAGATAAGAACATGCAGTGGTTAAAACCTCCCTTGATCTTGGAAGCTGCTCTTAGCTTTGAGTCTGTGGTCTGACCTTGGGCAAGTTGCTATTGTGTGTAAAAGGGTACTTCACCATATAAGCAAAAGTATGCTGCTCTGAAAATCCAAGCGTAGCTTTTGCCAGTAACATTGTCAAGGTGCTTAATATTTTGTTTCTGACCTTCCTGTTTGTCAAAGTCCTTGTGTCTTGTTTATGGCTGAGTAGCATGGAGTCTACTTTATATTTAAACCCTACTGAAAGACATAAATTGTGACCAGAAGTATATCTGCTGCCTTATGTTTGGAAAAACCCATTCTGATATCTATGTGCTTAGTACACCTAACATAAGTCAGTAAAACTTCCTGCAGGTATTACTCTTGTTTAAAAATGTAGCCAGAGGTAATGAAGAAGATTTTCATTCAGACAGTTTCTTAGTGGTTTCAATACTCAGTTATTGTCACAGCACTCTCAAAACTAGCTGGCTGCAACAAGGTCTTTTACCATCTCATACCAGCATACTCTTCATGCCAGTCTCTCCACTGCCTTTGCTTCATCCCACCTCATCCAGAGCACGTGTTCTCTCCCTTCTTCTTCGGCTGCTCTCTCTTCACTGGCTCTCAACCACTTAACAGAACCAGCCACACCTGCACCTTACCTACATCGTCCAACCCGCCGCCCCTAAAGCCAGCCCACAGCTGTATATCATCAATGATAATTAACCCAGCTTCATTCCACTACACTTTTATTTCTTTTCTTCACTGGTATCTTGGTCTTTGGTTCTCCTCTTCTCAAAAATTTAACAAGTTCAGCAGGAAAACTTGATAAGGCTCTCATCTCAGAACAACTTCCTGATGGAAAACCAGGGCGTCTTTCCTGCTACTAGGAAGGTGAGGGCTGAAACCCAAGGGAAGGAGCAGAGAAGCCAAGCCTGGGTTTCCAGGCTTGGTGTTGTGGTCACCAGGTTAGCTTGCTACCTCCTCTACAACTCTTCTTATGCTGTTGCCTTTCTTCTGTCAAGTGCCTTAAATGAAAAATAAAAGTTTGTTACTAATGATACTTAGTTAAGCTTTTACTTAGTGTATCAGCTGAGTCCTTAACTAGTGAAGGCTGCAGATGTCTTGCTCGAGTCAAATTGTTGGTTGTATGAAGGTAATCTACAAAACGGAGTAAATAATCTCTTTATTTTACAAAGTCGAGGATAAAGGCATCAAAAAGGTATGATACATTCACATAGCGTCATAGAAAGAATATATTATTATTTAAAATCACATAGACTTTTTGGAATAATTGCTGTTGTATTTATTTGTGTTTCATTTTGACTTGGTGAGTTCAGCAGTTGAATTTGATGGTGTGCAGTAAACCTGGGATTAAACTTGAAATGGAGAAAGAAAATTAGATTGCCTTTTTCTTAAAAAAAAATAGAGTAAAGATTTTTGTACTATTGTTAGCACTTGTGATTTCACTGCAATTTCCACAAGTTTTTCTATTTTTCAAAAAAGCTCAACTCCTAAAGCCCTGACTGTGTCAGCCATATATAAATATATATATAAAATAAAAAAAAATAATTTCTATTAAAAAAAAAATTGCATGAAGGCCTTCAGTTATATCTCCTACAATGTAGTGGTTGCATAGTAATTATCAGGGACAGGCACTTAAGAAGCATTGTTTAATCAAAGAATTTTGATTAGTTTAATCACTCCTCTACAATGACTATGCAAATGTCAATTCTGGTACTGTTTTTTAATTTGAAACAATAGGTTTCCTTATTAAGGAACACAAAAAAGTTAGTTGTGTTAATAACATTGTTGTGGTTATAGCATGAAATCTACAAATCAAAAATGAGGGGAATATGAAATAGGAAAACACTTCTAGAATATAAACATTATTTCAAACATTTGGCCAGAGACAAAACATATTTTCTATTGCTAGCAGATGCCTGAACAAAGCTGTTGCTGGTTTTATTTTCTATTCTAGAAGAAATGAAACCTTTTATAGACTAATCACTGTTGTTTGGGGGAAAAAAGACACTTCTGTGTGCAGCCATTCCAATCTAAGATGCTTTTAATAGAATACTGTGTCAGCAAAATTATTTTTCTTAATGATTTTTCTATCATATTTCTGCTTGAATTACAGTTGATTAGGCAAGTTTTAAATTACAGCTTAATACTTGGAAGTATTTGTATAGCCATAGATGTGCATTCAGGGTTCATAGTGTGAGAGTGTGAGGCCTTAAGGACTGTTAAGACATTCTTGTACCAGCAAAGAACTGCTTTCCTTTTTGATAGGACTCCTTTCAAAAGCAAAGACTTCCAGCCTCAAGGTTTTTCTTCCGCATTTGAGATTTTTGGGCTGGATTGTTTTCTCAGACATACTGTCACTGAAATCCAGTAAACAAGCACATAAAACTGAAGGATCCTGGTATCTCTGAAAGTTAGACCATTTCACCATTCTCTCAGCATAGAAAAGAGAAAGAAAGAAAAAGAGAGAGGGAATAGTATAGGAACAGTGCAGCATATTCCTATGGGATATGCCTGAATCAATTAAGACCAATCAAGTTTCTCAGTGTCATTGGTTTGGAAGCATTCATGTTCTTATGCAAGGGTGTATTTGCAGATTTGCTTAACTTATTAAGTAGAGGAAGGAGGTTTGTACACACAGCAAGACTGGGGTTTGTATGACAATTTTTCATAGAGTAGTTATGTTAGATGTTGTTACAGTATTCAATGAAAGAAAGTAATGATGTATAGAAATTATAGAAAAGATGAAACAAATGAGGAATATTGGATATTTGATAATGTCAGTTTCATTTCATATTTGTCTTCTGCTTTTAATAAAAAAATAAAATATTTTTTGAACATGTAGCATGTAACGCAATTTTAAAAAAGATTGAAGTATTGTACTTGGATTTAATATTATGTCTGTGGGTTGTGCATAATGCCTTACTATAGCTGAAATTCAAATGTTCCCTACTTTATGACTCATACATAGGGGATACCCAAATTACTTCGCCTTAAGTACAGGTGCCTCCCATGATGCAGTAACCCAGTCAGCCAAAGAGGACCAAGTATGCCATGGTGAGATAACTTAACAGTTTAGTCAGTAGAGCAGACAACAGGGCATGAGGTATCGCTGTGGCTCGGATTAATGTTGAATAGACCTAAAAGAAATATGCGGGTTTGATTTATTTCAAATGGGAGAAGATCCTCACCTAAAAATAGTGAGTTTTAGCTGAGAAATATTCTCTGTCAGTGAGTCTGCTGGCTGGCAGCATACATCTTTTCCTATTTTTTCCAAGCATGTTGAACTTAGATGTTGTCCTCTTGCCTTTTCAGGCCTGGAAGTGGAATCTTTCTGCTATTTTTACCATTTCTTGCTAATTTACAACAATTGGCTCCCACTGTTAAAATACTTTATTTCTTATAACTTTTTCATTACATTTTGATATTTTGCTATTTTGATTTAATAGCAAATATCTTTCAGATATTTAAGCACCTAAATAATGAAAATACTCTATTATTCATTTTCCCAAAAGAAAGAGTTTCTGTAAATCCCCTGAATCTCAGTATTGTGTGATCTTAGTTATTGACGTGTTTAGAATATTTTTGACTTTCTTTTCTACGTGGGGTTTTCTTTGTGAATTTATAAAGCTGTATCTTCTGTTAATTTTAAATGATTACTCTTCAAGATTTGTGTGGCATATGGGATTTTGGGCTTGGAGGGATTTTGTGGTTATTTTTTTAGTTAGAATTTGTCTTTTTTCAGTAAGTTGTAAGACAGCTAGGATAAAATTTTGATATTATTTTAAGTCAGAATAATATTTACTATAAATATTTATGCACAGAGTTATTATTTACAAGAACAGCCTCATAGACAAGCAGTTATACTTTCATTGTGCAAATCACAAACATGCAAATTTGTTCAGGGTTAATGGTTTACAAAACACTGTGTAGTTTCAAGTATCATCAACATTTTGCCGCCTCTGAAGACCAGTGGCTGAGTCTTATCCTCTCCCTGTTACTCATTGCTCCATTTTTTATTTTTCAGGAAAACTACATAAAGACATTGTACAGACTATGCTCTGACATCTTTTTCATGCCTTCTTATTCTTAGAAATCACAAATAAGATGTTAGATGTCAAAATCTGACAGTAAGTATGTGACACTGTCATATCAGAGAAAATGAGTAAGAGATGTGTAAGCTGGATATAGAGGTGGTCTTGGCACAGAAATGCAGACAGCTCTCATTATCCATGGGTAGCTTATCTGGCTTGCACATTACCAGGGCTGTGGACACAGAGACAGAGAGGTGATTCCATGGGGACCCTCAAGTGAGGCAGGATTTATGAGTGCAACTGCAGCACCGTAAGAGCTACTCAGTGGCACACCCACTCTTTAAGGAGCACCACAAGCTGATAAGTTCTAAGCTTATTTCCAGCTTTTCCCTAGACTAATATCATCCAAGCATTTTATAAACTTACTTGCTACAGTACAATATGAGAAAATATCCTCTCAAGTACTTTAAATTGTTGTTTTCTATTATCTCTGGCTCAATAGTAGACCTGTCAGGGTGGGATCCATTACATAAATACCTATGTCTAAGCTAGTAACTGTGGATGTCTTTTTAGTATCAAGGAGGAGGAGTAGAAACCTCTGACAGAAGTAGCAGACTAGCAGATTGTCAACACCCATGCATCTGTTCAGATGAGCTGGGTGGCTGGGACTGCACCAGCAACTTGCACTGACAGAATTTAAGAGGATCGGTGTTGTGGTGAATGGTATTGTAGTCTGGAGATTTTTAGGAGAGTATGGCAAAAACGAGAGCAAAACTTTTAGGGCTGTTGCTTTGGCTCTCTCTGAAGTGCAAAAAAGATGAAATTGTTTGAGTGGGCTTAATAACTGGCATGCCTGCAGATCTCCCGAGAGCTATTGCATAGGGCCAAAACCTAAAGCACTCAAACTGGTTCAGATAGTATTTGTACTGACAGCAGTTTTTTCACACATCGTGTGTGCTAACCATGGAGGCATTCGGCTCATAGCTACTTCTCCACATGGAAGCCATCATGAGTGTGATTAAAGCCCTGCACTCTCAGGTTTGGGGGTTTCAGGAGCAGAGCAAGAGGTACGCGTACAACAGTGAGAACCCTTTAGGATTCTTCATCTCAGTCACCACTGCTAGCGGAGCAAGTCTCAAAATGAAACAGCCTGTAGTAAAATGCAGTTAACTACATTCCCCCAAGTACTGTCACAAGTGACCATGGCCCTTGTATTTTGTATCCATGTTTTGTGTAATCACTGGTAGGTTTTTTTTCCACCTTTGTGGCTTATGATGCATGCAAGTGAAAAAGTTTCATCTGTAGGGAAGTATTCACTATGATGAACTCAGCAGTTTCTTGCAGAAGAGATGCTAAGAAAATCAAGAAGCCTTACGCAAAAAGCAAGTGAATGACAGGACCAATATTGAAATATATTGGATTGCTGCCTTCTTGCAAGTGAGGTTAAAGAGAGGAGTAACAGAAATCAGTTTTTCTCTGTTCTTCTCATATATAAATTCTTACTGAAGTAATGTGTACCAGTCTCAAATTTAAGACAAACATCAGGACAATCTGACAAGAATAAATACTACCCACCAAAACTGAACTTCACACTGGAGCAGTTGCCAGTAAAGGGAGCAGGCAAAGTGTTTATAAACCACATCTAAAAGTTACTGATGCAGAAATAACTCTGTGGATTAGCTAAGGAACAAATTGGCTTGTAGAAATAGGGGTCTAGTTCTGGTTTCATTTATACTGGTGTAAATTTGGGCTAACTCATTGAAGTTAGTTGATTTACACTGGGGTAAGTGTTTTTTTAAGTCAGGTGCTTTACTCCTTTTAATGTTATTACACTTTCAGGCTTATGCTGAAGTGAATCAAGGGACCTTTGTAGAACCAGAGTCAGATCTACTGTATTAAATAACCTCTGGGAACTTGTTTATGGAAATTAGTTTCAAATATTATGCAAAAAAAACCCTCAAAAAACCATAAGGGGTACATATTAATTGTGACTCGTGCATGAAGATTTGGCTGAATAACTCCCATTAACAATAATAAGAGTTGCAGAATTAATTTCCTCCTAGGTTCTGCTAAAAATTCACTCAAGGAATTGTGTTCTGTACCTTCAGACTCAGATCCTCTTTATATTAGCAAATAAAAATCTCCTTATGCAATCATTCCTGGAAAAGTCTATGCTGAATAACAGTTTATTGAAAAAAATGATTATTAAATTGTAGCTACATCAGCAGGTTTTGGTTTATTGTTTAATTTTTTTCAAATCTCCACTTGATTTCAATTGCAATAATTGGAAACAGTTTATGCAAGTTAAGTGGGGTAAGTAGTAAAAATATTTAGATATGTTTTTAATATCAAATAGATATTTGTTATTAAACAATTTTAACAGAAGGTTGGGAAAGAGGAAATCTACAAAAATCTTATTTAAGTGAAAATTGCTTTTGTACAGAAGATAGTTGTAGACTGGGTTCTTGAACCAGTTCAATCAGATACTTAGGGTGAAATTGACTTTCTTTTACACAGTATTTGACAACACCCTGCTGCTGCTAGCTTTATTCTGCTGTGTTTATTCCTGGAAAAGAATGGTATTTTTCCCCTATTTCTGAGATCAGACTGCAGAGGTCTGTAAAACTGTTGTGTTTTGTTCATGTAGGGTACAGCCTATACTCAATTTTGGACCGGATGATAAAGTAGCTTTTGCTGTGACAAACACATCTCCTAATTTCTTGTTAGTTCACTTCTGTGAAACACACCACCTGTTAGAAGACCTCTCAAATAATTTCCAAAGAGGGTCCCTGTGGGAAAATCACCAGGGGTGGGGTAGGGGGTGTCAGAAAACTGGGTCCTAACAGAAACGTAGTATTACAGAAAGCTTTTTTAAGGCAAAACACATCTATCGCCTTCAGGATAGTTGGCATGCATGGAACCTCCTTTGTCACAGCTCCCCAAGCAGCACACCCTGCCAGCTCAGCACATGCTAACCAGAGTGACGGAGAATGGAGTGGAGCAGAGGCACTGAGGCCAGGGTCTGTTGTGCTTCCTGGAGGAACAGGAACTTGATGGCACCACACAGCTGATAAGCTGCATGGCGGCTGTCACATGAAGAATCCATGAGATGTCGTGGCTGAGCCAAACATTGTGGCAAAATGACTTTCCTCAGACAAAATAATCTCACTGTGATACTAAAGCACACCTCCATCTCAGTTACCTGCCTGCAAGGTGCTACCACACCTCACTGGGCACATGATACCAGTTAATAACAACAATATGTGTGACCAGAGTCACTCAAGCTTCACCTAAATATGATAGAAATGGACCAGTCCTGGACTGAAATAAGTCCAGAGGTGGGGAATTTTTGTTTTTAAATCCCAGATTTCCCAACTCTGATTTAGTGTTAACAAAGCTATGTCAATCTGACTCACTCTAAAGTTGTTGCAAATGAAGAGACTTCTAATCAAGGGAGTCAGCCTTGTGGAGCATGTGAAAGGAAGAACAGATAGTGACAAGAACACCATTATCTAAGTTATGCAGAAAGTGGCCTTCAAACGAGGAAAGTTCTGGCTGTGAGAGGAAACAGGATGATAAGGTATAGCAATCCACTGACAGCAACAGAAAATGAGTTGAAAATGGAACAAAGATAATTGTGGTAGTGGGAGATTGCGACCTCCAACTCAGTCTCCCCAAAAGAAGGCAAAGCCCCACTTGAGGAGCATGTGTAGTTAGTAGAGAACTTCAGTAGTGTTAAGGATACATACTAATTTGCTTTAGAAGTGAGAAACTTGTAACCAATCCTGTGTATGATGAATGAATATGCAATATACTATGAAGTATAAAAAGTGGCAAGATGAGGGAAGAAGTTAGGGAAGATTCCATTGGAACTTTTGGGATCAGAAGGCTGAATTTGCCTTCTGCCCCATTGAGACACCTATTAGGTAAGAACTTTTTCTTATGTGTGCTGAATAACTAACCCATTCTAGCTGTTATTAGTGTTTACAGTTTGGTTGAAGGTAGTTTGGTTGTGTATCATTTGAAGTTTGTTTTTGCAGACAGTCTCTATCACCAGCAATCACGAACCTTCATTTGTCACAATTTTGTATTAATACAGAGTGTTATTCCATAAACTGTTAGTGTTAGTCTGTTGTGAGTGCTTGCAGTTGCCGGCAGCAGGTAACATACGATTAAAGTGGGAAGACCCATCGAGGGGTCCCTCTGATACTGTTGACATCTTTCGTGTGACAATCATGTTATAGCAAATGGGCGGAGCTGAAAGGGAAAGTAAAGGCTTGAAAATTAATGCAACCAGGCTGAGCCAAGCTAACCTGCAGCACAACAGCCAGCTTGTATAGATCAGTAGGTGCTAGGGTATTGCATGGCTATTTGCCATTTTATGTCCATCAGATAATTGATAGATTGAAATTCAAAATCTCATCCTCCAGGAGTCTGTGGATTAATTCCTAAAGCACTTCATAAACGTATAGGCAGATTACTAAGACAAAAGGAATGCCTTCTATGATGACAGATAAACTCTTACTCCAGTGCTGAACATTTTACATAAATGGAAAATGTATCAATTTTTCACAGACCCCCAGAGCACTGATGTTTCAACATATGCAGACTTTAAGCATGAAAAAGTGAAGAAATATTCATGAAATGAAAATTTAGTCGTGTCATAATTTCAGTCTTCTGAGGTGAGTTTCATGGGCAGCAATTTTCTAATTAATTTACAGCAGATGGTAAGTATCACGAAATGGGAACCGCTTGTGGGAAGTATGAGATGAAGTTGCTGCAGCGTCTTGCATATTGGGATGGAATTGAAAAGATAAATGTTTTAGGATTAAGGACATATAACGATGAAGCTGGATCTCTGAGGGAAAATTTGCCAGAGACTGCAGATGAGCACACCCACACCCACACGCACCAGCTACAGTTGCTTTCATTGTGGTGTCCTGATTTATGCTCAAAAGTATCCCTCCCAAAAGCTATACACATTTTTCTCTCCCTGGTTGTTTCCTATTTTTTGAAAGTCCTTACTTCCTTGTGTAAGTGATGATGCTCCTTAGTTTCTCAAGGGATTGAGGTAAATTCAGATTCTTCTCACAGCTGTGGGACCTGAAGTGGGTGAGCAGTTTTGAAGAATCTGCCAACCTGTTTCCAGTGTCATCAGCAGAGGCATTATCTTGTTCATTAATGCCATCACTAGCACAGGAGGAACAATTCTAAGTCCTTTCATGGTAAAGCGTTCTTCATGAGGATCTGCTGAGAGGAATAACGTCAGAAATGCTGTTGGCAGGCCAGGTTTAAAAAGTTGTTGCTGTTATGAGAAGCCTGTGGAAGTTTATGTATTCTGTGAAAGGCAGAGGTTCAAAGTCAGTTTGTGTTTTGATATCAGATTTACAAACTAAAGTGCTAAATACTAGATGTCAGAAGTCTGTGGTGGAATATCCGGCAATAAAGTTAGACTTAAATTAGTTAAAATGGAAAGAGTATGTACTTCATATTCAGCTGCTTAGTCATAACTATCCAGCAGAGGTAACTGAAAATATTTATGTACTGCCCTTCATTCTGAACTTCAATCCCTAAGGGAATTCCAGCACTTGTTTTTTATCTTTTACTGTAAAACAGAACTGAAATAGACAGATTTTAGAAACTGCCATTTTGTGAACTGTGAATCACGTGGTCCAGCCCCACAAAGAGAGTAGAATGAGATGAATGAGGAGGTCTGTGATGGTTTACATGGACAAGGATTACTGCTGAGCATTTTCTGATTGATTATTTCAGTATTTTATTGGAATCTGCTAATGAAATATGAAAAAAATATGTTTTGATTTGGTAAAAATCTCTCTCCTGTAATAATGAAAATGCAAACAAAAAAGACCTAAAATATTTTGATAGGAAACTGATGTTATTTCCAACAAAGTAGGAAAACTTGAGGTTTAGTTTTAGCATAGTCAGTATGATAGAACTGCTGAGGACAGGACTTTGCATAAATTAATTGTTGACATTCCTGCAAGTCATTTTGTAGCACAATCTTGACAGAAGACAAAAGTGGTCCTTTCACACATTTCAATGACTCCATATCAGATTGAGAAGTTCTGATCTTATAAAAAAGTCTCTCTCACAAACACACACCACCACCGAACAACACTCTAAGAATTAAACTCATGAATCTGGATCAGGTGAAAAAGTTTATAGAAACTGGGAGTTTTCACAATGTAAGCAACTGAATTTTGTTGTATTATACTGCTTGGTGTACAACTGTGGAGTCACCAGGAAAATATTTCATAGTGGTTTCTAATAATCTTCGAAAACCTTGCTTAGTTGGGATATGCAAGAAAGACAGAAGTAACTATGAAACATGCTAGTTTATACTCATTCAGTGTATTTGGCCTTTTAAGATGTCAAACTAGTATCATGCTTGAAAGAATAAATTAGAGTTTGTGTGTCTCTATTCATCCAGAAAGTCAAATCTACTCACCCTTTGTAAAGCTGATTTTATCAGGAAAGCATAGGTGATGATGTAAACTATTCGGGTTTTTAAGTTGGGCTCAAATGCTAAAGGTGCAAAAGAACAGATACACAGAAAGCAATCCTGAGAAACATCTCAGAAAATGAATGGTGTTCAAATCCTGCAGCAGCTGGTATTTTGATACCAATCTGTCAAACTGCGGGTGCCAAGTCATTAAACTTTGTGACCTGTGCTTCCTCATCAGCATAGAAAACTGAAATTATTCAACCTGTGGCAAACAAGGATTTTGCATTGGATATCAAACCAGAAGAGAAGAGATGCTGTTGAATACACATTGGTTTTGATGACCCAAGCTTTCACCAGGACTGAATTTTCATTTGGGGATGAAAGAAATGTGAGCAGCCTGGCTGCTCTAATGCTGTATTTTCGTACATCATTTTAACCTGGTATTTCTTATAATTTCTGAAGGCTGGGGTAACCTTTGCAGCAGGATGCTTAAATGGTATGTGTGGAAAAGTATTTTGAGACACATGGCAGGATAAACAAATACAGTTATATATGTACCTCTGGTATCGCTGAAGTTGTCTACAGAGTCTTTTAGGTATCACCTAAGAAAACATGGACTTCTTTAGATGCTACTGAACAAATTGTTTCCTTTCTCTGTATGTCAGGACAGTCCATTTATCTTTCCCACAGATAAAATAAAAATCATACATCCACTGCCAAACTGTACCTCAGCATGAATTTATGATAATTAGAATTGTTTTAGATGGGAAGAAACCCAACAGGTACCAGAGAAAATTATTGGAAATTTGTCCTAATCTTTCAGTCTGTATTTCAGTTTCAATAAAAAAGAAGATATTATTACCCACTACCTCCCCAGCTCTTCTCTTACCTGTGTTTAAAATGTCTGATTTACTTGCAAAACTGTTACTTCAGAAGTTGTTAGAAGACTCTTCGTAGAAACAGGAAACCATACCCAAGGCATGGCTGTCTCGGTTCAAGCGTGCTCTTTGCCATAAATGACTAAATGTCATAATACAACACTAGCGAATGATACATTATTAGTGGATCTGCTTGCCACAATATGAAATTGCTTTTTCTAAATTTTGTTAAACTAAAGCATGAAAATGACGCGTGAAAGTACCTAAAATAGAGAAGTAAAGTCTTTACCAATTTTGTGAGTGCAGCCCAGCTAATAAGTGATCAAAAAGCTATATTTAGCTAAAGTCCTGTTTATTGGGTGTCATTTGGAAACAGAAAGCAACAATCAGACTTATTTAAACACCAGGCTTTTCTTCATTAGCTTGGCTACTTTTCACAACTCAATGATATCTTAGAGTGCTTCGGTAAGAGGTTTTTCAGCTAAAATTTAAAAGATAATCCCACTGCTACATCTATCAAAATCTATGCTCCTGTCCACCTTGCACAGCTATTCTGTCAAGGCTGAGTGCTCAAACCAAAGGGAAGCTTACTGCTTACAACGTTGCACCCCCTCCCCCTTACTTTTTCCGAAACAGGAGGCATCTGAGTTGAACATAATTTGTTTTAAAGGTGATGTTGAAAAAGTTAGTCAATATCTGACAAGGAAAGCCATCTTTTATAGTCCAATAGTGAAAGAGCAAGGATAAATTTAAAGTAAAATCAGATGAGTGTAAGCTTCTGCAATTAGAGTATCTTTTAAAGCACTTGAATATATTTGTTTAGAAAAAGTTTCTTTAATTCTTTTTAAAACTGCTGTTTGTGGGGTTTGGTAAAAAAAAAAAAAAAACATTCCTGCCAACTGTATTTTAAACTTAACTATTAGCAAAACTGTAAAATAGCAGGCCTGAAGCTCACAGATCATCACTCAGTGGTTCAGCCACACTAATTTCCAAAATGAGCATGACAGGTTGATCGGTTGTGCTGTCTCTAAGCATTAGATATAGCCTTTTTTTCTCAGATCAAAATGCCTTTCTTGCTGTTTTGTTGCTGTCTAACCCAGAAACATCGACTGGGTCTGTGTTCAATCCACTTTTCATGGCTCATCACTATTCGAGGGAAAAAGCTTACCACTGCCTAACTGGGGGTTAAATTGTTGTGTTGTCATTTTTCGTGGTAGAGTTTATTTTTATTTCTAACTTCTTTCTTACCTGCGAGTGTAGAATCAGAAAATTACCCAAAATGGACATACATTTTGAAACTGTTTTTAAAAACACAGTAAAGAAGTAATGTGCCAGTTGATTTCCCAAATTCACAAGAGCTTAGATGTGATATTAACTGGTGCCAAAGAGAAATAAGGAGACTTTTCACAGAGGGCAGATCAGGGGGGACACTGTTTTCTGGAATTTTTCATAAAATCTTTGGTGTGGTAGGCAAGGCTTTATAGGCACTACAAGACCTACCTCAAGCTGCTTTAGATGCTTAAGAATTTGCTGGGTTTTCAGTATGTTGCTTTGACATACCTTTCCAAATCTATTATGTGGATTTTGAACTATATTTACCTGAGTAATAGAATGATGTTAAATGCTTCACTGGACTAAATATATTTATCTAAATTTTATGTGAATCCATTCATGTGCCAAGTGGTTTTATCTTACACTGTTCAAAGACCATCAAACTCATACTGTAACTTTTTATGTTACATGACAGTGAACATACCTACATACTAAGGTAGTTCATAAACTGTGGTGCAATGTGTTTGTTTGGTTTGGTTTTTGTTGGTTCTTTTTTTACTGTTACGGACTTCTTATGTTATTGTGCTATGAGGAGCTATGCTGATGACTTGATGGCCTCTCAGCCATTTTACATCCTACTTCACTGTGGTTCCTTGGGAACTCATTATCTCTGGAAGACGCATGGGCATCCTGAGGTATAAGCTCAGCTTCCTACCTGTACCTGAGCTAATCAGGTACAGATTATGCAATTAAAAACCAGAATTGTAAATACAGATGGTTGTTGTTAAAGAACTACAAAATGGTCTGTTACACTGATCAAAAGCCTGGTCAAAAAACTTTTAAAAAATAACAGTTGCCCTAATTACTTTCTTATGATAAGGTTTTTCATGTTTACAGGGTATTAAACTGCAGGAAAACTGCATCTGGAGATATTATATTATTACAGTTTTATTTTTAGCAAATAATAGATTTCCTCTGGTTTATTTTTTGTTGGGGTTTTTCTGGGTTTTGTTTTCCCAGCTGCTCAGATCCTGGGCCTACCATACTTGTGTTTTATTTCTGTTTCAATACAAACATAATATTTCTGCATTTATACTTTTATTAGCACTGGGATAGGCTTATGCTCTCTATTCTTGTATAGAAAGCATTTGCAAACATTGCTTGTAGCCCAATGAATTTTCTGTTTATGCTCCTAAAGAACAGTGCAGGAAACAGCTGAGTCTAATAGACCATCTGTTTAAGTGTGAGTATGAAATTGAAGGGCAAGGATAGCAAAGACGGCTTGTTTAAGAAAGATTTGGACTCTGTTAAGAGGAATATGCCCTATTGTCTTTGTCATTACAATGTAATACTTTCTAACGTCTATTTTATGGTTCAATACATGTAAATTAATTAGTTTCCATAAAAGGGAGAGTTATTTTTTTAATGATGGACATTTCAGTAACAACTCATCTCTCACAGGTTTTATCCTAACAAAACATTATAAACTATTGAAATGTCTGGATAGGCAGTAATGAATACAGCTGTTGCCAATAAATAAGGCAACAAGATTTTGCATTTCATCTTGTGCTTGAGAAATCATTATTTCAGACATGTTTGAGTGCCAGGGAGTGAATACATTGACATAAAGAAAAGCAAACTAGAAAATGGGCATTTACTGTATGTGTAGCTGAAATATATATACCTATTCTCTGACCAGCATTCCTGAAGAACAGTCATGACAGTAGTTGTTCTCCATTCCTTTTCTGTATATATATTTTAACCCATTTTGGAAATGGATCTTGGCTAAACAGATTCAGAGACTGTATTTTAGCTGTTGTTAGTCTTCAGGCTGAGGAAATTACAATGTGCTGTAGTCCAAATTGCTTGGGGAAGAGTAGATGGAAAGCTGCCTGGCAGAAAAGAACCTGGGGGTGCTGGCTGATGGATGGCTGAACATGAACCAGCAGTGTGCCCAGGTGTTTAAGAAGGCCAACAGCATCCTGGCTTGTATCCAAACTAGTGTGGCCAGCAGGACTAAGGAAGTGATCGTTCCCTGTTAGTTAGGCTGCACCTCAAATACTGTGCTCAGTTTTGGGCCATTCACTTCAAGAGGGACATTGAGGTGCTGGAACTTGTCCAGAGAAGGGCAACGAAGCTGGTGAAGGGTCTGGAGCACAAGTCTTATGAGGAGCGGCTGAGGGAACTGGGGTGGTTTACTCTGGAGGACACTTGGGGTGTATCTCACTGCTCTCTACAACTGCCTGAAAGGAGGATGTAGACAGATGGGGGTAGGTCTCCCCTCCCAGATTACAAGTGAAAGAATAAGAGGAAACAGCCTCAAGTTAGGCCAGGGGAGGTTTAGATTGGATATGAGGAAAAATTTCTCCACTGACAGGATTATCCAGCATTGGAACCGGCTGCCCAGGGAGGTGATGGAATCACCATCCCTGGAAGTGTTCAAAAAAAAATGTGGATGTGGTGCTTAGGGACGTGGTTTAGTGGTGGACTTGGCACTCCTGGGTTAATGGTTGGGCTTGATCTTAAAGGACTTCTCCAACCTAAATGTTTCTATATTTCTATGAAAAATGTCACGGCATTTTGTTCTTGTGCTGGAATACAAACTAAATTCATTGTTTCTTTCTAAAATATGAATAATTCTATACGATAACTCTATATAACATATACGTTAGAAGTTTTCAGTTTAGTTTCCCAGAGGAAAAATTCCTCTGCTGATTCTTCCTCCAGGGTATAATTTATTGGTGGTCAAGAGGTTTGTACAAACAAACTTGTGCTGTGATGATTCCTTTCCTAACATGACCATGTTACTTACTAGTATGCAGTACAATGAGTCTTCCTTTTGAGCTGACAGCACAATCAAATATGGTGTCTTGTCCATAAGCCTGACTGGTGGAGAGGAATGGGGGCAAAAGGCACTCTGATGTACCTCTTTTACAGTGTGGTGGCCATATATGTATGGTCAGTGAGCTCAAATTATATGTTTAGATTAAACTCTTTATAAAATTAAATATTTGTTAAATAAAAACACATGACCTTAGCAACACAGACAGTTGCTCAGATACTTCCTTGGATTGGAAGACATAAATTCAAAGGCCTTAGGTAAGACTTGACCCTCTCATCTCCCCAGTAAGGACAGATCAGCTGTTTGTGGTTGAACACTCTCTTCTGATAAAAGTTCCACTCTTGATATTAGAAATCTGCTTGATAGTAACTTAGTTGAATGGATAAATTTCTTGAAAGGATTTCACTTGGGTAAATCAACATTTTCAGTACCTATTGAACATCCTAGACTAATCCAAAGTATATTAAAAGCAGCTCACTTTTAGAAATTCATCAAGGATTTGTGTCAAGAAAACTTTTTTTTTCTTAGAGTTTGAATCCTCTCAGTAGAATTCCCTGCATATTCACAATATAATAGGTTATCATAAACTTCATTTCCTTACTTACAGGGTTTTGTTGAACTAATTTTATTTTATTAACTTCAGTATCTCAGCAGCTGATTATTTCTATTTACTGCATTAATGCAAGCTGCTATCTATCCTTTTAACAAGGAAGAAGTCCATAGGGATAGTTAGCTAAAAGTTTATCAGTATTTTCAGTGAATGCTTAAAACATTCATTTCGGTTTCACATCTGCTAAAAGTTTTAGAGATACTATCTTTTCTTACTATAGAGGATACAGGTATACGCAGCTATCATTCTGTAACTTCAATTAACTTTTATAATGTTTTCCCGGGTCTTGCCTATATTTTCTTATTTATCTTCTTCTTTAACCTTTAAGAGAATGCTTTTAGCAATGCCTTTTATTTGCAATTTTTAATATGACCTGAAACTTTCCTACTGTTCACTTGTGAAATCGTTTGCAGTTTTCACTGCAGAAGTGAACGAAGAAGTGGGCACTTTGGGGGGATTGCTCTGAAGTATTTTTCCTAGACTGTCTTGGCGATAGGACTGTTCTTACATTTTTAGTCTCCTAGTTTTCAGTCCACGTTTCTCTTGTAGAATTGCTCTGAGAGACAACCTTTGCCAAAATGACCTGCAATCAGTCATCTAACAAATTGTCTATGACAGCTAGAACAGTGAGTAACTTGACATATACTTAGTATGTATAGTACAACCATAGGCTCCATAGCATTGTGTCAAATCCCCTGTCCTTTAAAGGCCATATGGGAGCATATTTTGGAGGGGTTTACCTACCGTGACCGGAATGGAAAGAACTATACCTTTCTTAGGAGCTTTTCCAGAGTCTCTGTCACACCCTACCACATGCTTGTGCTCACAGCTGCCTCCAGTCCCTCCTATCCTACTGGTTCGCAGTCAAAGCCATCCCAGAAGAGAGAAGGGAGTGGTACGGTGTGCTGCCAGGAGCTCAGCTGCTTAGGCAGCAGAAATGTCCGGAGCAGGTGCAGAAAGACAAAGGTGAGAAAGAAGTGTCCTGTATTTTAAAAATTACTTTTTCTAAAATCCATTGAGGTCCAAATCTGCTTTTATGAGTGAAATACAATGTTGGCTTCAAGGCAAATGCCAGGACCAAGTCCCCAACATTGCCTGGGCTTCAGATCAGCACTAAGTGCCTGTTGGAGCATCCAGGCAACTGAATGCTGCTTTGCATCTTTCTCTGTCATGCTGTCCTGCCTGTCTGCACTCTGCTGGTGATGGTGTTGTTTCTCTTTTGTAACAGGAATAAATTTGTCTTAATTTAAGCCATGGCTTTGAAAGGAATTTAATTTATCTCACAAATACCACTTAACAGCATGTGTTTGTGTGCCTATCTATCTTTTTTCTGGACTAAATCAAGATAAGTACTTGTTTAGGGTATGGGTGATGCTCAACAATGAATTCATTATGAGAAAAGGAAGAAAAAAGATGTTAAATCAAAAAGAAAGACAACTATTTGACTTTTCTTCAATGTCTGGAGTAATCTGCTGTAGGACAACGGTGTGGCAATTAATGGGCAATGATTTGGAGATGTTTCTGGAGGAAATGTTGGTGAAGGATTTGTATATATGATAATTATTCAATAGTCAGGATCTTAGTGAAAATGAGTTGGTTGAAAAGTAGAGAAAGTACTAAACACCTAGAAAATAGGTGTTTAAAAGTGGCATAATCTTATAGTTATCATCACTCTCTATGAAGAAGAGAAGCACTACATTTGTTTTTTCATTGTCCTTGTACAGTAGCTGGTTTCTTCATAGGTTATAACTCTCGATTCAGGCCATTGCAAAAACTCTTCCATGTCCATGTGTTGCTGGCCCAGCACAACAATCTTTTTGTGACTATCTGCAGTGGGGCCATAATTATTTTTTTTTTTGTATGCAATGTTCTGTAGCATATTTTGTAATCCAGTCCTCTACAGGCTGTATGAGGCATGAGAGGATGTCAAGGGCACAAGTGAATTATTTTTTGATTACCATTTTAGTTACATCCATAACAATGTGAGCTGATATTAGTGAATATAGTAAGGCCATGGACAATGATTTAGGAAGTTATCACTTGAAAATCACTCTTTCAGAACCAAATTATGCTTTTAAATTTCCCTGCACCTTTTTGTGGACATAAGATAAAAGGTGTGGTTTCCTTAGCTTAATAGCATACCTCTACAGGAATTATTACATTGTAATAAGATGTGGAGAAGAGTTGATACTAAAAACTCTAAAGTGCAATAAAGAGGAATTTACTATTAAACCTTAACAAAGCAATATATAGATTTGAAACTGTAGCTTGGCTTGCATATCTGTAGTATACTGGGCTGGAGTTATTGAAGTATTAAGAAAAAGTATGTAGCTTCTTTTGTCATGTAGTCACAAGCCACTTAAATGGTCCTATTTGCTGATCTAAATGCTGTTACAACATAGTAAAAGTACCAGCAAATATCACAGCGGAGCTTCTCTGGGTGAGCAGAGGGGCAGTCCAGTTCTCTCCCAAATCCCATTCCTCCTTCCTTCTCACCTGTGAGAAGATCAGGGGCTCTTTTTTTATTTTGCTTGGTATCAGATTGGTTCTCATTAGTTGGATTTGTTGTGTCTGGCTCAGGTGGAGGGTGTGATTAAGGTGAAGGTAACTGAATGAATGTATCAAATTAACTAAAATTTGGATTTCTGCATGAAGCAGTTTCCATACTCCTTTCTTTTACCGTGACTTTAAAGCACCTTCTTCCTACCCAGAGATATTTTGCACCTGACAGTGATGCAGGCATCTTCTTTGCCTCCATTACCAGTGTTTTGCATCTTCAATCCAGTTTATTTCTCTCACTACACATTACCATGGGACTCTGATCCTTGTCACATCTGTGAACCTCAGCCATATTCTTACTTCCTGGAAAATTACTATAATTTTCCATGTTGCTCATCTGCTTGTCTGTAGGCAGCTGTTAGCAAAGAACTGGAAAAGAATTCTGTCTCCTAGTGTCTCCTTGGTTTAAAACTTCATGAGGAACTGTTTGCAAATGTCATTTTCCAGCCTGTTTTGTAACCCTGTGTCTTGACATTATAAAGAAGCCTTCTAGAAAATTTTGCTTTTCACTGTCTCAAAACAGATGCTTTAAAAAGATGCTTTTTTGGTTTTTTGGTTTTTTTCTGAGTTATTAGTAAATTAATATTTTAATTTAGACAACAAGTCAAAATATTATTTGGTTATGGTAGTAATATGTGATAATTGACATGAATAATAGTTATTCTCAAGGTTTAAATGATGATTGGAGCACTTTGCCTGAAATCCTTCTCAAGAGAAGGTGTTTGTTTTTTTTTTTTTTAATTTATTAATCTTTGCCAATTGGGATGTTAGTCTGATGTCTGTCTTGGCCCAGTGCACAATTTTTGGGAATAGCAACTGGAGAAATATTATCAGTGGCAATGGACAACATCTTCCTAAACCATTTGCATTTTCCAATTTGAGCATTTTAGTTCTTCAGGGAAGAGTTTTATTCAGGTAGTAAAGAAAAGGGGAGAGAGTAATTTTCAGGAGAAGCAGACTGCACAGACTTGGATCAATAACTGCAGCTCAGGATCCTAAGGGACAAGAGAGACGGTTGCATCTAGTAGCAGAATAATCTCTCCACCTCCACCTGATTTACAAGTTAAGACTTTGTTATCCCCAGTCCTTTCAACATGGAATTTTGTACAGAAATCTTTCTGTAGAAGCTATTGAGGGGACATTTCCTAATAAATATTTGACTTGTCATGATTATTTTCAGATAGTCTGCATAAACAAATTTAACTGTCTTGAATCTATGCTAATTTGCCACACTAAAAATAACATGGACTGAAAAATGAACTGTTAACACAAAATTGTTTCCAGTAGCACATCTACTGAAGTGTTTGATTTTCTTATGAAGACTGTGCAGAATACACTATGCTTTTTGTCTTCCAGCCACCTCCACATATATACAAAAACCTTTTATGTAACATCAATGTGTCTTTTTGCTGCAAATAAGCTACTTCTAAAACATCAAAGTACAAATAGAATTGCATATGCTTTTCTCCAACCTGCATTGATTCATTTATTTCAAAAAGGAACAGATGTTCACACAATTTACAATAAAGTCCTCCAACAGATCAAATAGGTCATGTATTGATAGTAACTAAAAAAAAAAAAATAAGCAAGCTTACTTGATTAATCCTGTTTGAAGTAAATTCCAGTAGGCATTAACTACCCAACATTTACGTTTGCCAAAGTTACCTGTTTTTTAAATATTTGTGGTCACATTGTGAGGTGGGATGCTGTTTAAAGAAAACTATATACCTTTATGTGTAGACTGTATGAAACTTCTTAGCTGGAAAACATTCTTATGAGGTTAATAGCCAGTGGACAGCTGACAGTGTGTCAGATAGTTTTTCGAGCAATATAAATATGCTTGAAAAATGAAATTCCTTTTAAGGGTGGCATCTTTTTTCGAAGGAGTGTTCAGAAGCTGTGCCCATTTGTATACATGGCACCAGGAGACGAGATAAGCAAATTGATGTTCTTCTAAGGGTCTTCAGTGGGTTCCCACTGGATTATTTTGTAAATTAATTAAATTACTTTAGACATTAATGTAATGCTTCTTCAGTGGTCTTTCTTCTTTTCATCTGTGGCAGTGAAATGTTCATTGTACACGAATCTCTTTAGTTTACAAGAAAAAACGTCCACCTTTAGAGAATATGGTGAAAATATAGAATATAATTTATTTCTTTGGATTTTGAGTATTCTACAGAACAAGTATCTGCTCTGAACCTGTCTTTGCTTGTCTGTTAATATTTATCCTTTGGCATATGGTGAGCTGAAAAATCTTGTTTTCAGGTTGGTCGTACTTGAAGCCTGGATTGTGGCTGCTTTCACAGCCTGCTCTGCTCTGTGAAGCACAGCAGAGTACAGCTGAGTATATTGAGATATCACCAGGAAAATCATGACTCTGAATGCTTTGAAGGATTCAGAGATTGCAGACAGATTTTGTGTGCCCTCAGGAGGAATGCAGCTGGGAGTGTGCTGTCAGTATCTGGGCAAGAGCACTGGCAGGACATTATGGGGAGGCAACATCCCACCAAGGCAGTGCTGAGAGACGTGAAAACTAATACCAAGCTAGGTGACTCCTGTCTGCCTGTGCCTGTTACTGGGAGTTTTTGTAAGTGGAAAAGTCTGACTCAGAAGAATGGCAGCGAATAAGGCCCTTGGATAATATGAAGGAATCAAAATAGACTTTTGTATGTTCAGGGTTGAAGGAAATTCAGGATCTACAAAAATGAGGCTTCAAGGAAGATGAGATGAGTTTTCCATTCTATGTGATTTCTTTTCTGGTAAAAATTTGTGCTGTGGTTCTTTTGAAGGAGAGGAACTGCACTGTGGGGTCAAGAATAGGGAATACTTTTCATAACAACACCAAATCTGAAGGGGTCAGAATGAGTGAGAATGTAGATATTGGAAGAAATATTGTCCCTGGGGTAAAAGGGGTTTATGGGTTTTGTTCAAGGTTTTTTTTGTGTGTTTTGTCTTGGTTTTTTTGTTTAAAAAACCAAACAGACAGACAAACAAAAAAAAGCAACCACAAAACAAACCCCCAAAACCCAAACCAGATGCAACTGATCCTTTGAAATCCTGTAATTGGCACTCAAGTGGAGTGAGGAGTGTCACAGAGAATGTAGTCGATAGGTGATTTACTCCTGCAATTCCATCAAAGCCAATAAGACCAAATGACTGGGCTGACACCTTGATCCTCTGTATCTTATGATATAGGGGATAAATTCATTGTAGCCTGCCTTGGCTGTTGGACTCCAATGTAAAATATTTAGATTTGAGTGTGTTGTTGCCTTTATACAGCATTTTCCACTACTAACTGAAGAGTTCAGATTTCAGCAAATAGAAAAAGAACTGAAAAGAAAAATGCAAAATTTGTAAGGTAAACATAGAAGATGTTCTCTGAGGGAAAATACAATATATTGAAAATTTTTGGATTCATCACAGCAAAAGGGTAATCTTTTGCTCTGTTCTCACAGAAACGTGTGTTTTCTGGACAGTTGGCAGTGTGTAGGGGAATATAAATAGTTTAAGAAGTAGGCTTTAAATGTAATCTGTGTCACACAGTGACTTTAATTTAAGGCAGTAATGCCAAGTGAAGTCTATCCCATTAATTTTTTGGAGGCCACTGTAAAGAACTCTGTTAGAGGTAAGAT
The DNA here is from genome assembly GCF_015220075.1 of Falco rusticolus. NCBI lineage: Eukaryota > Metazoa > Chordata > Aves > Falconiformes > Falconidae > Falco > Falco rusticolus. The sequence continues at coordinate 104,051,247 of NC_051188.1, read as the reverse complement.
GAATGTTATTGTTCCTGGCAATAAGCAATTATACCAAAGTATTTCATATTCATATAGTTTAAATTCTGGTGGGGGATAAAATTAAATTAGTAAAAGTAGAGGTCTAAAAATGAGTGAAAAAACTCAATTATTTTGTCAGACATTCATTCTAAGCAGTACATATCCACATTCACACATACACAGGCATATTCTACCTCCATTCTTCTATAAAAACCTGCTCTATTTAGTATTTTTATTGAATATTGAAACAAGGGAAAGCTTCCAGCATTTATACACTCCTGCCTTAGAATCTGTTAGCATGTTTCATAGTTCAGTCCAAGACTTTACTTCAGAAGAAGAATTTCAAATTTAATTTGGAAATAAAAGCAAGCTGAACTGTTAGTGTCAAGGAATAGAAATATTAGCCTATATTTCCTCTAGCTGAGCCAGAAATTTATGCACCAGAACCATCTGCACTGATAAGTTTAACCTACAGCTGCTGTCATCTATTACCTTATATGTTAAATGTTTGCAAGCAATTCAAGAATCACAGAATTGTGATTCTTTTTAAAAAGTTTTAAAAAGTTCTTTTTTCCCCAAAATAACAGATGGTTATTAAAAATTTTAAATTTTATTTATTTGTTATTCCTGTATTAAAAAACAATACAAGGAGAAGTAAAAACCTCTGTTCTCTGAGTGTGTGGGAACTGCAAAAATATATATTGGTCAGTATACGCTTTTGGATTAAAGTAATTTATATTCCTTCTTTTTTTGCCGCCCCCCCCCCCCCCCCCCCCTTGGTGTTTTTGTTGTTGTTTCGTTCGGGTTGGTTTGTTGTTGTTTTTTTCTTTCTCCCAGAAAGTTTAAAAGCATATTCAGCTCTTTTACATTCTGAAAGCAGATTTTTTTTTGGAAGTAGATTGTCAAGGAGTTACCCTTCAACTGAAAGTTTTTAGGTATCTCCAAACACTACGGAGTTGTCTTATCAGGCTTAAGACTGCAAATGACTGGGTTCCAGGGACTTGAAAGCATCAGAAGTTAACATGTGGGGTTTTTTTAGAGGAAAATCTTATGCCTGAATTTAAGAAATGGAAATTAAGGTCTTTACAATTCTATATTCAAAATAAAATGGAACAGCAGAGGCACCACACAGGGCACAGGGATGAATACAATTCATTGTGTGAGGGACTATTGTGGAGGGGTAGAAATACAAGAAGATTGGAGTATAATTAAAGGATGGCGTGAGCATTTTGGTTGAAGGATATTAGAAATAATTTCAGTCCCATTACAGAAGCAGTAGTGGATGCAAAAGCTTTGTTGCTGGCTGGGCAGCAGCAGTGAACTCCTGAAGATTTCCAATTTATGTGGGTGTATAAAAAATTGGTTGAGTAATGCTAACCAAATTATGGCTATTGTGAATTTCAATTTGCTTCACTATTGAAAAAGGACCATGGGGAGAACGAAAGAAGAAGGAGTAAGTGGAGAGTAGCTTGAAACACTAACAAACCTTAGGATATCATAAATATTTAATCGTATGAACTGAGTAATGTGTGGCTGTTGTCTATAAGGTATAATTAACTACATGAAAATGTCTGATTAATTTATGCACAGACTAGTATCCTCATGAGTGTGAGGTAAGCCAAACCTTTGCTGTCTTTGTCGTACACATGTGCCAAGTTTTGCAGGCTGCTCCAGGACTTCCTGCAAAGCCTTGCTCTCCAAAGGATAGACAAGAAGTCCCTGGCTGTGGTCCTGGGCCTTTGCTGGAGGTCATTACTGCCCCTCAGGAAATTAGCACAAGGATGCACTGGAGCTTGGTAGGTCACCAGGAAAGGTTTAAATAGCAAACGTTACAGTGTACACCACAGCTAAATGTTCTTGTGCCCCCTTGCTAGTCCATTGAGTGTAGCCATTACCTCTGAAAGCATCTATTTCAGCCAGTTTACTTCTTGCTCTTGTCCCCTCTATGCTGAATTTTTGTTAGTGTCTGAGCTGTATGACTCTTGAAACACTGTACACTTGTGTAAACTCACCATACATATCTGAACATTTCTAATCTTCATTTCAGACAAGTTTTCACTGACTGTGGAAAGGCAAACACCTCAGTTTAGCTATATCACAAAGCTTGAATTCCGGAGGGAATACAATTTTTTTTCTGTTTTCACAGATATTTCTGCCTCAGCTGAGGGCACTAACTCTGCCTCCTGTCTGTGGGGACAGGAAGGCTTTTTCTGTGGAAAGGCTAGACATCACAAAACTTGTTCCAGCCTCTTACTGTTCCACAGACCTACCTGAACCAGTTCTTTACTTTTTTGTTTCTACTCAGTACATGTGCACAAAAGACACTCTTCATTTTGCTACCAGGAGACAACAAAGATACATGTGGGTTATAGGGTGGGAGATGTTACAGTAACTGTGACCTATTACATCATGCATAGGTTGAAGTTCTAGCACCTTTTTTCTAAACGTATTTTGAAACATAATGCTCTGGAGATTTGTCCTACAGTAACAGATATAACAGGTACCAGCACTTTGCCTAAAAGCCCATTAACAAAGCAAGAGCAGCCCTCAGGAGCAATTATGCCTACTTGTACCTGGTTGCAGATATCTTGAAGTGATTTTTTTCAGCTGTTTTAGCATTAAAACTAAAATAAAATCACAGCGAGAAAAATGAGACTGCTTCCAGCTGTACTGCCATCAACATTGGCGTCTTCACTAATGGTGCAGAATTTGGTTCAAGGGTGCTGCTTGTGTTCTGCTTTAAGTTACAGAAAAATTGCTGTTGGTATCACTAGCTTTGGTTCAGCCTCTTGTTTATTCCTCTAAGCACTTTCATAGCTCAGCATGTAAGCTATTTCCCAAAGAAGAAACAGACAAATGGAATTATGACACAAGATTTAAATAACAAAAAAAGACTATGAAATACTACCTATGAGAACAAACAGATTGAGCTGCTTTACTGAACTGAACATTGTGCCCTACATCCAAAAGAGTTTGCTAATACAGACAGTGGTCTGTAGGAAAAGCAATGCTTCTGACTCCATCACTATTCTCTAGCACTATTCATTGTGGGTTTGAGTAGTGCCCAGAGCTGTATGCATAAGAACAGAGAAATGCATCTTTGTGGTAATGATCCAGCCTATCCTGCCCTACATATGCAGTGAAACCTGAGAATTTCCAATATCTGGCCACTGCCTAGCCAGCAGTACATATCATCCTCACCTCTTTTCAGTTGGCAAGTCCATTTTGTGCATGAATAAATTGCTTTTCTGACTATGACTGAAAATTTCCCCTACACATTTTAATATTTACATATTTTCCTAGTTCTTGCTGATTTTAAAAAAATGGAAAGTGCAAGGTATGTGAAGAGTTGGTGTATGGTATATTCAGAATTTAGCTGAAAAGAAAGAGGAGAGCTATGATTCAGTGAGATCAGTAAGCATGTGTATAACAGTAAAAACTTTGCTATTCCCTTTGATACCTTTTAACTGAAGTTGTGCCTCGTTCTACCCATTGTAGGAGCTTTGAGCATATTTTCAAGTCTCCTTGGTTTATGAGATTTCTTATAATGCTATATGAATGTCACTTGAAGGAAGAGTAAAGGTATTTTGAGAGCCTCTTGTATTTTTCTACTGTAACATTAAGCATATAAGATGCTCATAAATATGCAATCAACTATCAAGTGCATAGAGTCTGGAAATGTCAACTGCTTATACTGATCACTTTAGAAAGAGCTGGAATTTTGGCGGTGGTATTAATCACTCTATAACAGTCCTGTTGACAGGAAGTATTTACCCATATTACACTAGCTAAAGAGTACAGGGGAATCCAGTGGTGTTGTGCAGAGTAAAAGAGATAAGGAAAAATTCTAGGTTTTGTTTACTTTTGAAATGTGCTACTTGACTGGCATCTCACTGAGGTTATTAGAAATATCAGAATTATGTACTGAAAATAGGCTTGAACCTTCAGTATGCATAGGGTATGCTCTCAGGTTCTGCCTTATCTCCTAGTGGTAACTACGTCATTACCAAAATTTCATCTAGCTTTAAATATTCCACATTGTTGTGTAGCATAATGCAAACACATTACAAATATAGTTTTCTTTTTCAGAAAGTGGAGACCACATCTCTCTAAACAATAAATATTTGAACAGGGCAAGTAAGTTTGTCTGTGATCCTTTTTGATGTGTGGCACAGCTTTGCTCTGAGAAACATTATTACACGGAAGAATATATTGTTGTGTTTGTTTTTCTTCTTCCTCTTTCATGGTGATGTTAACAAATTTGCATCATCTATGAAAACTTTTCCAATGTTACCTGGCTTTAGTTGCAAATGCTTTTTCTCAGAAGAAAGCTAAGAAGTTAAAAATTCTTAGGAAAATATTAATAGAGAAAAAACTATTTAGGTTTTGTACAGAACATACATTCTGATGGTAGCTTTATAAAAAAGACAAGTTTTGCTTCAATGTTTTTATTAAATCACATAAAATCATGTAACATAATATTACCATAACAAGAAAGCTTTAAGATACGTAATTTTGTACTATCATTTTGAATCATTTGATTACCCTTATATTTCATTGACATGTTCCTCAATATAAGTGGAAAAAATAATGAATAATCATATTATATAAGAACTACTGCCCAAAACTAATGGGAGCATAGGAAAAATGTCTTTCTAATCAACCTGGTAAATCCCATTCCTTTAACACACTGCCAAGATGAAGGATTGCATTGTGTCTGATCCATTTGACTGGAGACTCAAAGTCTGAACAGCAAGCATCATAAGACAAAACTGATGCTTCAAGAGTTTGTTTAACTGAAGGTTACTGTAACAGGAATTTGTCTTTTCATGCACATTTTATATGCAGTGTCATGTTCCCCAGTGATTGAAATTTAAAGATGAAATACAGATAAGTTAATGTAATTTTGATACAGTACAGTTCTCTTAGAACAATATGTAGTTCACATATTGAGAATTGTATTTCAGCCAGTGTTCATTGACATGATTTCTCACCAGTGCCAACAGGTAAGTAAGAAACAGAAGTCTTCTGTAATACAAGTTTAAAACCATCACTGTCGGGTAATTCTGTTTGTGTCTTCAAGCAAATTTTCATATTTCCATTCTACGTTTGTATAGCCTTTCTAGTGATGACACAAGGTAGAATTGATCTATTCATATACGATCACATACGATCAATGAAACTTGGTGACAGTCTTGCGCTGAGATTTAAGTGCTTCCCACCCCCCTTCTGCATTGCAGTTACTGTTTGTAAGTGCATGTTTAAAAAAGCAGTGATGCTGAAGAGGGGAGTGGGTGCAACGTGCCCCACTGAGCCGGCAGGCACTGCAGCTGGATTCCTCTTGGGATGTGAAGGCTTCCTGCTGTCACTTGAGCTCCACGCAGCCACAGGGAGCTGCTTGCTCTGCAGCTGTGAACTGAAATGTCTCCTACTATCTTACATCAATTAGATGACCTCATAAAATTAATGAGACATGTTTTTACAACCTTCTCTCAGACAAGGCAATAGTAATTACTGTATGTTATATGATAGAGTGTTTAAACTGTCAGCATGGAAAAAAGCATACAAATCCGAGTGTAAATATTTCAAGTTGCATAAAGTAATTATTAATCTTAAAAAAGCATCAGATATGCACAGTTAGCTAATAAATGACAAATGAATAATTCCTTCAAAATAAAAGAGGAGGGAAGAGAGGTATTAACATTTTGCCCACAATCACTCTTTTTCTTTGACAAGCTATTACTGAACTGCTAGATTTTCAGTTCTACCATGTTTATTCAAAGCCTTGCAGCAGTATCGAGATGTGTAATGATTTTGAAGGACATCTGTGAATGTGTTTTTGTATGTATGTGGGTGTGTCATATAAAAAGCTTATATGTATATAGAGAGACTTTTTGTGCTACTTATTTTCAGTCATTCACAATGACAGTACTTGGAGGAAGTTAGTAGGACTGTAGACTAACGTGCTCCCTAAAGAAATGTGCTTGCTGTACTACTTTCTTTCTTACCTCAAAATTCCATGATCTTTGTGCACACATACAAGATAGTCACTTGTGAAATATCCAGACTTTGTATTTCTGAGGAAGTTTTAACAAGGTTGAAAAGGTCTTGATGTAGTTCCTCAAATAATGTTTCGGTTTTTGGAGATCAGACAGCTCAGTTCACAGTAAATAATGAACCCCTAGTATTAACTATGATAAAACATTAAATATTTGTGACAATGTAAGTTAATCAACCATGAATATTTTATTTTTTTTTCATCATGCAAAGTTGCCAATACCTGGCATTCAAAACTCATACACAAGTCCTCAAAAAATGTAAACAAACAAACAAATTAAAAAAAATCAAATTATATAAGATTACTTCTTAATGAATAATGATAAGAGTTTTGTATCTACTTTCAGTAGATAGTTTTCAGCCTTTAGATTCAATGCTTTTTTTGCAACCCAAAAGAAATAGAAAATAATGAAATCTAAAATTCTTATATTACCATGTTACCTCAGGGAATTGAAGTTTTAAGAAAAATACTAATTATTATGAGTCTTCTGATAAAGCTGTTGGAACTCTGCATCACATTTTTTTGTGCACCTTAATTCTTAAAATATTTTCCCTTTTATTTTTGTTCCCCACTTTTTAATATTTTTAATATCATACTTCCCTTAGGTAGGCATTCATTGGGAATCACATTCATGTTCATTCATGAAGCTGCAAGAATATATAGTGAGTTTCCTTCACTATATAATCTTAACCACTATTTAAAAATTAATCTCCTTGGCAGTCCAAATCTTTCATCAATTCTTTTTGGATAAGTAGATTTACAGATTATTTTAAGATGGAAGGACTGGTTGACATCTTCAGGACATAGGAATTTCACCCTTATTCTTTCCACAGCAATGAAATGGCACCATTCACCTGCCTGAAGAGTAACTGTCTTTTTCTTTCCCTCTCCCATCGGGCAGATGCTAGACTGCATGAGGTGGTTAGAGACACAAAAAGAGCTAGCTCATCAGGACTAGTAATGCTGAATGATATTTTTAATGACTTGGCATATATACAGGAGGAGAAAAGAAAAATGTCACTAGTAGGAAGGATCTGAGAAAAGATACATAATTCCTTTGTTCCTTTCTATTCAAGGGAAAAAGGTGAGTCCTTCTGAGATCAACTCGGAGATGGCAGGAGACCCCATGGCTTTACTGAATGTCTTCTATCGGAAAAAAAAAAAAAAAGTCCAGAAAAAGGCAGTTTGGGTGTCATGACTGTAATATTCTTCAGCCTAGCTTCATTTTAAGGAAAATTAGGAAGAAATACAATATTTTTATCCTTTGTGGCCTCTGCCTGCATTTTGGAAATGAAGCTGTGGCCTTTTTCTAAGGATTCACAAATAAAAACAGAGATCTCTGTTTCAATTTTAGTTGGTTTTCTCTGCTTAAAGCTTTGAATTAATTTTAGTATTTCTTTCATGAGAAGTGCATGATCATCATGCAGATCCTGACTGCCTTGAGATCAAATGAAACAGTATTGGAATAATTCAAACTTGCCAGCTGTTCTTCCTGTTATTTCTGGGAGCAATTAAAAAAAAATCAAAGTAAGGTGTTGTCAAGGAAAATATTGTGCACTATATTTTCAGAATCACAGCTTGGACAGTCATAGCATTCACAGGAAATGAGAAAACCAATACATTAATGCATAATCCTTTTATTGATGTAACTTAGTGTCCTTTTTGTGTCTGAAAAACTTAAAATAAGGACTTAAAGGTTTTTGTAGCAGGAACCACCAATTCACAGCTAACCAGCCTCTGAACGTTACTGGGTTTCTAAATACCAACATAGTGAGGAAGTTTTTGAAACAAATTGAGGTTAATAAACTCAGATTTTTCTGCTAGTGTGATGGGAGTGTGTTTACAGACATTTCAGTGATATTAGCTGTACAAAAGTGCAACACAGAAAAAGTTGCAGTCACTTTAGCCATTAATTTGGACAACACAAGTAAGGAATCTAGTGTGTACACCTTACCTATGTTCATAAAATGTACTGTTTACATATCTATATAGGCACTGTAAAGTTTTCAGATACTTTACTACTAAGATGGCGTAGGAACACAGAAGTCAGTGCAGTTTCAGATGGATTTACAGGTTCAAAAACCTCAGGCAAAACCAGATTGCATTTAATGTCAGCTCTCTTCAGAGCAATATTTGTTGATAAGGTCCAATTTGTATATCTAATCAGTTCCATCTCACTACACTGCTTTGTTTTGTCTTCTGGATGGGCTTTGTGATCGGTAGCTTGCTGACGCAAGCTAAATCTCCCATTAAAATCTACTTTTTAGGTACTGGCAGAGATGGATTTAAAAAAAATGTAAAAAATATTTCCATATCCTTTACCACTGATAACTAAGCAACAGTTCTGAAGCCTTTGAGGAAGTAACTTATAAACCAAAACGCTGGAATAACTTTCTTTCGGTATCATCGGTAAATACTCCAAGATGCTACTAAAGCTATTTAGACCAAATCTGTGCCATGTGAATACAGAATGGAATAAATAGGCACTTAGGGATGCAAGCTGAATTAATGACAGCCTGTGTATCCCAGAGTGTGATAAATTATAGTTTGCTGCTGGCAGCAGGAATTATTCAAACAAATATTTCTGCATTATGACAATTTCTTAAGACTCCTATAGAATTCATGTATAATAGGAGAACTGCCTAGAGGGTAGATTATTAAGAAACTTAGAAAAAGATTTTCATTTTGTGATTTCAGCAATGTCTGTAATTATCAACATAACCTATCATTTACTAAGTGGTTAGTTGTACTTATGAGACCTTTATCGTGTACTGTAATTACAGTATATAGAAACAATATACTTGTTATGGGTGACTGCACATAAGTGGGTGGTTAAATGTCATTAAAGCTGTTTTGGAATCTGTCTATTTATGAATGAATATTTTCAGTTTTCCTTTTAGAAAATTTTACTGAACGACCTGTAGAAAAAGATGCCAAATAAGAAGTTTTTGTATAACGGCAATATTAGTTTAAAGCATGTCTTTCTAAGCACATTAGCAGCCTTGTTGATAAGGAGATCTTCAACTCAACAACACATGAAGCCTACTTTTATCACTACCTTTTATATCACATCTCTTTCTAAGCCCCTTTGTGCTCACAACATTTTGTTATTATCTGTTGCCCTCATATTTTCTTTTTATTTGTTTGAATTTGGAGAGCTTTTGTTTACACTAATTGTTTATTATCAGGAAAGCAACGCAAATATTGTTTTAATATAAATGTGGAAAATGCTAGGAGTTTAACTGAATGCCTATCAACTCAATGTTTTGACTTAGTAAGAACACCAAGACTATCCTTTAGAACTTAGTAGGAAAGGCCTGGAAATTTGGAACAAAGCTTTAATTTGATTGTGAGCTTGAATTACCAGAAAATTATGTAAGGAGGCTCCATCCAAAAAAGAAAGGATTTAATTGCACTACCCAATAGTGATGCAATATTACTTTAGAGCTTCGATTAAAATTACCAGTATGGATCTGCCAGCATTCCCATGTCAGGTTTTTGCAAACAAGAAAAACATACTGCTGCCTTAAAATATGATAAAGAATAGAAGATACCATTGATCAGAGAAACTCCTCTAAATTAATGTACTCAATATAATTATCTTTTATCCATATCTGCTATGGTTATCTCTTTTATACATTTGTATGTTATGTTACAGATAAAATAACATCTTCTATTATTTTTGTATAACTGTTAGCCTTCATGCAGATAGAGGATTTTAATAACAGAGGTCATGATCTGTCCCCATTTTTTCTTCCCCTGGATGTCCTCTGTATGTGGTATGGGAAAGGGGAAGGCAGCTCACAGCCAGTGATTCCTTTGCCCCTACCAGCTTTGCATCTGGATCTGTTTATCAACTGAAAAGCCAGACTGGCTCTCTGCTGGACAGCTGTAACCAGGATATAAATATTTCAAGTATTTTGGTTGTCTCAGCGGTACTAAGTGGCCAGAGTAAACTGATGAATCCAGTCAGTACTTTTTTTCAAGGAGCAAATCATGAGTAGGCTTATCTTTCTTAAATGAAGATTTATTCGCTTGATTTAGTGTAATATTCCAAGTTTGCTATAGACAATGTCTGATACCCTTCCCCACAGAGATTAATGAAATGTTCCCACATTGATTAATGTTATGTGGAGAAATGGATTGTTCATGTGAGTAAAATGGCTGAATCCAGCTTTCTGTTTCCTGAGTGGTCTGCAAGAGGATATAAAACTCAGTAAAAGAGTAAATGTGGTTTATTAAGTATACAGATTAAAACAAACAAAACCCCCCAAAAATAACAAAGGTTTGCCTTGGATTTTTTTCTGAAGAAAGTCTCTATTTAAACGTGACTCTTTTCAGTAATTCATTTTGTTACAACTTAGCCAGCCCGTTTCATCAGGAGTGCCAGCTCCAGTATTTACTGACAAACCATGAAGCAAAAAGGAAGGCTCACTCCCCTAGCCAGCTATCGGTATCTGTCTGCAAGTGTACAGGTACAGGCATTTCTCTGTGTGCGTATACATACATTAAAATGTTGAAAATATATATGTCTGTATAAAGGAAACAATAACATTTGGCTATAAAGTGAACAGCTGTTGTCGCCTTTCCTGCATGTCAGAATGCAATGTTGAGAGATAATTACACAAAGAACACATCAAGAACTTCATAAACATTTAGTGTACATAAATGTCACTTTTATTCAAGCATTACTTGCTCTATGTTTGGCAGGCATAATCTGTGAAAGAAAATGACACTTGATTTTATTATTTATTTTTTTATTTTATTTTTTCATGTTCATACATTTCCTAAAAGAAGGATCTGGAAGACCTTCACAGTTGCCACAGCAAAACTAGCTGTCAATTGTGCTCTTGGGCAGGCTCATTCACCCAGCTTGAATTCTTCTTAGCTGATTCTGGTGGTTAACTTTATCCAGGAAAATTGATTTATGTATTTTGAATATCATTCACATGAATAATCAAACAAAAGGTGTATACTGTGCCCAGTAGTTAGATATGCCCTGAATATATTGAAAAGATACTTTGAGCCATGTCTATATGAAAAAATAGGGATTGTGGCAAACAGTAATATATGGCCATGTAGTTCAGGTTTTGCTTGGTTTTTAAAAACAATACATCTCTATATGTAAACTGATAAGCTCTTCCCGCCTGACAGATGGATGAACTGCAAGTGCAGCATCTCATGGATAGAGCTGTGACCTCCTGCAAGGTATCACTAATACCTGAGACATCTCTGTAACAAGCTGCGTTTTGTAGCTGCTAATGTGACTACTGTGAAGAACTTTGTAAGGGGATCACTATGTGGTGAAACAGAGGGTAATTAATTATTTAATGGGAGGTAGCAATAACACAATTTATTAAAGGTATGCAGGCTAATTCAGTATTTGACCACTGGTAGCAGGGACCAAACAAAGAAAATCTCACCTAAACCCAGGGTTAGTATACAAGTTCTAGCCTACTTAGCTTGTATAGGAATATATTTTAGTGGTCTCATATTAAGAGTTTGAGGATTTTAATCTAATTTTATGAAACATATTCTTAAGTCAGAGTATTTTACAGTCCATTACAAAACAAACAAACAAACAAAAAAACCACCTCCCCAGATTCCAAAGGTGTTTTCTGTAGTACACTATTTTTAAAGATGGTAAGTTAAAAGTTAGGGGAAAAAAGTTATAACAACATAAATTTATCCAGGCTGATTCAGGTATTTAAGGAACTTGATTTTTATTTTTATTTTCCTCATAAATGAGATTTATGAGAGATGGCCAGACTTGTAGGATAGTTCACGCTGCTACATTGTGTGGAAGTATCTATTCCGTGCTAAAAACTTTCACCCCAAGTCATGGGGATTTAAACATGGATGAATTCAGATTTTATTGATATTTATTTTAGTATTTGTGGTTGATCATTCTAGTATTATTAACTGTAGCTGGAGCTAAGATTTTGGATAATGGAGAACAACTTGTTTCGTTTTATTGCTGTGCTGAACCTGTGTTTCTTGAGCAGCCCTATGCTTGTCTTTGTGAGTAGCTGAAAAATAGGTAAAGAAAATGCAAACTATATTATTAGCTGTTACCAAAATGCAGTGTGCCACTATGATGGCAAACATTTAATGAAGAAAAAGAGATTTAGAGAATAATTTTATTATTTTTTGTGCTTTGCCATTGTGCAGACAAATAATATTTCTCTCACTTTCATTAGCTAAACCTTCAGTAAGCTTAATGTATTATTTTTCCAGGAATCTTCTGGTAACTGTTCAGACGTCCATTGTGAATCTGGCTGTTTCTTTAATTTTACTAAATAAGTTCCCCCCTGGATACCTAGTTACTCTCAGATATGACTTTGTTATTTGCTTTGTACTATGGGGGCAGGAGGGGGAGAACAGGATGAAAGTAACAAACTCATGGCTGTCTTCAAAGGGCAGGTGATGACCACCGTTGCGTGTGATGCCCCACTGCCCAGTCTGCAATGAGGACAGGGATCCCCCCAGCCTTGATCCTGCCTCCACAGTGCCCCTCAGTTGGAGCCTAGGAAGTAATGTCAGTAGAAAACTGGCATGTAGGGATCCTTTTCCAGAATATTTTCTGAGTTTCAGCCAATCAGCAGATCAGGAAAACTCTTCAATGAAGCAGAAAAGAATTGTTACAGGCTTGTAGGATATTCCTTAGTGAAATTAATGGTCTCAGTCTTATTTAAGATGTTTTGCATAAAATTAGTTATTTACTGAGGTGTGGACAAGGATCGCTTCTGTGACACCTCTTCAACATCATGTCTCCATAAGACATCTTGGTGACTTCTAGGTTTTGACTTCCTGAGTATTTAAATACTTGAAAGCTGCAATAAAAGGGGCTGAGTCTGTCCCATGCTCTGAAATCAGGGTATGCTCTTTTGGAAGAGGGTGTTCTGTCTAAACTGTAGATTTCAGTTTTCTTGACTCAATGACAGAGCTGAAACTTGGATCTTCCATGAACTTGGTAAATTGATCCAATTTATGTGCTATTAAAGAAGAAAGGATGTAGAGATGGGGTTACCAGTGGAATCTCCTTGTTCTGCAGTTTTAAGAAACCAGCCTTTCATTTTCTTTGTTTTTATGATAAATGTTTTAAAATGAAAATTTTTATCTTGGTGGAAAGGAGTATTGTTTTGATGAACAATGGAAAAGGAGCTCTTTTGTTGAATGGAAAAAATCTCTTTTTATTTTTTAATTGAAAAATTAACAAAGTATACTCAGTTCATTATTGTCTATCCTTTAAAAAATCCTTAAATAGCTAGTTATTAATTCTTAAAATAACATAAAAATAAATATTCTTTTTGAGGTTATTAAAATTCCTGATATACATAAAGGCAGATAGTAGATTTTGAGTTTTGATCTTTTATCTTTCAGCTTCAATATTTTGTGGTTTTGCTTGCTGTCCAGTACCTACCTTCCCACAGTTTAGTGAGGCTGTAAATGGAGTGGAAGGGAAATGCAAGGCAGCCAACACTCAGAATATTGAAAAGGTTGAGGTAGTAAAGTACCTGTCACAGATTGTACGAGATATTAAAATTCCGATCCTTAATTTCAGTGACCATAGTTTCAAAGAAAAGAAGATGATGGTACAATACAAGCTTAGTCTTCTGAGAAATATTATGTTGAGAATAGATGTGGTAAAAACTTGAACAATTCTTACTGTAATTTCAAATTGGTAATTTCGTGGTTTTCAGAGGGGTTTTAGTGCTGTATAAAGGAAATGCAGACAAATAGAATGCAAAATTCAGCTCACTAAAATATGTGTGGAGTAAGGTAAGACGGTTATAGCTTTCTTAACACATAAGGCTGCATTTTACTCTTTCCTTACTTTCCAGAAAGAAATAAGATGAAAGTAATTCATATCACCAGGGCAAATGAAGTTTTATTGCCTTTGTTATTCCAAAATGGGTAAGCTCTGAATAAAGCCTTTTCTGGTATTGAGCCACTTGTAACGTCACTTTTATTGGCAATTCTCTGAACTATAATAATGCCTGAAGTCACTATTCAGCACCATGACCAGTGTGCCCTCCTTCCCCTGCATGGCTGCCTGTTTTCACAACCTTTGTAGAAACCTAACAAAATGTTGTCATTCCATCAGGATGAAATTACCTAGGAAATTGAAAATGTTGTGGTCAGCATAGGCACAGAAAGGGATTGCCTATGTCCTGCTGTAGGAGGAGACTCAGCAGAAAGACAGAATGGTGGAAACTTCAGGGAGAAGAAAAAGATTAAAAGACCATAGTTAAGGGAAAGAATAAAGAAGATCAAGACTGTTTATCAAGGTAATAAGTGTAATAATGTTTGACACGCCAGAAAGGAGGAAAGGAAATTTCTTGCGTTTGACAGTGTTTTGTGTACATGCACATTTCTGAATTTGCAATAGATTTCACAGTTTATTGTATTGTATGCTTACACTTTCCATACACTGGTTCTAATTTTTCTAAAAAGCAATTCTTCTTCCCCCACATACTTTGACAAAATGGAATGAATATATATAAATACACGTGCACACACACACACATATATACATCCATATATTTTCTTTTTTTCTTTTTTTTTTTTTTCTTTTCCTTTAGGACTGAGGATACCCTAGAAAAGTACAAAAAATGGAAAATACACAAAGAGAATTTACAAGGATATCTCCAGTTTGACTTGAGGACTGAAAAGCAAAAAAACCTCAATACTACCATCATAAGTCTCCCAGTGAGACCTGGGGACACTGGTGGCACCCCAGACTCTCATCTTGCCACCTAGAGGAGCTTAGGGAAAAGTAAGCATAGCAACAGAGGAAAAGGGTGAGTTTTCCTAAGTTTTCATGCATAACAAGTCTAAAGGTATTACTAATTATGCATTCTTATATTCCTTTGAATGATTACTTTTAATTATTAGTCTAGTTAAATTATATTTATCATTAAGATTTTAAATAGGTTGCCAAGAAATTCTTGACTCGATGTCTATAATGAGTTCCCTTTTTCCCTCAACAAGATACCAAAGGGAACTGTGTGAAGGTGAGGACTTGAAATAACCCATAACCCAGGAAAGGATGTCTTTCCCATTGCCTTTTCTGTGTTTCTGCATGAAGTTACTCTCAGTCTTTCTCTTGTATGCTTGTTTATTCTGGATAAGGAATTTGGAAAGGACTCTGTCGTCAAAGGTGAGCAGAGAACTAACTCTTGCATACTTTCAATACCTTTTTCTCCCTCCCATATCAGAACTTATATTTTATTCTTTACTTAAAATATAACAGCTTAATAAGGATAGGTTAGTGAATGACCTAGTAGATGGGACTTTCTCCTCATGTCCAAGTGTTTGCCTAAAAGTTACCTTGGTGCCATTTCAGTACAGTTCTCGAGTCCCTAGGGAATGGTCATGGTAATGGAGTTTGCATACTTCATGATCTGGTCCATCATCCCATAAGAAGAAGCAAAAGTGATGTTAACAGCCTCATTCTAGGAGAGCTTTTGCTCAAGAAGAAGGCCCAGTAGGGGTGGGCACTTTCACATCTGCTTCTTGGCTCTAATGGCATGAGTAAAAGCAAAAGTTTGTGTCTGACTTTCGTGTCACCTTGTTCTGCTGGGCTTTAGCACTATAATTTCCTTTGGATTTGCTTTCATCTGCAGACCCATAAGCTTTTTCACTGTACAACTTGTCTGTTCTGCTTTGACAAGTTTGTTAGCTCCAAGGTGTTCTCTCTCATACTGTACCTCACACTAACTTCTGAGCAGTTTCTTCTTTTACCTGCGTTCATTTGGCATCTTACTGATGGGAACCTTCCTGATCAGAGGTTCCCATCAACTGAAACTCTTCTGCTGAGCAGCAAAACTGAAAACCATTGAGACTGCCAGTTTGGATGTCTTAATTCAGAGCATTAATATCTTGCACAACAATTTTCTCCCTCCCATTTCTTTATGATGGGGTTTTTTTTAGTTTTTTTTGTTGTTGGTTGGGTCTTTTTGGGTGGTGGTGGTAGTATTGAGTTTGTTTTGGGTGGGTTTGGTTGTTTTTTTTTCATTTTTATTATATAGCAATTCCACTTACATGTTGATATATTGCCAAGTGCAGCGAAAGAGAGAGAGAAAGAAGAAAAGTACTTTCTTGGATTTTCTTTTTTTTCCCTTTTTAGGTAAGTAGCTGGCCAGAGGACTACCACCGCTGTCTGTGAGAACTCCAGGTTTCTTAATGATGTTCTAAGAACAGCTGTATTGCAAGGTGAGCTATATTTTCAAATAATTTTGCCCCTTTTTCACGTTTTTGTCCTTCACGTACTGAATAGACAAATAAGATACTCATGAATAACCATTGTTTAATAATTATAGTAACTTTTTATCAATAAATGCAAACTGTAGACAGATTCTATGACATCCTATCCATCAGTGCACTCATCATTATTTTCTGAAAATTTTACTTTCTACTGTGACCAAGTTGGTATCACTATAGCTTGCCTCTCTGCTTGTAAAAATGAGGATACTGCCTCCTGCAGACCTCCGTGATTCTCTGATAAAATGTGAAAAGTAAAATCCCAGCTCCATGAAGTCTGCATGGTTTTTATAATAAATACAGGTTTTTAGTAGGTGGATAGGATGCTGTACTGGGTAGTTTTCAAGACGTTGCTTTTATTTACATGAACTTGTTCATGAATTGAACTAATATAAGTGCCGATATTGTTTGGTGCAAAAGGTAAACACTTTTTCTTCTTAGACCTATATGCTCCTTAGGCAAGGACAGTATTCAAGGAGATGCTAAGCATCATTCTAAAAGTTATCAATTTTTGTTCTCTGCTTAGGATTACCATCTGCCCTATTACCTTAAGGACTTCATTCAATTGTAAGTAATGTCAAATGCAATCTTTTGAAGGGCATCAGTAACCATTTGCACATTTTAATTAAACATGGTTATAAATATTTTCAGCTTACTCATCCTCTCTTGATATACAGTATTCATAACATGTTAAGCCTTATGGAGTTCTGTGTATTTTTAGTCCTTTTAGAAATGTATGATGTTTTAAGTATGTCATAAAAGCACTCGGTTAATTTTTAATTGTATGTATTTCAATCCAGTTTCTAACTATTTTGTTGTTTGCTTTCCTAATTCTCTTTAACTTACTAAACCCTATCTCCCATGAATGTTCCTTGCTGAACGTTCCTTCCTTTCATTATATCAGTACCTTCCTGTCTCAGTACTGCAAACCCGATGTTTTTTTCCCCTTCAGTTTAAATTCTTGAGAATAAAGAAGTTGTTATTGAAGTTTTTATCATGATTTCAAAAGCAGAGAATGAAATTAATTTAGATAAATATTTATATTTGTTAACATGTTTCAGAATGTTTTACCTCAGGGTAGTAATAGTATGGCTCATGAGGAATAATTTTAATCAAATTGTTGGTATCTGGTTCACATTTATTTGAAAAGAACATTGATTTGGGGTTTTTTTGTGTCTGCATTCCTGCTACCTACAATGCCTAGGATACCCTGTAATCTAATGACAATAAATGATTCAGTTACACTGATACAGAATTTCAACTTGAATACCCACAACTCTTTCTACAAATAAATTGTTTTCTTTTTTATTTCCTGAATATATGCTATGAAGCCTGTTTTGTACGTTCTTTAAGTAGTCATTTTCATTTTGTGTTAAAGGCTAGGTACATTTCAAATAACTGAGCTTATATTTGTTTGAAGTAGTCTTTCACCCAGTGCAAATGCAGTAGAACAGCAAACATATTCATACTGCAAACCACTGGCAACTTCTTGTACTTTAGCCCAACACTTACCTTTTTATAAGGTGAGTATGAAAGCTTCTCTTCAGTGCAAACCACAGTGTCATGTTTGATACTGGACCACAGGAGCAGGCTTCAAGTTGGGAAAGAAATAGATCTAGAAAGGGTAAGCAAGTAAACATAGTATATATGTGTGTGTGTGTGTGTGTATATTTATAGTCCTTTGCTGTAGTATTTACCTGGCTAAATAAAATCTGTCAAATTTTAAGGAAAATATCAGGAGGGTTTTTTTTCATTTGACACACACCACCCTGTCAGGCCTGTGAGAGACTGTCATTAACATGATGATTTTGGCTCTGTTTTCAAGGGTGCCATTTGCAGTGGACAGGACCTTAGGGAATCAGTAGGAAATGGTACGCTCTTTGCAGGGTTTTAGACTGGTCTCCTTCAATGTGCTTGTCCCCATCATCTTGAGTACCTAAGTACTTAAACAGGAAACAGATCTTTACAAAGACTCTCTAGGTACAAATTACACAATATTGAGCATTTTGCCATTTTAATATTCACATTATTTTTATGTAAAGTTCTATCATACAGATTTTCAGATAGAAAAATAGTCCCACTGAATGACATGGCAGTAATTTTCATTAAAGGGCTCCTTTTGTCTGTTCTAATTAGCAATGACACTTCTCTAGTTTAAGGCATGGCTTGCCATGGCAGTTACATGTGATGAATAACCTTGTTTTTTGAAAAGTCTCAGGACATCACACTGTTCATGCCTTTTAAATAGCAGTTTAGCTAGCACTGTTCATGAGGAAATTCACGTTTCTTTCTAACCCAAGTTTCATTGCTAGCCATCCCAGTCCCAACTTCCTTTAGTCAGCATAGCATAGCAGGTAAAGCAAACGTTTTGCTCAGGTTGACTGTGCCTCAAGATTAGAGAGGCGTGAAAACAGAATTTATATAACCAGTTTGGGTAACTTGGTTTGTTCTGATCCCAGTATGAAAAGCACTCAGGCTTTGTGGAGGATAATTTTAAATTATAGTTGTTAGAGCTAACAAAAATTAGTGTAGATAATCCGATGTCTCTCCAGATGCTGGGACCCCTGAACTGTGCAGCACTGAAGGAACCTCATGGTCAGGGCACAGCGTGTTGTGCAGACCTCGTTCCTGGAAGGGCCCCCCCAGTTTGCTCCTGTGAGCTGTTATGGGATTTTCTTACAAGGAAACTAGAGATATTCATCATTTCTAGGATTCAACAAAAGAATGTTCCCGTGGGACTTGTTGCTGCAGCTCTCTATCGAGGCAAGGACAGGCAGATAGTTCACCTGCTGGTGAAAGAGGGAGCTGCCTGCAGTCTCCTTTGTCAATCAACAGGCAAAGTTTATCCTACACCCGAGGGATATGCACAGCACAACACAGCCTGGAGGCCAGGCTGTCCTGCCCATGTAGCACAGCACAGGCTTGGACCTCCTCAGGGGAATCGTGCTGTGAATCACTAACTCCTCAGAGAGCAACAGTCTCATGGTCAGGATTGCTGCACTCCCTTGTCCTTGGGCACTGTGTAACTTTCCTGCGTGGCGTGCTCTGCTCAAACATGAGCAGTATGACAAACCTAGGAGGTATTAAAAGGCAAATGTGTGGGTTTAGCAGGTTTCTCTTTATAATAAGGGACAAGTGCATCTTTAAAATACTGGTCCTGCCTCAGCTTACACTGCAGAAGATACTACAGTCAAAATCCTTTTTTTGCCAGAGTCAAGTTGCAGGAAAACAGTGGTTAATCACTCAGATGTCTCTCAAATCATATTTCTCATTTGGTAGTGCTGCTAAAAGCACCTGAGAACCCTCAGCGTGAAAATTGTTTTCATATCAGATTTGTTCATCTTTGGTTTTACAGCTTGTCCTCATCTACTAATTGCTATGCAAATTGAGAGAGTTTGATGTGCTGTGTACTTGCACCAGCAAGGGACCACATCTCACTCAGGCAAACTCTGAGAGTTTTCCTGTAGTCACATTGTTAATCAGCTGCAAGGAGAGAAGCCAATACTGTGTTAAACCACAGGAATGTGACTTAATCTTTCTGACATCTCCTGTGGTGGGAAGTATTTTGGGGTAGTACTGCTAGAAAGCCTCCAGCTTATCTTGTCAGAGTTTTGACAACAGCAGCAGCTCCTGTATGTGCAGGCAGAGGGAGTAGACCAGGGATGCACTCTGACAGGCCAGTTTCTTCACGGATGTCTCCTGGCTGGGGTTTCAAGATATCTAAATCTAAATTGACTTTGTTCCTTTTCATGCAGCCTAAAACAAGACACCAGCTGTAGCATAGCTTCACTCAGCATTAAGAATACTTGCACAGCCTTTTTAATATAAGAGATATTCTTATCCTAGCAAGTTAAGCTGTGTGTTTTATGTAAGGTTTGTTGAATCAAGGTTTGAGCTAGTGTAATAATTCAGTGTAATAAATCTAAGGAAATATGGAAGGAGAAGACATTCACCACTTCCAACTGCCTGTGCAAATCTCTGTGCCCCAGTGCTTGGGCGTTATGAGACGCCTTTCAGTATGCAGCAGCCTGCTAAGGCACTGTTTAAAAAGGAAAAGTAATCTAAGCAAAGAAATAATTAGACACATTTGCCCTTTGATTTGCAGAGCTGTTTTTGGTTTGCTACTGGCCAGTCAGCACTGTACTTGTTATTTTATTAAAAATCTATACCAGTGTGATGCTCCTCTAATTAGAATGGGTGTGGGTCTTCTGTACGTGCATGTGCTGGGTGGCCTGTAGTGAATAAAAGCAGCAATGCAAAGGTCCTCAGTAGTCCGTTCTGCCAGTTAATGTTCTTTAAGTGTTGTTCTCTCTTGCTGTGTTATTTGTGAGAGATGATTAAACACAGAAGTCATCAGCCAATTGAAAAATGATGTGGAAGTGTCTTTCATAGGGCAGGCCCACCTGGCATGTCTCAGGCGCAACATCTGTATGATGTCAAAGCCCATGGGATGTGGAAATTCAAGCCCCTGACCTCAAGAGCTGAGGAGTCATCTAGTTTCCATGTTATTACTCGATGTTACGAAGTGTTCAGAATTGAGTTGTGGTACACTGAGCTGATTGTTTCAAATTCCTCTTCCTGTCTCTAAAATAGTTTTTCTGAGCAGCTCAGAATTTAAATGGTTTTATTAAGAATCAACAAACACTAACTTTTGTATAGTTTATGTGACTAAATTAGGAAAGCAACAATAACAAAAAAATTAAATCAGTTTCAGTGTCTTGCAGGTTCACAGGCTTGGTCTGATTCAGCCTCATTTTTCCATGTTTACTTAGGCTGAAGGCACTTCAAAAAGTGCCTGGGTTGATGTTTTCCTAACTTGTAGTGATGTGTCCAGACCACTCCTTATAGTTCTATTTTTCTTGTCAAAATAAAATTATTTCTTCTTTCTTTCCCTCTAGCATCTTCTATTGCAGCTGTTCAGTGGTTTGTATTTCTGAACCAAACAGTCTTTAAGGCCAAAAATATTTTTATAGTTTAGATATTTTATGATACAATAATTAATATCAGCAGTATACTTGTTGTCAGTATTCAATTTATATTTTTTTAAAAAATAAAACTGATTAATTCAGTCTTGGGGTTTCCATTCTGAATCTGCTCCTGCATGCAATCCTGTAAGCGAAGGGTAATCAACTGGCATGACAACAATATGTAAAAATATAGCCCTGGTTCTCGAAGGTATCTGTATTGCATGCATATTTTTAATATGCAGACTTTGGCATTCCTATCTGGTAAGCTGAAAAATGTTAAAAAATCCTAAACTTCCCATTTTTATTCAGATGAAACTTCTGTAACTGCCAGTTGGGAGCTTCTGTTAAGCTGGACTATTCAGATTTAATGTGAAATGCTGTAAAAGAGTTGCTGTTCGGTCAGTGAGGTGAGTCAATCCTGAACAGAAGCCATTTGACTAACAAACTTTCAGAGTATTTTCTCAGATCTGTGTTCAAATGTAAAATCCATTCGTGGTGAATGAAAAAATTGCAACCCCTTACTACTATGTACAAAAAGGGGCATCTCTATTTAAACAGATTTCCTTAACTTTAGGTAAGATTTAAAAGGCAATTTTAATGAATGATAATTAATTTCATAATTGGATGCATAGCTGTAAACCTCCACTGTAGAAAATGATACAGCTACATCACTGGCAGGTGGTACCTCAGTGACAAGTACATAAAATTAACTTGTGAGTACATAAAAGAAAGTAACAAAGAACAAAAATCAGATTTTCCAATGCACCTCAAATTTTGTTGTTGAGAGAAGCACTTGACATACTTAAAAATGAAGAGACATTTCGAGAACTTGGAAGCCTTATTTATGTTAAGAATAATTTCTTTCAGAAGACTTATGTGTCTTTTGAAGAGTTGAAACATATCTAAACCCTATGCAACCAAAGCCCACCGAAACGGAAAGCACTGCTCTACAAATGAAATGTCCCTTATCAAGACAGACTTACAGCTCCAAGAGTAAGGTTCTGTTGTTACAGGTACAAAAACTATTTCTTCTGCCAGCAGTCTGTGCTGTCTTAATTAATGGATGTTTGATTTTAACATAGAGTGATACAAACTTGCTTGCTATCTTTTTAAGGGAAACATGAAACCCCCCAAAATACAGTTGGATGAACAATAATAGCTAAATAACGGGGTCTACTGTCTTGTTTCATTTTCAGACTGATCCTGTATGAACAACATTGATTAGATTAGTAATTTAAAGGTGTGTGTGCCACCAGCCATGATGGTAAAAAGGATCCATCTGAGATGGGAGGAAAAGAAGTCCTGTGGTCCCTGCTATAAGTATTGCACTCTTATTTTCATGTGGGTTTTTTTTTTTCCCCACCTGTTCTTACTGGAGGATAATGTTTTGAACTGAGGAAAATATGATGTACACATTGAGGTCTTTATGCCAGGCATGGTGTATCTTTACTCAGGCCTAGTGATAGATGGAAAAAAAAAAAACCCCTAACAAGCACCTAGTATCCTGTTATAGAAAAGAAAGAAATGAAGATTAAGTAACCATATAAAAGACTTCAGAAGGCTTGACATTGATCAGGCAGGCATAAAACTTTACGGGCTGCCCCTGCCCCCCCAGTCCTTATATAGGGGAAGTTATTGGTCAGAGCCTTTACATGCTGGTAATGTAGCAGATGATAGAAAATAATGGAGAAATGATTTCTAAGTAGTTCCATGCAGTGTTTACTTTAAGTCACCTTACTGGTGTCTTGTCTTGTTTTGTTCATCTAAACATTAATATTTAAGGTAAAATTCATCAAGTTGCAGAAGTTGCAATTCACTTCATTGAATTCAGTTCAGTGAAGTATTTCCCATAAGTAAATTGTATCAAATTTGTTTTTGTTCTTGAGTGTCAGAAGATTTCAAATGGAAGTCATTAAATGGGATTGCAGTTTAATTATATTCTCCATCTCTTGAAAAGGAGACAAATAGTGCACTGTTAGTTTGTTTTCATATTTGATGTCATGTATACATTTTTTTGTCTGCACTGAATTCCTTTAAAAAGTTGTTTCAGTCCAAACCTGAAAAATCAAACTGAACTGGTATAACCTGGAAATTGGGATACACTGGTTATCAGCAATGGTATCTCTCAGCTCTTCAAATGACAGAGCTCCTCAGAAGTTATCTATAAGTGCTTTCCTTAGAAAGCAGGTTCAATGTCCAGATAAACTGGTTTTATTCAGTTCCTTGCTGTGGGCACCACATCGACATGCAATACAGGGGCCGCTTGGCCTGTCAGGATTGTTTGTCCATCTCTCTTATTTGTCCCTTTCTCTCTTATTAATCAGACAAATGGTTTCTGTTGACTTTCCTCCCTATAACTAGTAGGGGCAGAAAAAAATGAACTGTTTCAGGAAGAGGAAATTTGCTTTTGAATGAGAGTTAGTCCCTGAGAATCAATGCAGCTATCAACTACTACTGGCAATGCTATGTTGCATATATAACAAATGTTCCTTGTCTTTTTTGTGTCTTTATCTGTTTAGTATGACTGAGAAGCCACTTATACTCTCATATAGAAATATAGAGAGTTTCTTTTAAGCAGCAAGACACTGATCTTGTTCTCGTACACTTCAGAGCTTTTTGGAAATGGTCATACTGAAGTCATTAGGATCATGTATGAGGTTAACATTCAGTGTGAGAAAGGATAGCAGAAGCTAATCCATAATGTGAGTAATATGATTCAGAATCTCAGATCATAGTGTTTACATCTCAAATCATCCATTCAGCCTTCTGGTAGTTTCATAATTAATTCAAAATCAAGAAGGATTCTACCTCAAGGAGCTAAAAGGGAGAAGAGAGTACTAAACCATGAAGGAACATTTATTCAAGGTGACCTATTGGAAATTATATTCTGAATGCAGAAAATATAATTCATAATTTTTTAAGTGTGTTCAGAGTAGGCAATTCAGATAGCTAAGTGCACATAATTTCATAGGCAGTTATTTAATTTCTACCTCTATAATGGAAAAAAAAAATCATTTAAGCTGAAATCTAACAGTACATAAGCATATCTTTGTCTTCATAACTGTGAAAAATTAATGTAGTTTTTCCATATATTGAGCATAAGAAGCATCAAAAAATTATAGCAAGGTGTAACAGGAATGCAAAACCAAACCGAACCAAAAACTACCAAGCAACACAGAACTCATTATAAAAGATAATAACGTCTTCCTTAAATGTTAACTTTGTTTTATTATTCAACCTCTGACTTAACTTATATGAGTCAATTATACATTCTGTATTTGTCATAAAGGCATGAGAAAACAAAACTGCAACATAAAGAAATTTCCACCCATTATTCTGATTCATATCACACTTTAAGTATTTAATGAATGTTGTAAAAGAAGTAAAATCACACAATATATTACTTCTTACTCATTATAAATTCTACCTTGTAATGGTAACTGGGAAAGACTTTAAGACTAGAAAAGAAATTCTGCTTCTTATCTTGTGCATTGAGAAGATATGTCATCACTATTCCTTTTTTCACTTTACAAGGTTAATTTGCTTTCTTCTTTATGTGCAACAGTAGGCAGGCTTCCTAAGAAGCAAAGCAATGCCAGGAATATGTAATTATAAAAGCATAAATAGTAACATGACAAAATAATACTTTCAGATGTAAACCCTTAATTAATCTAAAAGGAGAATTATTTAGATTTCAAATTAAGTTATTTTCTTTTTAATGTTTTAACTTACATTAAAATTTTGTAATTTTATTATTCTATTAATGCAAAAGTGCTAGCTGTCCACTTGCTTACTTTGTGTTTAGCAAAATGCATGTCTGTGTTGCTCAAAGCAACAGCACCTGTACTAAAATTTGTCCTTTGCTAGTAGTGATCGAACCTTAAACAAACAAAAAAATCAGCTGTTTAGTTTATATGAGAGTCAAATGCTCTCATATTGCTCAAACTAGACATGGAAACGCTATGCAAAATTGGACTACATAGTAGTATTGCTTAATAGGCACCAAATAATAGCAAGTCCAGATACTCCTCTCTTTTTTTAAAATGCATGCCATAAGAATCCAACTTCTTTTCCAGCTAGTTGAGATGAGGTCTGTAGTATCTGTGGGGTGACCTGAACAAAATTCATATTTTTCAAGTCAGGTCTTCAGTAACATCCTTACTCATTTGTGTGCTCTGGGAGAGTCTTTATTCCTTGACAGATATATGGCTTATCTGGTTCCTGCCTGCTGCTAAGAATCCTTGTCAGAGAGCTGATCTGTTGTGAAAAGAATATATTAAATTTTGTTATTTCTTTGATAAACAGTTCTCCAAGTAATATCACATTCAGGAGTATGTCAGAAAAGACAGAAAAGGTTACACCCCCCACCCCCCACCCCCCAATATATTAAAAATTAGGCTAGTTCTGCTGATTTACAATTGAAGGTACGGAAGGCCAGCAACATTAAATACAACTTGTTGCCAAATCTGTGGACCTATATGGTGTTTTCATGAAGGAATAGTGAACCACAGCAAGGGGCAGTAACTCAAGACCTGGAGTTTATTACTGGTTCTGCCAGTAAATTCATTGTGTGCTTTTGGGCAAAACACATGTAGTTAGATTTCAAAAAGCATCTGCTGTTTTCTGGAGGAGCTGTGAGTCCCTGAAGCTCTGCAAAACCTTACACTGGCGACTCCAAGTTGGAGCGCTTACACACACACCCCCCTACCTCCCACTTCAGCTCCAAGGACTTTCGCTGGTCCTTTGGTCTGTTTCCAACCAAACTTTTGATTTCACTCAGTGAAGCAGTGCTGTACATAGTCATGGCCAAAATAATTTTGTTCTCAAAAGTATGTTTCTCCAATGGCACAACTCTGTCATTGCTTAACAACGTCACATAAGAAGTTGGCAGTGATGTGATTTCTCCACTGATATTTGGACATCATTCCTTAATTTTGAAGGAAATACTTAGGAGGTCAAGATAGCTATGTTAACAGCTGTCAGTTCTATAAAATGCTGTAGCATACCTCTCATCGAGATTATTTGACCAAGTGTGTAAGCCACAGGGCAACATCCCTTTAGGTACCATTTAGGAGAGACCTGTTCAATGTCAAATAGTTGACTTATGGTCAGTGCTACTTTCATACAAAAATAAATAAATAAATAAATTAGAGCTGTGTCTAAGCGCACAGGTTTTTGTGCTTTTTTCTTTTCCTGACTAGCATGTTAAAAAATGATAAAAAAATTATTTTCTAATTTTGCCAAAATTTCATATAATGGTATTGAATCATTACTAGAGAAGTTGGATTGCTTTCCATGCATTTAAATTTGTAGTTATAAGTGCAGAAGCATGGCAACAAGATAATGGATTTTCTTAAAACTTTGAAAAGAAATTAAACTGTCAGCTTAGACATTACAGCAATGATCACTGCAGTACTGTAGAAATTAAAAACACATCATTACTTATGAAAGTGTAGAACATAATTGCAAACTTCAATTTTTCTTCTTCCAAACAGATGACAAACAAAATGGTTGATCACCTATTTTTCATACAGTCTAGCAGAAATATTGCAGCTATGTATTTTGGAAGCCTCTCATAGTATGACATGCACTTAAATTCAAGTAATTGTTATTATTACAAGTTTTGATGTATTGGGAACAAGATTGCTGTTAATGACAGAAATAATGAGGTTTATAAGCATGTGTGATTTAACTATAGGGTATTTTTTTTCTAGTCTCTTAAATGTGCTATCCTTTCTGTCTTACATGAACCCAGAATACAAACCTGTGCAAAGAAACGTTATTGATCTAGCAGGAAAGGCTGCTCTTAATGGGAATTTCATTTTCCTTCAAGGAAGCATTGAGGCTATATGTGGTACTATATGTGGTAGTGGCTGCAGCTGTCTTCCTCTTTATGCAGACTCCTTCTAGCCTGCAGTGACTTCCTGTGTGTACCACTTTGACAATTTTAAAAGCTTTTACAGAGATACTTTCCTTGAGGTTGTGTAATGGTCTACACTATAGGACTTCAAAATGAAAACACAGAATCATAGAAACACAGGATGGTTTGGGTTGTAAGGGACCTTAAAGATCATATTGTTCGAACCCCTCTGCCATGGGAAGGGACATCTGCCACCAGACCAGGTTGTTCAAAGCCCCATCCAGCCTGGCCTTGGACACCTCCAGGGGTGGGGCATCCACAGCTTCTATGGGCAACATGTTCCAGTGCCTCACTGACCTAACAGTGAAAAATTTCTTCCTTAGATCTAATCTAAATCTACTCTCTTCCAGTTTAAAACCATTATCCCTTCTCCTATCAGTATAAGCTCTTGTAAAAAGTCCCTCTCCAGTTTTCTTGTAGGCCCCTTTAGGTACTGGAAGGCTGCTGTAAGGTCTCCCTAGAGCTTTCTCTTCTCCAGGCTGAACAACCCCAACTCTCTCAGCCTGTCTACACAGAAGAGGTGCTCCAGCCCTTTGATCATCTTCCTGCCTCTCCTCTGGACTCACTCCAACAGGTCCATGTCCTTCTTATGTTTGGGGCCCCAGAGCTGAACTCAGTACTCTAGGTAGGGTCTCACAACAATGGAGTGGAGGGGGAGAATCACCTCCCTGCACCTACTGGTCACACTTTTTTGATGCAGCCAGGATACCATTGGCTTTCAGGGCTGCAAGCGCTGGGCCATGCTGAGCTTCTCATCCACCAACCCTCCCAAGCCTTTCTCCTCAGGGATGCTCTCAATCCATTCTCTGCTCAGCCTGTATTTGTCCTTGGGATTGCCCCAACCCATATGCAGGACCTTGCACTTAGTCTTGTTGAATTTCATGAGGTTCATATGGGTCCACCTCCGAGGCCTGCAAGGTTCCGCTGGATGGCATCCCTTCCCTCCAGCATGTCAACCACACCACACGCCTTGGTGTATTTGGCAGACGTGGTGAGGGTGCACTCAATTCCAGTGTCCATGTTGCCAACAAAAATATTAAACAGCACTGGTCCCAGTACTGACCCCTGAGGAACATCAGCCCTCACAGGTGTCAACCTCGACATTGAGCCATTGACCACAACTCTTTGAGTGCGATCATCCAGCCAAATCCTTATCCACCAAGTAGTCCATTCATCAAATCCATGTCTCTCCAGTTTAGAAACAAGGAAGTCATGTGGCAGAGTGAGAAATGCTTTGCACACATCCCGGTAAATGACACCAGAAAGCATGACTTTGAAATTTTAGGTTAGCATTTTAGCACATCTGGTACACAAGCATAGCTGTTGCATGTATGACCCACTGAAGCAGTCTCTTAAAATAAAATAATAAAGTACTAAAAGCAATCACATCAAACTAAATTTGAACAAATCTGTTTTATCTTTCCAGCTAGTGGTATGATGCCAGACAGTAACCTCATTTCAAAATGATGACTGGGAAAGTGTCTAGTTTCTGTAATGCAGAAAAAAATTGTCTAATTTGTATTTTAAAACTGATTTTCATGAAAGAGCTGGTATCAACATTTATATCTAAGAGTGGGTTATCTTTGATAAATTAAGACATGTCTTCTCTGTTAAGGGCTTACGGATGACTGCAACAGGCTAGGGAATAAGAAATAAAATAAATTGTATGAACTTTCTGGCATTTCAGTTGTTGATGAATGATGAACCTGCTGATGGATACTGTCCAAAAAACATCCTATGTGTGTTTGTATGAATGATCTAAAAAACATTACAAGGAGAAATGGAAGAGAAGATTGTTAAAAGTGCATGAAAAGTATGCTTTTGAAAATAAGTAAAGAAACATGTTCCATCCACAAATGGAATAATATACCTCAGTTTCTGTTAAAAGTCGTTTAATAAGTATATATTATTATTTTTTTAGTATATCTTCTCTGTTCAGACATGTCTAAACCTGCAAGGTTTTGAAATGCAACTGTAAGCATGAACCGAGGAGAAAACTCTGCTCTAAAAGAGCAATACTTAGGCTCTTAAATTTTGGAGAAAACTCTCCTTCATTCTCTACTATTGTTAATTTTTTTCCTAATATAATACTGCTTTGATTTTAATCTTTCAGAGGAGCTTACACAGAACGGTTTGCAAATGAAATGGAGTAATTATAGAATTAAAGTGAGCATCTAACAATAGGACAAATTTGAGACAGGTTTGAAAAGGTACTATTTTCCATAGAGATTTTGATTGAGTTTGAGAATCTAAGTGAATAGTCATTGAAGGGTGTTTTGGATATCAAGAGTTGCAAATAAGATGACATTTGTATACTATTACTATTAATTTAGTGATAGAATAAAATAAAAGAATAAGCATTTGCCAGATTGCTTTAGAAAGCAAAAGGATGCAAGATTTAAGAACAGTCTGGAACAAAACAATAATTTAAAAAAGAAAAACAAACTGAAAACAAAACCCCACCAGCCCTATTGAACAGCAAAAGACAAAAAAAGCTTCATTTAAAAAAAAAAAATTTCCTTCCTACCTTTCCTTCCTTTCCTTCCTTTCCTTCCTTTCCTTCCTTTCCTTCCTTTCCTTCCTTTCCTTCCTTTCCTTCCTTTCCTTCCTTTCCTTCCTTTCCTTCCTTTCCTTCCTTTCCTTCCTTTCCTTCCTTTCCTTCCTTTCCTTCCTTTCCTTCCTTTCCTTCCTTTCCTTCCTTTCCTTCCTTTCCTTCCGTTTCCTTCCTTCCTTCCTTTCCTTCCTTTCCTTCCTTTCCTTCCTTTCCTTCCTTTTCCTTCCTTTCCTTTCCTTCCTTCCTTCCTTCCTTCCTTTCCTTCCTTTCCTTCCTTTCCTTCCTTTCCTTCCTTTCCTTCCTTTCCTTCCTTTCCTTCCTTTCCTTCCTTTCCTTCCTTTCCTTCCTTTCCTTCCTTTCCTTCCTTGAAGGAGAACTAGTTTATTTGTGACTCCAGACTTAATTTTTTTGCCAGGTCTGCAACAACTAAGCCAGCCTCACTGGTGATTGTTGAGGAGCTAGGAAGCAGCATCCTTGCAGATGAAGAGTTAGCTTCAGAGGAGAAGAAAAAAAATATGTAACAGTTAAGAATTATTTGACTGAAACTGTCTTTGCAGGAAACCTCTCACAAGAATGTCTTCTGTACGTGTATGTAACATGGAAGAAAATACGAAAGAAAATAAAGATGGGTAATAAGAATTAGGAATGAATTGAAATAGATAAGTTTTCTAATGCAGAATGCTGCTTTATTACTTGGAAAGTGGCTGGAAGTCTGGCATTGGTAAGTTTCTTCTCTGACTTAGTGAAGGTCCCGCAGTCTTGAGAGACTGGTCCACAACAGGATAGCACTGTAACAGGTTATGACGTGTGACACATAGTAGCCTCCAGTGAAACTGGTTTCTGAGCCCTTAAATCATTCTCATTCACAATTAATAATAAAAAGTGTAGCACCCCTCCCCTGCAAGCGGATGCCGTCCTTCATTGCAACTAGGACACAGTTGTCAGTGGTGGTAAAACAGGTATACTATTCAGGTCTCTCAATTTCTGCTTCAGCTGTATGCTGACAGAAGTGCTGAAATCCAGTCCTTGCATGTGAAACTTCACTTTTTTGTGTTTTTTTCTCAGAGCATGTCTGTTTGCATTTCATCAGTTCTGCCCTTATCATACCAAGATGGAGAAAAGAGGCTAAATTAATTATAAGAAGTATTTGTGTCATTTATGCATTATGCAAACGTTCTTACTACAGTTACTGATGGATGTGCTGTCCTGTGGCAGCATTGTTTTTTAATTTCTCACTGTTATTTTATATAAGTTTACAATTTATATTAATAGAAAACTCCCTAGTTTGCACACAGCCAGGAAAAAAAAAATCATATTCTGCTTGTAAGAACATGCTATCCCACTAACATAAAAAAAAAAAAAAAGAGAAACTATTTACAGTCTTGAATTAATATCATTGCAAGAAGAAGACCTCCACTATAGAACCTTGTGACGTAATTATTAATATTTTTTTTAAATAAACCACTGCTTCTTTGGGAAAAAATGCCACAAAGTTAGAATATCTAAGCCAGGAAGAGGCCTCTGGAAGTCTCTAGCCCATATCTTGCTCTAAGCAAGGTCAGGTATGGGATCAGACCAGGACTTTGTCCAGTTGAGTCTTGAAAGCCTCCAAAGATGGAGCCTGTACAGATTCTCTGGTCTTTCTCTCATGCCAAAAAAGTTTCTCCTTATATGCAGACTGAACCTCCTTGGTTCAGTTTATGGCTGTTGTCTCTACCTTTATACACCACTGGTTCCATCTTCTCAGTGACCTACTCAAAGGTACAGGTAGGCAGCCATTAAGTCTCTACAGTAGTTATTTCTTCTTCAGGCTGAAGAAACACTGGTCCCTCAGCCGCTTCTCACAGGGCAAGCACTGATCCCCCAGTTGGCTCAGTGGTCCTCCCTGGACCTTGTTTCATTTCATCAATGTCGTTCTCTTACCAGGGATCCAAAACTGCACACTGTATCTAGGTGTAGTCAAACCAGTGCTGACTAAAGAAGGGATAATCCCTTCTCCTGCTCTGCCAGTTGTGCCCATGTTAATAACACCCCAGAACACTTCTGGCCACCTTTGCTGCCAGGGAAGGCTGCTGGATCATGCTCAACTTGCTGCTGATCCAGACACCCAAGGCTTTTTCTGTAAAGCTGCTTCCCAGCCTGTTAGTTCCCAGACTAATCTGGGCTGCCAGGGGTTTCCCCTTCCAGGGATACAAACATGCATGTGGCATTGAATTCCATGAGGCTCCTGTCAGCCCTTTCCTACAGCCACCTAGATCCTTCTGGATAGCAGCCCTGCCTTCAATCATGTCAGATGCTCCTCTCAATCTGGCAACATTTGCAAGTTTGGTGAGAGTGTGCTCCATTACCTGAAGCTGTTAGGCAGATCAGGTCCCAGGACGGACTCTTGCGGTACTGCACTTACTAGTCTTCTGTGGGTACAGTATCACCCATTAACAACTACTTTGAAAGCAGCCATCCATCCCAGTTCATCTAGGTGTTCATCTATCCAGATCACAACATCCCAATATGGATACAAAAGCATTGTGAGAGGTGGTGTCTAAAGCCTTACTACAAACTTGAGGTAAATGACATCTACTGCTCTCCTCTCATGCATGAACCTAGGCATTTTACTACAGATGGCAATGAATTCAGTCAGCTATTCATTACAGCACAAAGCATACCCTAAAGTATTGCTCAGATTAATGAGGTCTTGACTACATCTGGCCAGTTCTAACTAAGCATTTTGGTATGTTTTGGTGAAGCAAACCATGAGCAGATAACTTTTGGACAGAAGGCTCATCAAAAGCTCTGGGCTACAGAGGTAGTCTGTCCTGCTCTAAGGATTTAGATATGCACAGAAAAACAATAAAGAAGCTCAGATGAACTCAGAACGGTTTTATACCCTCACATATTTGGAGTTGGAGCCCAGAAGGTGATGGTGATCCAGGTAACAATTGCTAATTAGCTTTAGATACAGAGAAAATGGAAAAGAGGTTTAAACTGGCTTGATATGATCAGTAAGACCATTGGCAGCTTTTATAAATCATCTAAACTGGGAAGTAATAACAAGTGAGAAGAATAGCCCCTTACAGGGGAGCATGTCTGTGGACATCCAACACCATGTAGAAGGCTGAGCTCAAGGTAGAACCACCATGTGTAAATGCCAGGCTTATAGACAGGACTGAACACCTTGTCCAGCACAAGTTAGTGTCCTGTTTCCCTGCATCAGTGATAAGTAGAAGTCTTAAAGTTGGACAGGGAGGAGTGGTGAGGGGGAGCAGAAGAAGAATTGCTAACTCCTCACTATACTGATCCCATTTAGTAAATAAAACCCATAATTTAAGTTCCTGAGTGGTGAGGTTCTGTCCTTACAGCTGTGAAATTCAGTGGAGAATGAAGATAATGGTGCCTGCATGTTACAGAGCAGCCTTGTGTTTTTGTCAGCAATGCTAAGCACTCCTTTTACGTGCCGAGTGTCACTGCTTGGGCAGAATCACCTTCCTGGTGTACTGAAGGTGTAAATTTTGTCTCTTTATGTACTGGGTTCATTGGCCCAAGCAAGACCACAGGACTTAGTCCATTGCATCCATTGGTCTGATTGGGTTCTTGCCCCTCAAAATACTGGGTGCATTAGTCCAGGTGGCACTGTGTCCTTGGCATGCTTGTGTGATATCTATCTTGAAGGTGCACTGAGAGGCCAGTTGGCACAGAATTTTTTTATTTATTTGGGAAGGGGATATATTAGGAACAAGCATTTCTGTGAGCTTCTTCTGTGTACTTGTGGTTGTTTATTCTTCTGGGGGCTTAGAAGTGTAGTGTCTGTGTGAAAGATTCCAGTGTTTCCTATGGAGATGGATGTCAGCATGACATCTGCTAACATTGAGCCTGATTAGCCTGCGAGTAAGAACAGGATCAGACCATTTGTATTGCTCCTGTTTTATGCAAGTGCTGTTTGTGTGCACGCAGTGCCTGTAAAAGCGCAGTTCTCCTCCCTTCGTACATCTGTTAGTGCCTGTCAGTGTCTCGGCCTGCCTTTCAGAAATGAAAGCTCAGTCCTAGCCGGCTTCGAGAAGAGAGGTACCATCACATCCCAGAGCACTTCATATTAATTAACTCTTTACATTCTGCAAGTACTCCTGAGGTGGTAGGTGTGTAGAGGCCTCGTGTGAGGAGGGGACTGATCCTTTTGCAAATATGCCCACAGTGCTAGAATTTGTGACCAAACAGTGTAATATTAACTTAAAGGAATATACTCAACATCTCTAGAGAGCACCAAAATGCCACATGAAAACATCAGACTGTGTTGGCTGTAGAGTGAGCAGAGACCCAGGGAAAATAAACAAGAGCTGAACTCTACAAAATCTTCCTTGGACCTGTCCAAAATGTAAAAACATCTGAATATTTTTTTTAAATAAAAATATAATCACTAGTATCTTTGGTAACAGATTAATGTAACTTTGTGTAAACGGAGACATGGTTTTATCAACTAAAACTTTGGGAAAATGCTCCAAAAATATACTAATTCAACAGCCTTAGTAGATCTCCTTTAGTTTGGTTCACAGGACAATTCTTTGAAAAACAACAACCTGAAGAGATGGAACCAATGGATAATAGTACAGATGGATGACTGCTGAAAAGTTGCTTAAGAATAATGGCTAATGAATTGGAAAAAATAGAGGAACAAAATGGCTTAACAACTTAACACCAACAGAGACTCCTACTGATGGAGATGTTCCAGGTTGGGTAACTAAGATAATTGCTACTCATTACATTACTTCATTAATTTTGTCTTACATACATAGCACAGAACAGGTAATTCCTTCCATTCCCATGGGTATGGTTAATGTTAAGTTGCTTAGCTTTGCTTTTCCTACTTTTATTTATTTCATTTTATTATCATATCTGGGCAGGTATAGTTTTATCTTTCTCAAATTTGTCTTCAACACATCATACAAAAGGGCTTTTAATATCAAGCCTCAATGCTCAGGACATTTTCAATTGCATTTTCAGGACTCAGAATCAGATATTTTACATCCTGAATGTATAGTTACAATCACAGTGCTTTGAGTCAACTATTTTAGTGTTTTTTATAGTCTCCTGGATCATCTTCTAATATCTATTGAAATATCTAAAATATTTAATTAAATGATTGTAGGCCCAAAAATAAACCATCTATGGAAGGTAAACAGTGTATCTCACTATTACACTGAGCCATAGGTCTGTAGAAAGACTGAACAGTAATGCAGCAAGGAGTAAACAGCCTCATTTTTCTCTGTGAGGTCCCAACTCCTGCACAGTCAGCACTGGGCATTTGAGTAACCAATTCAAACTTCTTGATTGAATATAGAGAGAGATAAAGAAAAACCAGCACTAATTATCAAGAAGTGAATACTTCATACCCAGTCACAAAAGGACAATGAAAAAATAGCATGGAGAATAAAAAAAGGTTTAAAGAGACTAGAGGAAATCAAATCATTCTGATTATATGCACAGTCTATTCTGAGCAAAAGGTTTGTGTCAGATCGTAGGGATGTATCTTCTTTTATGTGCTGTTTGGTAAAAGAGAGCAGCCTCTGCCATGCCACACTGATTGCTCTGTCTCACGTATGACCATCTATCTAGATTTGCCTCCCACAACCTCAACAGCCTCTCTACCTATCATCACTCTCATTAAAAAAAAAAAATAATTAAAAAATTTAAAAAACTCAGATCATGCATATAGGGCAGGCACAAATGCAACTGCATAGAGGTATCCAACTTGATCTATAATAGCTAGCTCACATGCTAGTGGGATTCTGGTCTTGAAAGCAGAGCATAGATTCATGTAACCTGCAGCTTGGCTGGGTTTTGCAGCCTGTGCTGCGCTTCTTGCTGTCATAGCTAAATTGGTACTGAAATTTAAAGTAGGCTTTGCAATATATCTAAGTCAGTTTTATACCACCAGAGTCACTGCTATGACCTCAGAATTGATGTGCCCTCATTTACAGCCTACATATTCAGTTACCACTCCATTTACTTGTTCTTCTGCTAGGCTTTTTGGTTTTCTTTTGCATATCAAGTAAGTTGTATGTATTCTTTTATACTCACAATTAGTTTTTCCTATTTAGCTTCCCTATTTCTGTAATGTCTACTCCATGCTACAGAATATTGCCAGCTCCCTACTGGTGTAAAGGTATCAAGGGTCCTTGTTTCCATTATCACTTGCCAGTACTTAAGAAATGCTAGGGATTATGTTTAGAATCCTTACTAGAATATCTTGATCCCTACAAAAAAAATGTTGATGTCTCCCACACTCTTTTTTCCCACCTTTACTACTGGACCAATAGCTATTGGATTTGGGTGAAAAATAGAGGCCCAGGGAAATGAGTTGAAGAAAAAATGTAGTATGTATTTTCAGATAATCCAGCAAGAAGGAAAAGAACAGGATCAGTCAAGAGAGTAGACACATGTAATAGTTGTCTTGCCCTCTCTAAACACCTAGAAGAAATGTTACATAAGGCAATGGAGAAGTCAGTGCATTTAATTAAGTTTATTGTATTCAGCTGCTTCTCTACTAGCTGTTCTATGAACCCTCAGAATGGGGTGAGATTAAAAAGCAAAAGAGATTAAAAAGCAATCTTTCATGACAAGTCTATAATAGTATAGAAACCATAATTTCTTGAGTAGTGTTGAAAATTTTTACTTCTAAAGGTAATGCTTATTTATTTTTCCAGGAGCTCACTGTGACATTCAAATACAAGTGCAAAAGGGCAAGAAACCGGGTGGGTTATAAGAAAATGAAAACATGTTCAAGAAAAACGTGCTGTGAAATTATAGTACAAAACCATCATTTTCATCATGACAAAAATATGGCAAGAATTATAAAGTACTCAGGGTAAGGAAACTAAATAGTTACATAGATAAGGTACTAGATGGGGGAGTAAAATTGGGTTTGAAGTTATGCAGGTATGGAGGTATGAAGTTACTTATATGAAGTTTACATTTCTAAATGTCTCTCAGGTATCTAAATTTCTCCAGGTGAGAACAACAGAACAAGTAAACTCCATAAAGCTCATTTTAGAAGATGTTTTCCTTGAAAGTTTGCTTCCCCAGGAAGTTGACTATGTTTCACAAATACTCCAGGATTTCCCAGGTTTAATACAGAACACAAGAACAATAAGTCCAAGGATAAATGCAAGGAATTAGGCTTTAAAACATTACCACCTTTTTAGCTGTATATCCTTTCACAGAGTGGATCTGTTGGATTCAGCACTTAGGAAATACAGTAATTCATTCAAAGGTTGTGTTAAACATTGATACTGCCTGTGTTTGCAGTGAGTCCTAGATGTTGTGTCTCTACTATTTTTTTCTCCAAAGTAATGAATTAATGATAATTTGTGACCACAGAAGCCTGTCTTATGGGACAATAGGAGACAATAGAAGTTGTGTTAAAATCAATTCCCTGCACTTGAGGTTGTGTTGGTATAAAAGTAAAATATAAACAGAAAATAAAATATATAAAGATCCAATGAAACTACTGTTCTCCTTAAATAACATATAATAACTTAAGACCATAGTAGAGAAGACTGATTAAAAAAATCCTCTAGTAATTAAGCAGGAAAGGCCCAGGACATCAGCAGTAGCTGCATTCTGTGAAGATGTAAGAAATAAATGACTGAATGATCAAAGCAGGGGCCAATTTGACAACTTTAATCTCTACAGAAGATAAAAACAGCCAAACGACCATAACAGCTCTTGCCTTATATTTGCTAACACAACAGCAAGCTTGTTCTGAACCACAAGGAAAATGCACTGGGTAACAGTTTTTTCTGTATGTCTAGGAGTCACTGGATGTCCTACCTGTGCCTGTTGTTCCACATATATGAGTTACAGAGTTAATAATTTACCCTTTTCATTGTATAAATATCAGTTCTTAGACTTAAGAGTTCAGCAACCAAACACTGTAAATAAAATAAATGGTGAGGAAATGAATAAAACTAGTGTAGATCTCTCAGACTTCATTTTCAGTTCTTTGGTTTCTTCACTGCTGCTTCAAGGTTATTTAATGTGCTGTGTTTGAACCTTAAGAGGTTGTCTTTACAATTAGTATAATATGAAAACTGTACCTGCACTAACTCCGTTTTTTTCTGAAATAATGGAAATGTAAACTAATGTAGAACAGAGACAGCCAGGGAAAATAAATAGCTAATTAAAGGCTCCAGGGGGTTATAATATAATGTGTCTGAATTACAATGTAGACTTCGACTTTTTGCTAAGATTTGGCTTGGAAATCTATCTATTAAAATATTATCAGGAGATTAGTCTGTCAGGGCCAAAGAAGAATAAAAAAATATAAGCACACAATATTAAAGCCTCTCAATTTATGGGCAATTTAGCATTGTTATATTTCAGTTTTTCAGAAAAGTTTAAAAAATGGTTCATCATGCCAAAAATGATTATACAGGTGTAGTTTTCTTTAATGGAGACCCTGAGGTCTTGAAATTGTATTCTCTTGTCCTCAATATGAGCAATATCATTCCTTATTTAAAAATATGAGATCATAATAGAATTCTGTTTCATATTCAGAGAATACTCTGTTTATGCACACGTGCCCGCGTACCTGTGGACACATGCACAAACTGTGCTGACATTTTCATTTCTATGTATTGTGTGAACGGAGTTCTATGTAAAATTATTAGTAGCCTGATATTTATGGATTAGTAAATCTGAAAATTCTGTGGCTAATACCAATTATGCAGCTAAGTAATCCAACTAAGGATTTACTGAGCAATAGAAAGGAAACAAGAAAAAGAAGAGTTATGTTACCTGTTACTCACTCTTTATCAGCCAATCTCATGACTAATCAAACTAATATATCTACCAAATAGTTAACACCAAAATCTGACTTTTCTCACTTCATTATAGATCATGCTTCTTTATATAAACATATTGCAAGTTCTTTTAATGTTAGACCAGGATTCTTGGAACATTCCACACTTGATTTTAGGGAAATATGATGTCTCTTCTTACCAAGATAAGGAAACTTGATACTGCATCCAAGCAAATATTAAGCAAAGCTAATATTAACCAAATATTAAAAATTGTTGCTAATGAGTTGAATTTACCATTTATACTGGTGATATGTATTATTACATTCTCGTTTCTATTATCATAACACTGTATTTAATAAGTTGGAAGTTGCT
Organism: Falco rusticolus; assembly: GCF_015220075.1. NCBI lineage: Eukaryota > Metazoa > Chordata > Aves > Falconiformes > Falconidae > Falco > Falco rusticolus. The sequence goes on along the minus strand of NC_051188.1, from coordinate 104,012,318 downwards.
TGAATATGTGAGCAGTAATCTGCTTACAAACTACTATTTGTGAACCATAAAAAGTGGCTTGTGTAGTATTCGGTACTTGTTTTATTTATTTATTTTTAAACAAAGCATATTGTTTCAGCCAGTAAAGGTCTAGGCAGTGTTGAGTAAAGATTATACAACATAATATGAGAAGTTTTGGACAAGGTTTTATTGACTTGAAAGAATCTAAGTATACTTTAATCTTTTCTTCATAATGCCTTTAAAATATTCTGGTTGCTTTGTAGCCAAAAGCTTCTAATTGCCTTTTTGTCATCATTGTTATTAATACATATTATTTCAGGTATTGCTAGTGATTACTTTGACTCATTTCAGTAGAATAACAAGTGGGAAACTTCCGAAATTTAATTTATTTGCAAGCTGGCCACGTATATGTTAATCTTTATAGGTTTCATTATGCACCTACCTCTGCCCCTTCATCCTAACAAATATTGTCTTCTGTGATGAACATAAGTACCACTAGTATCTGTGATATTTCAATAAAAAGTAAAATTAACAGACAAAGGGAGGGAACACAGGGTGTAGTATATAAGGAGTAAGTACCGATATTTCAATTAGAATGCCTTTCTCTTTAAGAGTAACTGTTCTAAGGAAATTTTAGTTGGAATTTTCTGTCATTTATTGCAATTGAAATTACTATCTGCATTGAAATGTGCTTTTTTCCTGAAATTCACCAAAAAAAGGATGTTACTAATAAGGCTACCTTTTTCTAACTATTTGGCTGTTGTAAAAAAGCATCAGTTGACACATTATGTCATGCACTATGGAATTCATTTATTTATTTATTATATTCCTTTTAAAAACTAATGTTGACTTGATCATGGAGAATCCTATGAATGGAGGTTTTCTTTTCACCTGGGTGGAACTGAACTTATCAGAGGGAAAATAACTTCCAGGTTACAGAAGGCACAAAGGGCAAAGGCAGATGACAGGCAGAAGCAGCAGGATAGTACAGAGAGGAGAGAGACTTCTGAGATACATAGCAAGTAAACAACCATGGAAACAATCCAGGGGTCAGACAGACTGTTGAGAGCCTGCTGCAACTCCTAAAAACCACTGAGCTAGCAGAAATCAAGCATAGCAGCAAGTAACTGTCCTGCAGGAAAATAAATTCTATTAGAATTTATGCACATTTCACCTGACAGTTTCTTATTGCTAGTAACAGCACATGCCTATGACAGCATTACTGGTCAGAAAATCAGGAGTTGGATCAGCACAGAAAACACAAAATATAGAGCCAGAGGGGTTTTTTTGTGGCATCAGGAGGCTCTGAGGAATCCTTGCCAGAATTTGGAGATGGGACAAGGACTGTTTGTCATGTCTTGCTTAAGATTGCAGAACTCGACGTATTTTATAGCTGTATTCATACCTACCTGGACAAAACTTTTCATACCTTTTCCATCCAGAAACTGAAGAATCAGGGGAGATCTTTTCCAAAAGCATATTGTGTGAGTTCACGGCGAAGTGCTTATAGACCAGGATCCTTTGGTTCCCTTTACAGTAAGGGTGTTTTTAGGACAATCATCTCAAAGCATTGTTTCTAGATGCTTAAATTTATGCTGTATTTAAATATAAATAGTTCCCAGCATGATGCAGTTTTCTCTGTAAAAGTCTCCTGTCCTTGAAATTGGTGGCATTACAGAAACTATATCAAGACTAAGAATTTGAATCAGAAGGTAATTATTTAAATGTAGTTGTACAATGCAGCTCCAAACTTGATGCTATTCTACCAATAAAATTAATAAACAACACTATTTATGACAACATATAATGGAGGGAAATACAATTGGACTATTCATTACGAAAGGTGATTTCAGCCTTGTTACCTATTTTAGCTACAATAACTCTCAAGTATTTTAGAGCTTTCAATTGATTTACAGTATTTTATATATTTATATGTATATTTATATATCTATATATTTAGAGCTTTCTCCTTCATATGGATCTGAACCTTTCCTCCAGCATTTTGGAACTGTACAATTTTCTATGATAGCATACTGTAGCATGTGATTTATCCAAGTCTTCATACTATTTCCTCTGAATATCATGTTAGTGTTCAGTTTTAGCTAAAAAAATGGACACAGAGAAGATCTGCATGTAGAATTGAAACAGTTTTTTATATAAAATAAAATGTATTAACTTTGCAGATGACTACTTTCACTCTGTCTGCCTTTCCAAAAACAATAAATTCCAGAGTTAATGGAAGTGGAGTTGCCTTTAAAATCAACTATACATGTTAGTATATATACTATAACATTTAGCAGAAGTGACTGTTTTTCCTATAAAATTATTTTTGGTTGCTGTACAGCACCACCTTCTATTGCTTACCTACAGTAATTAACATTTTATGTATGTCTGTAGAAAGTTATTGAGAGATATAATGTATATCCAAATCCTATATATCAAACAGCTTATAAACAGAAGGTAAGCTTTTTCCTCACACAGCAGGCTGTACAGTCTATCTGTGGATAATGTGAATTTAATTGTGCTTTGGATTTTTTAAGGATTTTACTCTAGGTAAAATGATTCATGCACAAATGTTATGAATCTACATAAGGAAGTGGGTCAGTAAGTTGCTGTGGTTGAAACCTGCTCTCTTTTTGTGAGATCAGTTGTCAGGCTGATCAGTCCCATGGTGTCTTCAGAGAGCTATGTGAATACCAATGCTGGTACAGGAAGAAGCAGAGGTAATACATCAAGGATCAGCTGGGCTGTCCTTTTGGTGGAAAACCAGAAATAATTGGTAAAAGTAGATCATGTTTGAATCATACCTGAACTAGGATTAGGATATTTTATTATTTCCTCCAGATTTATATATAACATTGTGGTGGGTTGACCTTAGCCAGCTCCCAGATGCCCACCCCGTTGCTTTCATTCCCTTCCTCAACAGGAAAGATGGGGGAAGAAAATAAGATCGGAAAGCACGTGGGTAAAAATAAATACAGTAAGATCACTTACCAATTACCATCACTAGCAAAACGGGCTTGACTTAGGACAGGTAATTTAATTTATTGTTGATTAAAATTAGAATAGGATGGTGAGAAACAAAAACAAAATTAAGAACACTTTCTTCCCAGGCTCAGCTTCACTCTTTCATTCCTAACTCCTCTGCCTCCCCATCAGCAAGTGGCAGAGGTGGTTGGGAATGAGGTGTTGCGGTCAGTCCATGACAGCTCCTCTCTGCTGCTTCTTCTTCCTCACACTTTTTCCCTGCTCCAGCATAGGTCTTTCCCATGGACTGCTGCCCTTCATGATAAACCTGCTCCAGTGTGAGCACTCCATGGGCTGCAGTGGAATCTCTGCTAGGGCACCTGAGGCACCTCCTTCTCCTCCTGCCCCTGCTCCTCCTCATCCTCCTCCTTTCACTTTGGTATCAGCAGGGCTATTTCTCACACTTTTTTCCTCACTCCTCACTACCTGTGCAGCATTTTGCCAATTCATATCTTTGGTTCATGGGGTGTCTCCTGTTTATATGAAAAAAAAACTCTTTGATTATCTACTTCAGATTGCAAGATTTATCATGATGATGCAGGTCAATTTTTCTTCTATATAATACTATATTGTGTGGGTGCAGCAAGGTTCTGGTAGTAAAGGGCATACAGGGGTGGCTCCTGTGAGAAGATCCAGGAGCTTCCCCCATGTCTGATTGAGCCAATGCCAGCCAGCTCAAGGTGGCCCCACTACTGGACAAGGCTGAGCCCATCAGCAGTGGTGGTAGAGCCTCTGGCATAATGTATTTAAGAAGGGGGCGGAAAAAGCCCTGTGCAATAGCAACTTCAGCCAGAGAGAGGATTAGGAATGTGTGAAAACTCTGCAGACACCAAGGCCAGTGAAAAGGAGATGCAGGAGGTGCTCCAGGCACTGCAGCCTGTGGTGAAGCCCACAGTGAGGCAGGCTGTGCCCTTGCAGCCCATGGAGGTGAGCAGTGGAACAGATATCCACCTGCAGCCTGTGGAGGACCCCACATCAGAGCACATGGAAGTGCCTGAAGAAGGCTGTGACCCTGGGGGAAGCTCAGGATGAAGCAGGTTCCTGGCAGGACCTGTGGACCCAGGGGAGACCCACCGTGGAGCAGTCTGTTCCTGAAGGACAGCACCCCATGGAAGTGACCCAAGCTGAAGCAGTTCACAAAGAACTACAGCCTGTGGGAAGGACTCTCATTGGAGAAGTTCATGGAGGATTGTCACCTGTGGGAGGGACCCCATGCTGGAGCAGAGGAGGAGTGTGGGGAGTCCTCCCCTGAGGCGAAAGGAGTGGAAGAGCAACATGAACTGGCCACAATCCCCATTCCTGTCCCTCTGTGCCACTGCAGGGGAGGAGTCAGAGAAAATGGGAGTAAAGTTAAGCCCTGAAAGAAGGAGGAGTGGGAGTAAGGTGTTTTAAGATTTGGTTTTATTTCTTATTACCCTACTCTGACTTGATTGGTAATAAACTAAATTAATTTCTCCAAGTCAAGACTTTTTTTGCCTGTGACAGTAATTGCTGAGTGATCTCCTTGTCCTTATCTTGACCCACAAGCTTTTTGTTATATTTTCTCTCTCCTGTCCAGCTGAGGATGGGAGTAATAAAGCAGCTTTGGTGGGCAGCTGACCAGCTACGGTCTATCCACCACAACTACAAATGGTTAACTATGTCAAGGACTCTGCCTTTTCTCCTTTGATACCTAAAGAATTTTCTGAAATTGTGTTAACAGAAACACTAATAAAGTCTTTGCATGTTCCATTTATCTTCTGGCGCTTTTTTTTTTTTTTTTTTTTTTTTTTTTTTTTTTTTTTGACAAAAATGATGAGTGTATTCACAGCCAGTGTGCTACTGTCCACCCTCTGCCACCAAACAGTCTGTGCTCTGGACCTGCCACTCAGGTAATTTTCTTATTTATTAGAGATTGATTTATGTGAGTAAGGACAGTATGTGTGGCAGGCCGCAGGAGGCACAGGCAGCCTTGCCCTGCCCTCACCGCCACCAGTCCCCCCTCCTCAGGACCCAGGAGCCCCAAGTCAGCTTTAGCATGTCAGCAGCTCATGCCTAGACACAGTCCCAGTAGGATGAGGACCCATGTCAGTGCCTTGTCTCTGGTCCCAGCTGTCTCCTGGCAGGACCCCTATTCCCGTCTGTCTCCTTGAGGCACACAGGGCTGCTGAAAGGCCCTGCTGCCACCCCTGGCTCTGCCTGCCATGCTCAGGTTGGAGAGTGAGAGCAGGGCCCCGCCAGCACTCAGGTCATCCCAACTCCCTTCCTGGGCTCAGCCCCATCTCACCACGCTCCCTAACAAGCTGACCATGAAGGCACTGCTTTGCCTCTTGCTGAATACAAGTTCTCTTCTCTATATCAAAAGCTCCAGAAATTTATTTTGAATATTCAAAACCCAAACCCACAAACCGCTGCTTTGAAAGGCAAACTGTACAGGGCTGCAACTAATATGTTTCTGTTTGGATTGTCATATGCCTGAGGCTTTAAAGATGTTTTTGATCTTCTGCTCATTTGCTTTCCTTTGTAAATCATTCGTCAAAAGCTTTTTGTTTGTTTGGGTTTGGGGTGGTTTGGGGTTTTTTTGTCTGTTTTTTGGGTTTTTTTTTTTTTTTATAGAAGAGTAGCAAACTATGATACTGTAGTGACATGACAGATAATTACAAAAAAATAGATAAACACTACAATTCAACCAACATTTAGCTGGCGTTCCTACTTTGCCATTTTAAAGCTTCATTTTGAGTTATACCCTGTGTATGCTAGATATATTAGATATAAGTGGTGCATAGTGTAGTGAGATAATGAAGTGTTCTTTGTTCACAGAGTAACAAAGGGGCAGAAATCTACAAAACATGCACCTATATGTAGCTAAATTAAGTTACTAACACAAAGTAGAGGACTCTATCACATGATTTGGGCTGCTTGCATGCCGAGTGGCATGTGCCCAGGCTAATTAAGTGGTAAATATGGGGAGAAAGCCCTTTAACTATACTTTCAGTAGCTTCATTTTGTTAATTTTTTTGTTCTTTTGGGTTTTTTTCTCCCCTTTATACATTGTAGCACTGGAAGAGAAAAGAAAGTAGAGAAACAGGAGGAAAAAACTAACCAACCAAGCAACCAACCAAAAAAAATAGTTTATAGCGATCATTAATATAAATAACTTTCTGTAGAAGGCATATTTGAACTACTGTTTTAACATAAGTGGTTGGCTGCCTTTGTAATGGGTACTGTTTATTATACTGTTCTCTAAGAGAAGATAAATACAAAGACTATTAGAAATGAAGTGCTGACATGCAAAGCCTTGCCCAAATTATAGAGAGGCATTACTGGAATCACAGAAGTGTCTGTGATTCAAATAATATCTCTTGGTCTTGCCTTTTTTCTGCCCACTACATTAAAAGGTAAAGGTGGGGGGAGAGATTTTGTGACACTTTGTGACTTTTGACTTGAGAATAGCAGTCCTGTCTCTGTAGCTTCCCATGTTTATTGCCTGAAATATGACCAAGGAGTACGTGATTTCGAGGAAGTCGAAGAGCAATTGGAGTTGACCTGTCAACCCCCATTAAGTTCAGCACACATTGTATAACCTCTTAAGAATTAGTGACAATTAATTGCTTTATTCCCCTTCATTCTTTCACTCTTTTCTTCATATTTTGTGCAATCAATAAATACATTCAGCGACTCTAGTGGCCAACTTTATGGCCTGTAGTAATTGCATATTTCTGTTGTCTGAGCTCCAGACACAGAACACAGTTAAATGTGTAGCACAAACCTTTCTTCATATGGAAGAGAGTTAATGAATTATAGTTGCTAGAGAAAATGTAACATGTGCTGTCCACAGATACAAATTGGTTACGCTTTCTCCAAGAAACTAGTAAGGAAACTGTTGAGCATTGTTTGGGAGCAGATTCTTGATTGATAGGAATCCTTGTAGTACGTTGATTTTTGATGATGTCACTTCATACCTGCTCTTCATCCTGCACTTTCTTTTTAATTGGTCTCTGGTTTTCATAGCTTTTTGTGAACTTATATCCTATTCTGTATTATTTTGAATCAGGGAAACAACAGGCAGTTGTAATCTTCCAAGTTTTGAACGTACACAACCTGCAATCAACCATCTTTAAAAGTGAAAAAAGAAGAGGAACATTAAAAAAAACCCAAACCAAAACAAAAGCAGCCTACCCCATCCCCAAAATAGAAGATTGTTTCACTCAAGTTTCGGGGTTTTTTCTGTCACAGAAGTTGATGAAGAATGGGTGAAAAGGGGAAAGATGGAGAAATATTCAGAACACTTCAGAAACTTGTATTCCCAGCATTGAATCTGTAACAGTTTTTCCTATAGCTTTGCATTTCATATATTTCAGAGGTTGCTATAGTAATGAACTGGTTTTTTATTTAACTTGTACTGCTATAGAGCTATGATCAGTCTTGATGGTTAAAATTCATATTACTACAGGCTTGTGGGTTCAGTAATTAATACACTCTTGTTTGTAAATGTGATAATACTTATAGTGTTGGTTTATGGCTAAAAATATTTTTTACTCTATTGGTGTATTGTTTTATATTTCATCATATGTAAGTGATGTCTTGGTTATATACTTAGAATAGAGGAAGTGTAGCATTGTTTACAGTCTTACAATATAGAACACACATTTCTGGATTGCAGCATGGTCTTAATAAGAAATGTGTATTTGAACTTGATGCTCCACTATAGCTATGGAAGAAACCAGATACGACATGAATAGAACCTATTAAAATACCATTTGCAAGATACTTTCAGTATAACAACATAAAAGACAATTGATTACTTTTATTATTGTTATTATACGTATTTTTAAAAAATATGCTACTGATTTATTTCTGTTTCAATGGCAGACAATGTAAATCACTGGACAATTCACATGTACCTTTACCCTCTCCTATCAGACCTACCCAAAGCAGATCCTATAGATGCTTTCTTGTTACAGGGAATGTTTTCTTTTCTTTTCTTCTTTTCTTTTCTTTTCTTTTCTTTTCTTTTCTTTTCTTTTCTTTTCTTTTCTTTTCTTTTCTTTTCTTTTCTTTTCTTTTCTTTTCTTTTCTTTTCTTTTCTTTTCTTTTCTTTTCTTTTCTTTTCTTTTCTTTTCTTTTCTTTTTTCTTTTCTTTTCTTTTCTTTTCTTTTCTTTTTTTTTCTTTCTTTTCTTTTCTTTTTTTTTTTTCTACAGAGTGTCATAAATAATGTATATATAACACTTTAATACTCCATTACAAATCAGCCTGATTGTGGAAGCAAACTCTAATCTCTTCCTTTAATTTAAGTAAAATAAAACTGCATACAGCAGCAGCTAGACAGCTTCATTTGCCTAATGCACAGAGTAAACAACCACAGAGTTACATCAGAATTCAGGTCTTGTGGCCTCAGTCCTCGGAAGCTGTTTTAGTAAATAATAATAATAATAATAATAAATATGAAAACATAAGCATAAAGTGCTTGCTGTGTGGGTGGATTATAAATCAAGATTTTGTGTGTTTTGTTGAAACATCTACAGAAATAGCAGTCTTATGGCACTCACATTTATATAAGTGTTCTGAAAAATTCACTCATAAATAACTCTCTTAAGTATGCATATAATCTCAAAGGTGCCTTTTGTTATAAAAATAATACAGAAGTTTTATTTAAATACCATTTTCACTTTTGGAAGAAACAAAAAAAAGAAAAAAAGACTCATCTGTTAAACCTAATGTCAGCTGTGGAAAAAGTGAGGAACTCTGATCTGAGGAATGATGGTCTGCAATCATCATCACAGGATTTTTCTATAACTGATTTTTTTTAGAGCACATATATCATTAAGCTCTGAGAAAGAGCAAATGTCATGCTTTTTGTTATCTGTCTATAATAAGGCATCTTCATTAATGCTATATCTAAGAGCAGGTTGCTGGAGAGGAAGGAAAGAGAGATTTGATATTTTCCACATACAACTCAAATATCAGAACGTTTTACTTCTGGTACTCAAGTATTTGTTTATCAGAAATCATGTCAAAACTGTAGTGTTATCCTAAATTTGGATCTTTCTGTTTCATCACTTCAATTGTTGTCCCAGCTTGTCTAATGATAAGGATTTGAGGTTAGTGATTTAAAAATCAGCCAAAACATTAAAACTATTTTGAAAATGTTGTGTAATGAAATACTGCAGTTAAAATTATATGTACCATAATTGTGTATTATATTTTAATTGGCATATTTTACAGTAAGATATAACTCTTGTACAGTGTTTGATCTGAAGAATGGATGTTCCTAGGCTACTTGTTTGTAAGTCAATAAAATTCAGTTCCATTCAAACACAGATAATAGCTGAGCTGGTGATAAGTGTCATCAGCATACCGACATGCTTTACACAGTCATGCATATGGCAACAGAATTGTTTGGATGTCAAAGGCAAAATAGAACCGCCGCAGAGCATGTAGCAAAACCTGAAAATGATAAACTTCACTGCTTATAAGGATTTATTCCAAACATAAACCTTTAACCATATTTCCTGAAAGACTTCTCAGATTTCAAGTCTTTTGGTTCTGGGCATTCTGGTTGTCAAGACAATGTGTTCTTACTTATTATTTGGAATTTTGTACGATTCAGAGACCAGTCTGGTTTAATTAGAAATCACTCAAGATTTTTACTGACTTTTGTCAGGCTTCAGAGTGTGGCTGTGTTATTTCGGTTATTCCAATGTGAGATTTGAGAGGCAGCTATTCCTCTAGCTAGTATTAAATATATATATATGTGTATATATATATGTATATATGTATATATATATATATATATATGCTGCTGAGAGACAGGTGGGAAAAGCTATGACTTTGAATCTCTTAAAAGAGTAATTCCTTTGTGGTGGTAGAATAGGAACCCTGTTGGATGGGGAGCATATTCTCATGCACCAATACAATTATGTTCTGCTCAGCTCCCTGAGAAGGAATCTTTTTTAGCTTAAAATACAGAACTAATTTCACTAATAAGTAATTCAACTTATATCTTCTTATGACAACTTTTTTTTTTTTTTTTTTTCCTGAATGGAACAAGTTTTGGTTTTTTTAATTAGTTGTCCACACTTCCCTGGTGCCCTTGAAATAACAGAAACCCATTCCAATATGCATTAGCAAAAAAATTAGACATTTTGAAATATTTTTAAAATTGATTATGAACTCTTCTCACTTTTCTCATAGCTCTAAGCCCGTGCAGCATAATCAAATTATTTGAAAGTTCATTTTTCTTTAAACACATAGTGTAAAGATGGAACTAATCATTTGACTAACTCCAGTGAGATTACAAGCAAATTAATACCATGGAACACAGTAAAAAAGTTCAAAAACTCAGAAAGAGAAAACAAACTTTAAAAAATATATTTTTTCATAGCCACTTTCTAGTTCTCTAGCAATGCCATTAACAGAGACACCGAGGAATAGACTAAGGTCCTGTCTAAGGCCAAAACCAGATACAAGTGTATAGGATTGCACATCCATCTAGTGCATCCCCCTCTAATGTATTTTGTGACTGGAGACAAAAGCTTTGCAAATATGGTCTTTAACCACTGAAATCTCTTTGGTAAACCTACACTTGATCTAAATTACAAAGTACAGTTTGTAGACCTGTGTGATAGGAGTATAATTAAATCTCATATAAAAAGAAAAAATATGTATACTAGCAATAGCCTTAGGTAAAAAAAAAATGAAATTTGTTTTAATATAACTCACCCCAGTGTATTATATATATTTCAATACAGGAGATACAATGCTAGGTTAAAAAAAAAGCCAGTATAACTGTATCAAGACTATGATACTTAACAGGAAAAAAACCCATACTTAATAGGGGGAACAAACCCTGAGTTGAAATTTGTAAAGAAGCACATGACACACAAAAAAATTGTTTTGTTTTGATTTTGTTCTTATTCTGGAGCAATGGTACACAGGGATAAAGAATAATGGATTAGACAAGAAATTCTTCATCTATTTTTGGTCTCAAAGATCCTTTTTAATAAAGGCAAATCCTATACATGGAAGGCAATACAAAATCAAGTCCTTTCCACTACGCTTTTGATGTTGAATTCTTTGTAAGGAGATGCTCACTGGTTTAGTCTATATTACTAATTTTTAAAATTTTATATTAACAGCAGTATGAAAATTTTTAATTAAATTCCTTGATCATTTTCTCTTAATGTGCCTTATCTTGTTTCACATTGTAGTAATTTTGATTTATGCCAACTAGATTCCTTCTGGAGCAAGTTAAACCAGAGACTCCTTCAGAGAACATCAAATATTCTCAAGCCTGTGAGAATACATAATGGTCTGAAATAATGACCAGTCCTTCAAGTAGCTGCAAGCCACATGCCTGGTGAGGTGTTTGTTTTGGGAAAAAAAAACCAAAAAAACCCCCAAATCTATTTCTGAACTTAAACCCTCAAAATGTATGTAGCAAAGATACAGGGACCTCTGTTCCAGCTGTTTCCAAACCCTGATTTGACCATATTGCTCTGAATTTCTTGTTCACAGAATCAAAGAATGGTTGAGGTTGGAAGGAACCTCTGAAGGTCATCTAGTCCAACCATCCTGCTCAAGCAGAGCCACTTGGTGCCTAGAGTTGCCCAAGACAACATCCAGATGGCATTTGAATATCTCCAAGGACAAAGACTGCACAACCTCCCTGGGCAGCCCATGCCACAGTTTAGTCACCCTCATGGTAAAACAATTCTCCTTATATTCAGACAGAACCTCCTGTGTTTCAGTTTGTGCCCATTCTCTCTTATCACTGGGCACCACTGAAAAAAGCCTGGCTCCATTCTCCCTTCAGGTATTTGCACACATTGATGAGATCTTCCCAAGCCTTCTCTTCTGTAAGGTAAACAGTCCCAGTGTCTCATGAGTCAGTCTTTTAACAAGTAAAATAAAGCAAAGTAGTTTACAGCAACTTTATAATTCATGTGAAAGATTTATCATTATTCTGTATAGCTCAAAGTGTATATAGCCCACTAACAATTTTATTGCATTTCTCTTTTCTGCTGAAAGATCCTGATTAAACAAAATGTACACAAACTTTAAGGCAAATTCACATTTACTTTTTTTCCCCCCAAAACCCCAGAGATGTTAATTAAAAGCTTTATGGTGAAATGAGTCATCTTGTATAAAACAAGCTCTATAATCAATCTGAAGACTGTTACCAAATAAACCTTCCTTTATCCAACCAAAGGAATTTGTAAGTGGAGAGTCGGGAGAGAAAAAAAAGCTGGATAGTAAAAAATAACTGTAAAAACCAATTTCAAAACTTATCTTTTAGAACCCATTTTGAAAGAATGCCCTCAAAATGATGCTGTTCAGTGACTTACAGCATCCACTTAGTGCATTGGAAGTGCACATTCAAAAGACATTGTTTCATAAATAGTAATGACAACTCCCTTGTAGAGAAAACAAATTATTCAAACACATATTAACACTACAATCATTCACCAGTAGTAATAATGTAAATATTTAGTAGAGCCTATATTAATTAATTTCAATTAAGATAAAAATCCTTATGTCTTTTCTATCATTTTGCCATCGCCTGAGGTGAACATCCCTTCCAAAGATGGAAAAGCTATGTGATGCAATGGATGTGTTTTAGGATTGACAGGAGAAGCAAACCATGTTGAGCTTGTAGCTGCAGTGTGCTAATTTGTACAGTATTGCATATAATAACCATATTTGACTCAATGTAGCTGAGAGAAAGCTTGTTCTCATGTTGCAGTCTTGCTAAACAAGGATTTATTTTGCCTCTTTTTAAATACCTTTGAGTTAAATGGTCTTGATTCCCCAACCAGCTTGAGTACTTTTCTTCTTCATCAAAAGATATATTTCATCTCCCTTCACCATATTCTATGACAAAAAAACTCTTTCATTTCTGCTTTTGCTCATGTAATATTATTGAGATTAAGGCAAATAGGGTTGATAATAAATTTTGACTTTTCCTTGAGCTGAATGGGTCACCCTATTATACTCCTACTACTTAGCTGTGGTCCCTTCCTAAGGAGGGCGTTGACTCACAGGAAAACTTCTAGTAGATATGAGATGGTTCTGTAAAGCTGTTTACATCTTCAGCCACAATTTGCAAGATCAAGTGATTCATATGTATGAAATAATTCAGTCACTCCATAGCTGTTATCACAGTTACAGACTTTTTGCTCATTATGTTTGTACTATACCATTGTTTTTTTAAAGGTAAAAGGTTGTAAGTTGCATATTTTATTTGCTGTAACTATTTAAAAAGTCAGTTGCATGTGCATGTTGTCTATAAACATTGCTGCTATAAATTTTTCTTTATGTGGCAATGTTATTGAACAATATGTTGCTCCTTTTAATTAACCCCCACTTCTCCACTAAGACAAAGCTCCAACATAATGTTATTTTTAAAGACTAAAAAGCTTTTTTTTAAATATATATGGGTTTACTTAGAAGTGTACAATCAGCAATGTCCTAGAGAGTCCTTTACAGTGACACAAGAGCTGCACCACAAAGATTCTAACAAGTTAGTTGATCCAAATTATAAATTCCCGCATAATTATTTTTTCCCCTCCGTTGTTATATGGGGTCTACTTAGCATTGAGAATGTGAACATTTTATTATCTGAAACTACAGAAATCAAGATCACTTACAAATTTGCTTTCCAAGTTATGAGGGATGCATAGTAAGTAGGCACATGTCTCTTTTAATTTCATTTATGCCACTGAACAAAATAGAAAGTAAGAATAGTCCTATCATGTGTTTTTTGTGCTATGAAAAATACAAACGTTCTAAATTCAAGAAAAAAACCCAGCTTCTGAATAAATGGGCTTGTTTGACATTAATGGTCATGTAAGAATATCTGTTTTGAAAAAAAGCTTTCTGGAAAACAGAACAAATATGAACATGAATTACTGCTTTCTTAGTGTAATTTGTCTCTACCAGCTGAAAGTGAAAATGTCCAAATACTAGGCTTTCGTGCATTTCTGTTTTCTTCACTGGGAGACAAGAAAACAAAGATTTGGGCTGCTGAACATCTTCCTCCTCTGTCCATAAATATTTCCTGACAGGCACCTCTCCATCCTGTTGAGCAAGGAGCCAATGTCAGAATTTCCCTTTGCCTATCCTACATGTGACCAGAATTATTAATTTCTACAATATTTTGGACAGTGTATTTTTTTCATTTGTTTATAATATAATCTCTCACCTTGTAGCCTGCCAGATTATGTGCCATTATTAATATGTCAAAAAACAATGTAAAACATAATGAAAAAACTAAATGTAAATGCTTTCTTAGAATGTACGCTGGATTATTCCACCACCCCCACCCCCCACCCCTGAGGTATCTTCTTCATTTTGGAGAAGTCTTCTTTTGTGGAATATATTTGTTTTGCAAATCCACCAACAAATATTTTTCTAAACAAGTATTTTCTATCATAAATCTGTTTGGATTAATATTTTGCAGCAATATTTTTCAACAAATATACTGGAAGAATGTTAAAGTTACAGATGCAAGTACAGAAGGTTTAGGGAAGTCCGATTTCACACTCTGTATGTATATCATAATTCAATAAAGTACCCACAAATTATTTTCTTTGCAATTATGTCCTTATTCATTTGATGTAATGTCCTTCCCCTCATTACCTACAGATTCCACAGAGCAACCAAGCAATTTTTTAGTGTGGCATGTGGTGTCCTAAACTTGACGGAGGCTGCTTTTCAAAATCTCTCTCTTCTACATTTAAATAGGAGTTTATCAAAGTGAAGTGCAAAAACATTACTTTTTATGTTTCTTTTTTACCACCCTGTTCCAGTCCATAGGATACCATGCTTTGGGGAATAAATTATCCTCATCTTTTCATGTTACCCTGAGGTCAACTGACAAGACTCAAATAAGAGCATGTAGGCACTGGAAGTGTCTGATGTCATGTCTCCCCATTATCTCCTGAATTATGGATAGTATGGTAATTTGAGACATTATAAAGAAATAGGTCTATATCTTTTAAAAATATTCATCTTTCAGTGTAGTTGATGAAAAATATTGCTCCAAAATATAAATCAAAACAGTTTTATAATAGAAAATACTAGTGCAGCAAAATACTTTGGTTTACATTGTCTTTGGCATCGTGTGTCAAAAAATCTTCCTGTGTTACAGGCATTCTCAAGTCCCATGCAGTAGCCGTTTTTACATTAAACCTATATACTTGCTCTATTAAATCTCAATATCTTTCAGACACACCCTAAATTCAAAGTCTGCTAATGTGGTTGTATGCTTTGACACAGTTTTCCTGGCAGTTTTCTATGGACAGAAAGTGTAGGTTTTCTACCTTGGCCTTGACAAGACTATGTATTGCCTTATTGATCTTTATCCCTGTTCTGGAGCTGTTTGCTTTCCAACATGTAACACATGCCTGCTACTGACTCATCTGAAGATGCACTTCTTTGAGAAGGACCTCAAAATACTCAAAAGTCTCCACCAAGGCCTCATAAATATTGAGATGAGGTGTCAGCAAGACCTGCATTTTGGCTCTTAGGTTCTCCAAAGCACCTGCAAATTTGGCAACCTGTTCATGACAGAACAAGCATCTATCCCTAACTCTATTCATGACAAGCATGAGGCTGAAGCTGCCTGAATATTTTTTCTGCCCCCCCAAGACTGCTACCAGCACCTCTTGGAGAGCACTACCAAACACTGTCTAACGTCAAGGGCCTGGTAGGCTCAGAATCACAAAATCTTACCACACACACACACACACGCACACAGAGAAAATTCTGATTTTTCCCTTTGGAGCTGAGCAGGGAAGGAGTGATGGGGGAAAAAAGAGGAGGTGGTGTTAGCCATGGTTATCCCATATGTCAAGAGGCATACTGCTCCCACAGTCTATGCATCTGGTAGGGAGTGCAGATGAAACAGAGACAGTGTTTCCGATTTTGTCACAGTACTGATAATATTTTTTTTTTTTTATTTGGCTCCTTTGTAGAATGAAGGCATGAAAACATTGAACTGATGGAAGGGTGGATGTCAGTCCACAGCATCACAAGAAATGTTTCTTGTGCTTTGTGTACATCTACCTGAGCTCTTCTGTATTCAGTCTTACTGATTAGCCACTAGTGAGTAGCATTGGTATGCATTAAAACATAGCATGCCAAGGCAGCCTCCTTTACTTCTTAGGCAGAAAAATGTGGGTGCAGGACTGGGTAGACACCAATCACCCCCCTGAATAGCCATTGCCACTGTAGCACCCCATGTGGTGCAGCAGGGAGTGCTGACATGGGGCGATTTCCATCTTGGGCTGGACCTCACAACGTGAGTATGACACCTTCCCATTCCCCAGCTCCGGTGTTCTGGCACAGCATGCTCCCCCACTGGAGGGTTCCAACCCACATGGCTGGAACCAGGCTAAAAAACCAGGCAGGACCTGGTGTGAGGCCTAGTCCACAGTTTCCTTGGGAAAAGTGTCTGTGGCTCTTAATGCCTTTTCAAATACACTAGGATGAACAAAAAAACACAGGTCCTGTCGCTCCTGTCTGTATGAGAGCACCTCTCACTTGGAGGTAGCCACCACCTCATGGTCCTTATGCCAGCCATGACACACTGTGACATAGCCACCACTGCCCTGCTGCCCACTGTGACATGGCCACTACATCCCCCAGAAGGTTAGGAGACGATGGTGTCTGCTACTCTTCTTGGATCAATGTTGGTTTTATACTGCTCAAGCAGAGTTCAGTCTGAGGGTGCAGGATAGTAAATGTAGGTGTCTAAGCACTGGGGAGCATTCAAGTGCTTTATGTACTTGCCTGTGACTACTATAGCTGTCCTACAAACATACAAGAAACTGGCAGAAATAACATAAGACCTAGAAAAAGACTTGCCCTTTTGTGCCAGCCAGGTATCAGGATATGCAAGGACATGTCAAATTGCCAAAAAATACCCAAACTAACCCAACCCAACCCAAAAAAAACCACAAAAAACAACCCATCCAAAAATTCCAGTTGTGTTTCCCAGAACTGTATTCATTCTGTCTACAGAAACCTAGTACACATCTAGATATACAGAGAAGGACTCAGGTATCTGAAAATAGACTCTGCAGTACCACGTCAGGTATCGCGAGGAGTCCCACCCAAGAACAGCAGGGTCTGAACACAGGTGCTGTGCTGTAGTGGTCTGCTCTGTGGGGATGTCTCAAAAAACTCCACAGACTCCCAAATGACACCAGTTGTTTACCTGTTCATAGCTGAATGGTCTCTGTACAGAATAATTCAGGTGCTTAAAGGTAGCTGTCTAGCAGCATTTTAGATATCCTAAGGTATCCTGCCATCCCAAGATGCCGCTTCACAGATGTCCCACAGATCCTCTGTCACATATGGTAGGTCCTAAGCAGTATTGCAGGTATTTTAGGGCATTTAGAATGACTCTACACAAATATGTTTACGCATTTTAATTGCTTTGCTACCTTTAGAGATCTAAATTTAGTTCTCTACAGTGTGGTACTGAAAGACATCATGTGAAATTCAATTCTGTGCTGGAGCAGTTACCACTTGTCTGGATTATTTTAGAACTGCTGTCAGGATGATGTCAACCCAGTTCTAGAAATTCTGGGTTTCTTTTTTACTTTAGCAATAGAAATGGCCCTTTAGTTTGACAGATGGATCATTTCATCTCACAAGCTATAACTATATGAATAAATGCTGAAATACTTATTAAAATCTACATAACATATGTAAATACATGTATAGAACTACATCTTGTTGCAGTCTTATTGAGTCTTTCTTCAGAATCTCTTGAAAACATACTGACTGCCCAATTGCCCCATGAAAAATAATGTTGCAGTAGGTCAGTACATAACCTTGCAGGAAGGAAAGATTAATTTAGGGAACAACTGATTTCATTGTCATGCTCACAGTCTCATACCCACCAGCACCCCAATGGGTGCAAGCAGTCTTCCAAGCACCCAGGCATGAAGGCATCCTTATCTGTGCAGCCAGTCCAGGGCTGCTGCAATAACCCCTCCCCACGCTTCCAGGTTTCTGCTTAGGAGTGTGCTGGTTTGGGAAGTGTCTCATTGGTACCAGTCGGTTAACCTCACTATCTTGTCCCACATCTGTGAGTTGCCAGGATTTAATCACTGCCTCTATTTCAGATCTGATTGTCTTGAGAATTTGCAGGTATGCCATTTTTTTAGCCATTCATATCAATATGAAGATTGTTATTATAATTTTGCAAAGTATTAGAAGTTTCCTAGGTTTCTATTTTCCTCTATATTGTAGACAGCTTGGTAGCTATTAGCAAAAACTGAACCTTTTTGAATAGCCTTTTATGAATCAGAAGTTTTCTTCTCAAAAGTCTCCCAAGCTTCTGGTGTATTTCAGCAACATATTGTCATAAACTTCCCACTTTCCTGGCCTAGAATTACAAATAAAGATTACAGCTCAATTCCTTCTATGCAATCATTTTTGTCTTTAAATTCTAACCTAATGTTACCTTTATAAGTTATATCTCTCTGCTGGGTTCTGGTGAGCTTTATGATGTTCCTTCCCACTTTCTCATTCTCTGTCACTCACCTCACATTATCCATTTTTATTCCACACAAACTGGAAAACACTTTGAAAAGAAACAGAAGAGGCACCAGCCATTGTTAGGATAGATGCACTTTTTTGGTGCGTTGTCATCATACTTTCACTTACTGTCCTACTGCATATTTATCAAGGGCAACCTCTCTGGATAATCCAGATTAACTGGTTATAGCAAACATGGCAGCTGACATCAGGTACAGATCATCATCCAAGTTCTGCTACGAAGCATTTATAGTTGGGAGCAGCAGCTGACTGTCTCTTGAGATTAGCAGCAAAGTGATCAATGCCACATAATTAAGTTCATTTCCAAAAATCTCTGTTATGAGAAATTCAGGATGGTTGAAGAAAAGCTGTGCAAGAATTAGGCAGAAATTTTGCGTAAGTTCACCTTAGTAAGAAGAAATATTTTCTGTATGATTGTATTACAGAGCATATTTTTGACAATATTAAACATTGATATGCAATGTAAAAAACCTAAGAAGTTTGTATCATCAATCTCACATTCTGTTAGCAACAGCTGGAGAAAGAAAATATTTCATATTATGAAAAAGAATAAACTGTTGAAAGTACTTTACATTCAGACCATTAAGTGTATTTAGAAGGTTATTTCAGAACCACTTAGAATGATGATGAAAGTCTGCTGAAAAAAGCATAAGAATGAAGCCTTGAGTCTGCTTCAAGCCTCTGTATTGGTCTGGGCTGTTGTCTTCCATAGCTGCCCTGGCATGACATCCAGTTCCAGATACTGTGGTTCACATGAAGGTAAATTACAGTTGAAATGTGCTCCCAATGACTGTGTGTGCCTCTTGTGCATCTGTCTTGCCCCTGCAGCCTAAAAGAATGCCAGCAAGAAGGACACCAAAATGGGTGGTGAGGAACTGTGAGGTGATGGCAGCCCCCAAGCAAGAGATGCCCCTGTACAGGTGGGAGGTATCACTGGTGCTGAACATCAACATCTCCCCATGGGCCTGGGTTGTGGGATTTGTCCTTCCCCATGCATTTGAGCCAGCATCAAGGACCACAGTCCTGCTTCCCTGGGAAGCTGCAGGCTGGGCCCTACATCAACTCCTGGCACTGAAAAATAGTGACATGGTGGCCATGTCACAGTGGACACCAGGTCAGTTTTGGTCATATCACAGTGGAGGTCTGGGACAAGGATGGCACAGCTGTAAAAATGATGCAGGACTGGGGCAGGACTTAGTTTTGGAGGCAGGGCACACACTGGTCTTCTCCCTCCTCAGTCAGTCAGCCACTGGAGATTTTTGGAATTTCCATGGAACAGCATTGATCTGAGGAATAGGAGAGATGCACAACATACTTGCTTATAGCCTACCATGGCCTCAGAACTAGCTGCATGGTCCCTGACTCCCTTCACCTCCACATGAAGCTTTCCTTAAAATGTTTTCTAATTCACCAGCTCATCAGATGGGTCTTCTGCTTCACCCAGTCATTCTGGCGACTCCCCTTGGGCATTTTCTTATTGTCCTTATGTACATGTTCTCCTGGATTGACACTTTTTTCCTGGTTTCCCACACATGCATGCAGGGTTGCCTGAGCCTGGCAGCACCATGCAAACCCCAGAGGCTGCCTGAAACCAGGACACTGCCCCAGAAATGCTGCACAGACACCTTGTTGGTCTGGGACAGATGTGGGGCTTCCCAGTCTCCACTTTGCATGTGGCAGGAGGAGACAGGCAAGTCATGTGTGGCTTCTCAGAGATCACATGGGTATGATGGGTTCAAAATAGCCACGCATGAATGGCAGACCCATACGTGCCGTGGGCAGCACCAGAAGAGTGTCTTGCGGACGTTACCCTTGTAATGGGGGAGCAGCTCTCAGCAGGTGCCTGATGGACATGACAGCTGGACATGACAATGCATGTGTAGGCTGTGTGTCCTGCCTATGATGTGTCACTTCCAAAAAAGTTCACCGTGGAGAAAAGGATGTGGCTGTGACTTGTGATGTGAAACAGCAGCAGTGTGGCAAGCGGGCCATACCAACTTTTGTGGTCTGATAGCCAGAAAGTTCACTGGAGAGTGTCTTGATACCTATGGATGTTCCCACCATGCTGAGTACGGTAGGTGGGGTGGAAATTTTGACTCTGGCATTGCAGAGGATGCAATGAGAGAGACTACCTGCAGCCACAAGGGGTAGCATCCACATAATTCTTTGTGAAAGAGATTTTGAAATAATTTATTAAGAATAGGGATAAAAACCTTCCTCTTGGACTACTATCTGGTGGTCAAGATGCTGATAAACTCTTCTTTCTGTGATATGAGCCTCCACAATGCATGAATACTGCTTCATTTTATTATTTTAAGTGGTAAAAAGTGCATAGGCTTTTCAACCAGAACTATTTTAGGTCTGCACAATGTTCAATTTGTTACAGACTAAAATTGTTTGTGGTTTTGAATTCAATAGCATTATCAAACTGATAAAATGTCTGCTCTCTGCAAATAAGCTTCCTTGTGGTATATTGCAATTCTCAGCAAGGTCTGTCTCTGTCAATTCATACAACAAGCTCAGGTAGGCAGACTGGAACAAAATGAGTATTTTCTGAAGGTGAATTAATTTCCCTTGTGGTTAGTGGGGCAGGTATATGTGGGCAATAGAAGTTTTGCACATATCTTTTTTCCTTTAAAACTATGTCTGCAACTAGCACACATATCCCACAGAAGGAAAACTTAGTATGTTTGCTCAGTTTCAGTCGGTAAACAAGTATTTTGTACTGATAAGATTTAGCACGGAATTATGGGAGTACAGAGATTTCATAAACCAGCTTCGTTGGCTGTCAGACACCTATTTCTGTAATAAGAGATTTGGGGATCAAATGATGGTTAATGGGATTTTGTAAACAACAACAACAAAAACTAACCTGAAGTGGTTATATTCCACCCATGTAACTTGTTAGCACTTTTTCTATCCTATGTTGGCAATGTCTTTTAGACTGTTGAAGCACAATGATTTATCTTATAAAGACTTTAGTAGGAAAAAAAAATGTAGAACAGGACTGAGACAAATTTTAATGTTAGATTGAGTTATGTTTACCAACCTGCCTGTATGAAGAGAAGATGTGATGAAATTAGTCATATGCATGACATCTACAACAAAAGAAGTAGTAGAAAGTATTCTGAGTTGTAATTCTCTATCTGGGATTCAGTGCTTGCTCAAAGTGAGCATTTTCTGCTTTTAGCATGCCAGTTTAACTATTTTATGGCAGGTTTCCTGACATTCTATAGACAAATTTGCATGCATAAACTATTTAGAGACTGCTCACCTTCTAGAACATGATAGAAGTACTTTATTTTACTTTGTTGTCTATTTGAAATTGGCGGGATTTGTCTGAGATAGCAAATATGCAGGTTGCCTACACCCATTAAAACCAGTATTTGGTTCTACCTATCTGTGCATCAGCCTCTGGATCTAAGAACAGAAAAATGCTGTCATAGCACAGCTTGGATGGGCTACTACTGACCTCATGTCTAGAATCTCCCAGCTTCTTGTCATGCTAACCGTGACTTCAGCTTGAGCCCTAAAGATTACCCTTACCCCGCATTTGTTATAAATTATGCAGTTCACATTAGCTGGCTTGACTCTTACATTAGCTAGCTGAGGACTCTTAAAGCCATTTCTTAAATAAGCTTGATATAATCTTTTTTTGCTCAGGCAGCTTATTTCAGGTCTATTGGTCAATACAGAAGAAAGCAAAATGTAAGAAAAAACTCTGTAGAAGGAATTATTGTTGAAGTAATTTCTATTGAATGGAAATAGCAATACCGAAAAAGGACAAGAAAAATGGATGTAGGGTTTGGAGAGAGACAAAAGGAATAGAAAAATAGTAAAATTAAGGATTTATGCTGATGTGGGAAGAACAATGAAGGCAAGATAAAATTCATTGCAGATGTATAAGTGTACAGGTTCCAATAAAATGGCAGTACATGAGCACATTATAAGCCACATGGCAATTTAGCAATTATGCGGTTAATGAGAGATATGGAAAATAAGCATTTAAGCAAATACTGAGCAAATAACCAGTCAGGCAATTAAACGATAATATGCAATGTCTTACGGCTCCTACCTTTTCCATTACATTTAGGTAGAAAGAGCCTTAGGTTCTTTTTACATCCTAAAGTATTGAGCCTCCAATTCAGTGCTTATTAGGAACTAAATACTAAAGAAGGGAAGTAAACCTAAGATCTTTTAAAAGTAAGACTCATTTACAGTAAATTAAACAAACAGAGCTCCTAACAGCTGGTTTAGTTTAGATGAGTTCTCTCTGTAAACAAAACATTGCTGGGATTAGGATGGTGAAGCATGTGGTAGATTATGAGAAATGGTAAAATTCACATAACGGTTGTATTTTATAAACATTGTGTGCAGTACCAGAAAGCGTGATAGAAACAGAAAAAAACTGACTCAAAGGCTGAAGTCTCTCAGACTGATGTGATTGCTGTTAAAAGGCTAATGAATAGTAGCAGTGAATATGATGATAAGAGAAGTAGTTTGCACTTAACATAAAAAGACTTTCAAAACCTTCCAAAGGACTTTCTCATGTAAATACATTTCTCCTTCCGAGTTCATGTTTAGTGGCCTCGTATGCATCTGAAATATTGAAAATGTTTTATTATTAATTAATTATTAAGCCAATTAGCCTAAAAATATGACTAGCATCTTGTTCATAGAATGTTTATTTTAAATTTATTTGTGGAAGTAACTTTGGAAAACACCATATTGTCAATTAGTGACTTAATTACGTTTTTATTTGAATAATCACCTGTAAATGTTGTACCTAAAACATACATGGTATGAAAAGTATTAGAGATTTAAACTGGTAAGAGTGAAAAATCAAAATCTCCTAAGCAACTCATTTCATGTAGCATGAAGCCAGACAACATTTCTTTTAGTGGTAATATGTTGACATAATCCACTATCAATCACGCCATATGTCTGTCCTCTGGAGTTAACTTCATTAAGCCACAAATCACAGCAGACACTACAAATAACAAACCTAGGGCATATTACATTATAAAATAAGCTCTCTGTGAAAACAAATCAAACCTATGGGTGTGTGGTGTTGTCGTAATAGATGCTCCAAGTCACATGGTTTAGATAAAAATGAAAATGGTAACTCAAACTAAGTATTTTACTTAAAAATAAGTTAAACTCCTTGCATGATTACCTTTCCTGTTTTGCATGTTTCAGCTGCTAGGAAAGAACATAAAGAATAGAGATTGAATTCAAACGTATGGATTACTTGAAAATTAGGACAAAGCAGTAGAACAAAAATTATTAGCACAAAGAAGGAGGACAACTGGTGCGGGTATATACCTGAGATGGAAAATAAAGCCAGAGTCAAAGAAACATCAAATAACTGACATATAATAATTACAGCTCTCAGATTTCCCATGCTTGTTTCTGTTTCAAGGACAGGACTACTAACCCAGAGCTTAATAGTATTTAATGTTTCATTTTGTGCATGAGGATATATGCCTAGCATATTTTTGCATATATTTTGTGGCAGTGAATTCTTTGTCAAAACATTAATGTCAAAGGTCTGAAGGGCACAGAGGATTTGCTTTAATTTCAGCTGCCACTGCCCAACCATTTATTCGACTTCATAAAACTGAATCCTTAGCACAGACTAATAAAATTGTAATCTCTAGAGCAATTTTTCCCAAATTTCAAGCAAATTGTTCTAGTGAAATTTCAGCCTAGTATTTTTAAGCTCAGGTATATGGATAGGTGGAATTGAAAGAAATTTTCTTTTTAAAATATTGAAAAGATAATTCCTAAAGTTTAAGTACTCCGTTGGGGCATGATGCATCAGGAAAAGAAGCTTAAATCTGTTGCTTATAAAGATATAATCTGAGCTGATTGAAACATGAAACTAAGAGCAGCAGCAGTGCCAGAATATGCTGTGAAAAATTTCTTAAACTTAAAAATTAGTTGTGATAATCCACTGTGGCAGTAAAGCGTCTTCCTTCTGATTTTCTCAAAGTATTTCTGAATCATTAAAGAACTCCAAGGCACTTTTGCAGCCAGCATGGTACTCTGTCGTCCTCCCACAGAGGCCCAAACAAGTGTGGTTCTTGATAGGCGCAGTAACATAATTTGCAAAGCTGTACAACTGCAGTAGCACAGCCCGACAGTTATGCTGATTAGCTGGGTGTTCCAGCAGAGATAATTACCTCTATACTGATATGACTCTGCTGTACTTATTGTCATTAAGAGTTTGTTTGGCACTAGCTCAGAGTTCTGCTTAGTTGTCCATTTTATGACACAGAATTTACTCTTCATTTCTATAGTCTTTGGTCAAAACATGTGCCATAGTAGTTGAGAAGCCAAGGCCCAGGAGTGGGAAGGGTCACACTGAGGACAGGCCATAAAGGCAAGTCACCAAACCTGTGAGACTTGTACATAAGTGTACATTTCAAGTCTGTCCTGCCAGTGGTCCTAGTACTGTAGTTATGTTTGTATGTTTATCAAAACTGTATTAAAAAGATCAGTACAATAATTGATGAGAGAAGCAGAAAATGAAAGGCTACTTTTTGTGAACTGATGCTCAGGGAACCAGGAGTTATTGTCTGTAATACACACAGATTAATACTGTGGTAAGCTAATACCTTACTTGTGAACAGGTGTTTCTGAGGAGGTAAACCAATGTTATCATGTAAGTTTGAGATCAGTTTCTTAAATCTTTAACAATTACACAACTTCTTAAGGGATTGTGTCACATTTGGAAATAAGTATGTTTGTCCTCTGTTTCAAAAATATCTTCACGCACTGAGCTCCAGTGCCAAAATCATCACAACCATCATTATTCCTTCAATATAATGTCTAGATAGAAAAGGGCATAAAACCATTTTATATAAGATGTGTATTAGTTTCTTGTATTTTTTTCATTGTGTCAAGGTTTTATTTATAAATGCATAATGCTATCTAATCGTTGATGACTAATCTTTTCTAGTTAATAGTCAACATTACCTGATATAAAGAGTGTTCTGGGCTGCATTAGGAGGAGTGTTGCAGCCATATCAGGGGAGATATCCTCTTCCCCAGAGAGACATCTGGAATGCTGGGTCCGGTGCGGGGGTCCCCAGTACAAAGGAGTTATGGAGCTACTGGAAACAGACCTTGTTATACAGGCTTTCTGGCCTATTGGGAAATAAAAGCTGTAGGATCATTTCATCTTGCATGACATTTAAGTGCATGTCCCTCAGGCAAAGCTGCAGTATAAATTTCCTCATTAAAAGATACTAATGGGGATTTTTTTTGTCGGTTTGGTTGGTTTGTTTTTTTTAAATATTGGAGCACTGAGAGGCACTGACTCTTTACACCTTTTTTTACTATGTGGTCACAATCATTACATGCATATACCAAATTCCACAAAGCAAATAACAGATAAAACCAACACTTAATAAGTAAATACTTGTGTTCTATATTAAACTGTATGCATACTTACATAAAATGTACATAAAATGTATTTTCCCTCTCAAAACTAGTGCCAAAGGTTAATGTTTTAATTCTTGTAAATACGTATCAAAATAATTATGTAGGATTTACAGGAAAGATTTATTGTTGGTCTAACTGGAAAAATGAAACAGCTTTCTTTTGGCCTAGGCTAACGTTATATAGTATCTCTTTTTAAACAACCTTTATATTTTAATTGTCTCATTGACTGCTATTTAAAAACTAGAAAAGGTATAAATACACCAGATGAGTTATGCAAGGTTTCATTTGTGTACTTACTTTTAGTCGTTATGCAGTTTTGTTTTGCTATCAAATGATTAATGATAACACTTTGAATGTCTCAGATAAATATGCTGCAGAAGTAGAAAATAGTTGACTAATATTTATGCCTTATATTTACTGCACATTCAGGTAGGCAAGAAATAGAACATAGTGAGATTTTTTAATAAAAATTAAATCAGAATAGCTACTTCCTAAATTTGAACTGTTGATTTAGGTACCATTTTGAAAATCTCCCACTTGAATGGTGTAGTGACGTGATTTTGAAGACTCCAGGCACGTTTTAAAATACAGTGTCATGAAACTAAATGAATACATGAAATATGATTTCCAGTTATTAAATGTTGCTACTTTACTAAACATACTTCTCAGATGGTGATATTTGTAGCATGCCATTAAGATAGCAGTTGTGTGTGTAGGGCTGTAGGGAGAGCAGTTTCTTATTTTTCCATTGCAAAAGGGTTAGTTCTGTGTGGTGATAGCTAAGCTGGTAGAAATGAACTTTCAGTGACTGCAGGGCATCTTACTGCTTCTCCCTGCATGCCTTCCATCTCTTATGTCCTAGACTGTCAGTGGGTATTATATTACTGCTACAGCAAGTCACTGTAACATTTAAAAGACTGAGTTTCTTTCTAGTTCAAAGAGTTCATAATATAAACTAAACATTAGCTTTAGGATAGTAATTCTGATTAGGAGGAAAAGTAGGGAGAGTTTGCTAGTCAGTACAACAGAGGAGAAATTATGCAGAATATAGCTTTGATGCAAAATATGAAATTTGGAATGGGAATGTCCTTTTCGACATTTCTATGTTGAAACTATCAAACATAAGGAATTAGCAAGAGTCTGGGAAGACTAAAATAAGAAGAAAATTATGAAAGAGTAGAAACAAGTAAGAAGACAGTGCATTAAGCTCAATTTAGACCTGCACAGGTACCTTGGACTCTTAAATAAGCCGTATAATTCCTTGGCTTTCCAGCAATTATGTCAAGTAGTATGAAAATATAATGATGTTAGTTATCTGTGTTCGTATTCATTATGAATCAGTGGCGCTCAAATATCCTGAGGCTTTCTGGAATTCTTTTTAAAGAACATTCAGAGTAAATTGTGTTCAGCTACTATAAGTGTGTATAAAACAGATTTTTTTGAGGGATTGATACTAAATTTTGAAATTAATTTGATTCAATGTGACACAAGAATTATTTACTTTTTAAAAGAAAAAGAAAAATGTGTAAATATTTATAGTCATAGGATGCTATTTAATCCTTACAAACAGTTAACAGATCATGGCCTTGGGAGAAGGAATAGACATCTAATTAGCATATAGAAGATCCACTCTCTGAGTAAAGAGAGCCCCCTAGTAACAAAGACTCCTCCCCACAGAACATGCCAGTGAAAAAAGAATGCTGTACCTTTAAATGGAGACAAGCTTGTAAGAAGCAGTGAGAATTAAGTGTGACTAAATGTAATAATAAACAATTTTTCAAAGTGTATAAAATGTTTTACTGTGTGTTAAGAGGTGTGCTAGCTTTGTGGATTACCACCTAGCGCCCATCTTTGTCCAGACATACAATAAACAAGTATCTCAGCTGTGTGGATCAGCTCTTCAATGCTGTGTGAAGAACGGAGATTTGGGATAACAAATGTGTGATGAATCAGCAAATGTCTCTTCTGTTGAATAAAGATGCTTAGAGAACTACATTTTATCCACTAGTTTATAGGCAGAAGACTGCTAGATGTTTTACACAGAAAAATCAAATTTGTGATCTCTCCCCAAGGAGTTTAAAATCTAATTTTAAAAGCAACATGGTGAAGAATATCAATTAATAGTAGAGATGATTAGATAAAGCTATAAGAATTTTACAGCAAAAAAATAAAGCCAAACATGGAATTGTTAATCCAGCATGCACAGAACAATCTTTGAGAGATTGATATATGGGGCCATGCAATTAACCTGCAATGGTCTTTGTATCTAGTTATATTTCTGCTCTCCTAGCTTTTCCTCTTCTCACCTAAATATTCTATTTTCTCTGATTCCTCAAGCTTTGAGGGGAATATGGTACGAAAAATATAAAGGTTTATTCAATATCTTACCCTAATTTTATAGAACCAGAATGTACCATTTGATCAACTCTGTTGGTTACAACTGTTCTTTTAAACATTACCACCTCACAGAGATCAGAACATGAAATCTCTACGTATTTCAAATGCATAGAGGAGGGAATGGTTATGGGCCAGTTGGTATGTTGGAATATCTTATGAAATATTCTGATGTGAATTGTTACACATATATATGCACAAGAGTATGTGTACATATGCATATGTTTTATAGACTAAATAGAGAGATCACCTGTTTTGAAACTGGAAAACTGTCAGATTAAGGTTGTTTGGATAACTGTAACTTGGACCTTCAAATGCACATTTTAAAGGAAGAGAAAGGAAGTAATATGACCTTAGCACGTTTCTATTGTATTTTAAATGTTTGCCATTTTCTCCCTGTGTAAATTTATGTCACAAAAAACCGAGCTTACAGCTTGGTGTAATACTTTTGTTGTTATACCAACAGCTAGAAGAGTTGTTAATGAGAAGTAGCAACTGATTGAACAATTAGTGAAAACTAGTGCATGGGCATAAAAGGGAGTGCAAGAACAAGCAGAACTCTTAGGCAAAGGTCAGACACATATGCTGCTTTTCTTCAGTAATTGATACCTGCTGATCCGAGTGCTTACCTGCTGTACATTTATAGAACATATCTTTAGTTCAATTTCAAATATGGTTCAGGAAGACTTAACTATTAATTTTCCTTTTTTTTTTTTTTGTTTTCCTCCTCATCTCTTTGCACAGCTCAGATCTTAATAGAGCTCTTGATAGCACCTTTAGATCAAAATGGATCATAATTGATCATAAAGTATTCTAGCCAATAATCACTTAGTTCTTCAAGTCACCAAAAATCTGCAACCAGGTGTACTGAATGTTTTCCAAAAGTAGCATAAATTCTGGCTGCAAAACCTCCTTTTCTCTGATTATGCACACAAACATCTAGAGGATTACCCCAGCATTTTGAGTTCTCCAAACGCAAAAAATGCATTTTGTCTGGGTATTCTGTAAAAAAGAAACTAACAAAAAAAAGATATAATTAGTCTTAGTTATAGATACCTGGCTCACACTAGGTAACTAATGTACTCTTCATTTGTGCTTTCTTAATGATAAGGACCTCACACTGTTCACAGAGTTTAGAGTGATATCCTTCCAGTTCTCTGGAGACATTTCTGGTCATCTTTTTTGCTGCATATTGCCAAAACCAGCAGGTGTGTGTCTAGAACAATTTGTATATAAGATAGGTATCATGTTCAATCACACAGACACACACAACGATGCTGTAGGGGATGTCACAGAAGGTTTAGGTATGTTTTTTCTGGGAACATTCTGCTCAACTTGTCAGAAAACCACTGTAGGTGTTATTTCAAGCAGATAGCTATTTTTAGTATTTTCATATTAATTAAGACTCCTGTTTTTCACAATACTAAATACAGAAAAGTACTTTTACCCTGTGTTTACCCAAGAAGCACTATATATACAGCATTAGGATGGGAAAATAGAAGATTATTTCTATTGATACACATGTTGTTATGCGATCCTACAGAAATTATTTTGCTTTCCTTTAAAATGTAATTTGTTAATTAATTTCTTTTATCCTGACTTTGAGCAGATCAGGATGAACATTCCTCTGAACAAATGTTTAGCAAGTTTAAAGCTTCAGTGCTGTGCAAATCTGGATTCTAGAGATCCTAATAAGCTCTCACCTATCAAATGCATGTCTTCGGTGCAGGCTGCACCATTCTGTAAATTTTAAATATGTCAGACCAATAACTGGAAACAAAAGTTGTAACTGCACAAAGTACTAAGACTGCAAGGAGGACAAGAGCTAAAGTGCCAAATATTAGGACAAAAAAACAATTCAAGGATATCTCAGATTCTTCTCTTAAAGAGGACTTTATGGTTTCAGATTACATAGAGGGAATTTATGCAACTGGTAATTGCATATTGCTGTTATCAGATTGTTACAGAAATACTTTAAACAATTGCCTTTTTAACCTTGTACACTAGCAGCACTGAATCTTCATCTTGCCTACACCAGCTTGGTTAGTGATATGTGTGTACTACATGGTGGTACATGATCATTACACACAAGTAATAGCCCAAATATGCCAGAATAGGGCAGTATGCTATAGTAACACTTCAGAAAGGGATGATGGCATGCTAGGCAAAGGGATATTGGTGTGAAATCAGGACATACTCTTAGGTTTCTATTTTCCTCCCAAACCAGTACTGCTAAATTTTCAGAAGTCCTATTTGATTCCTGCTGTGGATATACAGATATTATACGTATATACCTGCATACATATATCCAATCATATGCAAATTTATATTAACAGAGAATTTGAAGTAAGACTTTACATACTTTGCAATTGCATGCTTTTCATTAACACAGCAACATTAGTCTACAGCAACAAATAGATTAAGCTGATCAAATGAGGTGTTTTGAAAGCTCCCACTAGGCCATTATGATGGATTGTAGCTTGGAAAGTGATGAATAATGCATAAAGGCCAACATGTTGACATGTTACTTAATTACATTTTTAATGCAACCATGATACAAGAATTTCAGAAGGCAAAGATGGACATATCTGAAACAGTATGATGGTTATCTAATTCCATATAGCAAAAAAGTCAAAGACTGAAGAAAATTCAGAATGTGACAAAAATAGTAAAAGTAAGGAATGTCACACATAGTGTGGAAAAGATAAGGGAAAATGGTACAGATAAGCATAATGATGTATTTGACAAAATACTAACAAAAAAGTACTGAGACTATGGTATGTATGATTGTCTCAGTGCTGCCCTCTTTATCACTCACCATCTACTGTGAAGGGCTCAAGTAAATTGGCACACATAAGAATGAACAAAAATTTTGAGGAATATAGTCAGCAAAGTAGCATGACATTAATTAAGATTGATTTCTGTGGTGACATCATCACTAGTATCTGAGACAGATACTTTTATAAACTTTACATTCTTCCTAAAGTTTTCAGTATATTTTCAATGAGCATAGATTATATTTTGTTAGCTAAACTTCAGGAACTGATCTTAATACCTGCCAGGGGAAGCCAGATCACAATACTATATTACAAATCAAATATAAAGAGAGATGGTTTAATAGAGACTATCGGTGTTCCTAATAGAGAAGCAGTAAGTGATCCATAAAGGGTTCACTATAGTTAATAATCTCCTACTAACCATACAAATAATATTCTACTCAGACTTTTTATAAAGATCCAGAATCTTTATTCTGAGTAAGCCTTCCACCACACATATCCATCTGGCTATGTTCATGGCACAATCAAAATAGGTCGTTTCAGTTTTTTTCCTTTCAGGGACAAGGTTTACCAATTTTCTTTGCACTTCAGTTCAAATTTTTCCTTCTATCAAAATGTCTTATGATTTCCATCAATAATGATAAATGTTAATTAATATACATATTGTATCTTGTGTTAGTCTTGCTTGTGAAAATCTATTTTCATTTTGATTGGCAAAAATATTTACTGAAGATGAAGTGTAAAGAGTTATGTAAATAATTTATAAAAGTTCATTTTATCACACTATGGAAAAACAATTTATTAATTTTAAGTGTTCATTTTGATATAATATGGATCTTTGATGTTTTAAATGCTATATCAAAAGTTACATTTCTGGAGAAGGACAAATATATATTAGTTTTCCACTTGAGCTCAAGCAGAATTGGTGTTATAGATCCTTGTGTGTTACTAAAGTAGATTTTAAAGTCCAGATTGTGCCAGTTTTCACTTGATAAGTTTATGAAAGACTTGGCATTGCAGCACTTACAAGATCAACATATTCAGTGGTTTATTTCTCTGCAATATCCCCATTAGATATTGTGATATGTAACTACCCATTGGTCTTGGGTAAACAGGATACTACTATGGAGGAAAATCATACTGAGTAGAAAAGAATGATATACAAGGTAAATTTCAATTAAAATAGCCAACTCATACTTAAAACTGCTTTTTTTGTTGTTGTAGAAAACAAAAAATATAATATGGATATAAACTACAAAGCACTGGAAAAAGAAAAGAAAAAAAAAAAAAAAGGTGGGAAAAAACCAAACAACTAATAATAAGGGAGAAGATCTAAAACCCTGTAAGGCAATATGTGAATCTGGGTTAATGATAGACAACAATAGTGAAAACAAAATTAAATGGATTAAATGCCAGAAGATCATTAATCTCAGGAGGAAAAAACTAAAAGGAAGCATAAAGAGAAATGAGGGAAGAGAATGAGTATTTTCTGTAGCAAACCCTTGAACTCTCAAGGAAGGCAGTGGAGAGGGAGGCTGAAGAATCAGTGCGTTTTCAGTGTGACAGTGTGGGTGAGGACACACTTCTGAGGAGATGTGAAATAGCACAATGTAGGAATTTATAGGCCAAACAGTGCTGATCATAGACTTTGGTGAATTAAAGAGTTACTGAATATACTGCCTCTTGAGTAGGTTAATTCCTAAAAAATATTATATTGTGGTCTGTGTTACCTGATTAAAATTAAAAAAACCAACCAAACAAACAAAAAAACCAAAAACCAACAAACTTGGTTAGAGTTTTCAAAATGTAGTAATGCAGTTATCTGTGTAATATAGAAAATATATATTAGGCTACATTAAAATGGTGTTAAGGTTTGAATTCATGACTGTTAAACTGTTAGTAACAGCATCTTTTTTATTTTTACACATTCCTTCTTGCCTTCACTGTCTTGAACTGTTTGCCTGCTTGACATCTTAGGTAATCAGATTCCCCCAAAGGCTGAGCTATGATCTGTTCTGCTTCTGTGCCTCTAACTGATCGCACTGTTTACTTCTTGTCACAAAACCTGTATACTAGAGCTCACTGTGTGAACAGTACCTTGGTGTTTGCTATAGCAGAGTATCTTGTGCAGCAAGAGTGTTTCCTTATTGACATGGGTTTATGCTGCTGTGCTTTGTTTCTAATCTGTCAGTACCAAGGGAGTAGCCACAAGTATTTACAGCAATTCATTTAGCTACAAGTGATGGATAGAGCTTCATCCCTCAAATCTTACCCATGGTAACTTGAACTGTCTGAAATCATACTGGCATATGTAAGCCTTTTTGGACCATATGAACCACAAGTGGCTTAGCTGTCTCTGTACAACCATTTTAGCAATCTATTTTCTGTGAGAGAGTATATCCATACTGTTAATTTGCCTTGCTCTGCATTTCTGTTAATTGTTCTGTTAAACATCATCTGTGCTTCATTCACACTTGCTCCCTACAAGACTTTTTTTTTTTTCTGGAACAAATTACCTGTCTCCCAGAGAAAACCTGGGCAAAGCTAACAGGTGGTCTGGCCCAGGACCCACCTCAGACAGGCAGTATGGAGGCCTGCTGAAATGAACTCAGGCCCGACACTAGCACAGCAGGCCTTGGGCTTTCAAAAAATGTTATCCCACACATCATGCAATAAAACGGATTAATATAATTCCATGAAAGCACCTCTCTGGCTGGCCGTTACATAGCTTTCTCAGTATTTCATAATGATTTTTATAATTTCATACTTCCATGACTGAAGAGAAACACACAAGCAGCCACCATGACTGATGGCAACAGGAGTTTTGTATGGGTGCTAGAGCAGACCAAATTTGATGCAATGGAAATTCTGTGAGTCTCTTACAATCACGGAGTAGCTGAAGCAGGAAGGCACCTCTGGAGACCACCTTGTCTAACCCCCTGCTCACAGCAGGCTCAGCTAAAGCACATTGCCCAGGACTGTATCCATCCTTGGAGACTCCACAATGTCTCTGGGGAACCAGTTCTAGTGTGCAACCACCCTATCACTGACAAAAGCCCCACTGAGGACTATTCTGCTCCAGGCTGAAGAGTCTCAGATGTCACAGCCTCCCCTTGTACATCAGATGTGCCAACCTCTCAGTCATCTTAGTGGCCCTTTGCTGGATTCACTGCAGTTATACCCCCATGCACTCCCTGCAGTCCTAAATCTGGAGAGCTGCATCCTCCCTCAGGAGCTCAGCTGAGCCAAGGTTTCTGGCATGCTGTGTAGCTGGGGTAGTGGAAGCAGCTGCTGCTCCAAGGGTGCTGGGGACCATGCCCTGCAGGGCGTCATCATGGTTGCTGAGCACACAGTCCCATCTGCTGCTGGAGCTCCCCAGCGGTCACAGCCTCCTGAAACTATCCTCTCCCAGCAGAGGCAGGTACCCTTGGAGGTATTCAAGAGTTTCCAGAGTCCTCCAAAAATCCAATAAGTTGTTCCCAGTAGGCCTAGAAAAGGGGATGAAAACTGCTGCACAAGCAGCAGAGGCTGTGGGCAGCCTTCGTTAGCTGCATCCTTCTCTAGCATGATGCAAAAAGTGTGGAGGCGTATACAGCAGTCATTTGGCCAACGTTGCATGCTTCAGTATTTTCTCATTATGCGTGTCTCTGTGTTTTTCTCTCCTCTAATTCTACTCATGTATTATGTATAACGAAATGCTCATTGAACCGAAAAAGGCAGACTCTGTAACTAGTGTTAAGGGTACATGACTCTGCTGCAATGATAATTTATTTATCTGCAGTAGAACAACAATGGAGAGAGACACAGCTACATCAGCCACAGGCTGCCAACTAATAGAATTAAACATGGAGATTTTTCTGACCAAACTACCTTGTATTTACTGTCCCCACATAATTTTTCTGTAACCAGCTAGAATTCACACATCCTAGAAATCCCACATTTCTTTGTGACAAGTCATGCTAGAAACTTTCAGCTGTCAATCTTTCCTATACATATTCTCTCTTCATGTTTGTTTTTGACGATTGTACTTGAGAGGTTTTAGATTTGTTCTGAAGGAGGAAAGAAATAAGTAGTCACATATATTTATGGAAAAATAGTATCAAGTACTGTACATAATTCTTCTAAAGTGCAAAGGTACTAAGGATTTCAGCTTAATCATAATTACGTAATTATTGGAATAATTGATAATGTAGTTATGAAGACATTCCATATGTTTTCTTAACTGACACTAAACATCATTTTATTTCAATATATTGTATTATCTATGTTTTCCTTTCTCTTTTTGAATTTTTTTTCTTTTCTGAAGAATTTTTAAGAGGTAAAATAAAGAAAAAAAGAGTGGTTTATTATGTTTTCCTCATGCACTCCGGACCTATTCCTCTTTTATAGGAAAAATAATATCTAGGAAAAATGTATTAAAACCCCTTAGCATTTCATATGTGCTGATAAGTTTTTATTGTTCCATTCTCCAGGTAACCATGTGAAATAAGTGAGTACCACTCAACTGCACAGACAGAAAGTGAAAATAATAATTTTCGGTTTATGTCGAGCTCACATTAACATAAATGGTACCAAGTTTTTGTTAATGAGAAGATGAAAATCTGTGTGTTGCAACCTCAGGCTTGTGAGTGTACTATGTGGCAAGTTTGAATGTTCAAGACTGGAATTTAAGTGCCATCATCATAGTGAAAACTGATTTCACTGTATTGTTCACTTAATGAGTTTGTGTAATGCATTTTCAAAGTGATGTGTTGAAAGGAAGAATAGGACAAAGCATAATGCCTGCCCACCCCAATAAAAGCTGAAATAATCAAGATTAATAAAATCTTTGTCTAAAAAGACTTCACTGTAATAAAAATTAATATTACAAGTTACAGGCACTAATTTACAGTTCAGAGAGCCTTCAATTTTTGACACAAGTTTGTCACTGGTGGGGTTTATTTGTTTTGTATTTTTCTCCTTAGTGTAGTTAGTATATTAGAACTCAAAACAAAGAGGATGCCTGCATAAAATCTAATTTTGACTTTTGGGAACATAAACAGGAACATCTCATTGTTTTCTCTTAAAACCAATCAGGCTTTGAGCTTGAGCAAAGCATTTATT
Organism: Falco rusticolus; assembly: GCF_015220075.1. Classification (NCBI taxonomy): domain Eukaryota; kingdom Metazoa; phylum Chordata; class Aves; order Falconiformes; family Falconidae; genus Falco; species Falco rusticolus. The sequence continues at coordinate 103,976,015 of NC_051188.1, read as the reverse complement.
AGTTTATTGTTTAGAGGCATATGGGGCATAAAAGAGTCCTGAATATATATTTTTTTTTCAAAGACCACCCTGCTGTTATCATATGTAGTACTACAGATGCAATAATATTTTTATTACTTGGAGTAGTATAAAGCAAGCAGAACTAAAATAGCCTTTATGTGGAGCTTTGAACACTACATTATACTCAGAAACAGCATATACAACAAATTTTATAGTAAATGTGTGTAGATAAGGTGAGACTATTGGTACACTGTGAATTTGGGACTGAGAACATGCAATAAATGTAAAAGAGCTACCCACTCTGTCTTCTCATGCTGTAGGTTTTTTCCTTGTGACTTTTCTGCTGGATGAGGTTACCATTATCAGACTAAGCTTAACTCTTTATTACTGCTTTACTGTCTGCTGCTCTCAAGTCTGCACACAGAGTGGCTCCTATGATCATTTCCAAAGCTTTCATCACATTTAAATAGGTTTACTTGATTAGTAGGTCTTGGGTAAGCTTTATGTCTTCCCACTTCCATACTTACTGTTTCCTTTGAGCCCTCAAAATTCACCAGAAATGTATTTTTAGTTTTGACCTTGCATCCATACATTACTCACAGCCCTCCCTGTAGCAGACACAATGGGTAAAGAATACCCAGAGGCTCAGATGCGATCTATGATCACATCTAAAGTTACACAAAACAATAGTGAACACTGCACAGAAGGGCTCTGGATGCTATGCAAAGGTTACATTTACTCAGAACAGCTTATTTTCATTCCCAGTTTCCACTAGGGGTGGTGGATCTCAGATCTCTAAATGTTTCTTAATTTACATGTGGCTATTACGTAGAGTAGTTAATTTGAAAAGAAGCATCGCTAAGCTTTGAAGTTTTGTCTTCATGCAAATATGGTGAAAGGTGATGAAAAATCTTGGTCTTCTAAACTGTCTTAGTATTTTCCAGTATTTACCTCTAAAGACATGTTGTCACCTGTTCAAATTGTTCTCATGTGGCTGGGTAGCTATGACAGTTTGCTCCACTGGAGCGTCTGCATCCAGGTGAGTAAGTGCTCTTCTCTTACTTGAAGCTTCTGAAAGTTTAAAAACTAGCTTCAAGTTCATTTTCATTTGGTACAAAATTAGAAGCAATGTAATCACATATTGTAGGTGTACTTCTTATTTTTATTAGCATAACAGTTTGAACATGGTTGTCAGGAATGTCTGAAGGATTTTCCTTCATGTTGAATGAAAAGCAATTAGTATTGCAGGAGATACATGTTGTTTTTAAGAAAATAATAGATACTTTAATTATACAGATGTTTTTACAGATATTTTACTTAATCAAAATGCTACATTTGCTTGTGTGTAAACAAATGCTTCAGAAAAGTAGCTCTGACTTCTTTAAACTAAAAAGCATAGCTGAAATTTCTCATGTTAAAAAACCCCACCATTATTTCTACATATTAATATCTTATAATTTATGGCTTTCTTTTTAAAGTTAAGATAATTTAAATAAACTGGAACATACTGTGTTGTCTTTGTGGTAGCTCTAAGATATGCTACTTATAATTATGTGCAGCTAATAATTTTTGCTTTCTTAATTTTACAACAGGCCTAAACTGTAACACTTTAAGACTTTTTTTTTTTTTTTTTTTTTTTTTTTAGTTTAAGGATGGGGAGCTCAAGCTATGCTGTCTAAAAATAGTTGTTTGTATGAACTTGTAACTTTAAAGTATTGCCTGCCTTCTCAATCTCACAAGATTTAATGTAAATATTCCTGTTGATGCAGTAGTGGTTCAATAATATCCTGAATCTGGAAAAAGCAAATTAGGCACATGATTATCTTGCCTTTTTTAAACTGTTTCATCTTCACTACCCTTATGATCTGATAAGCTCTGCTAATGCTTTCTAAAGCCTTTCTGGTGTGGAGTTAACAGGCATGTCTTTACCAGCTGTTCTGAAGCTGATCAGACCGCAACCTGAGTCCACTCCAGTCTCCTCTCATCGCTCGTTTCTCAAACATGTCACCTTGAATGAGGATAGATTGCATCAGCATTCATTATAATTAGACCAGATTTTATTAAGCTTCTTTGTGGTAGATGAGTATGTGCTTTTCAATAAAACAAGGTCACTGCAGTGTGTGTATCCAAGTACTGATTGACTGATGGTTTTATAGATGAGGTTCACACCCCTGAATAGGGAATACTGAAGGGCACAATCTGTGATGGAAGTGTCGGTCTCAGTGCTTCATTTTCCTAGAGATGCCTTTATGTTTAACTGTACACTATATTCTTTTTTGTTTCTGGTTTCGGTAGGTTTGTTAATTCATAGAAAAAGCTGCTAATTTTCATTAGCAGTGGAACAAGCCATTCACCATGGGGCCTCACTAGGTAGAACATACTTTTTCCCATGTTTACTTCTGCATCCTTGGCTTTCTGCAGTTCTTGGTGTGTAGGAAGCCCATATTTAAAAACAGAAGATGAAAGTTTGTTGCAGCACAATCAAACCAGTAGACTGCAACAAGGCTTTACCCTTGGTCAGATTCTACTGTCTGTGCTGCCTCTCCTTCCTCCAGAGATCAGACCACACCACTCCTCCTCCATCCAGCCCCCTCTCCCACAATCCTCAGGGCTATTTAACCACTCAGCAGGAAGGAGCTACACCTGCACATCATCCATGTCAATCAACCCACTGCCGTTGAGGCAAGGCCACAGCTGCATGTTATCAATCCTAATCAACCCACTGCCTTCATTCCTCTGCAACAGTTAATATATTTTGCTAACACATTGTTTTTTCTTCTTCAAAAAGTCATACTATGTTTTATCTCACTTTTTGGTACAAAGATTGGAGAACATGAGATGAGTATTAATATTCTGCTTGATTGTAACCCACTGTTAATGTACTACAGCTCTGTTGGCTTTGCTTTTACAACTGTCATGGTTTCAAGCAAGTTAGTGGAAACTATAAAAAACAATGAATGAAAATATAAATAATTCAACAGGCTGGGAACAACAAATGTGCTTTTGGAAGAGTAAGTCATTACTCACAAGTCCCTTAATGGTTTTTACTGTGGTCAAAAGTGTGCTGACAGGAATGATACAGCAGCTTTGGTGTACTTGGCCTTTCCAAAGGCTTTCAAATTTTTTCACCAATACCTCTAATAGAAATTAAGTTTGCATAGGCTAGAGGAGAAGGCTATATATTAGTAACCAGATAAAAAAAAAAAAAAAAGGGGGGGAAAATTAGGATTATGTGATTATTTTTCAGAAAACTTGTTACCAAATCAGGACTGCTATTTGGTATTATTTTTCTTCCCCTAAAGAATGGTTTGGTTAGTTTACAAATACAGTTAGCTACAGCCAATATATGGATGGAGCCACTCTGAGGTGCAGTCTCCTCTGAAATGGTGCCCAGGAAAACAAGTTCACCCCCTCACCCCTCCTGTCCCCTGGGGGAACAAGCCCCAAGTCCCCACAAGAAGAGCTGTGTGTGTGCTGTGTGTCCTGGGCAGGCTGTGGTGCAGAGCCATGGCAGGCACAGAGCAGTAGCCATCTCTGGCTCCTCCAAGCTGTGCTAGGTTCCAGGAAAGACCCTTTGTAGGCTCCTACAAAAAGATATTGCAGCATTTGTACAAAAGCCACTTTCTGGATTCTCCACACAGTCTACATGTCATCTGCTGCTGATAAGCATTGCCAGTTTTTAATCTTTCCCTGCCATTTGACTATCTGTCTGAATTGTGCTGCCATTAATTAACTCTGCCACTTTTCACCTCACTGTTGCCATTTGATTAACTTTTCCATTGCTGCCTTTTGGGTTTTGGCCTGTTTTTAATTCATTGCTGCCATTTCATTAACTCACTCTGCATTTAATTTAACTTTTGTCTTTTGATTTACTTACTGTTGCCAATGGTTTTAACCTTGTCTTACCAGGCAGCTGACTTTGTCTTCCAGCTTCTCGGCTGATTCTTAACTTTTCCTGCAGCCAGACATTTCCCTTGTTGACTTATAAAGTCTCCACCAGCTCTTTAATTATATTTCCCCCCCTTTTTTTTTGGTCTTCCTTTCTGGGTAGGGTATTTGTTTTGAGACATTTAACTTTATAACATGTTGGGTTTTTAAAAAAAAACCCTAGTGATATGCAACACATCAGGTAACAACACACATATTGTGAATGATTCAGTCGTTTTTTCCCTTTGACAATTGTCTTTGGAAATTTCTATGTTGCCATTCACACATAGGTTTGAATCTAATACTGCTCTGGGCAGGCTGTATTGCACCAAAAGAAAGTAGTCTTCAGAGCTAGAACTTTTTCCCTAAAGCATCATGAAAATATATGCTGTTTGTAAGGAAAGTTAATTAACTGGGTTTTTTTGAGATCTTAGGATATGTCTAAAGTATTCAGAGTTCTGTCTAACATATCTTTAGGATTTTAATAGATAAATTTAAAAGATATTTGCTTCATATAATACCTTAGTAGAAATGCACTCCCTTGATGTCTCTGATTATTTTTAAAACAGCTGACTCATTTCTTTGTTGTCCCATTCTCATACATCTCTTTATGTGTTCTCCCTCCCTCTTTTTTTGGGTTTGTTTTTTTTTTTTTTCTTTTCTTTTTTGGTGTTGGGGTTCGGGGGTTTTTTGCCTTAGATCGGACTGTAAATAAACAAGTAATTAATGTTTCCTTCTTTGCCACTTAGCCATTAATATGGAGTACCCTTATAATCTGTCCAGACACAAAAATAACACATAGATAGTGGAAAGGAGAAGATATTACTTTTAGCTTAGAAAGAGTTTGTGTTATGTCATCTATTCTTTAGGGAAGACTGTCATTCCAGGAACTAGCACTACATTTCAGAAGTTGAAGGATGTTTGGTGACAATTATGAACATAGGATGATTGATTATACAATTCTATATTAACCTTCTGTAGTGATTTTTGAGTCTTCCTGAGATTTCAGAGGTGATGGTGAAGAAATCCTGTTAAGAATTAATCTTTGTTATTTGTCAACCTAAACTTGCTTGGCTTACTTCCTTTAAGTTTCAATGGTTATTACTGAAGATTCTGGCTAGATCAATATCCTTTGGAGTCATGTGTGCAAGTCTTAAAACCCATGTCTTCCACACCACCACCTTCCTTTTTCTTCACATTTGCATTTTATTTCCTTATCTCTCCAGTAAAACATTTGTGGGTGTGAAAATGCCCTCCTCTGCACTGTTAGCTATCATTTGCAGTGATAGGACAAGGGGTAATGGTTTTAAACTGAAAGAGGATAGATTTAGATTAGATATTAGGAAGAAATTCTTTACTGTGAGGGTGGTGAGACACTGGAACAGGTTGCCCAGAGAAGCTGTGGATGCCCCATCCCTGGAAGTGTCCAAGGCCAGGCTGGATGGGGCTTTGAGCAACCTGCTCTAGTGGCAGGTGTCCCTGCCCATGGCAAGGTGGTTAGAACTGGATGACCTTTAAAGTCCCTTCCAACCCAAAACATTCTAAAGAAGGTGGTTAGGGACTCCAGTCCACACCCACCATGTCTGCCCTTGCTGATATTAGGAGAAGCACCCACACCCCCAGGGTGTACCTCAGATGCATCTACAGTCACAAAGGGGTTAATTTTCCTGTTCCACTGTGCTAATTAGGCATCAGGCTGCCTGATAGCACCTAGACAGTCCAAATCCCATAGTTTGCTGCCCCTTAAATTCCTTTTTCCTCTTTATCTTTTCCTAAGTTTTTGCCCTTTAACATCCTCCTGCCTTCCCAGATAAACACCTCATCATTTGTTTATTCTATTTTTATATTTATTCAGTATGTATGGCATGGTTACCCCAGTAATTACTACCTTGGATCAGCCACTCTGTGAAGCTACTGCCCCACTTTTCTATCTATGTTTCCTGTTGCTCTCATTTGTTTTGTTGCTGTCTTGTTCATGCGGTCACCGGCTACTGCTGGCCAGCTGCTGCACTCCGCTTGGCTCTCTGCAATGCCTTGTAACTTCGCATGTTGTTACCTTGCTAGTGCAGCTATAGGTCAGATCTTGGCCTTTTACACTTATTCCCTAACACTTTCCCTTCTCACAGATAATGTAAGTTAATATGAGAAGGAGCTGTGTGACCCCACCTCTCTGCCATAAAGCCTGCAGACACCTCCCATGGTCCCCTCCGTGGGCTGCAGGCTGGGGCAGGAGTCCAGCTCTCCTGGACGTTGCCTGTAGTACTGTGGTGCCATTTTGGAGTCAGACTTTTTAGGCCCTGCCATGACTCACACAGGAAACACATGACACTTAAAAGCAGTAACACAACCATGAGGTTAATTGTCTAATATTGCCATAATAGTCCAAGTAGAAAAGCCATTATTTAGGCCTGATAGCACATGACATCAGGCAGCATGATAGCAGCAGCTGGATGGTGGTACTTGCACCATTGCATGAAAGTGTACTTGAAATAAGGAGCCTTTGCAATGGAATTGGTCAAAAAATAATGACTGGCCTTTCACCAAGCTTCTGAATCCACCCATCTGACTGTTCATCTCTCTCCCTTCTCCTGGCCTATTTGAGCTATTTAATATATTCATTGTAAGTGAGACTCTGAGGAAGAAAAGCTCTGCTTGAAATAGATACAGGTCATGAACCTAGGCCTTCATTACACTGTGAGAATGTTCTTTGTGATACCAATTAATCTGGGATGAGATTTGCTCCTCCTTTTCCTTCCATTCTTTTCCAATTGTAAAAATTTTCTTCAAGCTTTTTTTTTTTTTTTTTTTGCTTTTGTTGTCAAACAGAATTGTTATTTCTGCATTTTGTAGCAGAAGAGGTGAGAGATGAGGGCATTCATCACCTTGCAATGCTTAGAGCTCAGCCTGCTAGCAGTCTGAATGTGCAATCATCTAAAACCCAGCTATAAGGAACAGTGGGTTTAATTTAGGAAAAAGGCTAAATAGCAATCAGATAACTGACCTAATTCACCTTAATCCTCAGAGCTGTGGTCCCACATTGGGAAATGGAAATTTGGATAGTTTATATGCTTTATTTAAAGAATAAGAAGTAACTCTCTCTCTATATATATATATATAAATAAATAAAAAAAAAATAAAAGGAACATGCTGCTGAACTTGAAATTACTGCATCATCACAGGAATATGTAGAATAAAACAATATGGCCAAATCAAGGAATCAAGGGAAAGACTGAAGGAGAATTATGATATTAATGAGCTGTGTGTGTATGATTAATCCATCTTATCAGAACCTCATGTTAGTATAGAATGTGGGTTTCACGTGGGGTTTATGTCATTAAATCTGAGAAGTATGTCTGAATCAACCTTACACTAAAAGATTAAAGGAATAAAGCCTTTACACTTCACTAGTGAAGATAGCCTGTTTTATACTAAACATTGTTCCTAGTGCAGGAGATGAGTCATGTGTGACTTCAGTCTGACAAAGGGAGCATACCAAGAGTTTTCTAATGAATGTGTTGTAAGGAACTGAACAAGTACAGAGAGCTCAGATGATTTTGTTTAACTAAAATGTCACTACTATTACATCGCAGTCTTTAAAAATTGCTATTACCCTACTTTATTTTTATCCAACTCTACCCATTTTGATTTTACATTTCCTCCTAAGTCTTAATTAGACAAAGTGGTTTTAGAATGGTGCTGACTTTTGACTCAGTCTCATGTCTTCCAGCAATAACTCTGAATATCACCTCTTTAAAGTCTGAGGTTCTTCTTAAATTGCATGGAACTCTTTTTGGATTCAGGATATAGCAAACTCATTATGACACCATTTTTTAAAAACAAATTAACATGAATGATGGAATCACAATGTGCTAGATAATGGCTCAAAAAAACAAAGGAGTAAAGGGTTCAAACATCATGTGCTTTGTGGTTTCAGGACCTCTCATTCCTCTGACTATAGTTCTTAGTCAATACAAGAACTGGACCAGAGTTCTGCATCCCAAAGTTGGTCTCTTATGTGGCAATTCCTAGGACTGGTGTGGTTAATGACAAGTATGGTTATTTAATGCTTTGACAAAGAAAGCAGGAACAGGCATTTCAGACATGGCTGGTAGTCAAACAACATTTTTCTCTCATGAACAATGTTGACCTTGAGAGAGGACTTCTGCTTACTCTTTTTCCAGACAGCCCTCATAGCTGTGACTAGTTCAATGATTCAGTATGCTAGAAACAGTAATAGGTTTAATCCTTATAGAGGGCAATTCTCTATCCTAAAGTCACTGTGAAGTATTTCTCTTTGGTGTGACCATAACCTAGAAAAGAGTCCCTGTTTTAGCTACAGATCACAGGTGCTCTCTATATAAACCAATTGTGAGGCTGGTTCCAACTTCCTAACTTATGTAAACAGACCACTCGCCCCTTCCTGCTGTTACGGTTACAGGCATAAGACATTTCTCTTTAAAGTAATAATGGTTCTGTCAACTGTGTAGGCTTATTTGTACGTTCTTTCAGTAATCAATTAAAGGCAAATTTGGGAAAGATGAAGCATCTTGTATATCTTCACAGTTTAATTGCCACATGTATAGTAGGAAAGATGTCATTCTCCAAAACCTCACTTGATTCTAATTATATACATTTATAGATTAAGTGACTGCTCAGGATCCAAGACCTTGTCCTTGAGTTTTGAATGGATTTATTGAACATAGTATCTGATATCAAGCTAATAACAAACCCTATTTTTAATAAATCCAGTACCTCTATGGAATAATATGGGATAAGTCAGTTAATCATTTCATCATAGTGCATAAGGTAAATGTGCAGCTATAAAGTATTAAGAGGGTCAAGACATTTTTTTTTAATGCTGAATTTGTATTAATTTACCAAAAATAATGGTCTAATCATAAAATATATATTTAGGAGCTTTCTGAAAAAAAAAAAACCAAACATTCTAGACATATTAGGGAAGATGTCCTAGAAACACAGTTATACACGTGTGAAAACAATACTTGAGACGTAACTTCTATCTTCCATGGCAATGACATTAGTCCTAGGACATGCAGTTGTTCCTACTATAATTTACCAAAAATAATGGTCTAATCATAAAATATATATTTAGGAGCTTTCTGAAAAAAAAAAAAAAACAAACATTCTAGACATATTAGGGAAGATGTCCTAGAAACACAGTTATACACGTGTGAAAACAATACTTGAGACGTAACTTCTATCTTCCATGGCAATGACATTAGTCCTAGGACATGCAGTTGTTCCTACTATGTTTGGGGAGCTGTGAAGCAGGCAACACTGCTGTTTGGAGTAACAAAAGATATTTATAAAGTTGTTTGACTTTGTATAGACATTTCTGCATAAGTTAAGTTTATACTTCAGATATCACATAATTTATTTCTTCTATCCTGGCTTATGCTTTAAACAGATATGATTTAGAAATGGGGGAACCGGTACATAGCCAAAATTAACCTGGGTTTTTTTGTAAGCTTTGAACTTTTATAATATGGCTCTTGGGCAGCCAGTAAGGGACAAAATCAGAAGTTCTTTGTTAGCATGATGAGTCAGAGCTTTATAGTGTTGCTTTAGCAAGCTGGAATCATTCCTGTCTTTACTGAAATGAAAAATCAGTTTCATCGTTTTTTTGAACTTCAGTTTAGGTAGAATTCGTGGGGTTCACAAAGATTCTTAAGTTCTGTGTTCTTCTTGAATTAACTCAACTAGTTGCATATGCTCTACAGCTTTCAAGAGTGAGCCTTGATACTCAACTCAGTGTAATTAGTGGAGTGTCTATAGGAGATGGCTTCATTGTCTTCGTACAGTTCAGAGAACCTTACAAATGAATGGCAAAAATACTGTGGATTTAGCTGATTTCATTTTTTAGTTGATGCACATGGGAACAATCCAATTGTTTTGCAAAATTTTATTTAGATCTTGTTTGTATTTTGATGTCTGTGTAATTAGATCATAATCAAATAATTGAATTTTAACATGTTTCTTATCTCAGCTCCCAGGGATTCCTACCATTGGGGTTGAAAATGAGCTATGAAATCTGTCATGCTGGTGAGAGAAGGTTCACTCCTGAGATAACAGAAAAGCTGTATGACCACTCAGTCTTAGATAGAGTGGGGTCAAAGCTGGGGATTACAGTAAAACACAATATACTGTTTGAGTGGTTTGTTATTGAAAATATTATTGCTTGTACTCTACCATATCCCTTAGAAATGGGAAGGGATTGCAAAAGTACTCACTGATTTAGCAGCTGGAGTGTTCCATATGAAGTGTTAAAATTATGTATGAGCTTACGTTGCACCAACTTTTAGGGAAATCTAAGCTGAAATCAGAGGTGTTACTGTAGCCCTGAATGGACTTAAATGTGCTCTGTGTAGTAATACTTTGAGATTTCTTCAGTACCTCCTGCACCCAGAGGGGTTTCGGGAACTGGTCATAACATCAGAGGAAAGGGGTAGGTGTTGCTAAGATTTAATTTTAATTTTTTTTGTATAGCAATTTTTAAGGTATTATTAATGAGGTTTTCCTGTATTAATTTGGCATATGAATGTCAGTATTATTGTAATTGGACTTAGAAAAACTTTTATTTTCATTAGAGTATTAAGATTTTACTTAGGCCACCAACTACTTCTTGGCTGCTTTTTGGCAATAACAAGATTTTGAGCCTAACATAGGTGAAACAAAATGAGCTTTCTAGATTTTACTCCTCATAGCTATTTTCTAAAGGCCATTGATAGGCAGGGTTCTGCTTAGAATAGGGTAAACATAGACAGAAGCTGAGATGCCTCAGCAGCATTCACCAATGACCTTTGGACTTAGATAACAGATGAGTGGAGACTTGAGAATTTGGATTTTGAACTCAGGAACCTCAATTCTCTCTTCTTCCTATTTTGTGCACTTAGGATTGCTATTGAAGCCAGCTTTTTAGTCATTCCAGGAACTGAGAATGCTTTAACCAACACCTTGGAAAACAAGTAACCTCAGTGCTTTTTCTTTATCCATTGCTATATGTTGATTAAAAATCTAAAGAGCTCTACTGAAAACTAGCAAAGTTTGCAACTCCCAGTTGGGGGTAGTTTTGCTCTCACTTAATTTGTTATTGTTTCTCGGCTATTATCAATGTTCTAAGTGTTCCAGAACAAACAAAAATTAAGTGAAAATAAATAATCTTTTCATGTGCTGAAATAGGAATTCTAATAATACCAATTGCAGAACAGAGGTTTCTCATTAGATATTAATTCCTACTTATTATTTTGCATAGAATTTATTTTTTTAAAAATCCATCTTTGTGGAATTAACCTTATTTCTAGAAAAAAAAATATTTGAGGGCACAGTGTGCACATGAAGAACACTCAGGGCATTCTGGGTGTAGTCTCCATTTCTGAAAAGTCTTTAACTACCAGAGTGTTTGTAATTGAGAAAAAAGTTGAATCACAGATACTATTTTCTGTCTTGCTTATTGGGGTCTCTATTGTTTGAAAGAGTATGATTTATAATGGTTTTTACCACTTACAAACCCATATACTTTTTCCATTGCACCATGTCATAAATTTCATTTAAGTAGATTAAACATGCACTAAAATTTTGAAGGGAGGACAGGGACCAAGAATTGTGGTAAATATAATTCATGTTTTTTACAATCAACAAAATTATATTGTTTTCTTAGCTAAAAGGATTTATATATAGGAGAAGTTTTCTTGCTCAAGGCTCAATTCTTTCTTCTATAAAGAACATTAAAAAATCAAAGTGTGTATGAGATGAGTAGTTATGTTAAGTATAAGACTTAAAATGTACCTGTGCAAAGACAATGTGATCCCAAAAAGAATTATAAAATCATTTTTGCGACTATTGAGCAACTATTGAAATAGCCATACTTAATATCTCAGATGTCTACAAAGATGATGTTTGATTAAGCATATATTAAAGATATATTTGAGAAACTTCTCATAAATAGCATTTTTAATTCCCTAATTTTTAGTATCCTTTTGAGAGAAAAAGCTTTTAAATAAAGTTAGGTCCTAAGTAAGTTCCCTGCAGTCACTGAATAAACTAACTTTTATCTGCTTAGTGTCATGAAATACTACTTTCTAATCCAACATGTCCAAGATTGCAAAGTTGTATGGCATTGCTCAATATTGTTGTCTTCATATGTCTTGTTTAAAGAGATATTAGGTAAAAAGAAGGGACAAAATGTATTATCAGCTTCTGTGCTCTGTGAAAAATGATAGACATGGAAGGGCAAGTATATCACAAAAAAAAAAAAAAAAGTCTTAATTAAAGACAATCATGAAAATGTGGTGGGAAAGATAATGGTTTCCCCTGTACAACCTCAGAAAGTACATACTGGACTCACTAGAGAAATGCCACTTGGTGACGAGATACAGAAACTGCATGCATAAAGGTCTTACCTTGTTCTGCAATTTGTCTCCCATAAAGTCCTGTGAAGTCTGTTTTCTTTCAGTACTGCTGCCTGTAATTCAGATAGGTGATGCAGAGGGTGAGGGACATGCTGAGTTGCTCTTTCTTGGGGCAGAACTTTGGCTTCCAAGAACTTCTTTACAGGATTCATAATAACTGTCATGGGCACAGCAGTTTCAAACTGCAGTATTTTCTCTGTTTCAGTATTTTTTCTTTAAATACTAAGCTTGTTCTAGATTTTTGCCCCATGTTAACACAAAGAAAGGTAAATCCTCTCTCCACAGCATCCCATGTAGGCAAACTAGAGTTACAGGAACATTGCCTTTTTCAATTTTTCTACCTTTTATAATTCCTATATGTTCTAAATATTTCTTTTCAGCTTGTGTTTTCTTCATTATTCTTTATCCATAGTTTGTTCTTATCAGTTCATCAGATTTTGACACTCTAATATCATGTTTTGTTTCCCATACGCTTGTTTTCATTTTATTCACTGTAAACATATGTCTCTCTGTCCACCTTAATGACTACTAATCTTTATATAGTTTCTATGTCTTTGTCAGGGTTATGCTTGTTGCCATTCCACGTAAATGTTTTTTTATTAGTATTACATCTTTGGTAGGTCTTGCTGCTGTTGTCAGGAGGGTTAATAAAACTGGCTAGTAGACAGAGCTCGGCATCTTTGACTTAGAGTCTGTTAGAACGCTCACATCTTATATTTTTGTCTTGGGCCTGCCCTGACTCTCTTGCAACATTTGTGCAGCTATCTACAAAGTTTTCCCATTTCCTATTCCTCCTAATATTTCTATGATATTTGGTGTTAAATATTCAATGAGTTTCATACATCCTTCCTGTCCAGAAAGAAAATTATCCTTCATGTGAAAGGTGAAAAACCATCCTGAAAACTCTATTATGGACAAAAATAAAAATTGCTCTGTATGACTCAGAGGGAATACTAACAAGCTTTTACTTGTGTGTAACTCATTGCATGGTTATTGTCCATGGCAAATTTATAAGTACATATTTAAATCCATTTCTGCATAGCACTGAACTAGATTCTCTTTTTTAAGAACGAATTCAAATTCCATTTTCATAATGGAAATTCAGTACGAAGACTATCAAACCCTATCTAATTATTTAGGTATTTTATGCGGCGTAGGGGGATTGTGGGTTAGCCCTTAAAAATCAGCTTTTGAGGATATCCGCTGCTCGCTGCAGCACAGAAAGTGAAAAGAAAATATCCACTTCTCATTGTTATAGTCTTTTTTTAATACTACTAAGCTCTTGTCTTTGCAGTGTTTGGTGCTCAGTTGTAGAGCTTATTGTGCTCCTGGGAAAAGTACTAATTTTGACAGATTTTCTGAGCTTTAGTTCAAGATAGTCCTCTCCTTAATGACAAGTGTGAATAATAATAAAAAAAATACAACACACACAAAAAAACCCCAAACAAACACAAACCCAAAAAAACCCAAAAAACCCCCAAAAACAAAACAACAAAAAAATCCAAACAAAACCCCAAAACAAAACCCCTATGTTTTTATCTACCAGTTCCTGTACTCTAGAAGGTTCTTCTAGTCTACTGTTGTACTTTAGTTTAACCATCAGTTAGCTGAGTTTCACTTTATATTCATTATTACTGGCTATTATATTCCGTTAGGTTTTCTCTTTTACCTAATCAGAGAAAACTGATTAAGTAGCCCATTTCTCAGACAATGAAAGTGAATTATTCTTCCAACCTACGACTTTTGGCTCCTAACCAGAAGGAATACTGATATTTAAAGTTTATTCACACAGAGAGGCTTTTTCAAGCTATTTCTAGATACACTTTTACACATTACAGTTTCAGACTGACTGTGATATTGGATGCATAATTTATGTCAGGTGCTCATAATCACTGTTGACTTAAGTTTAAGAAAATTCATAAATATTGCTTCACCTTATGTTTTTAATATTTTTATTTTTGCTGGTATATTAATCCTCTCTGGTGTTTACTTATTTAAAGCAGTCTTAAGAAGTGTTGATGTAAAATGAGAATCTCACATTTAATACAAGGACATTCTTAATTCATATCATAGTCTCAGGAGGTTATTTTCTCTGATTTTGAAGTTTTCTGTTTTAATCAATTCTTTTGAGGACAAAGTATTCTTCAGTTACAGAACTAATGTAGAAAATAACAACATTTGATGACCTATTTAACTTTATTGTCAAGTCCAAACCCAGTGATACTATGTATAGTTGGGATAAACCCAATATTCAGAAGAGGTTTTTTACACTGAGCTCACATGCAGAAGACAGAGCCTCTTTTAATGTATTCTAATACATTTTTATTTTCCACATCAGAGTTGCTGTTTTAAAATATTTCAAATGCCAAAATATGTGTAGCTTTCTGCAATTCCAGGTTATAAAAACATCCTTGTTCCAAATACTTTACAGCTTTAACAAAGCTAACAAAGCAATCATTACAGCAAAGAAATTTAGATATATCGAGATCAAGATAAATTATGCAGCTGTGATTAAGATAAGTTATGCAGCCATCTGCTAGCTATGCACAAATTGATAACCAGTGATTTATTTCAATTTACTAATAATCAGTTCTGAAATTTACCCCTTGTCTGGGTTAGGCTGGTGGATCTGAGCAGTGAAAATTTAACCTGAACCTCTAGTTAGTATGAAACACTTCACTGCTTTGGAAATAATTATGTTGATGTACATCACTTGAGTATCTGATCATCCTTTTGGTCCAAATCACTGGAGATGCTCCCTATCATTTATATATAATTTAAATCTTTCCTCACCACAACTCATTCCCTGGTATTTTTTCTTGTCACTGTGAGACTGTGGATCTGAGGCAAGAGTAGACACCAACTAAAAGGAGAGGTCTCACCTGCCACCCTCAGTTCCTTGTTGCTGCTGCTTCCCCAGTCCTAGCACTGGCCTTCTTGTGACCTTGTAGGTAGGTTGGTTGGCTGGTTGTTTCTGTCGTTTTCATGTGTTTTCATCCCAGCTCAGTTCAGTGTGTGGCTGCACAAAAGCTATTATTGCCATAAAGAAACAGGAAGAAGAAAAGGGGCAGTCACTCTCTTTGTGGCAGCCTCTGTGTTGTTAGATTGATCTAATGGTTCCAATGTGCCTTGAGTACGTTGGACTGAGTGGATAAAATACAAGTTCTATGAAAGCTGTGAGATAGCTTAGGTTCCTTGTGTTTTCTTGCTGTTTTTATTCAAGTAAATTCATTTGGTTTACTGCATAAATCAGAAAATATATCTTTGAGGTTTTGGTACCTAAATTTGACTTGATGATGACTTAACTGTACAATAATTCAGGAATTTGTCCAAAACAGGACAGTTTGGGTTTTCAGTTTAAACTTGAAGTCATATTCCAGTACTTAAGCACGTAACTTCAAAGACTCCACCTCTCGGTTTAGTGTGCAATGGAGGTGTTCTTTTTCATTAGTTCTTCAAACAATAGTTTTGAGCTCTCATCTTTTATCCTTTCTGTGATGTTTCTTTACAAAAATAAAAGAAATAACCATAAATGTATCAAGACCTCTGCTATGAAAACATAGCCCTGCAGGCAATGCACAAACAAGGAAGAAGAAAAAGTGATCCTTTTCCCATTGGGCTTGAAAACTGCTTCCTGCAGAAGTCAATAAATAGGTGAAAGAACACATGTGGAGTGGAGATAAATAGCAACTACAGTATTTTTTGCATATAATGAAATAATCTTGCTTTCCATCTCTGTTGTGGCAGACTGTACAGTAAAACACTGCAATTAGACAATAAACCATGCAATCAGACAATAAGCCATGCAATCTCTGTAGTTGGTATGCAGTGCACATTTTGGTGGAAGAAAACATGCTGGCACAACCACCCACTGAAAAGTGTAAGTTTTGAATTATTAAGGGTTATCTTATACAAATGTTCTTGTCAGGGTCCTGTGTGTACCAGCAGTCTCCAGTTGCCCTGACCATGCCGTAACTGTCTTTCTGTGTCACATTCTTCTGCAAGCTCTCTCCCCTGATTCCTGATGATTCCTGCTCCCCACTCCCCTGAAAGACATAAGGGCCCTGCAGGAGAAATAGAAAGGTAAATAAACCTGGATGCTGGATGGTCCCTGAGATACTCCTCAAGAGCTGCTAATTTAGAGTGCAACAAGTCACTGATTAACTCAAAGGGCCCCTCCTTTCCTGAGAGCCAGTCAGTACAGTGGTCCTATGGGTAAAGGTGTTTCCATTCTCTTCTTCTCAAAGGTACAGAATGCAGCTGGGAGTGTTGCTGAAGGGGGCTTTGTGGCTGTGATAGAAATATGGTCCAGGACTGCAGGGAGCTCAGCATGGAGGCAGGTAAGGGTAGAGTCATGATTTGGGGATGTCATGTTTACCATGGCTGTGTTGGGATTATGATCTCTAGGTGGCAGTGGTGGTGGCAGCCCCCTGCTCGGTCCCCTCCCCACCAAACTCCAAGGCAGGTTCTTGCCCCCAAGCTCTGGGTACTGCCTTCTTACAGGGAAACATAAAGTTAATGAACATACTGTGCTCCTGTGACCAGGGCAGCCCAAGGATGAGGAAGAGGTGGGGAGAGGTTGCAAAGGTGGATCACAGGGGAAGATGATTACAGGCTGGTGAGAGCAATCAAAACCTGCTGGTGTATCCATGGTGCTGGCTGTCCTTAACACTATGCGTTTTCAACTATTCAAAGTTTGTTTTTTAGGGAAAAATAAATCTACTTTTTTAATTAACAACCTTAATGAAACTGATTTGTCCACCTTTTGGAAAAGTGGCTCTTTATACATTACTCAGACTTTCTGAAGAACAGATGACTGTGTATGTTAGTAACAACAGCGATGGTCTCAGAATGAATAATTTCAGAAGAAGTGATTTTAGGATTTAGTTAGCCAGATCCTAGTGGCTTTAGATAAATCACCTACTAACTGTTTGGCTTCTAAATCATGAGACTAAATCATGAATAACAGATGTTTCATGATGCGGAGTGACTAAGAGCTAAGTACTTCTATGAGATCTGAATATTTTAGACTGTGACTGCATCCTCAGTGGCTGGGGATAGTAATAACCACCCTTCTTCCTCCTGCTCTTGAATCTTATGCTGGAGATGAGAGCGTAGTCTAGTATTGCTACCGAGGCCCTTGCTTCCAATTTTTTAATATCTCACTGTAATTCTGTTAGAGACTCCAATTTTACTCCCCACCCCTCCACTGTCACCCCCTATTCTTCAAGAAGCCTGCTTTGGAATCATAATTGGTCTTCAGCATTTTCATTTTGTTCTGCTCTGAAACAAAAGCACTGTAGATCACCTAGGAAATACCTACCATTGAAAAACATTTCCCAGCAGAACAATTCACCCTTTGTCAATAACTTCTCTCCACTGCTGTGATACATGCAAACTTTGCTTTGTTAACACAAAAAATGGCTTTCTTTTGAAAGGGAAAAAATTGCACTGGCCTACATTATTTTACTTGTCTTTCTAGGAAACTGTCAGAAGGCTAAAATCATCACTTATAATTATCTGACAATCTTTTCACAGTTCCATTCATATGGTAATAGAAATTGAATAGAGATATCTACTTAGAGGTGTGAAACACAGGGTCCTACTGAGCACTGGTTAAGCTGTAGTACTTTGATGATAACAGATGGTCAGACCTCCATGGATAAAAATTGAGGTAGGCATATTGACTTCAATTAAATATTTGTACCAGGAAGGTTTTACTCGGTATATTTTCTCATCTGAATGTTTTTTAAATTTCCAAGGCTCATTGTATTAATTCTAGTACTACTTATATTAGAGCATAGCTACTAACAGAAAGTGAGTATTTTGAGAACTATCTTGTAAATAAGTGGTATTTTAACCATGATGGTGAATACTAGCATCCAGTGACTAGAACCTCAGGATTGCCATCTCTTTTATGTAGATGTCCTATGTGTACTTCAGCTTTTGCACTGCCAGTAAGGTGGGATTCAGGCACCTGGTGTTCACAAGAATGGACGGCAGCTATATGGTCATAACTGGAGATTGATAGCAAACAAATTATAGACCCTCATGCCATAATAATAGGTATTGTCATCAAATTAAGGCAGTCAAGGTATGCAGCATGTAGTGAATTAACAGTTAAAAATGAGGAATATCAGACTAGTTTTGCATTATGTGGACAATTCTTGATTTTATACTGAATATTATACACAAAAGCAGTGTGAAAGTATTTACTGTCACACAGCAAGTGTATCTCTACTTTTCCTTTCAGTTTTATAAGCAAAAAGGATTTATTGAATATTTCTTTGAAAGTAACTCCTGTTTAATAGTAAAAGGAAACAATGGACTCTTTAGTGGTAAAAAAATTTGAACTGAAAAAATAATATCATTATTAAAATTCTAAAAAACTGAATAATGTCCAAATCTGGTAGTAGTCTCATTTAGGGCAAAATGGCAAACCTGACGTTTTAGTGTGGAAATCCTGCAATCACATATACAGTCCATTTACTTATATGTGTTTGGTAAACAATATAACATGGGTCTTTACGTAAAGTGCATTTATATATGGAGGGTCTACTGGAGCTTCATAGTTTTAGTGCATTTGTCAGATAGTTACTAAATGCAATTAAATTACTCTACCTGATAAAGCAGGCAGCAAAATTTTAATGGACGTTCGCCTTCTAAATTTTCCGCTAGAGATGAAGCTTTTTAATGGCAAACACTGTGGGCAGAAAACCTGGAGAGGAGCAATGTACCATAAAACTGGAAAGCAGCTTGTCTTGCAGCATTTGGCTTTCTGAAAATACTGCTTCATATGCATACAGAAACCCCAGAAAAGTTCTCTTTAAAATATTATGAATTAATAACATAAGTAATAACACAGGTTTTTAAAAATCTAATTTACAGACTGTTTTTACAAATTTAGCTTCCAACCATCTCCTAAACAAGTTCCTCACAGAGAAAATGGCTGCAAGATTAAGGTAGCTGGACTCATATCCAATAAGCATATGCTAATTACCATATGTTTAATAATATGCTTATTAATATATGCTCCATTCTGAGCATGTTACTCAGGGAATTTTTAGCATATGATATTTTTATCTTGTGACAGAAACATAGGTACACTGGTTATGCAGTCTTAAAATTATTTATATAATAGAAAATAAGAATTAATACAAAACTTCATTTTTATAAAATGAAGATTATAAACAGTTACAGTAATTCTTCTTGCTACTCACTGATTCGAAACTACAGTACCCAATTGTGGTTTTTTTCTCATAAATGCCACTGAAAATGGCATTTCAGACTTAAAGTCTGAAATTTTATTTAACCTTTACATAGCCTCTCAGGTCATGCCATGTCATGGTGATGTTTTGTTGCTCAGAATTCAAGGTTATAAAAAAAAATAAATTAAAAAAATGGCCACAGTAATGTGATCTGCAATACAAGATTTGTGGTTCTAACAGGTATTCTTTTCTGCCCATTTGTCAGTTTTGCCAATCTTGTCATAAGAAGGCCATATCTTATGAATTGCAATGCTATTTTTCCTCCACTTAATTCATCTCCAGGTATATGGTGCAGACATTAACTGGAGATAGGGCTCATCTAACTTTAATCCCAAATCACTTAGCTGGTAGAGAATAATACCTTAATCCCATTTTACCCTTTAGAAGGTTGACATTCCTGTTGCATCACTTGATTGCAATAAAAATACATAAGAGACAGTGGACTAACTCAGATTTCTGGAGCCAATGACTTCAGGAAAAAATTAGTTACTATCTTTTTCAGGCAGCAGGTGTCCTTTGTCATTGTTGGTTCTATGCTCAAAGGTGATTTCTGGATATGATAGCACAGCAGTACTCATCATGCATGTTGCTGGCTATCATGATTATGACATGGTTATGAAGAGGTGTATTAAAGCTAGTAAGTAGTGAGTTTTGGCAGGCCCCTGACTTTAAAATATCTGGAGAATTGGCATGTGCTTGTTGGTATCCTTGATCTTTTGGGATTTCTGAGACGTGCTTAGGCACATCTTTCTTTTCTTCACATCCTCTCCTTTTAAGATCATCAGGTGTGTCTTCTTCCTTCCAGAGCATCCAGCAATGGTTTTTCTTGGCAACAGGTCCAAAACTTCTAGAAACAGGCTTAGTCAGGACCTATCCTATTCATAATGAATCGTGCAAAAAAAGATGGAAGTGAGGCTTGTAAGGTAATTCATATACAGCTTTAGGAAAATAGGAAATATTTTATTTATTTATTTATTTGTCTTTTAGTCAGTTTTTTTATCTCCAAAGATATAGTGAAAACACTTTTCATAGCTCAAGGCTCATGAGGCTTCATTTTTAGATAATGGTGGTATCACCTTGTCTATTTCTTTTTCATCTTTTTTTTTTTTTTTAATCATTCCTAGTTAAACTTTGTGCAATGTTCGAAGAAAGCAAAACTAAATACTCACGACACTTATGGCAGCTCATTAACCTCCTCCTGAACACATTTTCTTTTTGATTTCTTCCTAGTGTTTGTGGGTATATACTGAGATTTCAAAGAGGTTTTGGCCATTCCAAAAATCTTTTTGAAACTACCACTGTTATACATGAAAGCTAATGAAGAATCCATATTGCTTGCAGTGAGAAATCTGGCAACAGTCAGAGGATGTCCACCATTATAAGAAGTGCCTGTGTAAGTGTTCGCTATGAAGTATAGTTGTTTCACATCAAAACAAGTTTGTTTTATTTTAACTATGCAGTTTCAACAAAGTATTTCCCCAATAGCGAAGTCTTTATATATCCATTCTTAAGGTCAATCATATTTGTCTTATATTCTCAGCAAACTTTTGAAAAGCTAGACACATTTTACGCACACTTTCTATGTTTCAGCTCTGTTTCTCTCCTGCAAGGTTCTTGCTTTCTTTCAGTTCACCCAAAATTATCCGTAGAACTTTGAAAACATTCTACATCAAGCGTTCCACCCCAACCACTCCTGTAGTGTATAGCATGGCTATAGGACTTGCATTCAAATGTACATGCATTGGAACTATTGGAAGAACCATCCCATATATCATTCTCTTCATAGACGTACAGAAGCCTTCTGAATTTCCACAGATTTTCTAACTTTTCCTATTGCCTGGAAAATATCCCAGGTCATCTGGGTTCAGATTGTAAGTTAGGGAGTGGTAGGAAAAAAACTGGAATGGTCTAAAAAAAAGAAGGGGGGAACTTTTTCTCAAAGCTTGCTTCAAGCAATAGTCTCCCACTGATGGTTTGAAGTGTTCATGTGGTTCAGGCAAATTTGCAAAAAATTATGTGAGGGAAAGCAAGAAAGATAAATGGAAGAGTTATCTTCTAATAAATTTATAGACATCTATTTTGGACAGAGCATGTAGGTGGTGATACAGAAAGAGGAACAAGTTTGGATAGGAAATCTGGGGACTCAGTTTTTTTCACCTCATTTGAAGGATGTCAGCTGTGGAGAGGTCAGGCAAGCAAGCATAGGAGAGAAAACACTCATCAGTGTTGCAGAACTGTGTTTCGTCTATCAGAAAGTGGAGTGAATCAGCAGCTGCCCTTGGCCTTCTCTGGTTGGAATTCACAGAGATCTCATCCATGCTATCCTGTCAGGCAGACTGTTGTGGTAGAATGGATGAGGGACAGATGGCTTTCCCACAAGTTAGGAAAGCATGCATTGTCTTACCTGAGGCAGTTCTGAATCAGTATATATTTGAGTGGTTTTACTCTGTGTTGATGGAATACAGTTTTTCTAATTTGATCTTCAGCTTGATGTCCCTGGTCATGGGATGTGTCCTCCTTCCCAGAGATAAGATGCTGTCTGTTACCATAGCTGAATTTGGCTGGGTGCTTGAAAACAGTTGGAAGGTGCCAAGACATGAATCACGTCTTCCTTATAGCCATAAGTGGAACATTCATCACATTGACTGTCACATTGCTGAAAGAATTCCCAAGACTTGTGCTCTTTCCTGGCTCGGTTAAAAATGGTGCATCTGGGGAGTCTGCAGAGCAGCATGTGGCTGCTGCCTCAGAACCCATTAAACTGCAGTGTTCTTTTCATCTTTTTACCTCCCCATAGCTTTGGTCTTTCTGGACAACTATCCCTTCATTAAACTTTTAATCTAGCAAACACATAAGATTATCATTCAATAGTATAATACTCCTACTATCCAAATGTGGGACTGTTACCTCTTGATGCAGAGTCAGGAATGAAAATAGTAATTGGGAAAGAAGTGTGTTTAAGAACGTGATTTCTGAAGTCTGGGAAATAGTTCAGTAGATGCTATTCCTTGCTGTGTTCACCTAAATGACCAGTTGTTTTCTATTTCTCGTATTAGAAAACAAGCAATTCTCCTTGCCAAAGGGAGCTGTGATGGTTGGGATAGATGTTTGAAGTTCTGTGCAGAATCATAGATGAGGAGGAAAAGACCACCTTGTGGGCCTGGCATAAAACATCTTGCAAGCTTCAGGCTATCCAGCTGTCCAGGTCAAGATAAAAGGGGTCTGGGTCATTCAGAATGAGAGCCTACTATCAAATGCGCTGCCTTTGGGACATAAAGGGGAAATTATTTATCTGGCCTTGGGGTGTTTCTTTACAAGTGAAAGGCAGCTGGCTAGTTTGGGGAACCATCTAACTGACTTTTGGCTGACTAATTCAGGGGAGATTTGGACTCAAATCACTGAAAAATTATTTCATATTAATAGCCTGGAGGTAACCCCATAGCTAAATAGCCATCTCTTTATTTTTTGATCTGCAAGTAGTGTTAAAAACAAAGTATAGGATGTGTTTGGGTTTTTTATTTTTATTTTTATTTTTTCCTAATGAAATATTTAGAGAATGAAATAATGGTTAATTAAAAAGGCAATGAAAAACAGAATGGAATTCTTTAGATTTCAGCTTTTAACAATGTTTTTCCCCACAGACCAATGGCAATATTTAAGGAAAGGAAGATTAATTATCATGAACACTATTATAAATTTTTTACCTGCGCAGAGATAAACTAAAAGAAATTGTTCTGAGTGGCAGTGTTTCACAGAGGTGAATGTTTGCACTCAAATACTTGCATCACGTGAGAACCACACATTTGTCTATTAATATGAAAGACAATAGGATTTTTCCTTTTGTAGGTGTGTTTGTTGTGGCACAGAGGTCTTATCTGGTGTATTGTAACTGGTGATTGATTTAAAACTCATTGATTTATCTCAGGTTGTCCCTAATCAGGGAGGAAAAGGGAATCCAGGAGCAGTTCAAAGCCTCCAAGTTCCCAAGTATGCTCCACTACTACTGGGAAAACTTCCAGCTAGGTATGAAGCTGTTTCCCATCCTTCCATTCCCCTGCTTTCCACAGGAAAAGACAGAAGAGGCTTGACTAAGCGGGAGAGCAGCACCACTATATGCTATGGGACATCTATTCCTCATGCAGATACTACGTCCTCTTTCTCATTTTTCAACTGCATATAAAAACAGTTGTTTAGCAGCCAATTTTGCCAGCTTATTTGTTGTGAAATGGTTTTGACTCATGTCTTCTGAGTTATTTCCTCAGCAATACATTTACCACATGCATTTTACGTGATCGTACAATTAAAGTATGAGGATCTAAAAGCAGAATACCAAAAATGTCAGCCTTTGCCCTTCTTCTCTAAAAGACATTCTGTGAAAATATACACTGCAACTGCCCCTCCAAATCAGTTTTCCACAAAGAAAACAGATCTTGCATTATTTCTGAAAATTATGATGGGGCCATTGTTTTATTTAGCCTTAACTTCAGTCTTTGAGGTGTGACAACAAGCTGTTTATGCAGAGTTCCACTTTTGTTTTCCTGGAGTTTTGGTTCATATGAAGGAAATCTATAACAGAAAACAACATACGTCAGTGCACGAGGAAATAGCGTAATCGGAACAGTTTATTGACTTTACAAAAACCGACAGTTTACTATAGGTTTCAGGCGTCTCTTTCACTTAGCTTTGTTTTTTGCATTGTGCATTTGAATAACTTGGAACATTTTTATTTTAGCTTCTCTATGACTTCTTCCAGAAGTGATTATATACAAGTATTAACAACAGAACTTTCGAATGTATGTAATTCAGATGGATTTTACCAATAAAGCAGTACACAATGCTAGTTCAATGCCAATTTTCCCTTTTAGTACACGTACGTTTATGCTGCACTGCATTAGTAAATAACCACACAACAAATGTCCTTTGTTCTCCATAAAAGAAAAATAATGACTCTGAATGAATCCAATTAAAAGACCAAGTGAATTAATTTGAGTAATTACAGCAGAAATGGCAAAAGTATGGATTGTTTACTCCATTGTCAAGTTGTTCTTTTATGCTAAAGTCTTAATTTTTACTTCTCAAGATGCAATGACTAACACAGAAATTTAAAATTATGTTTGTCATTTTTGTTCATTAAATGAACCAAAAGATAAATCTTCTAATGGCTAGTAAGTAGATGACAAAGTTCATTCAAGCAGATAAATAAAGGTAAGTCTTTAAAAAGAAAGATATCAGACTTGTCATTCAAAGAAAGGCATTTAGAAGACAAACATCAAGTATAGAACATCAAGTATGAAGATGAGTAATAACGACAGCTGATAAAGTGGGGAAAACAGTCTCTGTGCATGTTGCAAACTTGGAGGAAGTTCTTCTGAAACAGGAAAGGAGATATGTTGTTTATAGAGGATGCTAGTTCCCATGTATACCCCTCAGTGTGTGTCTGTGCACCTCACTGGGTGAAGGTGATGCTTTTTAACAGTGCCTGCCTGATCTCTCCTTCCTGGGACAGAATTCCAAGGCAGTTACATTACTGGTCTTATAATATTTTCATTTATGTAGTGGACTTTAAGAAAATAGGGTATCAAATGACAGCATGCTGATAACTGTCCTGGATTTATTCTGCAATTTGTGTGCTAAAAATAGGAAAGAAAAAAGCTGGAGAAAATGGTTTCATGCTCTAACATGGTTGCATAACTGATGTAAGATGAAATATTGCACAGGTCAAACAATAAGATCAAGAAAACCATAAGAAAGAGAGCTGTCAAAACAAAATAGAAATTAGTTACCAATGAAAAGGAACTCAAAAAAATAGGCCAGGGCCTAAGATTGATGAACCTAGTTAGCAAACCACAAAATCTAGCAAGAACTGTAAAACTACTTTGAACTTTAAGCAAGCCATCCTCATTGTACACTAATTTTAATAGAAAAACACACTGACACACCTCCTCCTCAAAAGCTACTGCTACCTGTCTCCAGAAGACCACCAGCCAAAGAACAGGCACCGTAAAAATTCATTGACTATACCTTTAAACTAAACTGAGGAAAGTTGTGACCAATGCTATTTGGTTATATATGAGATATATATATATATACCCAATGATATCGGGTAGTGGGTGAATGGGAGCATCTCAAGAAACCTAAGTGTATAAATATCAGAACATGGTAAAGATTGCTGTGCTAGCTTTGTGAATTATGACCTAGCACCCTTCTCTGCGCAGATTTGTAAAATAAACAAATACCTCAATGCTGTGTGAGATTGGGCTAATGCACACCAGGCAACGACCCCGGTTTTGAGACAAAATAACTGAGATAACTTTTTTGTCCAAATATGTTTTTTCCACAAATGTCCTGTTCCTAGCAGCTCATCATTCATGTTCTGTATTTTATGTCTGTTCAGTTGATATGAAACATCTAACTAGCTTTGCGCCTTCCTTCACTGATGGTTTTCTGGGCCCAGTGTCCTGGAAGCTGCCATATTCCTTGTGCAGCTGTGACAGAGCATCATACTACACCCACCATGGAGCTGCAGGAGCTAAAGAAAGCA
Source organism: Falco rusticolus (assembly GCF_015220075.1). Taxonomy (NCBI): domain Eukaryota; kingdom Metazoa; phylum Chordata; class Aves; order Falconiformes; family Falconidae; genus Falco; species Falco rusticolus. The sequence continues at coordinate 103,949,850 of NC_051188.1, read as the reverse complement.
AAAGATCTTGAGAACTGTTTCTGCATCTTTCCTAGTCCAGGAACAGAAAATAACTGATTGAGATACTCATCAGTTTCCTCCACACAAATAAAGATGAAGCTTTTGGAGATGAAGGCATGGACCCTAAAAGAGCCTGAAGCTGAAGTGAGAGTAGAGAAAATCCGTTGGAGTGGAGCTGTCAGAAATGAGTCAGAAGCAGAGAGTTTTTACCTCAGTGCTTGTGATTAACACATGAGTAAGTGGGTGAAGCTCTCCAGGATGCAGATGGGTCTGACTACTTTCTGTCTTTAAAAGGCATGAGGCTACACACCTCCCATTCAATTGCAGACTGAACAAATTCATGTCTTCTCAGATTCAGTCAAAAGTTCTGCAAAGAACTGCAGCAAAGAATTACTTGCAAAATGTTGCTGGGAAATTACTAGCTGTATTTTTACAGTGCCCCAAAAAAAGAACCTAAACACATCACTCTTCCCTCCTTGCAGGTCTTTCAGGTAAAAACCTGGCTATTAAAGTAGAATGGGAGTTTTGTGATCGATTTCAGTAGGATAGCATTTCAACCCTTTTTTTTTGTGTTATGAAATGTATAGATCAAACATTCTTTTCATACTTTGGCTTTGAGTCCATCTCTATCACAAACACATTTTTTTCATAGCACTTTTTACTCTGTTCAGAAAAGATATATGCTCTTGAGTGAGAGCTGCTTTTTAGCTGCTTTCCTCAAAGAGACAGCTTGAGCAATAAAGAGAAAGAATCATTTCAGTGTCTTTGTACTTGGCTAAATCGGCAATATTTCACAAATAATTCAGTGGCTAATGTGAATTAGATCACTAAGGAGCTCTTCCACTTTTTTCCAGCTCTCCAAAAAGATCCCTGCTTTTTTGAAATGCAAATTCCAGGATTCAGAGTATAAAACTAATTTATTCAGAAGTAAGTAATATAAACTATTATTTGCTAGCTACAGTGGAATATAGCCAGTAGGGCTAATATAGTTCTGGACATGGTATTTAAAAATATTTTGGAGCCCAAAATCAGAAGTGGCATATATGGAAGTTCCTAGCAGGAGAAAAGTAGTAGATCCATGAACTCATATGGAAAAAAATAGAGAGCATAGACCTTGCAGATTGAAAGAGAAAATAAATCTATTTGTAGAATCAGTGTTAGGAAAGCACCTTCTTAAACTAGTGAGCAGAGTCTGTTAAAACAGAATTTAGGGGACATTGCGTTAATTCCGTAAATAACAGTTTTAATAAATACCCATTTAGTGGGTCCATTTAAACAAAGCACATTGTGGATAACTGACTAGCTGAAAAGGGTCACATAGACATAGTCCAGCTGGCTGGACAAAAATGCACATCGCTCTCAGCTTATCTGAAGTAAAGCAAAATACACTGTCTTTGGCTTCCTTGTTACACAATAACAGGAAGATTTTGGTGGGAAAAGAATGTTGCGGGTGGGAACAGATAACTACAGAAGACAAACAAGGGGAGGGCTTGGTATTTAGGCAACTAACCAATAATGAGCTTAACTTTTGTAATATGTATGAGCTAATTATAAGAAGGCATAAAAGGTGACTGTAAAAGACAATAAAGGAAGTCTGCTGATCACTCATATTGAGTGACTGTGTCTTCCCTCCGTCGCAACAGCACATGTGACATCATATGTTTTCAAAAGGCTATAGTTGCAGTTGCTTTACAAAAATCTTGGGTTGTTCTCTTTTCTCTGCAAATGACAACAAATAAAACTATTCACTAGTCTGCCCGATGTACCCACATTGTATTGCAACTGTAGAATATCCACACAGTCCTTGGTTGCTATAACTGCAGAATATGCATCATTTGCTTTCACTGCTTTTAGTGTGCTTTTGATTGTGCTTGTTACCAAATCACTGCTCTCCACAGTAATGGGCTCAGTTCAAATGACAAAGATAAAGACTATTTAGTAATTTGATGCACCTGCTGCGTGCATTAAACTACATTGTGTTTAGTAGCGTTTAGCTGCAGTCCACACGCATTTAGAAGTATAAATTTTCCTACAGAAGTAATATCCTATTTTTTTCAATTAATTTAACAGGAACTCATTGGGAATTACAAAGAAGAATTTTTAAGTAGCTATAAAGTATTGTGTTTGTTTATTTCAAAATGTTTGTGATTGCAAAATAGTAGAATGTTCTGTGCAATTTTGAGTTATTTTTATTATACTAGATGAAGAAATACTATTCTGTACAGTAAAACATATTTGATTGTACTATAAAATGTCTTGTAGTTGCTTTTGTGTTTGGTTTGGTAAATAAAGATAACAGTAACAGTGTCTCACTAGGCATACACTGACAGGGAACAGGAGGGATGGGAACTGGCCCAAGGTGGCAGCCAGCAGCTGGGGCAAAGCAGGCACTAGCAGGGCCCTTCCCTCACCCTCCAGCCCCTGACTGATCTTCCGTTAGCCTTGGAAGTAGTGGGAAACTGAGGTATAAATATTGTCAGCAATGTTCCACTTGCACGCTTTTCAATACTTTCTTGACTTAACAACATTCAAAATTATGTCATCACAGATGATTTTTCTGACTGATTTCCCATGGATATTTTGCTCTTCTTTCCTTACAAATTTTGTTAGAAGGTTAAAAAATGATAGTAAAAATCCTAGGGTAGCCATGTAGAATATTGCAACTGTGACGACTGCATAGGAGCTGAGCAAATACATTCTCATGCTCTAAGACATAAGAAGCACAGCATAAAAGATGTAAAATAAATACTATATGATACACAAGTAGGAGGACTTCTGAATCTTTCCAGTAATCGTAATCACAAAGTTTAAAAGAAGCACTTAAAGCATTGACAAAATATATTTTACTTTCATGTATTTTAGCTGTTGATGCACCAATGCATCACAAAGGTTCATACTAGTTCACAGTATGATATTAACACTTTAGTTGTCTCAAAAGGAGCTATATCCCTGTATTTTTTCAGCAGATTTAAAAGTGCTGAAAATGCACACATTACTGAAAATACACTTAATTTTACAAAATATAATGTGTGGAATGGTAGCTGGTTTTCCAAGATAGTGTTGATTTTTCATACTAAGTCATGTGAAACCACATCCAAAACTAGAGTGATAAGAAGACATCATTTCCCTCTGTAGTGTCTTTCCAATAGCATGCTAACTAGTGAAGTTAATCGAAAAGTGGAAATCAAAATGTTGGACTCACACCCAAGTGGAGATGATTAGCTTCTTTACAAACCATGTAAATAGGTAAGAATAGGTTTATTTTATTTAAATCTAGATTTGTAAAGAATTAAAACAAGAGGAAGCAAAAGTGCCAAAGAACTTTGAAAAACAAAGTAGATTATTGATTTCACCTTTAGGAACTTGAAAAACCTTATAAAAGTGTGACTTATCAAGGTAATAGCTGATTTTGAAAATCAGGAACCTCAACTACTTTGTGCTGATGAGTTCTGAAGAGCTATCAAAGCAGAAAGTTGGCCTGGTGATTCCTTATGTTTTAGGAATCAGTTAGTAATGAAGTAAAGAAATGGAATATATTTGCCTTGTTGGAAACTAGGTTTTGGCAAAGAATCTCATTTTCTGATTGATAAATGTTTCTGAACTGATGTGTAAACAAAAACAGTCAGTAGAGCCCATGTTTATTGAATCAAGTATTAATATCTGACAGATCTCATGAAGCAATTTTTAATGTGAATGTACTGTAAATTCAAGAGATTTTTACATAGGATTTTAGATAAAAGTTATGCACCTATGAACAATATATGAGGACTATCCTTATAAAACAAGAGCACAGTATAGAAATCAGTATTTCTGGAAACTGTTTCTGAATACAGTGATTAGAATATACATCTATCTCTGCATATAAGTTCTTACTGTGATGTTGCTATAAAAAGTTGTGTATGACACTTGTTTATACAGCGGAAAAGAATTAACTGAACAAGACCAATCAGTTTACCTCATATTAGTGTTTGGCTGAAATAGGACTAAAATGTGTGGGTTTGAGAAAAGACTAGAAACCATTATTGGTGCTAAAAGAACTATGTAAGTTATTTGAAAGCTGAAAAAAAAAATATCTCTAGAGAGTTTTCAATTAGATTGGAATAATCAAAAGAAGATTGAGAAGTGATTTGATATCAGTACCAAAATATCTTCCAGAGAAAAACATTGAGTAATTTTGCTGAAGTTCAAGAGAGATACATTTAAATAAAGGGGGTGGGGGTGTGGTGGCGGGGAAGATAACTATTTTAAAATCAAAAGGAATGGAGAAATTAACCGCTGGAAGAGCCTATATATCTTTGATATCCTCAGATCAAGATATAAAACATTCTTACAAGACTGTGTCAACCTAGCAGAATTTTTAAAGACGAATATACCAAGCTCAACGCAGGAGTAACTGGATGAAAACCAAACATCCTATAGACTGCAGAAATTGAGGCTAGACACTCATAATTGTCTTGTCAATCTCTAGTTCTGTATTAAACCAACTATTTATTGATAACTCTCATCTTTGAAATGTTTTAGTTGTGCAATGAAACAGATCTTGGCACTTGGCCAAGGCCAAGAGCCCCTAAATGGCCTTCTTAAGGCTATTTTAACTACAACCAAATTGAGGATTCCCAAATCAGCTGCCAGTTTCTGTACACCTGAGAAAATAAGCAGACTAAGATTTCCAAATGACAAAAAGAGATGTAAAATACGTCAGTGTATGAAAGCCACATATTTGTGCTTGCACAAAGTATTTGCTTTCCATATTTATGAAATGCTGATCCATTTGGCTGTGAGCTCGTGATGTCTGCCAAAACTCCTGAACAGAGAAAACTGGGAACAGAATTAAAAACATGTAAATGCAAGCCATAGAAGAAATCTTAGTGGGCCAAGGTAGTTGTTGAAAGGCAATATGTAGGAGAAAATAATTTTTCTAGAAAATAAATAGGAAATTGATTCTGCTAGTCGGAGACAGTCTGATTCTTTATTTTTTGCCCCGTTTTGGGTAATCCTGGGTAGTCTGAGTAACATTAGTCATACAAACTCCTTTTAAAGGAAGAAGAAAAGAAAAAGGATACCTTTTTTTCCTTTTGTATGTGTGTTGCTATGTTCCTCTACAATTACTAATTGGCAGTATGTTCTGTTTATAGCACATATTTCTGTCTAAGCCTTGTGAGACATGAGAATTGAAAGATTTCTTTAAAATAGAGACTGCTGAATTTTAAGGGCTCAGAGGACATTACGAAAACTGTTTCAAGAGGTACCTCACATCTAACCATCTTGATAAGCCTTTTGAATCATTTATGCCTGGGCCATCATCTTGACAGTAATCTCTGTACATTTAAAAATTGCTCACATATGTGGTTCGAAGATCTATATAGGTCTATATATAGGACTTCAGCTTTGTAGTGGACTAAGGGAGTAGATTTCCTTATGAGAATTGTTTCATTTATTTTAGATGGTTGTATTTGTGAAAACAAAGTGGGCTTCAGTTCGATTTTCAGTCCTTTGGTTTCTGGTACAACAAGGAATCAGGAACTTTGAAGAGGCACAAAGCTGAAACATAATAAAATAAACAAAAGAATCTCAAGGATTGCTGAATGTAAATAAGTTTTATTTTCAGCCAGCAGCACTGTTTGCTGAGTGACTTTTCATAGTTTTGTGAGATTCTTCTCCCATCTCAAAACACTGTGACTATCCTAATTAGTTGCACCAGAATCTTGGATAATCAGCAACTGTATAGTTATTTAGAAAGCTCAGATTTTCCAAAGGAACACAATTTTCAAAGTACTTCAACTGAATATTACCAAATGATAAAGAAAATTTAAAAACTTGTATTCTAGCAGTTGTGAAAGACATCTTGTGAACACCTACTAGAGCTATAAAATGTACTCGTATTCCAAGAAATTTTTTTCATGACTCAGTCCGAGCTCTCTTTGCTCATGTTACAGATCTGTATTTTCTCATTCTTCAGTTAATAGACTTTTGGTACAAAAGGGGAAGTGATGAAGAAAGAAAGTAAATATGTTCCAGCCCAAACTGGCTTATTATCCAAGGAATTTATCTGCCATGTAGGTTTCGGTCTCTGACTTGATCAGTTAAAACAAGAACTTGAACCAAATTCTCTTACATCAAAGTGAGTACTACAAAGACAAAAGTACTACAAAGACTGGAGGAGGAATGGCTTTAAGCAGCTGAAGGAAATATAAAGCAAGTAAAAAAAAAATAATACAGCTATACAATGTAACCTGTCAGTCACAGAAGCATTTCAGTGAGTGCAAGAATGAGTGTTAGCTGGATCAATTTCTCATGCAGCTAATTCTTTTAAAAGCAAGAAACCTGTCAAAACAGAGCTTTAAAAATAAATGAGGTTTCCAAATGAACAGCAACATGGAGAATTCAAAAGACAAGTGGTGTGATATGAAAGATATGTCAAAGGTAAGCCACTGCTAAAAAAGAAAGGAAGTAAACAGATCTATAATAGTTACCATTTAGGTACACAGGAGAACAAGAAGACTGAAGTGGATGTCTCACTAACTCAGTCTGCCTCAAATCCGGATGAGAAGGCAATACAGATGTAATCATTCACAACTAAATGAATGTAGTTTCTGTAATTATTTAGCTATTATTTATACAAAGGAGGACAAGGGAAGGTGAATGCAGAGAAACAGAAGCAGTGCATTGCAAAAGTATGGTATTCCAAGTGAAATAATTTAAAGATTAGCAATATTCAGAAGGTAGCACAGTTCTTGAAGTTACTACTGATTAAATAATCCAGCACAACTTGATCAGTACAGTGCATTGAGGGGAACAAGTTAACTGGAAGACAATATAATATAGAAAAATATTGTAATGCATCTGATATTAATGTGATAATATTTCCATATGACTAAATCATGGTCTGGAGACATGGACAGGAGGAATCCAGCAATTCTTTGGTAATAGTAATAGTAATAGTAATACTAAAAGTAATAATCAATTACATTTTGAAGGGAACAATGAAGCTGTATTAGTTCAGAATCACAGAAATATAGAATGGTCAGGTTTGGAAGGGACCTCTGGAGATAATATAGTCCAACCCCCTCCTAAAGCAGGTTCACATAGAGCAGGTTGCACAGGATAATGTCCTGGCGGGTTTTGAATGTCTTCAGAGAAGGAGACTCCACAGCCTCTCTGGGCAGCCTGTTCTACTACTCCATCACCCTCAAGGTAAAGTTCTTCCTCATATTCAGATGGAACTTTCTATATTGCAGTTTGTGCCCATTGCCCCTTGTCCTGTTGCTGGGCACCACTGAAAATAGCATGGCCCCATCCTCTTGACCAGGGGTACTCAAACTATGGCCTGCAGGCTGGACCCCCAGGGTCCTCAATCCACCCCGAGTATTTACAGAACCTCCCCCCCCCCCCCCCCGGCCCCCGCCCCGCTGGGGGTGGGGAAACCAAGCAGCCGCAGATGACGGCCTGCCACTTCATCTGCATGCCGGCCCCCTGTTTAAAAAGTTTGAGGACCCCTGCTCTTGACGCTCATCCTTAAGATTTGTATACATTGGTAAGATCTCCTCTCAGTCTTCTCTCTCCAGGCTAAACAGGCCCAGCTCTCTCAGCCCTTCTTCATAAAGGAGATGCTCCAGTCCCTTAATCATCTTTGTAGCCCTCTGATGGACCCTCTCCAATAGTTCCCCGTATCTTTTGAACTGGGGAGCCCAGAACTGGACACAGCACTCCAGATGTGGCCTCACCAGGGCAGAATAGAGAGGGAGGCTCACCTCCCTCCACCTGCTGGCCACTCTTCTCCTAATGCACCCCAGGATCCCATTGGCCTTCTTGGCCACCAGGGCACACTGCTGGTCATGAGCAACCTGCTGTTCACCAGAACTCCCAGATCCTTCTCTGCAGGTCAACCCTCAGCCTATACTGGTGCATGGGGTTGTTCCTCCCTGGGTGGAGGACCTTGGCCAGGTCTTCCTGAATGGCAGCTCAGCCTTCTGTTGTATCGGCCACTTCTCCCAGTTTTGTATCATCATCAGATCTGCTGAGAGTACACTCTGTCCCTTCATCCAGGTCACCAATGAATAAATCCAAGACTGGACCCAGTACTGACTCCTGGGGAACACCATTAGCTACAGAGCTTCAGCTGGGTTCTGTGCCATTGATTACAACTCTCTGAACTCTGCCATTCAGCTAGTTCTCATTCCACCTCACTGTTCACTTTTCTAGTCCACACATCATGAGATTACATATGCGGATATTATGTGAGACAATGTCAAAAGCCTTACTGAGGTCAAGGTAGACAACAGCCACTGCTGTCCCCAATATACCTAGCCAGTCATTCCATTATAGAACGCTATCAGTTTGTCAGGCATGATTTCCCCTTAGTGAATCCATGTTGACTGTTTCTGATGACCTTCTTTTCCTCCATATGCTTTGGAATGACCTCCAGGATGAGCTGTTTCATCACTTTTCTAGGGACAGAAGTGAGGCCGACCCACCTGTAGTTTTCTGGGTTTTCTTTCTTCCCTTTTTTGAAGACACTGGCTTGCTCCATTCCTAAGGCAACTCTCCTGTTCTCCATGACCTTCGAAAAATGATGGAGTAGCTTGGCAGTAACATCTGCCAGCTCCCTCAGCACTTGTGGGTACATCCCATTGAGGCCCATGGATCTGTTGGTTTCAAGTTTACCTAAATGATCTCTAACATGATCCTTCTCAACCAAAGGAGAGTCTTCCTCTCTCCAGACTTCTCTTGACTCCACAGTTTGGGAAACTGGAAGGTTGACCTTGGCAATGAAGATTACATTCAATGACTCCACCTTTTCTGTGTCCTTTGCCACCAGGGCATCCACCTCATTCATCAGTGGGCCCACATTTTCCCTAGTCTTCCTTTTGCTGCTGATGTACTTGAAAATCCCTTCTTGTTGTCCTTTACCTCCCTCACCACATATAATTCCAAACAGAAATTAGCCTTCCTCATCATCAATTTACATATTCTGATAACATCCCTACAGTCCTCCAAAGTGGACTGTCCCTTTTTCCACATCCTGTAAACTTCTTTCTTTTGTTTCTATTTTGCCAGAAGCTCCTTTTTCATCCATGCAGGCCTCCTGCCCACTTTTCTTGATTTTTTACTCAGGGGGATGCACCTATATTAAGCATGGAGGAAGCTATGCTTGAATATTAACATTTTCTGTCCCTTCATCAGCAAAGTTCCACTGACTTGAGATTCATCTTCTTTAACCAAGTTCCTATGGTAAGATGCCATTTCTTCTCATATTGGACTCAGTATCCAAATGCTTCTAATTTTTCTTAACTTTTCATTCTTAACTTTTCATTTGAGTGGCCTTAATTTGCAGATGTAAATGACCTAGTATGTTTTCTGGTGACAAGCTCTATCCATAATTATTTCTTTTGGTTCCATAGTTGTGTACATATATTCTAGAAAATCTGCCTCTGAAGTGTGAGTTGTTAACTCATTCATATCCTAACTTGTAACACATTGCCATGAACGTGCTTTTAAAGCTTCTACATAAGCAGCAGACTTGAAAAGCAAACCATAAACCAAAGCAATCTCAATCAACCTATTCTAAAATAAGTACCTTGCAGCAAAGCTGAATTAAACAAGTAACAGTAAGATTGTAAAAAAAAAAAAAACTTAAAAATCCAAGCAGTGAAAAATAATTCTAAAACCATGCTGAAACCCAGTAGAAGCATTGAAATGCCTAAGCTATGCTTTCTTATTTCATTTGGGCTTCAGAAGTCTTTTGGTCAATGAGATTTGACAACATCCTGTGGGAAGAAAAACATACTCTTTTTTTTTTTCAGAATCAATTTTCAATCTACAAGGAAAAGCAACATATATGCCTATTTTAGTTAAAGTTCTTTCTTGAGTCCCTTTAATATTTCTACTTGCTAAAAGCTAACAGTCATTAATGTTTTCATATCTTTGCTGAAGACTAATTAAGTTTTCTGCAGCTTTGAACATAGAATAGAATCCAGATTACCAGGTTTGAGTCTAGACTTTTATTTCTTACTTTTCAAAATCTAGCAACTTAGTTTTGAAGATCTGAGTGTGCAAAAATAGAGGTCAAAGCCTCACTGAAGTATGCATATAGGTCAGGATACTAAAGAGAAAGCCAATTATGAACGGGCAAAAGAGGAGTTTCTTTATCTCTTAGACTGGAATTTCTCAAAAAACCAGTATTAAATAAAATTGCTGAACAAGAGCAAAAGGACTCTGATTCTCATTTTCTCAAGGGATGTTTTATATTGCTATGTACTGTTGCTATTACTGTTCACTATTAAAGTGGGATTAGAGTGAAACTCATTATGAACAGCTGTTGTGTTATTAAAGATCCATCTCTTTCTAAACTGCTTATGAAGTTTACCTGAAACAATCACTGAGTAAATTTCATAAACATGCCATCAGATCCTAACTAAATCAACAGGATGTCTTCTTTATAATCAGAGAAGGTGGGGCTAATTTGACTAAAATTGAACATCTATATCTCAAGTTCTCAGCCTAAGATATATTTGCAGTCAGTACAGTCTAATGCACAACTCAATATCTTAAAATAAACAGCTAAAAGAAGTTAGACAGAATTTATTTTGAAGAACCATTTATTCCCATTTACTATAAAGGGAGAATAAACACACTAAGCAGTAAATAGCTATGAAGGATACACCTAAAATTATCATAATTTTAGTAACAGTAGAGTCATAGAAATGTTGATTGAATGCTAACTGTGGAGGTCATCTACTCAAACCTCCTGTTCAAATAATTTGTTGCCCACACTAGGTCAGGTCACCTGTGGTCTAGTGAGCCTTGAAAGCCTCCAGGGATGGAGGCTCCTCATCCCCTGTGCCTAACCAGTTTCATTGTCACTCTGCTGGTAAAACAGCTTTTCTGATGTGCAGTCTGAACTTATGAAGTCACAGTGTGTGACTACTGCCCCTTGCCACTGCCATTTTGCCATGGATTTCTTTTAGCTTTTATTTTTTTGTTGTAAAACTGATTCTAATCTTTATGTATGCAAAGTTGGTCTTCCAAAGATGTTCCATCGATAAGTGATACAGAACTGTCTCCCTGAACGTTACCAAAAAAGACCTGTCTTGCAGAGTACTTATTTCCTTCAGACAAAGAAGTGTTTTGAAGTGACAGGCAATTTCTAAACCTGGGTAATTCAGATATCAAATCTATACTGAGCATTATTTTTTAAAACTTAATAGGCCAGATCCTTCAAGAACTTCACTAAAAAAGCATGACATTTGACAGGATCTTCATTCTGAAAATATTGTTCTTTTCATCTCACCAGTAAACAGTTTACTTTTTGCTTTCTTGTCACTCTATTACTTTTTTCCAGTGGTACAGGAGTTAACAAGTAGTAGTAATATACAGTAAATGCTTTAGTTTGGAGGTGTATATCACAGGCAAGTAACAAAGGTAACACATTTGATATGAGAAAAAATATTTGGAAAGCCATTATTTACTCCAGTTTCAAGTCATAAATCTATCCCTTAGAGTTTTTTGGTATATAAGGAGGAAGAATTACTCGTTACAGTTCTAGATATAGTCTGTCATTCATTCACAACAGAGGTATTACTGGCTTTTCAGCCAAAGAGCATGTATTTGTTATTTATACAGAAAAATACTTCACTATGGTAGCAATTTATAGGCAGTCCTGTAGGATTGTTTCACTGTCCTTTTTTTCTTTAGCTTGCATGAATTTCTGCTATTTAGTGTATGTGCTCTGACTCTTTTTTCAATATAATTGTGTCCTGGTTTTGGCTGGAATGGAGTTAATTTTCTTAGTAGATGGTGCAGGGCTTTGTTTTGGATTTGGTGTGAGAACAGTCTTGATAGGACACCAATGCTTTTGGTTGTTGCTGAGTGATATTTATACTAAATCAAGGACTTTTCAGTTCCTTGGGCCCTGCCAGCAAGAGGGCTGGAGGGACATGGGAAATTGGGAGGGGACACAGCCAGGACAAGTGACCCAAACTAGCCAAAGGGATATTCTATACCACAGAACATCATACTGAGTATATAAACCGGGGGAAGAAGAAGGAAGAGGGGGACATTTGGCATTGTGGTGTTTGTCTTCCTGAGTAACTGTTACACATGCTGGAGCCCGGCTTTCCTGGAGATGCCTGAACACCTGCCTGCCCAGGAGAAGTGGTGAACCAATTGCTTGATTTACTTTCCTTGTTCACAAGGCTTTTGCTTTACCTGTTAAATTGTTCTTATCTCAAACATTGAGTTTTATATTCCTTTCTGATTTTCTTCCCCATCCCTCTGGGTGAGGGGGAGTGAGCGAGCAACCACGTGGGGCTTGGCTGCCAGCCAGGATTAAACCACAACAGAATGTAAGGTACAAGGAGAGAAAGAACAGATGTGTATATTTTAAGTATTGGAGAAGTCAAATATAGATAACATAGTTCTACCATAATATAAACCATGGAAAGATTTCTGATTTAAATAATGCAGGAAAAAAATACACAGGAAATTATTCATTAAAAAAATGATAATTCTGGTTTGTTTTTGTCCATGTCCTACAGCCATGACCTCCAGGATCAGTAGTTTACTGCTGTCCATTATCATAAGTTAAAACTGGGATTTGACTAATGCATGCTCTCTTAACTTGAGCTTATAGTCACTGGTGAACTTATTTTGACCCAAAGTTTAAATAAATGCACAGTGAAGTGTAAAACTGAGGCTATAGAATGTTTAGTATAAAGAAAAATTATTTAAATAGTTTTTTAAAAATAACTGAAGTTGAGTGCCATGCTAATTAAGGTCTCAAGTACTCACTACGTATGTTGTGTCAAGTATGTAACTAGGTTAGTGGTATATGGCTTCTACAGTTCTGTTGTTAGTACAGATTATAATTAAATTTCTCAGTAAGAAATACATGCTGGACAACATTTACTTTTCATTTTTTAACAACTAAGAGACATCTGTGTTTTTAATTTCTTTCCTGATTGTGCTAAATTATTTAAAAACATTATTAAATATCACCACCAACAACAGTTAGAAAGTTAAAATTAGATTTGAAAACCATGTGTCACAAAATGCATGATTAGAAGGTTATGTCAATCATAATGTTATGGCCCGCTGTCTTATGAACAAGTAAAATCTGCCTATGACCGCATAAAATAATCCTTTCCATTAAGTTTTCTTTTGTTTGTCTCAGGAAAAGATATCAAATCTAGTGTAGCCATTCTTGCTGAAATATTTTTTTCCCTTCCATTAAAAAAAAAAAGTTGCTTTCCAAACTTCTTTCAGTGTGTGCAAGTATAGAGGTGCACTGGTGTATATTATTCAAAACAACGATAAAGAGCAGTAGACATAATTATTCCATTTAAAGGAAGCAATGTTACCAGCAGAGATGGAGGGTGGATGGTATCTTGGCTTTCTCAATCCACTGAAATAGCCAAAATTCTCAAGCTAGAAGGGGAAGAAGCATGTGACAAATTGGCACATAAGCATTCTCCATTTGAGCAAATGAGAAGTAACATCCAGAATGTGAATCCAGGAATACCATCCCTAATAGTTCCCTAGTTTCACTTCTGCTCCAGCTGCACAGCTGTGTCCATCTATTTTGAAGAGGAACCATAGGTATTAATGAAATATTTTTCCCCATAGTAAGAACTTCTGCTTCTAGCCAGTAATTGGGGAACACAGATTGTAGTCGCATCTAGATTCATTATTCAAATTCTAGTTCATTGATAACACAAGCTTTTCTGTGTCACAGATCAACAAAGCACATAGAACAGCATGGTACATTGTACAAAATGTGTTAGGAAAATTCAAAATTACAGTTCTTTTCTTTCTGTAGTCCCTTGTAGTGGTATCTGATTAATTTCCTTAGGTATTGGTTATTTCCCTCCTTAACTAAGAAAATAGCAGTAAACTCAATCTAAGCATTTAAATTTCTTCTTGACTGTTCTTAAGTACTTTTTCTATCACCAGCTAGAGTGAGTTTCTAGATGATTATAGAAATCAAAAGGCTTTATTCCCATAAATTTTCTGGGAGAGAACAAGTCAGGTTCTCATTAATCCCTCCCCCAGATAGCTGGCACAATTTCTACATTTGTTTTTTTCATTGTTATCTTCATCATATACAGACTCAAAAGTTGCAGCCCAAAAGATCAAACTTTTGCCATCCCATCATTTCATGGATGCTCCCCTCCCTTTTCCTGTAAATATTCTAGAACTATGGGATGTAAGAAAGAAATGACATGTTTAAAAAAATGCAACTCTATGATCTGTGGAATGCTCTATTACAATATGGAATGTAAATTTTTAAAAAGTTCCATAAACAGCCAATGTCTCACACGTAGTTGGCTTGTAAATGAAAATAAATCACAGGGCTTTTCAGTTCTTGCACATTTAAAAGGCTGTGTCTGCAGCCATCTAGAATTTAACACTGTTTCAATTGACAATGTCCATAAAAGTTATGGTAAAATTTGGAGAGCTAGCATTAGGAATAGAATATATTCTATAGCAAAGAGTCACTAAACATTCTATGACTGTAAGAGAGATAAGTTTCTCAAAGGAAGCGTACAAACTCTGATCTGCCCAGGAGGAGGTATGGGCACAAGGGTAGTTGTCTCTTGGAGTTGTGCTAGGAGAGCAAACCAACAGGTGAAATTGCAGTGGCACTCAGTTTTAAAGGTGTGAAGGAGTACTGGACAAACAGATAAAATGGAAGGCACCTCACAAAGAGGTTTTCAAAAGCCTTTCTTCTGTTGACTTTCATGGCATGATAGGGAGTTCTGGGAATTTTTTCCCGCATGAATTCTTGAAGTATTGTATTGGGTCTGGCTGAGCCCCATAGCAGCCCTCATAGTGCTGTGTTTGTATAGGTAGCTAGAAAGGTGCTGATAACACACCGGTGTTTTGGCTACTGCTGAGCAGTGCTTGCACAGTATCAAGGCTGTCTCTCCAACCTTCCCCCTCCCTCTCTTACCCCTAGGCTTGGGGTGGGCAACATCTTGGGAGGGGACATAGCCAGGACAGCTGATCCAAAGTGGCTGATGGGATATTACCCATACCATATGGCATCTACTCAGATATAAAAGCTGAGAGAAAGGAGGAGGAAGATGGGGGGCATTCACTATTTATGATGTTTGTCTTCCAGAGCAACTGCTATGTGTGCTAAAGCCCTGTTTGCCAGGAAGTGGCCAAACATCACCTGCTGATGGGAAGTATAGAATGACATCTTTTGTTTTTTCTTTGCTACTGTGCACAACCTTTGATATTGTTTCATTAAGCTGCCTTTATGTTGACCCACAAGGGTTTTTTTCTATCTTATTTGATGGGCATCTGGCATCCAGCCAAGGTCAACCCATGACAGGTATGGTGCATGCATGTGTGTTGGGTCATTCATAAAACAGCGTCAGTGATAAACTGTTGCCCCAGTAACTTCTCTGACAATTTTCATTCTGTGGAGGAGAGTAATGTAGATTAAAGGGGCTAAGTTCAGTGTACTGCAATGTACCAGTCTTCAGCCTTTTGCTCACATTGACAAAAGTTCAAGTTCTCAAGCTTAATTGTCAGGAGATCAGGCTAATGAAAAGTATGTAAAGATAAGTAGCTAAAACCACTTCTGTATGCAAATATATATAGTCACAGATGCACAGCAAATTCATGCATTTCTGTAGGTCTGCTGCTACTATTTTTTTTCCTTTAAAGCTGAGATTTGAGCCAGTATTTTATACACATTTTGAACAGAAATTATCAAAATCAAGAATATTGAAAAAATCCTTTTATTTACCTACAAACATTCTTGGTGCTTCTTCACTTAGGTGGGAACATCTATTTTTCTTTGTATTCTGGTTTCAGAAGTCATTACCTATAAGCATGCAGAAGTAAACGTGATTTTTTTTCCTAACTAGCTATTAGGTGAAAAGGATAAATGGAGGAACTTCTGCCATGGATCTTATTCTTAGGAGTACATATTTCAAACAGGAAGCCTTTTACACAATAGTATTTTGTAAGCATAAAACCAGTGCAATGACAATGCAGTTGCTGTAGAGTTACTGTTGATGTTTTATGAAGAATGCATGATGAGCCAGTGTACCTGTCACAGTTGTCTGCTCACTTTCAAATTAGCTTTTTATAATGACTAAAGAGAATGTTATTGAACCAAAGCAATCTAGGGTAAGTAATACTGAGGTATTAGGTTGTTGATAAATGGCCTGGTAGTACCTAGAATATTGTTTATGTCAGATGTACAATATCCACATATGCCACGTTGAAAGTAAATCATGATTGCCTTTATTGCCTCAGGAATCTGCCTTAGGAAATGAACTGCATAAATTATTATGGAGAAAGAAGGTAGTCTGCTTAGTAGACTTTGAAAATCTCTCATTTCTGTGGCAACTTTGTCTAAAGAACTATAAACAAACAAACAGCACATACTCAAACCTGCGAGTGGACTATATATCTGTAACAAGTGTAACTGTGTATGAAAGCCAACTCCGTCAAGCTTTCCACATCAAACAGTATGGAGAATACCAGCAGAGTACAGGCACTTGCTTCTGTCTTTGGATATGACTTTTGTACATAGTTTCAGACCCACAGAAAAATTAATATCCTTGTGGCTTGAAGTCAGTCAGGTAGAGGACTAGAGAAAAGCAAAGTGTTATTAACCATCCCTGTAAGTTACTGTAAAACAAGGCAACAACACATATGTAGAAAAGAAAATACAATAAACGGGAAGGATTCTTGCATTTATGACAGAGCTACTGATTAACACCTGAGGTATGATTGCATTATGAAATACCTGTTATTAGTAAAAACTTACACACATGTCACAACACTCTCAAAACTAGCCAGCTGCAACAAGGTCTTTTACCATCTTATACCAGCATACTTTTCATACAGT
The DNA here is from genome assembly GCF_015220075.1 of Falco rusticolus. NCBI lineage: Eukaryota > Metazoa > Chordata > Aves > Falconiformes > Falconidae > Falco > Falco rusticolus. The sequence goes on along the minus strand of NC_051188.1, from coordinate 103,932,980 downwards.
CCCTCTGTTGCCTTCTCCTCACCCAAGGCATGTGTTCTCCATCCTTTCTCTCTGCTTCTTTCTCCTCTCTTCTTCCTCAGCTGCTCTCTCTTCATTGGATCTCAACCACTTAACCAGCCACAGCTGCACCTGATCTACATCAGCCAACCCGCTGCCCCTGAAGCCAACCCACAGTTGTATATTATCAATGCTAATTAACCCAGCTTCATTTCACTACACACACAGGCCTTAGTCTTACAAACAATTATACACTTTAATGGTTGACTTGACTAGCTTTCTTACAAAGAATAATGTGAATGGGTGTCAAAGGACTGGACGAAAATCAAATTATATATGCAGATAGCTAATGACCTTCTTATGTAGTGTTGAGAATTAATGTTGTTTCATTGTTTTGGTTTCTCTCTCTTTTACCTGTGGCTATACTTAAATTCAAAACGTGAAGTACCATGAGGATAAACTGTGAGATATAGTATTTCCTTGCAGATTAAAATAGGATTCTTTTAATAATACAATTGACAAGATTTGTATACTGGGTGATGTTACAGTGTCCTTATCAAGCATTTTAGAACCCGGAGGGAAGTAATGATATCTTCCCTTTGCTGAGGCATTTTAATGTAAATTCTTCCTAAATGCCAGGATTAATCATCTGAGATTGGCCCTTGTCATACCTTCTATAGAGGCATTAGGAAGGTTTTAATCCAAAACTACCATGCTGATAGAAGAAATGTTAGAGAGTGAGAGAAACAAGAACAGTGTATTGTAGTTATTATTTAGTAGCCCACTGGTAATTATTGCATTCAGTTTTAGGTTAGCAGGTGCTATCCTGACAAAATGAAAGAAGAAAACAAAGCAAATGCAATAATATTTGTTCAGCCTTCTTTTAATAATCAGGAATGTAGCAATGGACAAGCAAAAAGGCATCACCTAGGGACTTCAGGGTAGCACATCAGATTTAATGATCATTAAACAGAAATGACAGTTGCGATGATTTTCTGACTGCCTTCACAGGAGCTGAAAATCTGATTTATTCCTATGGCAAAATTATGCCGTTCTTGGTCCTATAACTCTATAATGTAATTTCATGTTGTATCTAAAACAAGGTTCAGAATGTTTCCTTCCTTTCTTTTAATAATTTATCAAATTAGAGTAATAAAATCTTCTAATATTAGACTAATAAGGAAGAGAACAAGATGCTTTCATCATGTTAAACTTAATGGCAGCCACAAATTGAAAAGCCATGATCTATGTAACTTACTAAGCTTCAGATTTTAGCTAGTATCTGTACTGGATACAGCCAAATGACTGCTTCCAAACTTTATGCAGCTCTCCATGTTTTAAAGGTAGTTCCTGCTGAAATTCTCAACATACAACTGCTATGGAAGAGAAGAAGTATTCCAGTCTGTCTATAGCCCTTGGATGCCCAGGCAATCAGTAGTAGCTAGGTCCCATCCATGCCTGGCAAAGTGTGTTTCTAAAGAGCAGCAAGACAATGGTGAAAGCAGAACAGCTACAATTTTAGTATTAATTGTTTTTATCAGAAACAATGTTATCTGTAGAAGAATTTGACAAAATATTTTAGCTTTATTCTTTGTTATATACTGTTATATTATTGTAGCAACACAAAATTATACACACCAAAATTTCAAGCTCTTGTTTTCTTTTATTTGCAACAAAGGTGATTATTAATCCCTTTAATGACCAAAAAAATACTCAGACCATAATAAGTGGAAATGTATTTATGTGGCTGGAACATAGCATTTGATATCCTAGTAACTATTCACAATAAACTATGACACTAACTTAATCACTCTAAACTCTTGAACACTGTGTTATCTTCCTAGCTCTTGGTTTATAGAAAGTTGGAGGCAATGTTCTAAATTAATAATGAAAGCCCACCCATCAGGCATTGTCCTCATGATTTTTTTTTTCTTTAGTGATCTGAGTATCCTAAACCTGTGTAGAAATGAGCTTTTGATGGATTTTTTTTTTCTTCAGTGAAGTTACTCTGGGTGCTTTTTGACTGTAGATAAACCTCTGATATTTACAAAGATTTGGAATAATAAATTTGACAATTTAGGTGCACACTGCATGAAAAATATTTTCCTGTGTTTGTTACATAGCTCCTATTTAATAGGATCGTTTCATACTTCATGCATTATTAAGAAAGAGTGTAAGGCCATTATGCATTCCATGACAGTTAATACTACCATTTGACCCGTATCTGGAACACTGATATAATTCAGGAAGTTCTGTACATCATCCTATTTCACATATTAGGTTTTTGGGTTTTGTTTTGGGTTTCTTTTTTGTTTTGTTTTGGTTGTATTTTTTATAATAGGATTGATGGGTTTTATTAAAAAAGAAAACGTACAACCAGCCAAAAACCTGGGTGCAGTTTACTCATCATGTAGCATAACACACTTCTCTCAGGCATGACATGATGTCCAGTGTTATTGACAGCAACATGATGTTCCCCATACATTCTCCCTCTTTATATCTGTCCTCTCTAGTGTGAAAAATGAATACTTGATGAGGAGAGGAGGGGGGAAGGCTGAAAAATAGATAGCTCACATTGCAGAAACTTCTTGACAAACTCTTAGAGGGGTGTTATGTTAAACCTTATGTCATGATCTGCAACAGTAGCTAATGCAGTAGTAGGCCAGCATGGGAAACAATAGGTAATATCCATGGAAGTGATGGAAGATTATTGTTTTGCCATCTCTTTGCATCCTTCACTGGCATGGTGGATCCATCTGATCTTATGATTAAGAATCTAACATTTTTGGGGAAGTTTTTATCCCATTTTGTAGATTTCTTTTTGGTGTTCATACAGTGCCTAACAAAATGAGGACCAATCATATGAATCACTGACCACATGAATAATAAAAGTCAAGGGAATAGGTCTGTCTTACACAAATAATTCCTCTGTCAAAGGTAATTTCCAGTTGTTATATCAAGTAACATCTTGTGAAGCTACAGGCTAAAACTTTTACTGAAAAAAAAAATGTCCTTTTCAAAGACTGGGTGGAGACAAATTTAAGAGCCAACCATTGTGGAGAAAGAACTTAATTTGTTATAAATTTCAGTAAGTTTACAAACATTTCCTCCCACTCCAACTTTCTGGCTCTCTACTCCCCAGCCCTATTATGTGAAGTTTAGAATTTTTTGTTATCCTCATAGTGTTTGACTCTTAAGAAAAGTCTTCAATAATGTGACATCAATCCTCACAAAGAATTGGATATATGTCTGGACTTCACCTCAATTCTTTCCTCAGCTGTTTTTGTCACAAGGTATGGAAAAAAAATGCAATCAAACAGAGTATAATTTGTTAGTTTTCTTTGCTGAAATGCTGTTGTTACATGAATTTCAATACAGAACAAAATATTTCATTATGCTTTTCATTTTCTGAAGAACTGATGTAATTCCATCTTGAAACAGCTTGTCTGATAAGACATAAGAAAACAAGGATCCTTGTATCATTCTGTGCCTGTGTAAACGCTTTCATCATTTAAACCTGTCTTATTTGCCTGCCCCTGCTTCTTGTTCTGACAGGTATAGCCAACAGTTAAGAAAAATAATATGTGAGAGAGTGTGTTAGAGCAAAACTCATTCAGGAATATTTCTCTCCCACAGAATTATACTTATTTAGGTAGATTTATTTTCCATAGTTTACAGAATATCAAGTCACATCTTAATGGCTATTCAAAAACAGGGAAGTATCCTTGGCTACGTAATAAGCATAAAAAGGCATGTTTTTTACTAAGTGTATACAACAGATACTTCAAAGACATTTCTCACTGAATGTTGCCAAAGGCAAAATGTAATCTAAAGGCAAACCGGATTATTGAAATGTTAGAAAGGTACCCAGCGATGTCGTCAACCATCAACTGTTCCATGACAGGCAGCCCTGAAAATAGTCAAGTCTATCCTGGTGTTGAAACAAAGATGCTGAAGGCCTATCCTGAAAAAGAATCTAGTAATAAAATATCAGTACAAGGAATATTAGTAGTTACTCATTGTGGTGTCTTGCAACAGGTGTTTTATGATGACTTTTTACACCCAGGAAAGCAAGAACATCTAATCCCTAGAGTTATTAGAAATGTTTCTTTTGCTATGTTGTACTATGCATTCAGAACTCTCATTGAAAATTCATCAGCTTATTGAAACAGGCATTAATGAAGTGAACATTTAAATTCAGACTCACATAAAAGATAATGAGCTATTTATAAAGCTATATAAAAGGGGAATGTAAAGAAAGAAGATAATGAACTGTCTGTGAAAATGAGCTTGACTGCCATGACTTCTGATCTTGTTAATGTCACCTGTGCACACAAAATTAAGATTGAAGATGTCGGTGAAGAACAAGGAGTTTTATGGTATTTGGGGAATAAAGAGATGGGTCTGGAAATCTGTGTTAGCCAGCTACTGAGATTAATATATATGGAACTGGGGCAAGATTTACTGGTTCATGACATCCATTTTTAAAAGCCTGTATAGAATGATTCCCTTTGGGTTCCTAAACAAACTGCGAAGATAGCACTCAAAATTCAGAGAAGACTAGAATGAAAGAAAGCAGAGAGTTTGATGAAGAGGAGATACAAACTGGAACTAGAGACCCCCACAGTTTAACAGATCACCCCCCAAAACACACAGGAGTCTCATAATCTGCATAACCTGGTTATCCATGCAACCTCAAAATAAACGGATTATGCAGACATTATGACAGTATGTATAGAGTTTGCATTGCTGGCTGATAAATGCACTTCTTTGGACCTTTGTTTCTTTGTTGTGTTTTTTGTGTGACCAATATTCTGTTCTCCCTTATGGATACAACTAAGCAGTTGCACCACTTGTGTGAGTTAGAGGTATATTTGGGTGATGATTAATCTCATGTTTTCCTAAGGGTACCTGTTTTTGCACATGAGACAATTGTTCACGTTATCTGTGAAAATGCCAGTGGAATTGGGAATCAGTTTAACCACTTCCCCAGGAGCCCAGATGCTCTATCTGTCTGCTTGGGAAAGCATGGGTGTGAATGTAGTTGCCAATATTTTCCAGTTCTCTATATGTCACCACAGTGTCAATGGAATCATTTTACTGTGCTGGGAATCCACATACCTCGAGGTAAATCTATAGGCATATCAGTTGAATGCTTGCTTTAGAACTGCTTTTAAAACGGGACTCAGGACTCAGTAATTTGGAGCCTTTTTTTGACTGTTTTGTGCTATATTTGGTTTCCTCCAAACTGGATTAGCTGCAGGATTATGTTTGCCCTTATCCTGTAAAAAGACAAAACCAAAATCAAAACCAAACAAAAAACAAAACCAGCTCTGAATAGAGTTTTCCCTGAGTTCAGCTGAGTTCAGCCTGTGTATAGTTCTGGTCTCAATACTCCATGGAGGACATAACAGAGGTAGAGAGAAGGTACAGGACCATACAAGAAAGAGCAGTTAGTATGATCAAAGGGAGGGAGCAGCTTTACAAATTAAGACTAATAGGTCTCGGTTTGGAGAGGAGAAGGCTAAAAGGGGATATGCCTCAGGTTTATAGAGTCATGAAGGCAGTAGATAAGGTGAATGCCAAAGTGTTCTACCAAATCCCACCACACTCTAGAGCTTTCAGAGAAACTAGTCAGAGATTAAAAACACACTTTCCAGACTTGTACTGATACTCCCCAGGGGGAACTAAGAGGGTGGCTGAGCTGGGTTTAGCAGGCAGTCCTCGTGGGATAAATAGCCCCCAGGAATATGGGGAGGCTGTAGGGGCAGCCTGTACCCCTTTCCCTAGGAGCAGGGGCAAGGGAGAAGGCTGCGTAAGAAAGTACATAAAGATGGTCCAAGACAGAGAAGGAAACCCTGGCATAAGTTTCTCCCAACAAAGATATAGGGATGATGATGACTTGGTGCAATTTCCCCTGTACCCAGTTTTTGAGGAAGACTGATACTGTCAAGCACAGGATACAGCAGGACATCGGAAGGGTGAGCATAACACAAGGAAGAGGGTTGAATACTAGGAAGGGCTTTTTAAAAATATAACTAATTGTAACTATTGTCATTAAAGATTTCCTGATTTTGATAATTTGAACTACTAGAAAATTAAAACATTAATTGAACTGTCTATAAATTATTGACTCCATATATGACACATTCCCTTTTTGCTCATTTTAAAGGTTTGAGTGTGACACTGCCTCTCCTCTGAAACTCTTTCTTTTGGAAGTATGTGAGGGAGAGTCTGGTGGTGGTAGGTGTTGTCTCTCGTGACCCACGTGCACCAAAGTGATTTAAGTGGCAGCTGCAACACATGTCTCTGGGTACTGTTAAAGGTAATTTGGTCCAGGTGCTCATGACTGTGGAGGTGGCTATAAAAATAATGGTGATTGCTGCAATCTTGTTCTAGCAGATGCATTTGATTCTTCCTCTTGGTGTAGGAAAGGTGGTGCAGAAAAGCCTCTGCAAGATCTGCTGCTATGCTCAGGGGGCCTTTGCACAGACACAGAGAAAGTGAGGAATTGGACCTTGTAATTTTTATGGGTTCTAGAGCCTATGTGGGTATGAACAAGCTAATATGGCCAGGCTGACGTGTCCCTTCTAAGTAGCTGTCTTGTATAGAGCAGTAGTGTTGTGACTGCTGGAGGCAGAGTACTGGGCTAGAAAGACCAGTGTTTAGGGTAGTAGTGAATTTCTTATGTTTTTTCTCCTGTTTATAACTACTCTAAATTTAATCAGTGCAGTATGTTAAGATATGTTAAGTTCATAACAGGAGCTAAAAGTGACATCCATGCCATCTGTTATGAGATCTCAAAATATAAACTTGGCTATTTTCTAACTGGCCTGGGAAAATACCTTGGACACATAAGTGTATAAAGCTGATTACTCAAGAAAAAAAGTCTTGAAATTGGAAAGTTTATTTCCTTCAGTATAGTTGCTTTCAAAAACAAATGCAAATATGTCTTGGAAAAAAGAAATTACTGAAAGCATTTAGCTGAAGCTTGGCAGTTAAAAGTACTTACTAGGAAATTAAATATATGACATTCTAAAACTATACTTAAGCTGTCATGTTGGTGTAGTTTATGTACTAAAATCAGACTTCTGGCTGGTCAGCTATTTTCAGGGGAATCAATTCACAACAGGTGGCCTCCTTGATTTTGTAAAGTAAAAGTCCTTTAGTTCATAAGTAGAGTCCTTGGATAGGATATTATTTGTGGTCTACTGGTGTTTTAGTTGTTTAATTTATTAATTACCATGGCCTTTGTTTCTCCTTAGGTAAGTTACTGGCAAAATAGCTATTTGATGGACACTGAGATTCTTAGTTACCTTTCTTAATAAAAAAGTAGTCACATGCATTTGAGGAATTTTAAAGATAAATTAACATATTGTCATATACATAAATACAGGAACACACACAGAGACATACATATCCACATACATCCCTACATATATAGAGAGACAGAAACGGGGAACTCACCACTTTCTTCAGGAAAATTTAGTTCATTTGCCTTGTTAAACAGAGTTCAGTTGTGGGGATTTTGCTCCCAGTAATCAACTACTATGGTAAGGAACCCACTGCCTCCTTTTCATTAGCCTGTGTATAGCAGCAGAGTAATAAGAAATAAAACAAAGTCTTTGAATCACAGTGTTTTTCTAACAATATAAAAAAAAGTTACTTGAGACATTAGCATGCAGACATCAAGCAATGTTCATATTATACATGTTGTAGTGATATTTATGCCCATGTATTTCACCAGGGTGGGTTTTTTTTATTTATTTCTTCCATTATTTTGGAAGAATTTGTACATGTGGTCCTTGGCTCTGTGAAAAACGAATTGTCTAGAAGCTAACAAAAATGCCTGTGAGTTGGGAAGAACTGGTTATGAAATAAATGGTGAGGGTTTATCAATAAGAAGGGAGGAATAAACCAGATTAAGCAATTAGAATTAGAACATTCTAGTCTAGTGGCTATAATAGTAGTTTTATAACTAGACAGTAAGACGCTTTTTTAATCCTACCTTTCTCAGACAATAAGTGCTCCACCACAGGTACAGGTGATTACACAGTTTAGAATACAGAATTATCTTCCCTGGAAAGCTAGCTGTCTGAAAATAACATTAAAAGAACCCAGTATTAAGTATTTCACAATAAGTTATGTTTCTATATAATTGTTTTAATAATATTGGAATAGTTTGCTCTTGTTGTTTTATTATTCATTATGTATTTTGTTGTTGTTGTTATGGAAATCAATGTTTTGTGGCCTTTTATTATTTCAGTGGGACTTTTTTGTGTTTTGTTAGTTTTCATGAAAATTATTTTTAAATAGTTTTATAAGTGGCAATGGGTAGAGTAGCTTTTATGTGAAGATTATCTTAGAGCCCAAGGAAATTGCTAAAACAATGAAAAGACTTACCAGAAACCCCAAAATTACAAAGCAGCATGCTGAAAGATAAGAGCTGGCAGAAACTAGATGACAAACTGCTGCTCAGCAGCTGAAAGTCTCCTTCATGTCCCTCCCCAGTGCGTGACAGCACGGGCAGCATGTGGCTGAGTGGGTGCATCAGGGGACATGCCTGGGAGCTTGTTGGATGCAGCTCTGCATTCTCTATCGCACGGTTTCTCTGTGCTCCTGATCACCTATGCTGTCTCAGGGAGAAGAGAGCTATGTGAGACCCTGGCATGTAATACAGTCAATGAGCATCTGAAAGCCTTCCCGGTGCTGACTCTGACCTGCCACAAAGGCCCTGCTGCCACCTCCCCAAAAGTGCTGCATGAGGCTGCATGGGACCGGGGGAGGTGAAGGGCTGTGTGCCCAGGTGCCTTCCTATTTTCTCATTCCACAACATACTGTCAGACACTAACTAACAAAAAATATGATACAAGATGAGTAAGATCCTGAACCCAGAAACAGAGATTAAAACATTAACATTTGAAAAGAATGGCATTTTAATTTGTCGAATGAGTGACATTTTCTTTATGGATTCTTATGCAATCCTATAATAATATATCAGAAGGTAAAAACTGTAATATTTTACATAGCTCTAAAAAGTGTTTTAATGTTTATTCCAGGTTGTTGGATAAGTATTTCCTATGATGTTTGAAATGTTTAATAAGTATACATAACTGCTGTTGTTATTGACAGTAACTGCAATCAAAACAGAAATTTTGTCTTAAAAGAAAACATGCTTTAATTTTTCAGTTTTTCTTTTTTTCTTTTACTTTCTCTGAGAATCAGGAGGCAAAGACAAAAAATAATCCTGAAAAATAATTTATTTTTATTTAGAAAACCTAAAACTTACCTGGAATGACTTTTTCTTTTCTTTTTTCTTTTCTTTTCTGTTCTTTTTTCTCATCTTTTTTTGTTCTGACTATAATTTTTTTTAATGACAGTAATATTTTATTTTGGTTTTGCTTGCTTTCTTTCTTTCTTATGTTGCAGAGATAACAAATATAACCTTTTCTGTAGACTGGCACAAGCAACGTGTTCTTTTACAGGAATTCAGCGAAGTTCTATTTAAATTTGTCTTTACATCTTGTGCTTCCCCCCTAATTTGTTTCCTTTGAAGAAGTTCAGATTGATTTTCAAATTCAGAAACATGATATTTAACCAGATTTTTTTTTTTTTGAGATGAGCCATTGCAGGTTTTGAAAAGATCACTAGAATTAGAGAATGACATTTCAAAGCATACAGCTAATGGTTTTAGCTCCACTAAACTGTTTCAGCTCCACATTTCACTGTAAACTATTGATTTTGCAGAGATCCACATACCTATAATCTGAACTTTTCATATAAAACAGCGTTAGAGCAGAGGCATACATAGGAATCATAGTTTTGAGATTGCTTTAGCATTTGAATATTACTTATCTTACGAATGTTATTTCACATGAATCTTCACTCAGAGAAGTCAGAAAGAAGAAACATGATATTTTTGTTCAGCCAAAATGTTGGAATTATGTCACAGAACCAGTTTTGGTTAATCACAAGGTGTAAATTTAAGTTGTAATAATAATAATAATAATACAACCCCAGTAATAATGAAAATGCAATGGAAGGGACTTGTCTAAAAAAGAACTACCTTAATGTACTATTATGGTTAAGAATTGTTTAAAATGAGAATGCAATGTAGATAAAATGAGACATAAAGACATCTAACAGTTGGGGGTTTTCTTCAAATCTTTCCCTAATGTAATGTTTCTTAATACTGCACTCCACTGAGATAAAGCAGTACTTTCCTTTTAACAGGGAATGATTGGCTTATTGTGAACTTCTGCAATCACAGCTACACGTACTTTGTATTCTCTCTGTTGTGCAGAACGGAAGGTCTGGTTTTTTTTTTCCTGATTATTGTTTCATCTTATTCAGATTTTACCCCATATTTTTTTTACTGTATTTACTTTATTATCATCTTACTGGTTTTCACTTGCAATATTATGTAATTTCCAAATCCTAGGAAATTATGTTGGCCAATAATGCTTTTTTACATGTCTGCGTTCAATAAAGAGGAAGAAATGCTTTTAGCTTTGGGTTGATACATTTCAAATTACTTAAAATAACTTGGATGACAGTAAAGGCACTTACTGTCTAATCATCATGCAGTCTGAATGCTGTCTCCAGTTTAGTTATCATTTTCATACTAGTAAGTGTCTGACCTTACCATATGCAAATGGCTATGCAGAGATGAAACTAGTAACTAATGCTGGATTTTATCTTGATAAATTCAGGCTGCATTCTAGTGTGATGTTTTGTACATGGCTAGAACCTACTTTTCAGATCAGTTCAAAAAATAGCAAATGGAGTATTTGCTGCTTCTTTGATTTTTGAAGATATATTTCTCATGGCATAATGACATTAAAAACTTGAGAAGATTCTGAACCTATTACCACAGAAATCAGTGATAAAGCTCCTAGTGATGATACGATGCAAACACATGGATTCTGAACACAGTAAAAGTAATAGAAAAGCTGGGGGAAAAAACGAAAAGGAGTAGACATAGAAAATAATTCAGCTGAGGTAGAAGCTGAGTTTTGAGTTTTTATTTTGAAGCTTTAGGGAATAGACAAAACTTGATACTAAATTCTGAAAGCAATGATACAGTAATTATGGTATTTTATCAAATCTATACAATGCCACAATGACTGGAAGGCAACACCTAAAGACATTTAGTCTGGCTGTAATAATATTCAAGACTTCAGGAGAGATTTTGAGTTTAAAAATAGTTGAAGAAATTAAGACAAACAGATCACTTTATAAGACCCTGGCAAAAGCATTTTGGCAACTCTTTAAAACTCATTCTTGCCCAAGAAAGGCTATTTCAGAGTGGAACAGATGCAGGCAAGGAAATAAGCAGAAAGGAAAGCCTTTTAATGGTTGAAAATGTACTACTTTTTTATTTTTTTATTATTTAGCAAAACGAGACGGAGATGTTTGTGGCCTGTTATATGTTGGGTAAAAGGAAAGTGAGACAAGGGGATGAAAGCTTTGTTAAAAGAAACTATTAACACAAGAAAAGAAAGTTAAATTAATTTTATGTGAAAATGAATACAGGTTTGTAACCACCAGAGCAGTGAGACTTTACGAGAATTGCCTGCAAAAGAACACATTAAATATTGGGCTTTTTTTGTGTAAAGGACAATATTGCATGTTTATTTGCAATAAGAGGTGGGGTGTGTGTGATTTGTGGATGTGAGATGACGGGAAATCTACTTTTTTACATCTCATTGAGGTCTGTTCTAGCAAGTTGCTGATGTGATGGCAAGAAAAAAAAAGAAACATATTTCTGAAAGCTCTTTTTGTTTGATAAATCACTGATGTTTTTGCTCCAAGTTTGGCATACCATCAGGGCGTGACTTAAATAGAGGATCTGTAAGGAGTTAGGCAGCAAATACATTTTTACAGTCTCTAACTGAAAAAAATACCCCAAATTATTCACTGTTACTGTAGCAAATTTGGAACTAGGGAACAATGGCTGGGTGGCAAGTTGTTCATTTGTTCTGATCATGTATGGTCCAGTATTATAAACAATTTCCACCACTTCCAAGGAAGAATTCCTGGGGCTAGGAGTGCAGAGAATACACTGTGCAACTGTTCTGTGTCCCTCTGTGGTACAAGTGTGTTTACCCTCGTGTTTCACCAGACTCACTCTGAAACTGCATATGAAAGGTGAGTTCCATTTGCTCCCTCAGGTTTTTCCCATTTGACCAAAAATGCTCATTTATTCATCTGTTTTGAAGGAAATTATATACATTGTATTCAACTGAACTGGCAGGGCATCATAAATTATGGTTTAGCTTAGGAGAAATATACTGTTGAATGGATTTTTAAGAGGGATATATTCTGCCATTTCTAAGCCTGATGCTCCTTTGGCAGCCAAAAATAATAATTGACAAGAAATCTGATGCCATCAAAAATAGTCATATATATTAACTTCCTTCACTAGGAAAAAGTCTGGTTGGTTTTTTTTCAGCATCTTCAATATGATGATCATATATTAAAAAAGACATTTTTAAAGCCACTTCTCACCTCCTTTATTATTTTTACCATCAAAACAAACACTTTTATGTTTAAGATGAAAGCAAAGTATACTTCTGTTTATCATTCTGAAGAACTTTTCTTTTTTTATATATAAACTTTCAATTGCTAAGTACAAATGTTGAAGTTTTCTTTCAGTCAAAAGTCTGAAAATTTTGGGGACTTATATGTTAAACTTCAGGCTTTAACAGCATTCAGCAACCCAAGGCAGTAGAAACACCAATGATTTATCCAGTTTTTCACACATGATCAGAAGACTTTTAGGTTTGCTAGTGATATAAAATTATAGTGTTACATTTTCACAAGGGATGGCTGCTAATGAGAAGCCAGGGTTATGGACAAATGACAGTAGTGTTTTCAGCTGCATTACTCCCTGAGACTTTTCCTTGTTCCTTATGTTCAAGGCCAAAAGGTAGAAAAGTTTTGGCTCTTGCTCTGTATACCAGAGATAGAAAAGGAGCTGCAGCCAGACTGTATGTTAGCATCCTCCATTGGGAAGGGCATCAACATACAGTGCAATTAAATACATAGTTTATCTTATTGCTCTTACATTTAAAGTTAGGCACATTTCTGAATACCTAGTAACTTGGGCACATGAGAACTACTTCCTTCTACATTTCAGATTTTAAACCAGATGTCTTAGTTTTGTGGGAAAGTCGTAATCAGGGTAGAATCTGCTTACAGTTCCACATTATTCAACATTAATTTGATCTCTTTCCCATTAATATCAAAGGTAAACTACCCAGTTAGTCTTTGGGAATAATATAATTTTTTTTCATAATGAACATGAGAGGAATATTAATAGAACTTCAGTATTAACTGAAATTAATAGAAAAAGCATAATCTAAGTAGGTATGTTGAATTAATTAAGAAATTTTTTTTCCTTTTCATTATGACTATATGGCTGCCTAAATACATATTATATGTGGTCAACAAACCACTGATCTCACTTAATTTTTTCAAAGATTCATGTTGAAGGATCTTTTTTAATTCAACCTGTGATAAGTACCATTAGAGTTTGTGGGAGTTGTAGGTACACATAGTAAAGACAGCAAAATACTTATTATTTCCTTAGTTTTGATCTGTTCAATTATTGGCTAAGAAGCACTGAAAATTTTGTCAAGGTTCATTAGTGAAATCACAGAATAAAACATGAATGCAAGATTTTCTGTTATTAGAAGAAGCAGTATATTATGTTGGAGTATAAACACGTGTCAGTAGTCTTCAGTAAATTTTATCTTGTACCTTTACTAAAATAATTTCACTTTCAAGTTTACTAACTGCTTTAAATTTCTTGTAACAAAAGTGTTGAGACTTTCCCATCTTTAAAGATGACAGCAGTGCAAATGCTTGTGATGGACTGAGGTTTTAATTCTACATACTTAAAAATGTAGAAACCGTATTTCTCCAAATACTGTGGGAATTTAACTTCCCTTTTTCTTTTTTTTTTTTTTTTAATTTAACTTTCCTTTTTCTTTTATTTTCTTTTTTTTTCTTACCCCATATGAGAAATAAGAGATATGGAATAAGAAAATTTTCTGACAACTTCTCCTATAGGTTGTCTTAATGTTAAAATCCTATTGTGATACAGTGAAGTATAGTCCTGAGAACTATTCCTTTCCTCTGAAAAGAATTTTTTGAATATAAACCAACTTTAATCACATTTTTCATAAAAGCATTTAGAAATATTATTTGGCACAAGATACCAATCTTGATGGAGCTGGAAACCAAAAAATGAACTAAACGCAACACTATAGAATTAATGTCTAAGTGTACCTACTGGCAAAATTTTCCTAATCTTTGTTATAGCTGCCTCATGCTCTATTCCCTACGACCCAGTGATAGGATCCGTTTTTAAGATTTTGAAAAGCAGAGAAAAAACGTTTTGGTGACCATTGTAAATTCATTTTTAATATAGAGAAAGCTGAAAATAGTACAAAAAATAATTCATGGCTTCTAAATTTTCTTTAACAACAAGAACAAAGACTATTTGGTGGAACTGATGTTTACAAAGCCTCAGGCATCCAGAATTTTTATGAATCCTGGCCATAAGAGTAATAATAATGAAGTTTGTGTATTTATTTAGTTGATACATTTGTCTCAGTCCCACTAAGATTCATATTGTCCTTAACAGAGTAAGAATTTTTCATCTGATACTTTATTTTCTCTTTCAGTAAATATCTTTTAATTATTTTTGTGGTTTCATTGTTTCATTGGCTGGTTGTCTCTGGATGCTCAGAGCAGTGCAATACTATTTGTTAATGGTAAAATTGCCATTGCTATCATAATTTCTAATAATGAGCAAACTAACCATACCTGCCCTGACCAGCTCAGTTCATCTTCCTATACCTCTCATTTTACAAAATGCAAATATGCAGGATATTATTTGACATTTAAAAGAAAAAAGGTGGCAGACAAGGTAACTGTATTAATTGATATTGCTTTAATGGAAACAGACTGCAACTCTTAAATAAAAATTTTTACTTAAATGCAGCCAATTAATGTGAGCTTAATTTTAAATGAATAAATTGTTTCTACTATTCCACAAGGAATACTAGGTAGCTTTGTTTTCATTATTGTAGGTTTCTGATGTTAAAAATATACAAATTAAGAAAGTGTCATCAGTATGTGGGAAGGCTGTAAGTATGGATTTAAACTAATCATAATTTGAAAGGCTTGTCTTCCCTATGTCAGAGTTGAGCTTGCAGTAGTCAGTATTTTTTTCTTTCGTTATGGTAGTGGGAAGGTAGTGAAGTTACTTTGTTTTCTGGAAAAAGATGCACAATAAATGAATTAACAGATGAATGTGAAATATTTATACATAAAAATCAGCCTAACCTGGAAAAAGTTTAATAACATGCATCAGTGGTAGACCGCACATTGGGGAAGTATTTATTCACAAGTACTCCTAGACATAGTCCTGAAGAAAAATGCCCGATGATCACTGCTGGGCTTGGTAATATGCTGAATGATTCTTTTAAAGAAAGCTTCACTTACATCACTTGGAAAAGAGCAGAAACCTAAAGGTCTGAACTTGTCATGAGCCCTGTTTGCTTTTGAAAGTTTTCAGCTTTTTCATCCACCCAAATGTCCTGTTCTCTGAGACTGGATGCTGCCCACTGCTCCCTTGGCATCTTTTCCTACCCCTTTTCTGTTCATGATCTAAGATATGTTATCTTTTGCTGGGACATTTTAAAGGCTTCATCAGCTATATTTGTTGGTGCAGTTGAATCTTCTGTCTTGTTGGTACATGTGGATTATATGCTTTCCTATTTGAAAACGTTTATTCTATCTTGAAAGACCCAGAAGAAATTTTAATAGTTGACCCTTTGGACGTGTGTGTGACTCTAGAAGCATATTAATTTTGTTTCCATAGGAGTACTGTAGCTTTTAGCCTTATGTGACAATACCAAAGAGAGGTTAGTTGGTTGTAATTAGTGTTTCTTTAACTAGGTCATCAGAGCATAAAATCTAACTTCAATGGTAATTAATTGGCACTTAAGCAAATATTCAAGAACTCGCTTGCTAATCTTATAAAGGCATCAGCTTTGCCTGTAATTATCAAAGCCAGGTTTACTCCATTCTAACAAATTTGGAAAACATAGCTCACAATGTGTATTTCACTATGGTTTTGATTCATTTAACAATGTAGCACAGAGAAGAATTTCAAAGGCATTTATAAACTTCATTGGTTTTGATTTAAAATTATCATTAGTAGGTCACACTTTATGGTTAGATTCTACTCCAGTATTCTACCAGTCTCTACTAAAGGCCTAAAAACATCATAAATTCTTTAAAATATAACTCAAATAGCTAGTATTACAAACCTGGTTTAATATATTCTAACTAATTCTTAGGAGACACCAGATAAATAACCACCCTAGCTATTATTCAGGAGTCATTACATTATGAAAAAATATACAGTTATTTTTACTCACAGGACAAGATACAGGTTTTCTGTTTTGTTTTGCTTTTTTTGATACTAAGACTGTGAACAGAAACAAGAATTGTATTACCATTATATTAATGGTAATTAATTTACTAGCTACAGTGGTGTTGAACTTATTTTTTGCCATTACTAGCAGAAGGCCACAGGCTGTGTGTAGAAATCATTCTTCTTTGTTCAAATCAGCCAGTCTCTGTAAAGACTTGAAACAGTCTAAAGAGGGAAGAAATTGGGCTGAGAAGGTCTATCCAAAACAGGAACAATTCAATGAGTGCTGTCTTTCAGTGCTTTTTTGCTGTACTGGCCACTGAGCTGAGCACTTCACATAATTAAATCTTCCAGTGTCTGGTAGGCAGCCAAACACTTCTATTCTTCATACATTTGCTATGACTTAGGGGCATCCAACGAGGCTTATGGCATGAAAAAGTATGGGTGATTGTTTTTTCCAGCCTTATGACCACACAGTATATTAATATTAATGAAGTCTCTCAGATTCATCCTGCTGATGCAAATCCAGAGGGATACAATGCCTTAAGTCTGCCACCAATATGAGTTTCAGTATTTAATAACCTCAGAACTGGAGCCAATCCCACATATTCTTCCTAGTAGTCACAACTGTAGTGAAGAAGCTGAACTGGTTTTCCAGCATTTAAAATCCTTTTGTAAAATGTTTTTGGGTTTTGTTTTTTTTTTTTATTTATAAAGAAATATTTCCATTTTTAAAAAATAAAGTTCATTCTCTGTATAAATGTACATGTTAGTAGATTAATAGGAGCATCCACTTTACCATGAAATATACAGAGTTAACTTACTTTCTAAACCTGTTTATCCTCTAATTTTGGCTTTAGTGTCCTGTGCTAATCCTTTGGGAAAAACTGCAGGTACAAATAAGAACAACATTTGACTTAATTTCCTAATTTTATTAGATTACAAGATGGTTTTGGGAAACATATTTTTGGTATTACGAATGTCTCCAGGTTTTGATTGAACAAAACTGGGTTTTTTACAGGTATTAAAACAGAATTGATAGACATAAAGGATCAGACAGTTGTATCTAAGACAGTTTGTTAGCTGCCAGTTCATACCTGTAAGTCAACAATTTAATGCTTTTAAGATTCCAGCATATATTTAAGGCTTAACAACTCAGCCAATTTTTTAAAAGTCAGTTAGTATCACAGGCAAGCTTAGGACAGAACCAAACAGAACAAAAGCAAAAAAAAAAAAAAAAAAAAGAAAAAGAAAGAAAAGAAAAATATGTGTGCGCTAGACTTTACTTGCTTCAAAAATATGTACAACTGAGATTTTACATTTTAAAATAAGGTCATGCTTGGCTATACATTTCCACAAAATTTAACATGAAGCTTTCCCAAATATATGCACAATAATATGAAAATTTGATAGGTTTTTTTTTTTTTTCAAAGAAAACTATCCAAGCTTTGAAGTCTGAAAAAATCCCATTTAGCATGGAGTGATTAAAGTATCTATGAATAACTACACAAAACTTGTAAATCTGACATTCAAAATAAAAATACAATTCACTCTCTTGGCATAAATCAATTAGTGTGCAAGACCTTCCTGGGAGAAGTAGAGAGGAGGGGGAAAGAACTTTGGTAAGTTGAAGAGATTTGCTGTTTTCAAAAATGAGTTAACAAAAAAACAATATTGAGGATGATGAAAAATGAAGTTATGACATCTGATGACTGGCAGGACCTTCTGTTAACATTCACTGATATTTAAAATAAACCAGGTGTCAGCCAGGACATCTGCAGAAGGCATGCATTCAGTTGTCACTGAGGAGACTCAGCAGTTCAGTCCCACAGGCTCCTTTTCCTTTAACATTATTTGCTGCAGTTTCTGTTCATGTTTGCAGTTTATTTCAACAACAGAAGCTGTGGGGTTTTTCCTTTGTCCCTCTGTTTTTTCTCCTTATATAAACCAGATTGGAGGACTGTTTGAAAATAATGGAGGAATTGTCTGTTTATTTTACAGTCAGTCTCTGGTTTGTACTGTGCCCTTAGGTCACACTCCTGTTTTCTAGAAGCTATGGTCTTGTGGAGTCTGTTACTTATGAATTATGAGAAAACAAATACATTTTCAGTCATGAGGCATGTACTTTTCTTTCTTTTTGAAATATTTATGTGAACAGAACTTTGTTGTAAATATATTTCTAACTTCTATTACAGGAAGGGTTAATATTTACATAACACCAAAAGTCACTTTGGGGATAAGATGACTAGAGTTACAACTTTTCTTTTTAAAAATTAATTTTTTATATAGCTGAAAACTGGCTTTGAATATGCTGAAGTTTATTTCTTCTGACAGAATTTTGGTATAGGTATTTCTAATAATCTACTGCTTTGAAAACACCAGTTAGTCTTAGTGCACTGTTAGAGACACTGTCTACACACTTCTATTTTGTTACTACTATAACTTTTGTGCTAAAGGTTTGAACTTTGTGGTGTTGAAGGATGTCAAGGTGTTATTAGAGACAGCATCTTAGCAATAAAAGTAAGCCAAATAAAATTATTTAAAGTACAGAAACCCCCTTCTAAGATAACATTACACTAATACTCTGATTTCAGTAGCGAAGCATGTAGGATGCATGCCCAAATTTGTGATTAGTAAAACCTGGGGTTTATGATCAACCTTCAACACCCTGTTATTTTCAATAATAGTGTATGTAAATAATTTGGATTGTTCACAAGTGTAGCCAACTATATTTAAAAGTGTCTGCACTGAAGACAGCATTTACTGTAGAGATACATGAATTATATTTCCTCAAGTAGCCAGAAGCAATACAGCTTTGACAGCCTGGAGCTCAGAGTGGTTTCATTTACACAGTTTTCTGACAGGTTCAATCAACTTGCAGGAAGGTGCATCGTCTGTAGTGTGCAGTGTAAGTTAATACTTTGGGATATATGTATGCAACAATGTCAATTAACTTTTTAAAGACAAAGAGAAGTGAAACAGATGTGGAAAGGGTAGGAATAGGATTCAGTCTCTTACAGGGGATGTCCTTCAACCCTTTAAACTAGAGCCAGTCTGATGCCACATGTTCCAGTTTAAGAAAGCTTTTAGTGTTCTATCTGCCTTGCATGGTCCCTCTGGGACAACAGTGAGTTTCATACTGTACAATTTATTTATTTAAAAGAGCACTAGCCTTAATTAATATCATGGGATAGAAATGGAGGAATCATCATTATTTATTAATTTTTCAGTAAGGTAATGAACTTCACAGAAATATGTGGTGTGAAATATATACACCTCTATGTTTTGAATATGGCTTCTCAGAGAATGCAGTTTCTTAACACTTTCTATTCCTTCACTTCTTTATACCTTTCATTTTCATTCTAATAGTGGAGTTTCTCTTAACTACTCAGTTGAAGTATAATAATTAATGAGCTGTTTCATTGTATATAAGGGCTGTATACATAGAAATAAATATATCATAAATATATGACATGTAGGTTATATACACCAGGCTAAATAAATATTGAAAATTTATTTAGCCATTTCATTTCTCTGACTTGAAATAAAAGCAGTTCATGTAAGTCCATTCTCTGGTGTGTGGGCTGTTAGAATGGCCTGAATTAAAAAAAAAACAACCAAACAAACAAAACCCCCAAACATCACTAACACCTAACTTCTGTGTGAATTCACAAACCCTATTTATATAAGCAAAGAATAAAACCTAAATTTATACTCTCAATTTACTCTAAATCTATCTGCTCAGGTCAGTGCTAAAGAAAACTACCAGTATGAAGCTCAGGCTTTCTGAACTTAAAATTAAAATTTACTTCATTTTGAAGTCAGGATGAACACTGATGTTTTCCTAGCTCTGTTCTCAATATTGACTCTGTCTTCCCGCTCTGTATTGTCACTGTCATTAGTCTCCCTCCTTGAGAGGTATGCCTGGCATTACCCCTGGGCAGACAAGTCTCTTGAGCAGTCAGTTCCATGGCAATTGCTTATAGGACAGTCTGAATAAATTTTGAAAAATACCCGTGGGCTCTGGCTAAGACGCGCAGACTAAGAGAACTGCTGCAGTTGCTGTAATAATATAGAAATGTTGTATTACTGTTAGCAGAGTTGCTGTTGTCTCACATTTAACACTGGGCTAAATTATGATCTTTTATAAATGAATTAAATGCTAATGGCCATATCTTCAACAAATGTAATTGTGAAGGAATTCACTGTATCTATCACTGCTTTGGGGAGGTACTTTGTCAGGTGGGGCTTTGACAGCACTGTATGATTTCTCTGAATCACATGTAGGTATCTGAAAACCTCTGAAATCATCCTTTGTATTTCACTGTTGGGCCCCAAGTGAGCAAGATGTTTATACAGATATTTAACCTGAAGCATCTTTAGAATGCCACTAGCTTCACTGGGATTTCCCATTTGCTTGTAATTTAGCTATGAATTGGAATAACTAGATGAGGGATTGAGTGAAAAACAGCTTTAAAGTATGGTTCATTAATAGATAAAACTCTGCAGTAGCAGAATCCTGTAGATCAAATCCAAAAAAACATAACTGTAATTATGTGGGAAGTGCTATGCAAGGAGATGTTTTTAAAAGATGAGATTTACTGAACCTCCTCCATCCGTATTATTATCACTGGCAAATGATTTTTAGTGTAATGTTTGTAATGGAGTACATTGTTTTAAAACATTTCATTCTATATACTTTCACATGGGAGAAAACTTTGTTGCTAAAAGACAGCTTTTGTAATTCTCATATGGAAGCAGTCCTTGTTACAACTTCCATCGTCCCTCATTGAAAGGATTATTTCATATATTTTATACTGACACAGTACCTAAATCCCTCATGAGCCTGGAACAACTCTCTTAGGTTTTTAGGGTTATGTTTAATCTCAGCACATACAACTGAGTCCCACAGAAGAGGAAGGTGGTCCCTTGAGAAAAATCTGTGGCAAAGAGGGGGAAAGGCAAAAGAAAGTAGCCTTTGTAATGAGATATTACACAAGATGTGAAATTATTCTTTTGCTTTTGTTGAGGGATATAGTGAAGAAGCCTAACTTAACTACTGAGGGAAGTAAGATAAATCTAATGAAGGACAAGGTATTATCTCTGTTAATAGTTACTATTTCAATTTATTATTTTGAAATGGCAAAAATAACATGATGATAAGAACGTAGAAACCATACTGTAACATATAAATATGTTGTATTATGTGAGGAAAGGGTGTTCTTTGTATGGTATGCATTTTATTCTGATAAAATGTATATGAATAAAAAAAAAAAAAAAAGGAAAAGGAAAAGGAAAAAAAAGTAAAACCAACAGTTGCAGGTTTTGAAAAGGTTTTCGGCACTTGAGAAATCTGTCCTTACTACACTTATTACAGTTTTAAAAAAGCTGTGCAAGGATAAGGAAGGACAGGAAAGATATGAGAAGGCAAAACCTATAGCAATAGTGTTCACATACTGTTTGAAACCACCTTCAATATGGTTTTAGTAATGGATAACAAACAAAACCAATGTTTGCTTGCAGTTTCTGACATGAACTCCATTGACCACACCCAGAGTAGGAAAGCTATTTAATTTTGGGGATCTCAATGAAGAAACCTGGCTAATATCCTGTCTCTAAGTCACAGTGAGACCCCAGCAAACATAGACCCCTGCCAGCTCTTTTATTTCTGCACTAAATTGCACCAGAGAATAGCTCAAACAAAACTCAGTTGTGCTCCAGCAAGAATGTTTTCAATAGTGATTTCAAAGAACAAATTAATCTTTAAATAAAGCAACTGAAAGCACTGCTAGATGTCAGTCAGCTGGTGACAAAGTGTAAAGGCTGGCAATATTTAAATCAGTGAAAACATAATCTGTGTGTGGTTTTGAAGATGCTTTAAATAAGAGGCACTGATTTAATACTAGTTCCCTGAAGATGTGGAAAGCTTCACTTTGACAAACTGTATTTTTGCTAGCATCTCCATATTAGTCTATTCAGAGGTGGAAGGGATTAAATTAAACACAGACAGAACCCATCAGTTGTCGAGCAGGACTATAAATGGCATCGTTTATCCTGACTTGTAATTTTCTGACTGCATAACTTTAAAGACAGGCAATCTATTTTACAAGGTGACAAGAAAGAGACAGATCTAACTCAGGGCACTGGCTGGGGGGAACACCCTGTAATTTTTCCAATATTCTTCTGCCCCTTTTATGTCAGCATACACCTACGTTTGATGCAGTTATTAAACTGCTGTGTACTAGGTATCTTGCATATACCAGTTTTACATATCATCATATGCACCAACCCTGTCGATCTTTAGTTTTTACGTAAAGCCTTAAAGATTGAAAGACTCATAAGCTGAAGAAAAAAGAAACTCAAATAGGAAATTATGTAAAATAAGCTTGGTGTTAAAATACTGTTATGTTATTAAAGTAACATATACTATTAGTCATATAAATGATAGTAGAGTTGTATGGTATTTCAGAGGTATTGTTATAGATTTATTTAATAAGGACCATTTTTTGGGGGTGACATTCATGATGATTTGTTTTGATAGTTCTGCTTGACACCAGTGTTGTGTAAAAGTTTAGGAACCTTTATCCAAAAACTTCTTTTACTAGGCATATACACATAAAGTTTACCATATGTATGTGCTATAGCTACTTATTTGAATATAAACTACTTTGTTGTCCCAACATATTCAATATCTTTTCTCTTCCATATTTCTGATGCTCTCACTTAGTGTTCATAGCAGGTGATTATGTATTAGACTTTGTTCTCTTTGTCTCAAGACACATTGTATACTGCTGAATAAAGATTAAAACAACCACTTTCAAAGGTCATGTTGTATAATTCATAACTTCCCATGGCTAACTTTCCACAATTAGTTAAGAACAAAAACTATCTAGTGTTCAAAAATATATTTTTTACCTCTCTCACTGTCAAGTCAGCTTGTGAGATCTCAGGTTTGTTAATAAGTTCAATTTTCTGATGAGTTCAATGGCTGGTTCATAACTCTGGAAAGCAGGCTACTCAATATAAGGTGTCTTTGAAACCTAGCAGGGTTTCCTCTTTTGACCTCAGTATATTTTGTATCAGACATTTGTCATTTTTAGACCATTCTTTATCATTTTTATAAGCATGGTTTCCTGTTCCTCCAGAAGAGTGTATAACACGAAAATATCCTTTTCAAATGAAATTAAATTATTTTTATTTCTTCAAAATGAGAAGTACAACTAAAACTGGTCTTAAGGGTAAAGATGTAAAAGCATGTAACCTGCATAGTTTTTGAGATGCTTTTTAAGTGCCTGAAATATTTCAAATATAGTCCTTTGCTGAAAAAAAGAAATTTGCCCTACTTGGAATATAAACAGTCATGCTTTTGAAAGAAATAATCTGATTAACTGTTAGATATATTGACAGTAATAATGGATAGAGATAAGAAAACAATATTATTGAAAAGACGACTATTCATCTTTACTTCAAAAGTGACAGCTTTTAGTAGTTTTAATCACGAATGGTTGATTTATTTTTATTTTTTTTTTATAAAAATGTCCTATTTCTGAAACAGTGAACTGCTTTTGTGTACTGTTGACAAACTGTAAGTGTATAATTCTTACTGTATTTGCTTTGGCTAGGATAAAGTTAAATTTCTTCATGGTAACTTGTATGGTGCTACGTTTTGTATTTGTGATGAAAACTGTTGGTAGAACACCAAAGTTGTAGTTATTGCTTATGCAGTGTCAAGGCTTTCTCTGCTTCTCAGACTGCCCCTCCAGTGAGTAGGCTGGGGACAGGCAGGAAGCTGGGAGAGGACACAGCCAGGACAGCTGACCCCAACTAACCAAAGGGATATTCCATAACATATGATGTCAGACTCAGAACAAAAAGATGGGGGAAGCAAGGGGTGGCAGGGGGTGGGGGCTGGCATTCAGAGTTATGGCATTTGTCTTCTCAATTGCCAGTTTGTTGGATTCTAACCTCCCTGACCAATTTGACTATGACACAGACCAGACTTTTCAGAGTTGTGTGTCTCATACTGATCTAAAGTTATTTTAACTCTGGCAGCTGTGGGGACACAAAAATAATGTATTGTGGTTTAAAGTGTGGAGGCTTTTAAAAAGAAACACATTGGTTTTGTATCTTTAGAGCATGGAGAATCATTAGGTTTGTAAATGGGCCAAGGCTTACCTCCCACAACAAAAGTAAAGATATGAAAATACTTTTAGCAAGATTAATATGCAAAAGAATTCTGTTAGTTTTTGCCTGAAAATCTAAATAAATTTGTGTCCTTGGTTTCTACAAAAATAATTGTTTTCTTGAGGGCTTTATTTGCTACGAACTATCCTACCATTTTATTTTTAAATAATATAAAAAAGAAATAAATGGTGAATAGATTTATCTTCAGTGCTACAATGGTGAAACATTCATCTACACTCTTAGTTAAACTTAGGCACATGCATATTACCAGTTCTTAAATATCAAGCATATGATAGTATTTGCCAAATTTTTAAATCAAACACTATGATTTCTATGTTTTGAGTCAAGAATATTCCCTGTATTCTATGAAAGAGTGTGGTCTCAGCTAATTAATTTTGGAACATGTATAGAAATAAAGTGATCACTTCCATTGCATTCTTCATTCCTTCAGCAGCTGCTTCATTAACTTTAGTAACAAGCTAAGCCAATTGAGCAGCTTAGATTTTTCTTGCATCATAAATCTATGGTTGCTGTAGTTTTTGCATTGGTTTGTTAACTGCAAATAAGAAAAGCCCATCAAGATACACTCTTCAGAGGATTCCCTCCACAGTCAAAAGCAGTTGTATGGGTTTTGCAACAGAGGCAGCAAGGGCTGAATGCTGAAGACAGGTAATACTGAAAAAAGAACCATACATTTCTCGAGTTCTCCAAGATCTAAATTTATTTCACAGGAGAATAAAGAAGGAAAACACATCTGAAAAACTCCAAAAATCTTTCATTTTGTAAAGTAAAAGTGTAGGGTGTTGCCTTTCTCTTTCTTCCTCTCTCTACATCCTTGTCTGTTCTTGAATATCATTGAATGCACTTGCTATTAGTTTGCCAGCTCTCCAGATTTTGAAATCCTACACTTACATAAAAAATAAGCACTCTGAAACTGGCTAGTTTCACTAGTGAAACAGTGAAGAATATTTTAAGAAAAGATGGATATGTGAGATAGAGATAGATATATATATATATATATATATATATATATATAAAATCTGTAACTACTTGTGTAACTCATCTACTCCAGTAATTTGATGTTTAGGTAATTATCTTACCTCTGCTGTTTCATGTGTCACTTGCAAGGCTTTCAAACAACTTTCTTTTCTACACTAATTTGCAAAATGTTGAGTAGTTTTTCCGATCATTTAAATAGCTTATAGTTATGTAAATCATTCACTATTTTCATTGGTGATACTATGTTAATTTTTTTAAAATGAGGTTTGATTAAGTGCTCATATTTTTCCACAGAATGCAAAGCAACATCAGAAAAGTAAGTGGGCAAGCAAAGCAGCACATACACACTGATGATATTTTGATGATAAAACACTCAGGCTGGAATTTTAAAATGTGCATAGGGGAAATAGGCACCTAAATTTCAAGGGGAATACTTTTCAAGAGGAAATATGACTTAATATAAAAAGAATTTAATGAACTTAAAGGAGTCAGTAGTCAGATCTCCAGCATCTAAATTGAAAACTGTAAAATTTCTCTGTACAGTACAGCCTTTCCTGAGACATATCTGAACTCTTTTGGAACCTATGGGTTTAATATTTCCCTAATTACCTACAGAATTTATATGAACTTGTACAGATAGTTTTGATGACTGACTTTTCTTTTATTGTGAAACATTGACTTGCTTTACACAATTCTTGGACCCTTTCTATACAACAGCTATATACAAGCCAAAAGTAAAATTATATATGAGATCAAAATACACAGTGTGTAGCTCAAAGTATTTTTCATTCTAAACTGCAGAAGTATTTGGACTGTTGTGGCTTGGTAAAGTTTATTATGAAGTTTTCCCGTTTATAATGAAATAGTCATAAATACTGCAAATGGGAGTTAGTTTAACCTCAGCATACAGAATGCTCAGAAGCCTAACAGATGTAACCACCTTAGGAAGTTTATTGAATTGTACATGAATCAGTTATAGCTGCCTTGCAGCTAGCAGGCTTCTAGTGTTGCATCAAGAGCCTTTGGGGAACAAAGACATAAAGGGAAAAAAACTCACTTCTGCAGTGTGTATGCAAGACTATGAAGTATTTTCTTTGCTCTGAATTGATCAGGAGGATATAGAAGTATCTTGGCAGAGGAAGACTAGAAAATGACTCATCTGGTAAAAAAATAAAACAAAACCCAAATTAAGAAACAAAAACAAAACCAAAAACAACCTCCAAACAAACAACCCAACTAAATCCAAGAACTCTCATTAACTGACATGACAGATTTACCAGTAGTTTCATGCAACTGTCATGAAGATGCACCATTGTTTGACTAACTGTCCTACCAGAGAATTCAAATACACAGGGAAAGAATGGTAGTCCATAATAGTTTTACCTTTTCCTTAGCACATTGGAAATACTGTTCTTTTTATTTGTTTTGTATAGTAAGTTGCTGTCTTTGCCATGGGTGTGTCACTAATTAAATATAGGGCCAGATCATCAGTCAGCGACCAACCTTGCTCATGAAATCACTAGACCGGCACAGGTTCTGGTACATTATTATTATGCAGTTGTAC
Organism: Falco rusticolus; assembly: GCF_015220075.1. Taxonomy (NCBI): domain Eukaryota; kingdom Metazoa; phylum Chordata; class Aves; order Falconiformes; family Falconidae; genus Falco; species Falco rusticolus. The sequence continues at coordinate 103,905,783 of NC_051188.1, read as the reverse complement.
TGTATTATCTTTAGTTACTGTAACAAACAGATTGGGAGGATGTTTTACCCCTCTGTTGTGTTGCCCATATATTCATTTCAAGCTCTTAGTAGCTGAAAAGATTAGGGGGGAAAAAAAATGTAATGACTTGACTGATGAGTATGTGTATTGAAGCATGTAAGTGAAAGTGCCTGACTTACACCTGGAGAGAATTAATCAACCAAAAGCAATGCCAAGTAGGATATTATATGTTTGCAAAGTACATACTCAAAATGAACATTTTATTAGGAGGTTGTGATTCAAATGTTTAGTTTGATCCCTTATTATTGCTGCTTACATCAAATATATTGTTTTCCCTTCACTTAATCTCTTCTCTCTGAAATCCATCTATTATTAGGCCATAATTCTTGCTTCTGGTTGTATTCCAATGAACATTGGCTCATTTCAGTCTCTGCGTTGGTGACTTTGTATGCTCCTCTTGCTAATGTGGATTAATAGTCCACTATTTTTGTGGACTATAAAAAAAAAAACAACTATATGTTTACTACAGTAAACACATTTACTGGTGTTTCACTGAACTTTAATTGTACAGCTAATGCTGCTTAGTAGAAACTTTTAAGTGAATGTTGACCAAAATATATGTCTTGGGGTTTTTTTTTTTTTCTAAATTTTTTGACATATAAACAAAACTTACACAAAGAACTTGAATGTGTTTAGTAGTTAGAAGCAGAACAATCTGAGCTGAAAGAGGAAAGGAAATGGTAATGGGATGGAAGAGGTCTAGGGAAGGCCAGGAGATGTCAGGAGGCATGCAACATCAGTGATGGCTGCAGGGAAGATAGAAATGGATGAAAAAAATGTAGCAGGTAGGAGAAAGAAAGTTTAGCTCACAAACAACAATGGCTCAAGGCTTTGGAGGAAGAGAAGAAGATTAATGTTTTTGAGCTAGGTGAAAGGAGGAAGAAAAGAAAGAGCAGGGGAAGAACAATGGTAATATATGAAATTTTGAATATTTGAAATTGTGCAATTTATTACTATTGTTTTAGTAGCACTCGATAAAATAAGCTGACAAAATATATGAGCTTCATTTTTGGACTGGATGAATGCTAAGTACTATTGATATTATCATATGACAGAATAACAAATAAAAGAGTACACACATTCAGTTGAAATTTCTTTCTCAGGAAAAATAATTGCTCAACCCCCTAAAATATAAATACTCAAATCCATGTAATAAAATGAATTTAATGTCATGCGTCAAGTTGGCAATATGGTTTACACTTAACACTATATGTGATTTAACTTTGAAACTGCACTGTGTTCTCCTATGGAAAGTTTATTTAGCCCTACTTTAAACTATTTGGTCAGGCAACAGTAGAAAATTGAGATTACAAAATCCTCAAATTACGAGTCATAGAAAGGATTACTCACAATATCTCTAAAAACCCAGATTCGCAGAAGGATTTATAATCATATATTCCTCTGTAACCACGGGGAATTAGCTGCATAGCTGCTGTTGTTAATCTGTGCCTTTATAAACATTTAACTGTCTAAGCCAGATGTTTAACAAAAAAATTCAAGGAAAGAAACAAGCTTATAAAAGTAACAATCTAATCTTATTTTATGAACAAAGAATTTCACTGATTAAGTGAATAATTTTCTTAGGATATTAACTAACATTAGCTTTTTACAGGGTTTTGATTTTTTTAAGACCATGCTTCTTTCCTTTGCCTTTGCTACTACTTACTCAACACTTATGACCTTGTCTACCTACAGATACTATACCCATTAAATCCTGTTATTACAGTCTTTATTCAGCCTCATCAACTTCTCCAAATGGAGTTGAGAGAACAGGATAGGGGAGAAATATGAAAGTAGATTTAATAGGGATAGATAGTGATTCACAGTGTTTCATAGATACCATTAAGATAACAAACAACGTATTCTCAGTGAATAAATAGGGTTTTATAAAAGCCTCCCAGCTTGCTCCTGGTGATAGCTTTTAAAGTATCAAGAACTAAAGCATACATTTTCTTCAGTCAAGGTTGTACTATGCAGTCATGGGGACATTAATGTTCTACGGTACTCATTGAATGAATGTCAGTCTTCTTTTATACTCAGTGAATATATCTTTCTTGGTTCATGAATTGAGAACAGATTATGATTTTTATGAACTTGTTCTGTTTGGTATTGTTCACTGGATGTTTTTGTGTGACCCTGCTGACTCCAACAGACACCAGTCATGATAGGATTTTGTGCACATAACTGAGGGAAAGGTGGTATAACAAGTCAAATACAATTGCTATTAGTTAAATGAATTAAATTTTTTTGTCCCTTTTGATACCTGAGATGTATAACAGTTGATTGCAACCAGTACAGTAGCGCTGTTCTACTTTTGTAGTGCTTATATGCTTGAAACTACATAGACCCCCAGTCCAGTTCAAATGGGTCTTTATATTCCTGTTTGATAGCGGAAAATTCAGAAATGTAAATATTTTGTGAGAATTCTATAATCTATGTTCAAAATCTCCACCTTGTACCTATCTCATCTGTGTTTAGACATCTTACCAATGAATAGACTAAGGAGCAGCCACACCATCTGCATAAACAACCAATGTGGATGCTCTGACTTGTCTTCCGCTCCATTACCCCTCATTGTTGTGTCATGATTCCACTACATCTTTCTCGACAATATTGTTTATTGACTATGTAAGTGCCTTCAGTCCTCTCAGTGATCTTAAAACAATATGTAGGTTTAGGGGCTAATGCTCTTAGCCCCCACATTATTGTAATAGGCTTCATGTAGGATTAAATAAAAGGTTATAGTTTCAGTCTGTGGTTCAGCATATAGATGTCTTGCTAAATATGTTTGCATGATAAAAGAGCCCTTATGAATTTATGTATTTAACCTACTTTTCCCTCTTTTTTTTTTTTTTTTTTTTTGATCTTCTAGAATCAGACATTGGAGAGATTTCTTTGTGAAGTCTGAGCGACGTTATTACTCATATCTGATACAGTGCTTTAAAGTGTCTTCTATTGCAAAATAAACACTTGAAATATGCCACTAGATATGAGTAATGGACTGGATGGCAATGGTTTATAGTGACAATGCAATCAATTGAAGGTATTCGTTTTTAGTATAGAAACAATTTATCAGTCTCTGTCAAAATGAAGTTTGACTTATCTTTCAGATCAGCAGGACTAGGAATGCCAAGGTCAGAAAGGACTGAAGTAATTTTGAAAATATCTGGATTTTGTCTTTGGTTTTTTGTTTCTCTCTAAATTTACATTCCTAATACTTTGTAAAATCCTGTGTATTAAAAGGAAATTAAACTTGCTGGCAAACTAATTCAGCTGATTCATTTTGGAAAAACCTATTAAGCATAGCACAAGTACCGGCTGGAAAGAGAATGGACTGAGAGCAGCCCTGAGGAGAAAGACTTGGGAGGGTTGGCTGATGAGAAGCTCAACATGTCCCAGCAATGTATGTTTACAACCCAGAAAGGCAACCATGTCCCGGGTTGCATCAAAAGAAGTGTGACCAGCAGGTGAAGGGAGGTGATTCTCCCTCTGTGCTCATGAGACTGCACCTAGAGTACTGCATTCAGTTCTGGGGGCCCCAACATAAGGAGAACATGTACCTGTTGGTGCAAGTCCAGAGGAGGGCCAGGAAGATGACTAGAGGGCTGGAGCACCTCTCCTGTGAAGACAGACTGAGAGAGTTGGGGTTGTTCAGCCTGGAGAAAAGGAGTCTCAGGGAAGACCTTACAGCAGCCTTCCAGTACCTAAAGGAGGCCCACAAGAAAGCTGGAGAAGGATTTTTCACAAGGGCATGATAGAAGAAGGGGTTATGGCTCTAAACTGAAAGAGAGTAGATTTAGATTAGATATAAGGAAGAAATCCTTTACTGTGAGGGTGGTGAGACACTGGAACTGCCCAGAGAAGTTGTAGATGCCCCATCACTGGCAGTGTTCAAGGCCAGGCTGGATGGGGCTTTGAGCAGCCTGGTCTAGTGGCAGGTGTCCCTGCCCATGGTGGGGGGTGGAGCTAGGTGAACTTTAACGTCCCTTCCGACCTAGACCATTCTACAATTCTGAGTCTATGAGAATATGAATAATTTTAGTTCTTTTGTATAGGATACATTTGAACCATTTCAAAGTCTCCTTTAATCACTTCACAAGCCCATCTTTTAAAAGCCATGCATTGTACTATGAAAGGAATAAGATCAGAATAAAGTTGTTACAATGTCTTATGAAACATTATTTCCTATAAAATAGTATTTCCCTTGGTATGTAACATGTCTCATTGGAAAGACAGTGAGTGATCTTGTTTGTAATTTTGTTCATCAATAAAGAAGAATATTTTTACTGATCTGGTAATTGTTCATAAGACATTTTTAAATGCATGCAAGAATGTTTTCTAGCTTGCACTATCTGAGAAAGCAAACAGCATAAGTGGAGGAACTCATCCTTGTAATCCCCAGACGTCAGCACTGGAATGAGGATTTGATATTTTGAATCCTCTTGCATTGATGGAGTGAGTCTATATTTATCTTTTGTTGAGCTTCATAGCATAAAATGGAAATACATGTAGAGTTTCATGGATGTATCAAGAGTGAAGAGACATGTACCCAACACTGATATTAAAACTATGTCTTTTTTTTAAAAAAAAGGAAATTGTTAATCTAAGGAAAGTAAGATCTATAAAGCAAAATATTAGTAGACAGTTGGGAATAAAAATAGCCTAGTAACTGATTAAAAACATCAGTGATATTATACATTGAAAATACTTTTGCTCGTTTGTCCTGGTTTCACCTGGGATATGGTTAATTTTCTTCTCAGTAGCTGGTGCAGTGCTGTGATTTGGATTTGGTGTGAGAACAATATTGGTAACACAATGATGTTTCTGGTTGTTGCTGGGTAATATTTATATTAAGTCAAGGAGTTTTCAGTTTCTTGGGCCCTGCCAACCAGAGGGCTGGAAAGGCACAGGAAATTGGGAGGAGACACAGTCAGGACACGTGACCCAAACTAACCAAAGGGATATTCCATACCATAGAACAGGGGTCTTCAAACTACGGCCCGTGGGCCAGATACGGCCCCCCCCAGGGTCCTCAATCCAGCCCCCCGTATTTACAGACACACACACCCCCCCTTCCCCCCCGCCGGGGATTGGGGCGGGAAACCAAGCCGCCGCAGATGACGGCCTGCCACTTCATCCACGTGCCAGCCCCCTGTTTAAAAAGTTTGAGGACCCCTGCCATAGAACATCACACTAGGTATATAAACTGGGGGAAGAAAGAAGAGGGGGATGTTCAGAGTGATGGTGTTTGTCTTCCCAGGTAACTGTGATGCGTGATGGAGCCCGGCTTTCCCGGAGATGGCTGAACACCTGCCTGCCCATGGGAAGTGGTGATTGAATTCCTGAGTTTGCTTTGATTGCCTGTGCAGCTTTTGCTTTACCTATTCAAACTGTCTTTATCTCAACCCATAAGCTTTCTAGCTGTTACTCTTCCAGTCCTCTCCCCATCCCACTGTGTGTGTGTATGGGCCAGGAGGAAGGGAGTGAGCAAATGTGTGGTGCTTGGCTGCCAGTCAGGGTTAAACCACAACACCATTCTTGCTGGAGAAGTTTCAATATTTTGAAGAATTCATTGTCACATCGAGGAATGGATTCTTGTTCCAGTTTGAAGCAGTACTGAGCAAAAAGTTGAATGCTGCATTACACTTGCTAAGGAACTAATGTGCATTATCTGCTTTAGCAGTATTTATAATTGTGGACTGTAACTTGTAGATGATATGTTAGACTGCAAACAGGGCTCTTTCCATTAGCTAACTAAAATTCTGGACTGCATGTTCCCTCAGATGGAATTTATTTGTAATAGAATAGGTGATTATGAAGTGTATGTTCATAATTCTTTTGCTCTATGCCTATCATATACATTAAATAAGCTCTTACAAGGTAAGCTGCACAGCTGTACCATTCTAAGTCTGATTAATGTGGAAAGTCACTGAGAATCTGTGTGAAGGAATGAACTGATTCTGTCAAGGGTCAAGTGGAATAAAATATGAATAAGAAATAGATTGATGTTAAGAATCTTCATCCTTTCACCCTTTACTATCTGACTTTATACTATTTATTTTATTTAGTTAGGCTTTTTGTTAAGAAAAATCGGAGATCAAATGCTAGAGCCAATGCTATAGGCAGAATATAACATGTTCTGTAATGCCTAAAATTAAGTGCTTGCTCCTCCAAGGAAAACAAAATTATAATTAGGCATTTAGCAGCTTAGTAACACTGCCTCTGTGTTATATAAGAAAAATATGGTGCATAAAAGTGTTATCTAAAAAGCCTGGACACTAAGTGGGAAGCATCTGAGATTTGACCATTATGAAAAAAACGAGATGTGAAGTCCTGTCTCTCTAGGTGCTAGTTGCTTGCATGTTGCAGAGCAGGTACTTCCATCCAACGTCTGTGTTTTCTTTACAGCTCAGAGTTTTCTAAAATCAGTAGAGATTTCTATACACTTAAAGGTACTATTCAAAAGGATGGAAGGTGTTTTGCTCTGTTTAAGCTGCTTTTATCAGCAGCTCAATAATTTGTAGTCTGGACACTGAAAGGGAAAAGCACACAATTTGATTAATACTCTCAGTATTGGTACTGGATTACCTAACATCTGTCTTAACTCTTTCTAAATCTGAAAAAAAATGCAATTAAAAGTTTTAATTTTTGCAATGAATATTTGTGTATCTGAAGCTCTTTTCTAAAGTGAATACTTCTGAAATGAAGTCTCAGATATATGTATGAAAGAGACAGATAATAATCTCCTCTGTCCTTGTCTCATGTGTTCTGCACTGGAACAGAGAAGGAATTCTGCAGGATGTAGCATCCACCTTTGAAAGCCTCATCATTGTTATGTCAGGATTATTGGACCAGGACACCTTCCCAGTGTCCAGGTCTACATTAATACCCTTTCTGTACTACAACACCATCATACAAAAAGATCTAGCTTATTGCTGTTTGTCTGATACTCCTTCATAGACTTGTTTCAACACAAAAGAAATAAATTATATCATGTTTTCTGCTGGAGTAGAAGCAAAATATTCCAGTATATGGAATAACTGGAGAACCAAAATTGCAGACATCACTACAGGTAATCTCAAAGAAGACCAAGAAAAGCAGAATTTAGTAGTAATGTCAATATTAGAGTGGTTTTACTTGTCATTCTCACTCTGAAGTCAAAACACTTCTCTAGAAGCTACTAAAGACATTACATTAGAATAGTAGCCTTAGAGTAAATCTGCCTTTGGATGAAACAGTTCTGAATGCCCTTTCTCCTTTCTTTTGCTGAAGTCTCTTCCAGTTAACTTCTCAGGGCCTGACTACAAGAATAACTTTGGTTCAGGTGTAAAGTACATGCTTCTCTTATTCAAGGAAGAAATAAGAGTGTTTTTTATTTTCTAATCTAATTTTATGAAGTTTCCTACCTTTATTACAATATTAAAAATACAGACACAGAAATGCCCATAACTCAATTAGCAAATCACCAGCAATATTCACCATTGTCATATGGAAGTAAACTGTAAATATGAAAAGGTAAATCTAAAGAAATACGTAGGCAGGGAAACTAGGTTTTAAGCTAGTCAACTGCCTGATTTTGTTAGTTCAGCTCAAAATAAACTCAACAATCTGTGTCTCCTTCTCATGTCAATCTTTTTTTTCTTTTTCTCCCCAGTTTCTGTCCTACCTTAAGAAACTACAAGAATATCTTGTAGATAGTAGTTGCATATGAGTAAAGGAAGAATTTAAGTGGAGAGACTGTAATGATTTTTGTACAGTCTTAGAGCTTATAAGACACAGGGGTGTATCTTTAGGTCTTAGGTAACAAGCAAAAGAAGTAAATATGTAAGGGAGTGTGAAGCATCTCTTCATCTCAGATTGCTAACTATCTAAGCTGAAAAATAGTTCATATCAGAGTGTGGTTTCCAGGGCCAAACTTTGCAGGCAGTCAAGCATCCAGTGAGAGAGAAAAAGAGCCTCTACAGCACACTTTTATATTGGACTTATATTGAGGAAGGGCTACACATGCTCTCTGTAAAGGTTAGGTTGGTAAAGTGAATGTCAGGTTTTCCCAAGAATTCTGAAAGCGTTGCAGAATTAAGTGTCATGGCTCAAGACCAACAGACCTAGGAGACTGTCCAGAAGTACCTGGGATGGCCACGTGGACTGGGATACCATGCTAGGACAATGCTCTGAGGTAATGAAATAGCGGAACATAGACTTTGTTGAGAAAATCATGTTCTGAACTTTCTTATGAGCTGTGAAACAAAGCACATAAGTAGTATACCTGTCTTACTTCAGGGTGTATAGTAAAGTTTTCTTTGAAAGTGACTTCCCCTTGTGGTTATACTTTCCGTTTGCCATTTACCTGAAAGGATCATCACTCCATTTTGCCAGAAAACGTATACATTTCTAATATCTAAGAAAGACTTCCCTCTACAATCCTAGCCTTTGCACATGGTGAAGTAAAATCTAGTGTAAGGACAAGATTAGTAGGAAGGGAAGGAAGGGAAGACAAGGTACAACAGAAATAGCTGATTGGTGCAATAAGCCATGGAGGCAAAACACATGCTAGGTAGCCACTCATTCATTTTTAAATGAAAAGAGCTAGATTTATTCCGAGTACTGAATATTTGCTGATTTTTCTTACATATACTTAGATGTATATATTTAAGATTTAACAAAATAAAAACTAAAGGTTTTTTTGTAAATTAATAAATAAAAATATTAACTGTGCATTTTGTAGTACCCTTTTTTAGTGTATTTTGCTTTACATATAGTTGAGATCTATCTTACACATTTCCATTTGTTAACTTTCACGATTTTTGAGCTCCATGAGAATTTATTATCCAAAATCCTGTGCTTTACAATCAAAAATTACCCTGGGGTTCTGCCAATGAACAAAGTAGAAATGTTATTATTCTTTTGTGTAATAGTAAAGTACTAGTTTCTTGGACTCCACCTAATCAGCTGTGTTTCTCCATGAAGAATTCCTATGTTTGTGAAGATCAGAGATGAGAAATCTCTTTTAATTTCTTCAACAATTTACCACTGGGGAGTGGGAAGAGAGAGGGAGAGGAAAGCCTCCTCTTGATGCTTTTGTGTTATGGAAAGCAGTGTGTGCTGCAGTGCATTATTAGATTGTACTTTTGCATTGCATATTTTTAATGTATTTTAAAAGTACAATTAGGTGCATTTGAATGATAATAAAACAGGAAAAATTGCAGAGATTTTCCAGTCAACAACAAAGATTTGAAACTGTGCATTGTTTTCGTGCCTATGTAGAAACTCTGCCCTGGTGAGGCCACATCTGGAGTGCTGTGTCCAGTTCTGGGCTCCCCAGTCCAAGAGCGACAGGGAGGAGTGGGGGGCTGCAAAGATAACTGAGGGACTGGAGCATCTCCCTTATGAGGAAAAGCTCAGAGAGCTACGCCTGTTTAGTCTGGGCAAAAGAAGACTGAGAGGGAATCTTATCAATGTCTACAAGTATCTTAAGGGCAAGTGTCAAGAGGCTGGGGCCAGGCTCTTTTCAGTATGTCCAGTGACAGGCCAAGGGGCAACAGGCACAAACTGCAACGTAGGAAGTTCCATGTGAATATGAAGAAGAACTTCTTTACCTTGAGGGTGATGTAACAGAGGAGCAGGCTGCCTAGAGAGGCTGTGGAGTCTCCTTCTCTGGAGACATTCAAAACCCACTGGGACACGACCCTGTGCAACCCACTCTAGGTGAACCTGCTTTAGCAGGGGTTTGGCCTAGATGACCTCCAGAGGTCCCTTCCAACCTTGACTGTTCTGTGATTCTGTGACATAAAGCAATTCACAATTTGCATGATCCAGATCATGCATTTTAATTAAAGATATTTTACCACCAGGATTACACTCAAACCACAGTTGCTTCTTACTGTAAACTGTAGCCTCCTACCACTTCAGCGGTCACAGCGTAAATACTGCTTGCTTACCACTGGCTCTGTCAGACAGGTCATTACTCTGAAGCAGGGGTGGTAACTGCTGCCCTGCACTGGAATGATCAGCTGCAGTAATAAAAATGGAGATAAACTGGAAAACATACACCCTTTATATAAAACTTCTTTTCCAGTTCATCAGGATATAGTTAAAATTAATGGGACAGACCTTCAGCTTGTTTAAGAAAGTTAAAATAGTTTTAGATAAGATGTAACTGCTTGGAATATGTTTTCATTTTGAGCTTTAGGTTTTCTTCTGGGGTGATTAAAAACAAACAAACAAACAAACAAACACACACTAAAAAAAATGTCTAATGTTTTGTTCTGCTTTTATTAGTTTGTTACATCCAACTTACAGAACCGGGTTTTTTTTTAATTTTTTTTTTGCACTCAGAACCTTATAATGGTAAAAGAATGTTGCCTTCAAGAACTAATGTTCACTTTGAAAACCTGGACACAAGCCTTTAAATAAGACAAAACATTAAAAAGTTATGATTTTTATCTAAGTTTTCAACATCACCCTGGTGTCTTTTTTGTTCTCTTGGGCTAAGAGCTACTGATAAAAGAACAAAAAAATATTGACACTTTATTGGCTAGAGTGTTACTAACAAAGAAATAGAAAATCTTCATAGGCCTGGTTTAAGAAAACATTAGGAGCACTTTATGTTGTTGAAATAAAAATCCGAATTGTGAGATTTATACTTATTACATATATTTTTTAAAATGAATACTGCACATGGACAACATCATTTTGTAGGTCAGTAATATCTAGAGTAGACTGAATAGCCTCTTTTTTAAACTATTGTACATTTTTCCTAGGTTGGCAATCTAAACTTATTTTGCTCAGCACTTAAGGGAGTGATATCTCTATGATTTGAACATTTTGGCATGTTTATGGCATTTTACTTTTCTAAAGCTTATCCAGTTGGAAAATTTATCTTAAAATGGCAAAATCTAGCTCTCAGTGATGTTTGAGAAGAACCTAATTAAACAAAAAATACAATAATTCCTTCTGACTGTGCAATAAATACTTTATAATGACTACTATAAAGCATTTATTTAATTTTAAAATCACTATAAGACTGCAATGACGGTACATCCAAGATGAAGAACTAGCTGCTAATGCCTTTCTGACCCAAAGAGATGTTGACCTAAAGCTAGATGTCTTTTAGCTCCCATTTCCACACTTCATGGATTAGCTGCATGTTAAAACAGAGCTCACCATCACCTGTAGTTCCATGTGGCATGTCAGCACTTACACTGAGGTGGGCATCTCTTTCTCACCCAAGACTATATAAGTGTCTTCAGGGTTTGCAGTGACTTTTTCATTGCTGAAATGAGCATATTCTCTTTGTTTCGGAAGCAACTTCCTCTGATTCTCCTCACAAATGCATGCTCTTAGAAAAATATGAAAAGACTGTTGCAAATTGATAAAGGGAAAAAAAGTGTAATTAAAATAAGTTTGCATAATAGGTGTACATTCTCCTACAGACAGCTGCATAATCTCACCTTTCAAAATAGTGTGAAAGTACAGAAGAATATTACGAATAGTACAAGTAGGTAGTATATATTAACACTGTCAGGTGCTTTCTAATAGACTATTTTACTGTGATCCCCATATTTGGAGTAGGTTTTAGTTTTGCTTCTTTAAATTATGAGACCAGAAGCTTGTCACAACATCTTCTTGTCACAACTTCTTTTAGTAGAAAAGAAAATGTAAAATGCCAAAATCAACTAAATATTTTGGTTTAATGCAGCTATATATTTACTATAAACAGTGAGTCAGAAGTAACTTATTTTCCTGCACCTTATCTCAGGAGCTAGTACTTCTCTCAAGAGTAGTCTCATTGTCCTTTATAGGAAACTGCATGTTCAAAACTCCTAATTCAATTGTTTGTCCATATCTAGTTTCAGCTTCAAAGGTTAATCAAAGCATTTGGCTTCCATTAACACCGTGTCTGCTATTGTGTGGTTTCTATGCCCCGTCACATCAATACAGAAGTCGTTTGATTATAATGCTGTTTTCCAGAATCTGTGCAATCAGTATTGGAGCTACTAAATGAAGCAGTTGCCTAGCAAACAATGAAGCAAAATCAGTGTAAACCTGTTAAATATTTTCGTGTTACCAATCTACATTTTTCTGAAAAAACATTCTTGCAGAAGTATTTCAGTCAGTTCTAGTTTTTTAGCATCAAATACATGCTTTTGATGTCAAATATCTTAAAATTACCATAACACAGGACACCTTATAATATTGTATTTAATTAATAATTATATTTTTCATTATATCTAACCTTAAGTTTCTTGTAATCAAAATGAAATTTTTCTTTTTGATTAAGAGAATTAAGATTTTAATATTTATAAATTAATTTCAGAGAGGTTCCTAGAATTCATTGGTTTTAAAGTTAAGTACTTCTCTCTGAAGAGAAGGAACACTCAGCTTTTGTATACTTTGTACTGTTACATTCAAATACCTTTTGAGAAGAGTATCTTCACATTCTTTAAAAAAAGGAGAGTTTCTACTCTTTGAGAACAAGTTCCTTTTGGGTGTATTTTTTTTGGCTAATCAGTTCGCTAAATAATAGTCTTATTTTCCTAATTCTTGTAAGTTGTCAGTTAATAACCCTTACTATGTCATGAAGAGAAAAGAAACACAATAGTAGAGATCTGGGTCCACCTTTCTAATGTAGTATGTATTGTAAAAGGAATACAGAAGTCCACGCACTTTACTAGAAGTAATATGTACTAGAATTACTGTAGTAAGATATCATTATCCATGGTAATTTTAATAGCTGACACTTACAGAAGGAAGGCAAGGGTAATGTTAAGGTTCCACTGATTAGCTTAGGCACCTAATTTAATAAAATTAGCTATGAAAAAAGGGTGTGCATATCAGCCATATAGCTCTCAAATAATCCTGTATAAAAAAGACAAGTTTATTATAAACAAAGATAACCATGGTATTTTTTGTTTCAGTGACGAAGTATATTTTCATTTCCTGTTAAAGGCAATTGTGAGGTGAAAGTTGGTGATAACCTTTTCCCCTTGAGAACATACAGTAATCTGATTTGTTACCTACTTTACTCTTTCCCTGAAAAACTGTACGGTTGCTGCAGGAAATTTCATGGATTGAACTGAGGAAAGAAATTGTGGAAATCATCTCCAAATGAGGGATTAAGGTCAAAGACTGCACAGAACCCTTACCAGCATTTCTGATCGCAGATCAGACAGAATTTCCTCTTTCTGAACACAAATCTAGCAAAATACTTACACATGGGAGATGAAGCCAAAAAAAGCCCACATGTTTTGAAGTGCTTTGCTGGATCAGGACCAGAGAGGCTGGCCAACCTTTGCTTGCTACATTGATTTTGTGCTAAGTGTCCATATGTTTATAGAGAACTATTCTTCCTGGAATGCCTCAGAATTGTTTTACATTACAAGCTATATAGAAAGAAATTGCTTCAGCCAGTTCTGCAGTACATTTGTGGTATAGTGTGCTGCGGTGGTTAATAGAGCACAGCTGCACCGTAAAATGGCTTAGGACAATAGCAGAAGAATGCTGAATCTAATTAAAAATGCAAGGGGAAATGAAGCCAGCGGAGTGTAATTACCTGAGCTGAAATTTAGCCAGGGCATCAGAATAAAAAGCTTATTCTAAGGAAGCTTTCTTGACTTCCTTAATAAACATTAGAAGTGCAGGATACTTCTAAAATATTTGCCTATATATGTTCACCTGAATTTACACTGAATTCATGTAATTCCCTCCTAGCATTAACATACTGATAACCAACAAGTTAAGGGTTACTTAACTGCAGAATTTTTATATGGCAAGGAGTTATGTCCACAGAGAAAGTACAATTCACACCTAAAGTGCTATATTTCACGAGGCATAGAATGTAGTTGGAATGCAGGCTCCCCAAAACCACTTATTAGAGTACTGACACAGAAATGATAGAAAATGTCAACACATAATATATACTCTTCAGAGACAATCAGATGTATGTACCCATATTTGTATTTTCTGCATGTAGTGGAGGCAATGGCTCTGGTCCAGACCTGTGAGATCAAAAAACCCAGTACACTTTGTTACGGATGGGTGGGTGGGTGCTGATGTGGTGATAGCACTCCCGATCCTTCTTCCATCCAGGTACTCCCTCACTGGTTTCCTCCTGATCAATGAAGCAGATTTGACTTTTGCATTATGGCCAGAACAAGGAGGTTGCTTTATTATCCTGCACCAACTGTGGTGACCACATGCTGGGATTCCTAGCAAGACAGTCTGCTTATGTCCTTTGGGTAACTTATTATCCGTTTTCCTTCTTTCTAACTCTTTTTTTTGGTACTCTTGCATTTCCCTTTATCCACCCCAGTATCCTTTCAGCTTTCCCCCATGATTCTAGTTCTGCTACACCTGTACTCACATCTCAGCCTTATATAGTATAAATGATATTTAGGCACTATTAGCCTTGCAAGATTTTAGTCCCCCAAACATCTACAAGACTCCTCTCTAAGTATATGTGAAGCCTGGCACAAAGTGGTTCACAACTCCCTGTGTAACTGCCTATGAAATCCAACCATCCTTCCTGACACTGTCTAACTTCTGTCAGCTTTTTACACTGTGACAGGTCAGTTACATCAATTTCTCATGTCCTGTCCAGTAGTCTTCCATGTCCTGTCCAGTTAGTATAACCCTGAGGGCCTAGCCAGCGGCCTGGTGAGTTGCCTGCAGCTGTAACACATTTTCTGTTGGAGATACACTATTTGGTGCACTTGAGAAACAGAATTTATGAAGCTGATTGTAACAGTTTCTAGTGCAAGGATTTTGTCTGGCAAAGACATATTCAATCTTCAGAAATACGACCACAGTAGTGAAGTTCACAATTACTTCGTATGAATGAAAATATTGAATGTAACTTTAATCTGTGTCTCTAAATACATTTTATGGTGGTTTAGTGGTAGAGAAGAAATGAAGAAAAAAAAATATAGCGAGGGAAGAAAAGATATAACATCTTCAGTAACTACCCAATCTCATTTGTATTCATATTCATATGACCAGTGTGAACAGACTTCTGGTGAATGTTAGCTATGTCTGGTCTTCTGAATGTCACTTAAAAACAGTGGGAGTGTGTGTTCAAGGAGAGGTCTCAGAGCAAGCAACCTATAGGATGCTTGCAGAGGGTGACAATAGCCAAAGGGGATCCAGAAAATCTGATAGGATTTAAGTTAGAGATTTGAGGCATGGAGGAGAAAAATGAATTGAAAATAGTATGAGGTCATGAGGTAGACTGTGGTCATGAACTAGGAATTTAGTTTAGAAAGCATTGAAAGGTTCTGGGTAGAAGTTAAAAGGTGTGTGTTCATGGCCATGAGTCAGAGATGGATTAGGTTTTGAAAGTATGAAGAATTTGGAATTCTTATACAGCAGATCTTTACTTAGATACCTATAAATATAATCCAAGTTTGGCATTTGGCAGGTCCACAAAAGACTGTCTTATCCCCTTTTCTTTCTAACACATGGAACCTCTAGGTAGCCTGTTCCTCTTCACTCTCCACTGTCAGGTATGCAGCAATCTTACATACCCATCAACTTCAGTATGAGGTGAACATTTAGATATGTTTGTAAATCTTGAAGCTCCAGAACTAACTACTGTGATTTTCAAGATAAATGAGAGTTGATGTTGTAATAACTCCTGTGACTAACAATAATTAAATACAAATTTTAAATGTCAGATCACAAATACAGTCAATGAGATATTCATAATCAATTTACAGATTAAAAAGAGAAAGTTTCCCCTGGTCCTGGTCTATTAAAACTGAAAAAGGACTTTCTTCAGGGAACTTGAAATCAGTGCACAGACTACCCAAAAGTGCGAAAATGGAGTCAGTGACTCACTGTGACTTGTCCTTTTAAGAATTTAATGGAACAAATGAATCTGCTTATTTATCTTTCTGTGGTTTTGGGTTTTTTTCAACGAAACACTGTTTAGCAAATAAATTAACTGTCCTTCTACAGGAAAAATTAGGTAGGTAAATTTAAAATGCATATTGAGTCTGTCAAGAAATGTGCATTGTTTGTCTGATATGTACAAGGTTGATGGGGATGAATTAAATAAGTATTCACTTCTACAGAAGTATCTCTAGATGTTCATAGTTAGATTTTTCTAATAAAAGAAATAGAATAAATCACATGTATCTCAGGCGCTTAAATTGACTTCTACTTTGTTTGAGGTTTTTCTGAGATTGTCTCATACTGAAATTTGAAACTGCTGTAAGACTGTATGTTCAAGTTGCTACCAATGTCTTTAACCTATGTTTTACTCCGACAGTCCATGGCATTGGGAACAAATGAGCATTTTGTGATATGAAACTCCCTCCTGTGTCCAGCCAGCAGAAAAGACTAGATCAACCAACCGTGACTTCCATCCACTGCCAAGGTCACTGATTCCAACCAATATGAAGGAGACAATTATTTTCAAATGTGAGTCTATTGTGAACAGAACGGATAAACTCACCAAGAGTCAGTGGAGCGGTGCTGTTTCCATTCATACTCTCATACTCCAACAGCTCACTATGAGGAACTTGGCAGAAAGATGCTATAAAATTACAAAAAAAAAAAACCAAAACAAACAAAAAAAAACCCACAACCAAACAAAACCCCCAAAAAACTCAAAAAAACCCACCCCAAACAACAGCAATGCAGTAGAACAGAAAAGTTATACTCCTTTAGCTACAACAGAGGGTCACATTGCTACTCAGTTGCATTCCTTTAATTTTCATATTTTTTTGTCATGCATTCTTTTGCTTTAGGATTTATAAAGTCATAAGTAGAAGGAAAGAGACTGTGGTTCGCACACTGATACTTTATAACAAGTAATTTATTTTCATTAATAGTCAAAGATAACTTGTTGGCTTTATTTACTTTTAATTTAAGTTAAATATATCATAGGAATATTTTTTTAATTATCCAAATGACTGTCAGCAAAATAATTTTCTCACTCTATCTGCATGTGTAACAATTTTCTTTTGTTAATGCTCTTGTAAATGATGCAATCATTATTTTGTCTTTCTATTTGTACTTACTAAGTGAACATTTGGATAAGAGCAAATGATTTAAGGAACTTGAACTACACTTCTTTAAATATGTGATTTTACTGTTGACAGTCCTTCTAGAAAATATACTTTTTAGGTAGTTAATTCATACTTTGAATTCTACATTCAGATTATAAATTAGCAATTAATATGTCCAGAATTTATTAGAAATGTGTGTGGACGCTTTTTTACAAATTTCCCCTACAGTGTTCCTATACTGTATGTAGTATTGTGTCTGATTAATACTCTCAAAATAGAAGTGCACTCTCTGCTATAAGAGAAGAACGTAGTGGCAATTTAATTTCTGATATTGTGATTTATTTTTTTTTTTTAAATGTGGTTTTCCAAGAAAACAATGAACAGCTATGAAATAAATGGAAATGATTCTTTAAATATTTGATTCCTAGGCTGAGATGCCAGCTGGTTTAAAACTGTGTAGAACTCCTGACTTGGTTAGAGAGGCAGTGATTTAGATGGTGGATTAGGTTCACTGTCCTTAACTGAGAGAGACACCTATACAGCAATTATGCTATTACGAATTTGTTGTAACTGGCAGGATGTACGAAAGCTGTACAAGTACTGTTCAGAAATAGTCAAGATACTGGTGCTTGTTGAAACTTGATTGTTTCAACCGCAAATCTGAAGCACAGCACCATACAAGCTGCTGGGAGGAAAATTCCCAGCCAGACCTAAAGCAACAAGATAAGGTGTTACTAACTAATGCAGACGTTCTCAAGTTTACACATTCTGCACCATCAGACTATTATCTAAAATTCAAGGTCATTTTTTTTCTTCCTCTCAGGCTTGTTTTTTAATGGTTGAGATTGGTTCCATTCATTACGGGGCACCACACTGTTCTACATGGGGTCTGATTCTTAGGTGTCTGGAAGTGCACTTTCATCTCTAGCTTCATCTCTGGCATTTAAACTCCACAAAGCACTTGGCCAGCATAAGGCATTTCTTTCCTCCCTCCCCCCTGTCCCCTTCTCTCTCCCTCCCCCCTTTTTTTTCTCTTTGGGTGAATCAAACTCTGGATTCAACATTAAGGCAAAGATATTTAAAAGAATTTGGATGGGAGGAGGGTCAAGTTCTCAGAAGCTGCTTATCTACAGTTACTTGTGGTCTGAAGTTCATGGCAGATATTGCAACTTAAGAAAATAAATCAGTTCTATGAGCCAATTATGGATTTTATAAAAGAAAAGCATAAGCAAGCAAATATTCGCTTAATGAAACATATTTCTAAGCTAATATGCTACAGTTTTATTAGCTAATTAAAGATGAACAGTACAATGACCAGATAATGGGCACATTTAAAATTGAATCAATAAATCAGTTGGTTCCAATTATTCTGTCACTAAATTATTGCATTGAGTAATCAGCTCAAGTTATAAGTTTGACATGGGAAGGAACTGCTCAGTGTTAGCTTTGTCTTGGGAGAGTTTAAGAGGAATCTAGTTTCCTTTCCATCCTATAACCCATCCAAATTCTTACCGATACAATACATATTCATTATACTTTTTGGACTTAAACCTTAGATGAGCACCTAAATGGGGACTAAGCAGGAGCTTCTTACATTCACAGACATAATCAAGTAAAACCTTCCACCACAAATTCGAGGAGCATCTGGACTATGCTCTTAGTCATACGGTCTAGTTTTAGGTAGTCCTTCAATGAGGAGGGAGTTGGACTCAGTTATACTTACGGGTCCCTTCCAAGTAAAGATACTCTAGAATTTTATGATTTTTATATCTTCTGTGTCCCTAAAAGTCTATAGGCAACTGGCTTTGCCTTGAAAGACCTGTAGAAATATTGAAAACTATAATGTATGCACAGAATGGATGTTCTGTGTGGAAGACCAAGCATTTAACCTTCCTACCCATATCTAAGTACTCTTTCCTATGCCTGTGGAAGAATTAAATACATGTATTACATCTGCCATGAAAATGCTTTTAGGACATCTCAACAAGGCAGGTAGCCTTTCTTCCTGTTTAGGCCATAACACTGTAAAAAAGAATGCAAAATTCCTGGAAGAAAAGGAAAAATCACAAAATAATTGATCTCTATAGCTCAGTAAATATGGTTTTCCCATTGCCCAGGGCAGGCAGCCCTTTATTGTCACTGCTTGTGGCAGGTCCCAGGGGTACCTGGGCTGCCCTTGGCTGTAAAGGAATTATAGAGGAATGAAGGTGGGTTAAATAACATTGACCATATAAAGCTGTGGCTTGGCTTCAAGGGCGGTAGGTTGGCTGATGTGGATAATGTGCAGCTGTGGCTGGTTCCTGCTAAGTAGTTAAATAGCTTTAAGGGGCCTGGAAGAAGGGGACTGGATGAAGGGAGACCTGGAAGAAGTAGATGGAGGAGAGAGTGTGCCCCAAATGTAGGAGAGACAAAAAGAGAACAGGGAGAAGATAGGGTACCCAGATGAGGAGAGGATGGCTGGAAGAGGAGCCTGGAGAAAGAAGGATCTGGATGCAGCAGAGGCAAGAAGCAGGGTGGACTGGCCTGAAGAAGATGAAGAAACAGCATGGACAGCAGATGAACTTTTGAAAACTTGTGCGGGATTGGTGGTCATGCCGGGGCAAGGCACAGGAACTATTTATTGAAGTTAATCTGCTATGTGAGGGTAAAAGCCTTGTTGCAGCCAGCTGGTTTAGACAGTGCTGCTACACTTGGCCTAAGTAGGGCTGAGCGGGGTTTACCAGGCACTGTGGCCATTGCCCAGCCTGTCTGAGCTCCAGCTCTGGGAGGGCTGCCAGGGAAGGGACTGACAGCCCCAGGTAGTGCCAGAAAAACAGCTTCTGGGGGCACAAGGACAGTGGGGCAGCTTTCACCCTTTTCCCTGGGTGTGGGCAGAAGAGAGCAGATGGGGATGGGAAAACAAGTCCTAAATCAGAAGAGGAAGGGACCCCCACTAGGAACATCACACTACTCCAGTGAACGGCTTGGGACACTGGTGGCTCTTTGTGACACTCCCCTCCCCAAACTGAAAGCACTTTTAAATATGAAGCTGTTGACTTTAAGACCCAAGGTGAGTATAAACAGCATAACTACCACAGAAAAGGGTAGGCAATAAAAAGGCATTGTGCAACAGGTTTAAGAATACTTTAAGAAGGCTTTTCCATGTTAGACAGTCTGGACTGCTGAAACACCATTTATACTTCATATGATAAATTTGTATTTATATCTTCTCTTTTATAGAGAATAAGATTTTTGGTGTAACATCAGCAATGAGGGAATGGTTTTGAGTTCCTGACCTTGTTATTGCTCATAATTTTCAATTAAGCTATTTTTAGGTGTAGTATAGAAATACCCTCTTCCCTATAAATATTTTGAATAATGTTGTCTTTAACTGAGAGGAATCTCATGATCCATTTAGTGATAGTGTATTACATGAAAGTAGTAAAAGTAACATTCCTCCCCTCATACGCATATCTGTGGAGATAATCCTTTATTTAATTTCCTTCAACATATAGATATTTCACATAAAACTCATTTAGAAAATAAATGCAATACTTATTTTTTGTAAACCACAAGAAGCTTTCAGAGACCTGATTGGAATTGCCACAAAATTATAAATATGTTGAGGTACAATAAACATTGTCATATCAGAAATGTCATTTTGTAAGTTTTTTAGTTTGTTTTTCAGTGATTTCAACATAAGATCAGATGCACATTTAGTACTGTTACAACAGAAAAATAAATGTGTGTGGGTGTGCTCAAACCTTCAATAATAACTAAAAATAACCCTAACCAGAAGGTTAACTGTATGATTGAATGTCATGCTACTATTCCTTTGATGATTGTCTTCTCATATTAAAATCTAGTTATATTTGCTGTATTGAATTTACACTGCAGTTAGCAAGTTTGTTTATTGAACAACCCAGTAAAACAAACCTTCGAAAATCACACTATGCTTTTATTTTTGATACTTGTTACTGTATTATAATTTCTGTATTAGTACCCCTATGGACAACATAAAGGTTAAATTTATCTCATTTCATATTCAGTGGAATATTTTCCTCTAAATGTCTAGAGTGATGTGATTTTTTTTTTATTATTTTTTTTCTGGGGCTTTGACTTTTTTCTGATGATACCTGATCCAGCATTTACCTGGAGCTGCATAGTATTCCTAGTTTCTTGGGATAGCGTGCATGCTGAGCATTTAAGTCATATCCTTAATCAGTGCTTTAAGCAGCATGAAATTTTAAAAACTTTAATTGTTGTGCACAGCTTTATTTGGTTGACGTCTTGTGTGTTCTGGGATGTATGACGAGCAGAGACTTAAACAGAACAACAGGATTCTGGCTATGGAATGTTTGTGAGTGAAACAAATTGCCATAATTGTCTTTGATTGTTCAGCTTTCCTGGTATTTTTCCCCTCGATCATTATCGCGCAACACATATTCTGAGGTATAAATTCTGTATTCATACTTGGAGATGTCCTGATGTTCTTTCTCTTTGGATAACTTAATCTACAGAACCATCCAGATTTGTACATTTTTATCCTGATTGCTAAACTTTTCTAATGCTTCTGCCTTTAGCTAGACAGTGCAAGTTTAATGGAATACTCTCTTCTAGTCCAATCCTGTGGTAGTCCGTTTTCTGTAAGAGGATTTAAATGTAGAGAAACCCTACCTTGTGTTTCTCATTCTTGTTTGCTTTCTTTCTTCTAGAAGTGCTTATAGAAAGACAAATATGTTGATTATAAATCACTTAAATATACTTTAATGTCACTTAAATGTACTTTAATTCCAGTCCAGTGTAACGAGTCTGTTTCTGTCTTCTCTTAGCTGAGAAATTAAAGAAAAAATAAGCAAAAATAATATTTTTAATATAGCTAATGTAAATACATTTTTTTATTAGTTGATTGTTTATTACATATTTGTTGCTGCCCTCATGAACGATAGCTCTGACTCACTGTGGGAGGGGCTGGGAATCAAGGTGGCCAAACCCCCACATGTATAAAAGTAGCTCACAGGGAGCGCGGGCGACCAGGACCACAACAAGCAGAACAAGCAAGCAGGGCATGGCACATCAGCCAGGCTGGGGCACAGCAGTTCATGTGGCAGTTCACACAGGGAGGGTGTGCAGGGTGAGTGCCATCAACCTAACAGCTCAAAGAGGTGAGCTTAAGTAATTGTCATCACCCTCCTAGAAGAAACCTAGCTATGGTTTCCCCTTAGCCAAAAGCCAGTGCCAGAAGGCATGTGGCAACTGTGACGGAGTGCCTTGGTGAACATGCAGGTGCCCAGGTCACAGCCGCAGGGAGTGCCGGAGCCTGTCACTGCTAGCGGAGGGCAGCAGAGATAACACCTGTGTGAGGTGAGACCAGGTGGGCCATCTGCTCAGCCTGGTGGCAGAGCTGGAAGGGGAAGCAAAAAGGTTAAGGAGTGTCAGGGAGTGTGAGAGGGAAATAGGCTGGTGGTGGAGCCACTCTCTACCATCACCGACGTGAATGCACCAGATGGGACACACCACAAGAAGCGAAGGATCCCCTACCCTCTCACCACTAGGCAGAAGGAAGAGATCAAAGAGGTGGGGAGGAATGGAAACAGGTTCCCTGCTCTGGCAGCAGGTTAATCACCCCCTGACCTACTTCACCTTCCCAGGTACCTTTATACAGTAGGTATGCAGCTCTGGAACCTGACAGCCAGGAAAATTATAAGATGGACAACAGTCTGTCCAGGTTGGAAGAGTTGCCTAAGGAAAGTAAGTCAACCCCACGCATCATGACTGCCACTGCTAAGAAAAAAAGAGTGGCTGTCACTGGTGACTCCACTCAGAGGAACAGAGAGCCTGACATGCCCAGAATATAGGCAAGTCTGCTGCCTCCCTGGCACCCAGGTAAGGGACATTACTAGAAAACTCTTGTCTGGTATGGCCCCCTGATTATTGCCCGTTACTGGTTTTCCAGGTGGGCAGCAATGAAGTCCAAACTGTGGTTGTTTAGTCTAGAGCAGGGGTCCTCAAACTTCTTAACCAGGGGGCCAGTGCGCAGATGAAGTGGCAGGCAGTCATCTGCGGCTGCTTGGTTTCCCCCCCCAGCCCCCGGCGGGGTCTGTTTGTGTGTTCTGTAAATACCAGGGGCCAGATTGAGGACCCTAGGGGGCCGTAGTTTGAGAACCCCTGGTCTAGAGCAACAAAGGCTCAGGGGAGACCTTATTGCTCTCTACAGCTACCTGAGAGGAGGCTGTAGGCAGGTGGGGGTAGGTCTCTTCTCCCAGAGAACAAGCAATAGAGATGAGGAAAGGCCCTCAAGTTGTACCAGCAGAGGTTTAGATTGGATATTAGGAAAAATTTCTTCACTGAAAGGGTAATCAAGCATTGGAACAGGCTGCCTGGGAAGATGGTGGAATCACCATCCCTGAAGATATTTTAAAAATGTGTAGAGGCAGTGCTTAGAGACATGGTTTAGTGATGCAGTTGGCAGTCCTGGGTTAACAGCTGGACTTGATGATCTCAAAGTTCTTTTCCAGCATAAATGTGTCTATGATTCTATATACATATGTGTATAAAATATGTTTATATATCTGATAGGTGTATAAAGTATTTCAAGATATTATTTTACATATTTGACTAGAAAACCATTTACAGGGTGTATTTAACAAGACAGTCCCTCAAGGGGAAAGCTATTTATGGGGTTTTTTTTGACATTTCCTTTAAAAATCATCCTCCTGTTACAATTACGAAACAACATAATATGGGAAATTGCTGTAATCTAATTAATCATTTCCCTTCTCACCACTACCCTGGATCTATCCCAGACATAGCTGATAAACCACCTCATACCAGCTCTAGCAGCCCACCAGTATCGATAATCTCTTATGAAACCTGCTGTGTATTGTGTATTGTTTTGGGAAAACATCAGATCAGTTTTCATTAGAAAGAGTATCAAAGCATCAGCCAAAAACTGGTTAACCATTATTACCCTATATTTTATAGAAACATCCTTTTGGGAATAGCTTTCACCTAAGTGATATAAAAACTCACTTGTCTACTAGGATAAATAAGGCCTACAGAAATGTATGCAGTAGAAACTGGTGTTAGCTCAGTGACATACTTCATGCTTTCTGACACTTCCAATTAGCATGGATCAGTAAAAAAAAGGTCTTGAATCAAGCAGCTTCCAATGATGCATTAACAGTTGAAAATTAAATTTTGGTTGGTTTATTCATAAAAGAAATAAAGAGATTTAATGGCAGCTGCCACTTGCAAAAAGACCAATCATTCATGACTCAGCTGAGCACCCAAGACAATTTTTGGTACAATTTGTTTGTTTGGTGGGAAGTTAATTTACAGATTTTTCATGCTGATCTAATTGATTTGCAGGAGGGCTAACAACCCTATTTCCTGCACCTGGTTTGACAATTGATACCATCTGGTTCATTGGATTAGCAGCTGTAGTTCACAACTTCTATCAATTCAGACACATTTGACAAGAGTTCTGCATCTTTGGTCTCTTCCAATTCATTTCCCTTTTTATATGCTGAAATCTGCAGAGCTTCTTCACTGCAAAGCAACGTTTTCTTAATTTATAGCCCAGGGATAATAGGAAGATGATAATTATTATTCTAGTCTAGTATGACCTGAAAAAAAGCATGCATTGTGCCTACAGAAAACACAAGGGGATGAATTAACACTGAGGGTCACATCTGCATTGTATTTACTTCAGTGGAGATGGAAGGTGTTCAGTATCTCAGAGGAGCAGAACATTCAACATGAAGAAAGTAAATATAATTATCACATTTTAGAAATTGGTATCAGGTCTACATGATTCCTTCTTCGATGTTGCATCTGTCATAACACAATGACTCCCTGACAGTTTAAGAAATGTTTCAGTGTGTCTCTTGAAATGTGGGAAACTGGGGTAAATTTAAATCTGTGATTTCCTCCATATATATATATACACCATTTCAGAAGTAAGAGGAATTGCTTGAGGAATATGCTGGCCTGCTCTGGGGGCATACCTAACTAGCAGGACACCTCACTTCTGTTCTGCTTGTGCAAGGTTGGTCTCGGTTAACTTGTTGTTCTTAGACTTCCCAACCCCACAGTATGATGAGATACAGCCATGCAATGGTGGCCAATTAAATAGCGTTTCTAGAGTAGTAAAAATAAACTAATTAAAGGCTTTTTGGGGGTTACCACAGAATGGCGCTAATTTGGGTGGATTACTCACCAGCATAATTTGTGGTGAACTACAGTTGATTATCCAAGAATTGGAAAGACCATAATGGAAGGTAGTATCATAGTAATTGTGCCTTGTTCTCATACCCTCTTTTCTGAACCTTCCACCTTCTCAGTCTCAAGAGAAAACAAATCCAACAAAAACCCATAGAAAACTAGAATTTTGTTTTAACTATTCTTAGATTCTGATGTTAGGCTGAAAATCATATTTTCACTGGCTGAACACCACCACATATTGAAGACTGATTGTCTCACCTGCTGAGGTCTTGCTTCTCTTGGTGTATAATTTTGTAACAGCTATATAAATGCTGATGAACTAGAGTCCTTTACAAAACAGAAGGAGTTCCTTGTATACTATCCCGCATGAAATTTCCTGAAGAAAGCAAATGAATATGCATGAAACACATATGGTATGCATGAACAGGTTGCTGTTTCATGATGTAGCTTTAACAAAGAAAATGTACCTACATCTCATTCATATTTATGTCCATGATTTTTCAAATCTTGAAAATATATCAGCTTATTTTAGGAACTCGATATGCTCTTTAGGTGCTTCTATGATGATAAGATATAAAAAGAATTCCACCATTTGTGGAATGTGTACATGTACGCAAAAGTCCACTGTTCTAATATAGAAACATGTATTTCTATTTGTATATAATATATGTGTATAGAATCTTTGACGGACATTGCCTTGGGAAGAGGCTAGGCTGAAAATACATCAACAGAAGGTGTTGTGACTGAGAAAGCTGAGAAAGCTCTATTTCAATTCTATTCATTTAACAGGGATTGCTATCATCTGTGTGATAATACTAGTGATCACTTTTTGATGTACAAAGTTTAACTCAAATATTAACCAATTAAACCTATAATGTTTGATTAAAAAATGATTTTGGTAAAGTATAATATATTTTACATGACCCATTAGTTCATTAAAAACATTTAAATTAATGTTATCCGGTCACTGATGAATAAATTTCTTAGCAGGGAAAGTTGCCAGTTCTGAAACCTTTGCAATACATTCTCTCCCAAAGAATAAAAACCTCAGGTCTTGTGAGTGCAGGTACCTAGCAACCACCTTCTTCTCTTGCAGCTCACTGTCAACAGTCCACTTTTTGAAAAGATGTTAATTTGTACTACTGCTATTTCCTGGGGGAGAAGGCTATCTTCACTTCCAGCTACTACCCAGAAAGCCATTGTTGCAGAAGTATTTCAATTAGAAAAAGTAAGATAAATGGAAACTCGGGTTTTCCCATGGTGTCTAGATATTTTTCTATTGTATAATTTTATAAATTGCGGCAGAAACATCTCAATTACAATTTGCATAGTTTCTTTCTACTTTCTACAAATGCAGGTGCTTATTTTCCATATATTTATTTCCATATATTCCATATATTATGAACTCAATTAAGAGAGGAAGCACAGTATTTCAGAGTTGTAAGGCTGGCACGTACAATCATTTTTACGTATGTGTGTGCATATATACATAATATAGAAACATTTATTTTTATGTGCAAATATATGCATTTTATATATATGGAGAAACAGAAAGTAGTGTTTAGCTTTTAGTTGTAATGTAATTGGGTAAAACATAAGGTTTGTTACCATTTTGACTGTATACTTACAGCAATAAAATACCCACTAGATTTAGTGAAACTTTTCTCAGGAACACAAAAGCCCCACTTGGTTTAAAGTTTAACATTTAAAATCTCTTTAGCATTCCTTACTATAATTTTACATCTACTATAGTTTCTAAATTCATGCTTATCAAAACTGACATTAACAATAAGATGTTGCGAAGCCAGTAGGTCTAGAGGAAAAGTAGTAATTACTATGAAATCACTATTCATACGATATATTTTGAAATGCACAGATGTCTGTTCACAAAGTGTGCAGACATTCTGGTATATTTGCAAATCCAATGGGATTTTAACAGAATATGGAAATCAAAAGTTTCTTCCTCATATGAGATTAAGGAGAAAATTTGGTTGACAGTGTTTCTTACAGGGAAGTACTGCTGCTTTCCCCATTCTGCAAATGTGTGTGAGTGCACCAGAGTCCAAGATTTGTGCTGAAGCAGATTATTCAACCTGGGATTAGTGTCCTAGTCAAAATAGAAGGCTTACTTTCAGTCAAATGCTCGTTACATTCTGTTATCGAAATGACATATGACTGTATCTGTACCGAGTATAAATATACTCTAAGAACACCAGTAAGATTAAAATATATGGGAGAAGTCAGTGGAAGAAAAATGAATGGACACATAGTTTAGTCAAAAAATTCATAACTACTGCACATGACAGAAACTTAGTGCAATGGAGTATTTTATGATAACGTTTTCTGGTATTTTCTAAAAAAAATCCAACAAGTCTTTCTTTTTACCTGTGAGAATGTCAGTCTCATCAAGTGTATTTTTTGGACTAAATTATTTCTGGGCTAATTTACAGAAAGCCATTGGACTTGTAGGTGGCTCACAGTCCATTGACAGATACCTGCTTTTGACAATCAAGATATATTTTCTAATTTTGATTTGACACATTTCAATTCCTGGACTGCAATAATTTAACTTATAGATTCATTTGCCCTATATAAAAACTATACATTAACAATTACTTCCCATGCATGTTCTGTAATACTCATTTAAAATACATTATAGCAAAAATATTCTTTTCTGAAAACTTAGTCACCGTTATACTTTCTGAAAGTGAATATAAGAATATATGAACAAACAAGTTATATCCAGATGAGTTTTCCAATCTTTTTAAAAATCTTCCCCTAGCTCTGGTAATAAATCTCTGTGTATAGTAGTATCCTATCAGAACTTAATTCATGTCTGGTTTGTTTTAAAATCATTAAGGTATTTTCTTTTCTTCTTTTTTTAAATTAAAAAGTTTGGAACATTTCAAGGTGAATGTGCTTTATTGCAATATAATGAAAAGCATATTAAGTTATTAAATTAATAACTAAACTAGCAGAATTGTTTTGGGAGCTGTAGATAAGTGTGCTGTGCATTACCCTACTGAAATAATTTGAAAACTTTCAGTTAAATGAGATTACCTAGAAGCAGCAAAGTAATTTCATTTATTGTTTTAAGTCACATTCACATTACTGTTATTGAGTAGTTTTATTTAATTGTGTTTAAGATATACTATAGAATTAAATTTAAATAGGGGAAATAACTCCACAGAGCTTCAAACTATCATTTGTTTTCTACCTCCTTCTTCTATCTAGAGGGTAAATTGAGAGATTTGCCTAAGATTTTCAGTCAGTAGCCGGACATTAAGAGTACTCCTGAAATGAAGGTTGTACAGTCGAAATGTTCACTTTTCCTTTGTCATTGATAGACCAATTTAAAACAAAATAATAAGTACATGTTAAGATATAAATTTCTTTTACAATTTCCAAAATACTAATTTTTAAAAAGTTTTGAATGAACATGAAGCTTGGGGTCAAAAAAGCTTTCCAGGGTCCAATTATATTATAGACTGGATAAATCTGCTGTTACAGTTTTTTACCAAAGAGAATTTCTGGGACTGCACAAAGAGTGGAATTATAATGAGCTGAGACATAGAGACCTGAGCATCAAGAAGTCTCATTTTACATTACTATAGGGTGGGAGTAATTGTATTAATCCAGTACTCATTTATGAAAGGAGCAGAGTAAGAGCCAATGTTTTATTTCTGGACTCTTTTCATGTGTTGGGTTCACATATGCCGACTAAATCTTTCCTTTCCTCCCTCCTAACACATGTATTTCCCCGGAAAATATTTTTTTTTTGAAGAAGAAGAGCCCTGTAAAGATATCAGGCCCCCTAAGTGGCAGCAGAGAATACTGGAACACATTTTCATCTGGTTTTGTTTCCTTTTCTTTGCTGAAGGATCCAAGCGCTTCAATAATAAACAGCCTTGAAAATGCTCTCATGTGTATTTTATTGCTACAAGTTGTCCTAGTAAAATCAGTGCAGCTAGTTGTGCTGGAAATGTTAAACAAATGTTTGCTGGATTGATTCCCAAACAGTGTGGCTAATATTTGGCATGTAAGGGTCATCTTTTCTAGACAAAACTCCGTGTCTCTGTGTGTGTGCACATAAAAAGTGGAAAGAGGGGGAGAGAGAGACTGAGAGAGACAGTGACATAGATATGTGCTCAGCACAATCAAAAATGTGCTTTTTGCAGCATTAGACCCATTGGACTTACCAATTTAGAGCTTTCAGATTTTGTGCTCCCTCTTATAAATATAACTTTAACAGTAATTAGGAATACAAACTTAAACACTGTCTGTGTTTGCAGGGCTGTGGATCTCTTAATGAGAAAAAATTCAGTTTAGGAAACAGCAAATGTGTATATGGTCTGTAAGTACCACACACAATTGCCTTTCTTCAGGGATCGGACCTGAACAATGAACAGAAAAGAAAGTAATCATCACACCCATTTGAAGTCTAAACTAATTTTTATTTGGATATTTTCTGTTTGAAGAGAAAACAGAACAACTAGGGATAATGAGTATTCAATCAAATTCTAAGAGCATAAAATATCATTGTTATCTCTCTGCTCAGTAAACCTCTTCTGGCCATATGTTCACACTTCAGATGTGTAAAAGTGCTTAACAGAAAAAGCATAAGCAGATCTATTAAAATGTTGTTAATAAAGCCTAAAAGAGACAGCAGTGATGATACAACTGGATTTAGGAATCAGTGCCTCTTGGCACACCTCTGGCTTTCTGTACAGTTCTGTATTCCCCAAGGGTGATGAGAGACTTGTTTCAAATATTGCTTTTGCTAGCT
Organism: Falco rusticolus; assembly: GCF_015220075.1. Taxonomy (NCBI): domain Eukaryota; kingdom Metazoa; phylum Chordata; class Aves; order Falconiformes; family Falconidae; genus Falco; species Falco rusticolus. Next base: position 103,875,723 of record NC_051188.1, on the reverse strand, counting down.
GTGCACTCTGTGATCCTGAATCAAAACTCACTGACATCAGTGTGTTTTGGTTTAAACCAAAACCTGCACTGTTATTTCAAATGCTCAAATATCATAGACTGACTCAATTTCTCCTCCAAATTATAAACTCTAATAAAACTATCATTAGGAATTTTAGAAGAATAGTCCTGGCTCCTCAGTCTCTAAGATACACTTTTGACTGTGAAAAAACTTAGAACTTGTTAAAATAAAAAGGAGATTTTTTGCATGTTCATAAGCCACATAAGCATCTCTGAGTTTGAATTTCAGGTAAAACATCAAGCTCTGAAGCAGTCTCAATAAACCTTCAGATTTTTGGCAATACTATTTTTGCAAAATGACTTCTAATATGCATTGCAATTTCATTATGCAGTTGTAGTTCATTAGGATAAATGTTTCCAAAATGCAATGCCCCTTGGACCCAGAGAAGCTGGAGGAGTGCGCTTCATGAAATTCAACAAGGACAAATGAAAAATTATCTAGCTGGGAAGGAATAATCATTTTTTAGCAACACAGGCTGGGGACTAACCAGTTGGAAGACTGAAAACTCCCAGGGGGTCTGGGCTTGCAGCAAGCTAGGCATGAGCCAGCCAAGGCGGCTCTGTCCTGGGCTGCACAAACAGCCAGTAGGTAGAGCGAAGGGGTTGTCTCTTTCTACTCAGCATACTGCATGTTTCACATCTGGGCTCCCCAGTACAATAAAGATGTTGATAAACTGGTACAGGTTCAGTGGAATGCCACCAAGGTGTCTGGGGCTGGAGCACTTGCCATATGAGGCTCTGAGGGCCTGAAGCTTGTTAAGACTGGAGAGAAGAGCACTTTGGGAAGTCCAACAGCTGCCCGAGTGCCTGTACCTACAAAGGTGCTAAGACCCAGCGAGACTCTCCACAGTGACACCTGGTGCGAGAACACAAGAAGATGGGCATAAATCGAAACGGGGCATTCTGACTGGATATAACGAAAAGTTTGTCCACCCTGGGGACAATGATGCATTTGAGCTGGCTGTCCAAAGAGGTCAGTTGTATAAGCCCATCTTCTCAAGCTCTGAACAGCCCAGTTTAATGCTAGGGCTCGCCTGCTTTGGGCAGGTTGGACCTAGAGCCCTCCTGAGGGCCCTTGTAGGCTAAGCAGCTCTCCGTGTCTGGAGCTGTGCAGAACGCTACACAACTGAAACTCCTCAGCATTGCCAAAAATATCGGTAGATGTGCAGTCTCTCTAAATTACTATTTGTTTCACTTTGTTAGAAAAAATACCCATAGATACCCAGGAATTTTCCACTCAATCCATTATGGTCAAGATATTTCTACAGTTCTCCTTTATTACATGTTCAAATACTTGGGCTGAGTGGCTAAGAACTGTAAGGTATTTTGCTGGGATGGGGAGGAACATTGAGGTGGAATAGATTGCAATTTCCCATTGAAAATTCTTCTAAATTTTATTAAAATCTTAAAAATATTAATGAGAAATTAGGACTGGGCTGATAGGGTTCGGTTGACAATGTTTATTATACTTATTTCAGTTTGAACTTTTTTGTTGAAATTTCAGAGTTCTCTCACCTGATTCAGACTGAGATAATACAGTTCATCCAGTTGCATGGTACTTCAAGGCTGAATCTCTGTCCGTTGCAAACCTAATGTGACCTGCTATACTGCAGCTGCCATTTGTGAGGAGTTCTCTGCAGGAGCCTTTAATGGTGTAAATTAGTACTGACATAGAAATAGAAGTTACAGAACAAGCAATTGTATATATATTATTTCATCCAGGGTAAACAGCAGAGGAAGCAAAGAATAATCATCTGTCAGTATATTTCTTCTTATCTACAGGTTTTTATTTCAGTATTTCCTTACAGTTTTGTGAGTTTGCCTTAGCAGCTCTACTTCTCCTCCCTTGTTGCTTCTGGAGAAAACAGACGATCTCAGCATGCTCTCAGCATGTTCCTTCTACCTCCCTCTGCCTTTTTGTGTGCCTGACAGTTTTCACTGATACTTTGTGGAAAGTCCGATCTCCACCGGTGCCTTTAGAGTTTAGGAGTTCTGATGTCACACCAGGCTCATGGGAGACAAGCAGTTCTCCTCCCGTACCTTCTTCTCTTGAGCTTTTCTTCATCAATGATTCAGTTCCTTTTGCTTCTTCTATATTAATCTCATTTAACCCCTTACAGTCAGGCACATTAGGGTCATGAAGGTAGCTGGAATGAAGTTTCGGTGGAACGTGCCAGACTGTATGTTTGTGCAGTATCTGGTACTGTAAGATCGATCTTAGGACATAGAAAACTGGAATAACTGTTCCCTCCATACACATTTCATCAAACAGCAGAAGAGTACTCCTGTTGTTTATGTACCTTTACACTTCAGAAACGTTCTCTGTAGCACACAGAAGCTATACATAACACAGGTATTTTTCTGAAAGCACTCAGTGGCTGTCCAGAGTCCAACTTTATTAATCTCTGTTGAAAGCAAGTGTTTGCCAACTTTTACTTTATTCAATCAGGTAGGGAAAGAAAAATGAGTTCTAAACTGGACAACTAAGAGAAATTGTTGTGGCAACATGGTGTACAGCAAGACAACATACAAAAATATCTTGGTACGTATCTAAAATAGTCAAAATGAAAACATTTAAAATTAACATTTTCATATATCAGGTTGTTTCTTAAGCTGGCAAAAGTGCCTGCCACATTCTTATGACAGAGGCAATGTATTTGACGTTTGATGGGAGAGAGTAGCACGTCCTATGGAAAAAAGCTATGCTGACCCCTTACTCTGGAGTACAGGTATGAGGTACCTTCCTTTGCAGAATCTGCAAGTAGGGTGTCTAAGGGGTGCTCCCATATGGTACCTGGGACTCACCTTGCTGAGTCACAGGTAGGCTGCTCTACCTCAGACAACAGCAGCAGTGCAGCTTTGGAAGAGCTCTCCTTTTTTAGGAAAGAGGGACAGGCCACCTTTAATTAGTGAGTCATGAGTCTGGAGAAGGTACTTCTGAATGGGTTTGCTCCACCTTTCCTAAGCATCATAATCACTGCATTACAGATAAAGTCTAATTACTAATCAGATGTTCCTCTTCAACATTATGATCATCTTCAGGTCTTGTAAGATTGGTACAAAAGCTAAAAGAGATGTGAGCAAGAGTCTAATCTGCTCATTTTCACTACAAAATGTAATTATGGAATTTGTCTTACAAGGTTAAGAGGTCTTGAAAATAAAGTATTGCGGGAAAATTTCAAATACTAGCCCTGCAAAAAGAGAAATAATTTGAATTGTAGGTGGGACTGAGATGTTGATCTCAGAGATCAGGAAGTCAAGTGAACAAAAGTCTTCTGAGAGCGGGTTCATAGCAGTGTCTCTAAGTGGCCTTCTGGGGCCCATAAAAATTAGATAACAAGAATTATCTGTCAAACAGAAAAAAAATCTACAAAGGCAGTAGAGGGCCATGTATTTTGATGAGAAAAACCCACAAAAACCTGGCAATATAAATGCTGAGAAATTTTCACCCACAAGGAAATATTTTGGTAGAATATATGAAAATCACCACAAACAAGAAAGTCAAATTTACTTAGTTATAATGTTAAGATATAAAATGGAGTTATCCTTTATGCAGTCTTCCATGGACTAACACTTAGGAAACCCTGTTTAAACACCAGTTTATTGTTAATTTTGTTATAGGCCAACTCAGACTAGAAAAAGTTTAGTTACTGAGTCCAACCTGTTAGGGACAGTACCATATTCAATGCTCTAACCCATCCCATTCTTGGGATACAGGAATGCAAGTTCACTTACCTTAGATGAAGGCTGGACTTCATAAGCAACATTAGACTCATGGGCTGCGTCCCTATATTTTTTCTTCAAGCAGTCAAGCGTAGCTCTGTTTTATATCTACTTTATCACCACTAAAGAAAATAATGGAGAAAAACACGAAGCAAAAAGTTTAGCAAAGAATAATACTTTCCCCTTAAGCTTCACAGGGGAAATAGAAATCCTTTCACGACACCTCTTTTCTGGAGAAGTCCTTGTAGCCAGCAAGGCCTGGGCTCTGCTACTGTCTCTGCACATTCATTTCATCCACCTCACATGCCTCACGGGATCCTGGACTTCTGCTATTGCTTGTATTTTCTCCTTTCACTGAGTAGCCACCTCTTTATGCCAGTGTAGTAATACTAACATTGAAACTATGATACGTACCTCCAGTACCTCCTCTCCCTACCCTAATTCACAGCACGTTTCATCCATGTTTTTATAAACCCTTCTGGTAAAACTGCTGTCTGTTAAAGTAGGTGTTTAATCTACTAAAAAACATTCTGAACTGTGAGCAGTCATTACTTCATGTAGCTCACTAAAAGCATGTAATTTTCCCAGTACATGCAAATAAACGTTGTTAGTAATTGTATTTATTCCCCCATAAGTATTCTATCTGTATTGGCTAGGCTTATTTTCTGCCGTTCTTGTAAAAATGCAGAGGAGGCAGCTATGTACATGTAAGAGACTGAGGCAGATATAAGGATCAAGGCATGAGAGTTATATCTCAGGCATTTTCATAAGTGCTTTGTGTTGCTATTAATTTATTCTTGTTCAGGGTGGGAAAAAAAAAAAAAAGAACCTGCCTAACCCCCCAAGTTTTAATGCCTTCAAAAGAACAGGGTCATGCAAAAATAGTGATTGACATACATTTTAAAATTGACAAGCTGTAAATTTTCTCATCTGAAAATTCTGAAGGTGTTATCACTGTCATTGACTTACTTTATGATGGTGTGAAAATGGATGAAGACAATAGATGAGGAGAAAGAGCATCATAAATCTTCATTCAGAAATCTCTTCTATCTCCCAGTATAACAAGAAAAGTGAAATGAACAGCTTGCATACAAATAGGCAGAGCTGTATTATTTGACAAAATTAAGTGATCAGCATGGCATTGTGTCAGTTCATGTTGCAATTCACAGGACACTTTCAAAATGAACAGATGTGCCGTCAATAAAATACTGTGTTAAATTTCCATATGCTTATAAGGATGTGTATGCAAAGATCAAATTAGGTACCTTGCATCCTTTTCATGAAAATGGAAGCTGTTTTATGACTCCCTTTTCCTCCCTAAAATCATGAAGAAGCTGTTAGAATGGAGTGAGCGATTAGGCTGGTTGGGTTAAGTGTGTTCAAAGTCCTATACTGACTATGGAACCTGAGCAGGTACTACATTTATTTTATTAGCAGGACTACTCCTGTGAGAAAGCAAAAGAAAGAAGAAGCCCACACATGAGCTATGCAATGTCTAAAGAAAAGTAACCATTGCCTGAACTCTGCAAGTCGGATTGGGGGGGTGGGGGGTGGGGGTGGGGGGGTGGTGAGGGAGTGGGGCACATTTTCAGGAAACAAAGGCATTGTATGTTGATTTTTTGAGAACTGCTCTTAATTTAGGGGTTTTCCAATCTGCTTTTATTATGTAGTAGGCAGATTTAAAATGGAATAATTTGATGAACTGTAAAATTACAGTTTATTGGAGGATATTCGACCAATGGCTCTAATTCTTTTTTATCACACAACAAAAGCTGGTCTCAGAGGTCTCTATCAGGTGATTCCACTGAGCCCAATGGACATAAATCAGAAAAGAAACAAAGAAATATGTCATTTGAATCTTCAAATGCATAAAAGGCCAAGAATAATTTTGATTCAAAGTGACTGGCGTCTTCAAAGTAAAACAGTAGCATATGTAAGTATAGTACATTTTTGAGGAATTCAGCTGTGCTCCCAATCACATTTTTGATCTTCAGAAATTCCTTGGTGGGACATTGTATTAACATAACCACAATACAGGTAGAAAAAAGGGCCAGGTAGAGGATGAAGGGGACAGTTGGAGACCTGGCCTAACATCTTTGATGAATACAAAAGTAAATTATGAATTCACATTAATGAATAATAGACCATAATGAAAGTAATTGAAAGTGAGAGGCCTTACAGAGAAGTCTAACACAGATAAAGAATTCTATAAAATGTACAAGAATGGATACATACTTACTGTCTGACTTCAAAATAAGGAATGTGGTAGTTAAAATATTCAGATCTTCCACTTTAAAATCATTATATGATGTTAAAGAAGGAAGATTTCACAAAAGCATACATATATGGATCTATTCAATTAAAAAATCTAAAGGAAGTATTTAAAACCAGCAAAGAAACTTATTGATGAGATTTTACACACCACTTTTTTTTTTTTTTTTTTCTCCTAACTCTGGAAACCTCTCCTTAATCATAATTTCTTTAAAGCATTTCTAAGATGCTGTTGTGCCCCTCCTGCCTTTGCTCTTTCTTCTTTCTGTTGCCCAAGTCCCTTGCTTCCCCACACACACTATGTCAAAGGATAAAGGAAGAAGAGAGGAAGGTCCATGGTTCAAAGGGACTTATTTTGAAATGTCAACCTTTTGAACTCAGAGTCTCTCACATTTTCTCCTCCTCTACTTACAAATTCACGTTCATAATCTTAACAAACAAACAAACAAAAACAAAAAAAAATCTTTGGTTAGAAACTTTAGGGTGTTTTTTTTCCCCTTCGTTATCGTCTTTCAGAATATTTTAGAGAGAAAATTACTTCTGTTGCAGAAAGTATTACTTATTTCCAATTGAAAAAGAGCATTGAGGAGTAAATTCCTAGTTTATGTCATTTTCCTTCAGACTATTCTAAATGGTTTGTTTCTTCATGGAAAACCCCACACCTTCTTCTTTTTCCCTAAGTGCCTGGCTCAAAAAGGGCAATATTATGTTTGATTGACCTTAGGCTACATACTTCTTTTTTTTAATTTATTTTCCCTGCTTTTCCTTTTGGGTTATTCGGGTTTTCTCTTTCTATTCTTCCATTTGGTCACAAAGATTCTCAGATTCCTTGAAGACCTTCATTGTATTAGAAGTTTTAAATAGCTGGCTAATATACTGAACTAATTTAGCTCAGATGACGAACTACTCAAGAGTGAAGAAAATTCTTGCTTAATTTCAAACTGACATATTTTAATAGAAGGGAGAAAAGACTAATGTGTTGTTATTTCACATAACATTAATACAATATAATGACAGGAATGTCAGGCACAGTGGATAGGTCTTCACTGAAGAAATTATTGCCTGACTGTAAACCTTTCCTTAAAGTTGCTTCACGTGAAAATTATCTTAGATAAAAGACTGAAAGCAGCTATTTTGTATTCTTGAATAGACCGAATAGTCCTATATAATTTTTTGTCTTAGCAATTCCAGTTCCTTCTCTTTTTTACTGTCATCTTGCTAGGTCTTTTCAAAATACAGGTGAGTTTAAATCCTTTAACATATGGTATCTGTGTGGTTTTTAATTCATTCTCCTTTTACACTACTAAAGCTTCTTGTCCCTGCAAGGGACAGTTACCAAACTTCTAAGAAATGTGACTTATAGATTTATTACTTGCCAATGCTTAGCCAGTGTATTCTGCTTGTCCCTATAAAATTTTTAATTGGAACAAATTTTAGAACCGAACAAAATTTACTTCATAATAATAGAATTATTATTACATTAGTTTTCTCTAGTCCCTATGGATGATGGACAACTTAAAATATTTCTATTAATACTAATAAAATATACAACTGAGGTGTTTGAACTGCAGAATTACAATTTTTGGACATCTACTCACTGGAAGTAACAATGATTGTTAACAATGACCAAAAGGACAAAGCTGTGCCTTGCGAGGTAGAGGTTCAGGTTTGTTCTAATGAAGGCACTGTAGTCCAGAAGGTAAGGTGAAAATACATCATGTGAAAAACATAATGGAAATAGAACAACAATGGAAAACAGTACAAACTACACCACAAGTAGTATTCTAAAAAAATTGGAGAATCCATTTCAGAGATAAATTAAATACAATTCTGATTAAACTATTTTCTCTTGTACCCTTGTACAACAGGAGCCATTGTACTTTTGCAACATTTAAATTCTATTTAAGATCGAGCAGTTAAGAGTTATTGTGGATAAGCCTTCAGTAGAAACTCTCTAAACAGAACAATTAGCAGATGTGCATACAAATACCCTAAGGTAACTGATACCTCAGCTGCAAGGAGCTGACACCCCACCCAAAATATGTTTTGATGTGAATACAAAAGCTCAGACAACATTTATCAACACATTAAAAATGCAGATTACTAGGCTGGGATGCTACATAACCAGACACTGAGTACAGGGTTGTCTTAAGTCCTCATACAACATCTGAGGCAGCTAAGTAACAAACTGCTTTCAGCTGTGCTACTGCCTGAAGGACTTGTCCTCAGGTACTATAGCCCAACCTCTCTGGTTAGTTGGTTGGTTGGTTTGTTGAATAGTCATCCTTTAAAAGTAACTTTCATACTAAAAAGTAACTAAAAATACCTTTCATCATAAACCATGGCATAAGAAGGATAATGAAAAGGAAAGGAATTTTATTTATATTGAAAAATAATTAGTAAATCTACATATTTTCTATATGTAGCAAAATAGATACCTATTTCCTTATTTTTTAGTTTCTAAATCTCTCCCTGTGATACAATTTTTTTCACACTCTATTTCTCTGAAAACATAATCCTTTATGGCCAAAACTCTGTGTTGAACCAAATGAAATAGCAGAAATATGCATTCATATTATACCCCATTATACTGCATAGTACAGTTACATTAACTGCATTCAAACTGACTGTCAAGAAACATCAGGCCAGAAAGTGCAAAAGTCACTTTGTTTTGTGACAAAATAGAATACCTCTTTTAATACTTTTTATTCAAGAACAGGCAAACAAGATTTTAGGTACTTCTGTCTGTCTTCCTCTGAGTGAATGCAAGTTAAATATTTTTGTAGGTAGCTTGTATAGTCAAATGAATCAGACACAGTAAGATTTCAGTTAAACTGGCCATATAAAGTTTTCATAGCTTTAAAATATTTTCAAAGTGTCCGACATCACCTTTTAATAGTATGATTTTTATCAGGCTGTGTGTCATTAGTTAAGAGACATTTTTTTTCTTCAGAGGTGTTGGCTTGTTCTGATCAGAATATTTACATTGCAAATTAAAATGGGAGGGAAAGTTAAGGAACATAAGGAAGGATTAGGGGAATGTTTTGGTGTTTATTTTTTTTTTAAATCTCTGAGTTTATTTTAGAATGTAATCTCATGCCAATAACCTATATTATTATTTGATAGATAGTATCAGATGCTAAAAATCAAAAGAAAACCCAAACCACTTCAAAGACATCTGGGAAAAATAAAACTGGGTCATTCAGCCTTTTGAGAAGTAAAACAATATTTTTAATTATGACTAGTTAGCTTAGCAGACAGGAATTTCTATTTCAGTCATTTCTCTACATCAGTAAGCTGATCTAAGTATGTAGTGTCTGATGTAAAAAGATTTTACATACACACTATATAATTCTCTAAAATACTAACAAAAGCAGTACAAAACCAGAATGCTATTAGCTTCTAATCAATGACATAGCGAAATAAAGAAGCAACATAGACTTTCCCTTAAAGTGAAAAAACCAAAAACTAGCACCTAAAGAAATAAAGCCATAACCCATTGCCTCTGTCCCCAGTTATTGGATAAGATTTCGGCAAATGAATTAAATTTTATTGAAAATATATTTAAATTATATCCATGCAATTATAGTTATATATCACATTAGCTGGTCAGTCCATAAAGACAGATTTCATGTGTGTAATGGGAAATTTAAATTAATAAAAGAATGCAATAGTATATTGATATAAGAATGACTAAACTAATTTCTGTGTTAATATATTGTGTGCTAGTTTGGATAAATGCTTTGCCAGTTTCACTATGTTTATGGCTGTAATAATGTGTATCAATGTTTTGCTCTGATGCATCCAAAAAGCTGTGGAAATAAAGTGCTTTACTTGTTATGATTTCCTCTTATATCTTACTGAGAAGTTTAAGTAGGCAGCACAATACTATTTAAAACAGAGTGAGGAAAAGAATACAGATTTTAAAAGCTGGCACACCCACTTTTCTTTATGCTGTATTTTCTGTGTGCTTTTACACTAATCTCAAATACAAATCAAAAATAATTTACAGAGCAAATTCTTACTCTAAAACAAAGGTACCTCTACACAAAATGGAAAAACAAGCTTGATTTTCTTATGAAATCTGAAGGGAACTTGTATTGTTCTATAAATCTTCAATATAAACAGATCTGGAAATAAAATTATTATTGTTGTTGTTGTTGTTGTTGCTGCTGTTATAACCAACAACAACCACCACCACCACCATCACCCTACTGTTCAGTTTTTTGGGATTTTCTTTTTTGCATTACGTTGTGTATCCATTAGTATTTATTCTGATGACTAAGTATTGCCTGAATGACAAATGCAAAATGGAGCACTTTACATATTTTAGTTTTTCTTTAAAGATGCAAAGATGAACCTTCCTAAAATCCTGTCAGATTACTTAAGAAATTAAGAAGATTAAAGAGATAAATGAAACTGGCTCTTGGAAAATATACGAAGTGCAAGTCTGCTTAGATTGTCATTCTAATAATTTATATATAAAGCTATAGACACAGAGGTTAATTTAAAGAAATTTCCTCACTGAGGAAAGTTTCTTTCCAGCAATCACTTTCTGCAATGTTTTTGCCATCTGATATAGCTAGTACCGCCACTAAAATCACAATGTATTCAAAACATTGACCATAATAGAACAAGCACTAGTAATGAGTGCAAAAAAAAATCTTTATTGGAGTGTGAGACAAAGACCAAGTGTCAAACCATGACTGAAGCCAAACATAAGATTTCATGCCTAATGTTTCAGGCAGTTAACGCTTTATTTTCTATAGAGGTTAACTTGAAATAATCCAAGTCTTCTCTGAACTTCAGAAAATCTCCCCAAATATTTTTGTCCATATTTCTCCCCATCCTCTAAGCAGTAGACTTTCTGACACCATTTGCTTCAGTGCAACCTGTTCCAGTTCTGATTGTGTTCTTGCAGGTTCTTCCCAAAACTAATTGATAAAGTGCCGATATCTTCCACAGAATTTCCTTTTGGGATTTTAGTTCAGAAGCACTCCAGAAGACACATCTTTGCTCCTCACCTTAAGTAAGAACTACAGCAGCTGAAAACTGGATAATAGACTCCAGCATAACCCAGGCACAAGAAACATCTCAGGAGCCTTTGCTCCAAGATAACAATCCTGCCAGAAGGAGAAGTAAACATGCAGGAGAAGAAACTGGAAGCTATAAGGCAATGAGTGCTGGTTGAATCAGGACTTTCTTAAACCTATTTAATACTCGTAGGCTTTTAAAAAGCATTGTATTGAGCTATTTCTGCACAGTACAGCAATGTCATCAAGTGCTTCCCTTGGTGCTAAGTGTGCTTGTCTAGCCTATAATACGTACAGAACATCACATACCCTAGAGGAAGAATGACTGGAGTCAGCCATCATGGAAGTTACAGGAATATGTACTTGTTCTTGTCACTTCTTATTGTTCATGGTGCTCTGTAATGTATTCTCTGTAGACAAACTGTAATACTGGCTCTGCCTTTTTTCGCAGTGCTGTGGTCATTCTACCCAAAGTAATCCACAACACTTTTTAAAACCAACTCAACTAAAAGCAAAACCATGTGTAGCAATTAACTATGATTGTGTAATTGTGTTTTCTGTATCTGAAAGGGGAAGAAAGAAATTACTTGTAAAATCAAAGCCAAGTTTTTTTGAAAGAGAATAATACACGTTGTTTTCTCAGTCTAGTCTCCAGTTATGAGTGTGCAGCATAGTACAGACTCAGATAGCTAAACTGCTGCTGCTGCCCTTGATAGTGTCATTCAAACTGCTTTTGAGGTTCTTAACAAAAGGTACTCTGGGCTGTTTGACAATTAGATTTAAAAGGCACAGAGAAAATAACAGTCTATAAAAGTGAGTGACATTCTCAGAGAGACTCTACTAGTTTTTTCCTCTCAATGGAGAAACAAAAGGATGACTGTAGTGAGAACAGTATAGCTGTAATTAACTTGTCATTTGTATTAATAATTATACAGTTTCAAGGCTGCGTATTTTTACAGTTAAGGTCACAGACTAAAATGCAGGTTCAATTCATGCTTCTCTTAGGCTTCTCATGGGACACTGCACAATCAATTTATCTTTCAGTGCATTTATCCCTCTTAATGTAAAAAGGAATAGTAATATTTCTTTTTTTCCCAGTCATTTATATGAATTTGTAGTTCTTTATATTTTTTTATGTAGTATTTATTTTTTTATATAAATCAGATGTAGTAAGGAATTTATAAAAACTTTTATATATATATATAAGCAGATGGGTGCATTTGGGGAACGAAACACTTTATTAAGGGATTTAGTTTGCTAATTTCTCAACTTTACTAGAAAATCTTTTTCCCAGCCTATTAAAATTCTTTAAAAGTTACTCCATTTTAAGATTAATTAAAATAAAATATACTTTTTTTTTTTCTCAGATAGGTTTTTCTTCCTTATTCTTTATTTCAGAAGGTTTAAAGATTTAGAAAGGATAGTTTAATTAACAGTAATAATTTACTTTGGACTGAAGAGGATCCAAAGGAAGGCCATGAAGATGAACAAAGGGCTGTGGAACTTTGAGGAAAGACTGAAGAAGGTAGATCTTTTCTCCCTAGAGAAGATTAAGGGGAGACTTCATAACAGTAGTCAAAGGGCGGGTACAAAGAGAATAGCGGCTCGCTCTTCACAGAGACAACATGAAGACAAGGAACACTGGGTATCAGTTCCACTGGAAGAGGTTTCATCTCAACATGAGAAAGAAATTTTTAACATCAAGATCACACATTCACCAGAGCAACCTCCCTAGGACCACAGCAGAGTCCCTAGCACTGTTTTCAAGATATGTAGGCTCCCTTTCCCACAGAAAGTTGGACCAGATGATCTTTCAAGGTTCCTTTCCATCTTGGGTTATTTTATGATTCAATGATCCTCTGAAGATTTACTTCTTAGTTTCATTGAGGACTGAAAAAATGTGTGTGAAGTTCTTACGTAACTAACAAGAAAACCTTTCCTTTCACTTTCAAATTTACTGTAGGTTCAGTATTTCACCTGTAATCTTACAATAAACTGTCATACAAACAAGAAGGTAAAAGAATAACCAGCTGAAATAATATGTAATTTCTACTCCAACTGAGTTAATCAGTTAACAACATGACAAATATTATATATTTTGTAAAAATAGATCATTTAGTGTCATGTTTTTCAGACTGCAGATTCATAAGAAACGATTCAAATTGTAGACTTATATCAACAGGGGAGGGAGTAAATACATTTTTCAGTTTCAAGACAGATGGGGAGTGAAAGCAGGCATGGAATAGTGGTGCAAAATAGTGGCAAATTCCATATTTTAAAATTGCTCACATAGTGTGTATCAGGGCTTATTATTTAAAATCAAGATTAATACTGAAAAAAAACTTTATCAATATATGAAAAAAGGCTCCATGTTAAGAGAAAACAATACTAATAAAATATTTGGCATATATTATTTATTTATGTGATTGAACTGGAGAAAATTTTGTCCTCTGTTATCCATTAGATACTAAACTAGCCTCTGACATACCACTTATTTCAGACAATGTATGCATACGAAGGCACTAAATCTGGGTTTCTGGATTTTTCCTCTGAGTTTTAGAGGACAGACCAGATAGAACTAGCGAAAATTGCTTTTGAACTATCTTATTTAGTTGTTCCCAATGAAAAAAAAATGGTAAAAAGAAATTGTGCACCATTTGGATTTTTTATCTTGTTAGTCTAAAAAACCATGCTGGTTTTTACCTGCTTAGTCAAAAAGAAGCACTTATCACATTATTTATGGCCAACCAATGTAATTTTGTTTCTAGGGATGTACATGTGAAGAGGGATTTGATCCAACATGAGGTGTGATGTCTTAGAGGTCTGGACTAGGCCTTTGTATACATGTTAGAAAGCCTATTTTCCATGAAAAATGCAGATTCAGGTTTAGAAGGGTATCTTCAGATTCAGTGAAACATTTCATTAAATTGTTTCACTGGGAAAAAAACAAAGAACATTTCATCCTGGCATTTCCTGAATTAAATGTTTCACCTAGAAATGTACCTCAGTATTATTAAAAGCTAACTAGATTGAAGAATTTTGATTGAATGAACCTCTTCACAATATCCTGATAAAACTCTAGTTTGACCCAAAGCACATTCTTTTTTTCAACTGTATGGTTTGGTAAAACATTTATACACACATATGTATGTACATACTTATATATGTATATATACACATTGATATCTGCTGCATATGTCATAGAATCATAGAATGATTTAGGTTGGAAAAAACTTTTAAGATCATCAAATCCAACTGCAAGCCTAGCACGCCAATTCTACCACTAAACCAAGTCCCAAGGTGCTACATCTGCACATCCCTAAATACCCCCAGGGATGGTGACTCAACCACTTCTCCGAGTAGCCTGGACCAATGTTTGATAACCTTTTCAGTTAAGAAATTTTTCCTAAGACCCACTCTAAAGCTCCCCTGGTCCAACTTGAGGCCATTTCCTTTTGTCTTATCACTTGTTACTTCTGAGAAGAGATTGACACGTACCTTTCTACAACCTTCTTTCACATAGTTGTAGAGAGTGCTAAAGTTGCTCCTGAGCTTCCTTCTCTCCAGACTAGACAACCCCAGTTCCCTCAGCCACTCATCATAAGAATTGCTCTTTAGACCTTTTACCAGTTCTGTTGCTCTTCTTTGAACACACTATATATCTGTTACTGATGTCAGAATTGGATACTTGGGTATGGGAATGGAAGTCACTAATTTAAGTGTTGGAGATTTAATTTCAAGTGTGTCCCATGGGATGTTTTCAGTTTTTTAAGTACTTTAAAAGATAACCTTGCACACCTCAGTCTTGTCCTTTCTGCTTGTAAGTAATCATTGACTTTGAGGGTAGTTCTGAAAGAAAGGATGGAATGGTTTAGATTTATCATCAGCTCTGCTGCCTAACAGAATTTGACAGCATGAAACTATGAAATGGATAGAATGATTAAAATTTAAATCCAGTCATACTTACAGTAGGTATTAAAGTCAATCCACTTTCTGAGCCAAAAGTCATTTGAAAGAGTTAAGGCAGAGGCACTGAACCTTTTGGGGTCCATCAATTTCAATTCATTTGCTCTGGATCAGTACTTGGTCTCTTCACTCTAGTGTCTATGAAATGTCAGCCCTTTACTGACAGTTTCCGAATAAAACGACCTACATATGTAGCCATAATTTCAACATTTTCCCAGCATTTGAATATTTAACCACACAATGTGTGAATGTCAGAATTACACTGGTGCCATGGTAGAGTACTGCTTGCTTTGTTTTACCTTGGCATTGCAAGTAGCATAGAATCCAGTCAACTGCCTTTCCACAGTGCATTTCTATATAGTCTGAATAATTCTGGTTGTGCAGAATAGCCATGGTTTACATCTTGCCATGTATGTTTCTACAATATAGATATTTATTCACTATGCAAACAGCTATATTATATAAAATATGTAATAATTATATTTTGAAAGCAGCTAGAATTAATGTACTAATAACTGATAGAAACTACAAAAACATGACATGAAAAGCTAATGACCAAATTATACATTATATTTGTTCATCACAACCAGAATACAAAATATGCATTACCCACAACAACTCTGAATCTGGCACTGTCATTGCACATTAAAGAATGCCCCATTTTCTGTACAGAACATACTTCTAATAATGACTGAAAGTCACATGAGTTATTCAATTGTTTGTTATTCATAAGAAAAATTCATTAATAATTTGCAAAAAGAAAGTGACTCATCCTCATTTTAAACATTAAGTCACCAAATGAGGAAAAAAATATCTTGATTTGTGATGTCAGCGATCTGTCAAATTTTACAAATACCAAGGATGAAATGACAGATCAGCGTGCAGGAGAGAAAGATATGGGATAAAATTTGTACAAATAATATCAAAGTCTAATGGATACAAATACAAAAGTTTATAGCAACCATTATTTACTTGCAATAGATCAGAGAAATTCACCAGCTATATTATGCACTGAGTGCAATCGCATCTTCAATGTAATGCAAAATTATATTTCCTTTTGAAATTTTTTCTGACATGGAGCAATACTGCAGCCACCAATAGACACCATTTCTATTTATCATAAAAAAATAACTAGCTATGGGGTATCTAAATTTGTGCTATGTATAAAATAATTTACTAAATTCCATGCAAGTAGAATGAAAGCTTCTAAAACTATCCTTCAAATAAGTTAGAAATTCTAACAGAAGGAGGCTCTACATCTGTAGAATAGTGATGTGCTTGCTCAGTTAAATAAAAATAAGATTAAGTTCTTAGTAGAACCAGAGGTAGGCATAATAGTCATGTTAGGATTTACTGTAATGAACCTTTATTCTGTTGATGTCACTTACCTCTTTTATCACTATCCTTTTTCTTTGTTGCATTTATTTAAAAATGCTAACAAGTAATTCAGCCCTATATTCTCTGTTTGCACTGAATTACTAATGAAATTAATGGAAACTCTTGGAACACATATCCCATGGGACACACAAATATTGCATAAATAAAATCATATTGATATTACAGGCCAAGAAAATAGGTAATGAAAAACATTCCTACAAGCCAGATAGGAATGAAATGAATGAAACTTCATCTTTAATTAATTTGTGACCAGTCCCAGACCTGGTGTGTTATTCTCAATTGCCAAATATGTCCTGTGCAGGTTAATAGATATTCAACAGGATTCCACCAACATGTGGAATTTGTGTCTCTGTGTCACTGACAGGTACTGAGGGACAAAATCGTGGCTGATTTTAAGGTAATAAGAGTCTTGCCATGGCTTTTCTGGTGGCTGAGATTTTGTACCATGTTCCTTGAAACATGGTGTATTAACATGATGTTTATTGAAAGCATAGACCCTTAAATTTGTTGTTGTACCTGTAAGCATCCTAACAGTTCATTGGCAAAAGGACTGGGGAATAAAACCTCCATCTACTATTTATCATTGCCCATCTCAATGGAATTTAACATCACTGTCCTTTTTTCAGTACAAAGAGATATATTCAGCAGCAATGGTGAATCCCATATACTTTTAGCAATTTTGAATATAATTTGTTATTTATATGAAAACAAAAAAAGGAAACAATTAATTTAACGATTTTCAAGGATACGACTATTTTATATTAATTGAGACTATTAGTTTGGGGGAATTTTTAAGAAAAAAAACAGCATTGTGGGCAGAACTAAAATCTTGCAGTTTTCTTTATTTCTTCTTTGTGACAGTGTCTATAATCCAGGTCTTAAGTGGAAGAGGAAAGAGGAAGGCAACTTGTCCCTTCTTCTGCCTTCAGTTCACTCAACTTTTGATGTTTAATATTTATATAATTTTTCAAAACATTCCATTATCAATGAACAATTCCTGATGAACAGACATTAGCAGCAAAGTATGGAATTTTAATATTAAGGTTTCACACGTTAAGTATATTGCTTTTGTACTTCCATGGTATTTTCCAGGAGCTGTTTTCACGTGCCCTGCATCCTATAGAGTTCAAGAAAGGGAGAAGGCATCCTAAGAAAGGCAACAAGGATACAGGAAGGTTTTAGGACACAACAGTTTGTTTTATTCTGCATTGAAGGGAAAAATCTTCCCAGTCCCATAGATGATTGAGATTACTCATCATAGCACTCGTGAATCAAGCCTGGAAGAGTTCCAGGGAAGCATGAGTCATCATTGTACTTGGGGACAATGGGGGGAAGAGGAATCCTTCTGATTTTTTTTTTTTTTTTTAAGCCTTTTGATTACAGTTACCATTAGTAATGTATTAACAACACATTTGGCTTTGTGTGTTGTTTCTACCCAAAATTTTAGAGGATATACTCTTTAAAGTGCACATTCATTCTTTGTCAATATTTGTAACCAGCATGTATATAATAGGAAGTAAAGAAAACAGGCAAAGCAGTACAGAAGCTCATCCACCCATTACGCTCATTCTGCCATTAAAGTTCACTGGCTAATGGATTTCTGATGCAGATGGAAATTTTTGTACTATTGAGCTATTGCTTTGACAGATCAGGCACAATAGCCGTGACTGTTAGTCTTTCAAGCCTGAAGAGTTTTCTTCAATGGCTTCAAATGTCTGCCTTTTCAGAGCAGCAAGATGTTAACAGTAGTTAACTGTTTAATACAGAAAAATAAAAGAAAAAGTTGCTTTCTTTTTTTCAGTTATGAAGGACTTAACAAGCTGGCTTCAATGCTGCAAGAATAAATCAAGTTAATTAGACAAAAGTAAAGAGAAGCTCTGAAAGGACAAATGGAGTTCCACCAGGTCCACATAATGAAAATTCATCTTTGAAGTAAATTATTTGAGTAACTTGAATTATAGTTCCAAAAATATTAAAAAGAACTAGTAAATATTAATAATGCCACGAACTCTCTGAGTTTATGTTAGAAAGGAATAAGCAGGTATCTGAACACAATATTTCTAAGAGACATAAGCACAATTAAACAAATATGAATGACCTCTAAGAACTACAAACATGAAAAATTTAATTCTACTGTCTGCAATCCTACTGTCTTCAGTGGACATCGAATTATGTTATGAAGACCTTCATTTGTTTACCAACATCTTTTCTTACCCTTTTCCCTACTCTTTCCTGCTATTTGTTTTGCAGAATTCAATGCTATTTATTTTGCAATAAAGAGTTTGAAAGCCAAAGAGAAATTACCTTTTATTATTACTTTAATCTTCTTTTTGAAAAATGTTTTTAATTTCTATGGACAACATTTAAATATATTGAATAAATAATACACTTCATTCCAAAAGAAAGGCAAATACATGCACTGGTAATCTATGTAAACCTGTATATCATTATTTGTAGTCTAAATAATGGCACACAAAGACACAGGACCGGTAAAACAAAGAGAAATATAGTATAATTTATAAGACTGGTGACATACTTTAAGATTGTAACAAGTGTCTAACTTGGGAACAAGATATTATACTTATGTAAAATTCCTGCATAGTAAATGGAGAAAGGCAAGTTCCTCTAAATGGTTACTCAGAGTATGAAGCTAAATACATTAATACCAATAAGTCTCATAAGCCTCAGTGTCCTACTGCTTTGGAGGTAGAAAGGGGTAATAGCATGTCCTGCTTCATGAAACCCATCTCAAGGAAAACACATTTAAGGTTTGGAAGGAATGTGAGAGACTAAAGCAGGGGTCTTGAGCTGTCATACACAAGATACACAGATGGGGGAGAGGTGTTTGTGTGCGGTGGGGTACACTGCTGTAGGACAGACTGCCTGTTGTCTACATAGTCAGCACAAGAGCCTGGACACCATGGCACTGTCAGGAAAGCACCTGAGGTTTTCCTAGGCTCAGAGCTATATAATTAATGAAAGTTGTCCTTTTTCAGCAGTTATTCTCCATTAGTCTTTGACCCCATTACTGTCTCCTATTTGCCTTTCTCAGTTCATTTTGGATGTCACTCACAACACTTGAGTTGCTTAAAATAATGAATATTGTAATTATTTCTGTTAATTAAGAGTATAGTTTTTATACTGATCTTATATGCTTTTACTGCATCCCCTTTTCACTGAGCAGGTCAAGCATGATTTTCCTTTTTATTTAAAATAAAAATCATGTGAGGCAAAACATTGCTGCTGGTGCTTATTTCTTTCAACACTTAATAAAATGCAGCTTTCTTTATTCCATACAATTCATGTTTATAAGGCTACACATCCTGGCCTCTGCATCTCTTGTAATTGTTTCTTCAATGATACACTCACCCCTTGTCCTAATCTCTTTCCTTCTGCAGCCCTGCATTCTCTATCTGCTTTAGCCAAGTTATTGTTGCCTTTTGTGAATTATCTTGGGAAATATCTCAATACTCTGTTTAAGCTTCTTTATTATTATTTATTACCATGAATCTCCTACATCTATATCTGAGAAGATGTATCCATCTGAGATACACTTTATGGAGACCATGATCAGATTTGTATATTAAAATTCTATGTTATATTTCATAAGAAAAACTACAATTAAATATGACATTGTTACATTCACTCCAAAATGTTACTTACTGAAACTTTATATATATGGGTTTTTCGTGTGATACACTAAACTAGGCTATTTTCAGCCCAGATTCCCAACCACAACTGCTCTACACACTTTTGCTTTTGCTGGAAATGTATTTTTAATAACAGGTATCAAGTTATTATTTTTAGGCTAGTTTAATTGTGTTCAGATTTAAAGGACTGAGATCCTTTGAGCAGACAGTGAAAAGTAGTCTTGACCACAGCTTGCACTTACTGGGTATCTTTTTTTTTGTCACAATATTTTTATTATTTGCTCTTTCAGCCCTGTTTTGATATCTAGACCAAATCAATCTGATTATTATAAATACAGGGTTGACTAACCTTTTACTAGGTGTGCACTATTCTGCTTTTTGTCTAAATTCAAGATTTCCCACCCCATTCCAAATTAACTTTGTTGTTTTATATGTAAATAATTATTCATGAAAATTATGCCAAAGTTCATTTGAAAGCAGATCATTGCATAAGAAATTAATGGAAAAGAGAAATAATTCAGAATTTTATTTGAGCAACTACATGTTAAACTCTTTAAACACACTTTAAACTCTATTTCGGGTTTGCCTTGTAATTTTGTTTTGGTTTAGAGTAAGTTGTCTTTGTGGAACAAATGGAAAAATATCACAGTACCCTCTTTAAGTACTGTTATTTAGAATTTAGCTTTATATAATCCTTATTCTGTATTCAAAGTATTCATGTCTCCCTGAAAATCACTCCACTTACTTTAGTAAACTCAAAAAAATCTTTGACTTACATTAACAGATGAAAATATACAGTCCTAAGAGCTATTGGGTTGGCTATAGTCCTAGCTTCAAGTTCAGTCTTGGAGAGGGAAAAATTTCTCCAGGCAGCAGTATTACTGTGGTGAGTGGGTCCAGGAAAATCCTCTCAGGCTACAGAGCTGTTGGCTGTTACTACTTTCTCCACAAACTACTGCTGATGCTCCTGGCTCTGTCTTGTCGAACATGCAGCAATGGCAAGACAATTTCTGTATGTTGTGTCTGCAGCCCATGGTCTGTCATACAGAAGAAATTAGATCCTTGAGTGAAAGACTCATGGGGAGAGAACTAGGATCTCAGAGATAACCACCTTCTTCCCTCAAATCTGAAGAACATAAATGGAGGAAATAAAATCAAAATTTAACAAACAATATAAACACCAACCAGCACGGTGCCTGCATTCATGATTTGTCTTGATGTTGGCCTATTTTTGTCTTGTTAATACAGAGGTAGACATCCAACTCTGTAGCTTGTACAGACTTCAGCAGGACTACCATTTTGGTCACAGGACTTGTACCCTTGTGAGCAGAACGTCTTCAGCTGTGTCATTCAGTAAATGGCCTCCTGAATTAAATGGTTTTTTTCATCCTAACAATAATATTAATAGTCTTATTTTGTCAAACCCATGCTAACCATCTATCCTTCAGCAGAGAAACACAGCTTTAATGCATTTACTTCATTATGCACTTTCATGACATCAACATGGAAAGCAATTGCAATCAGCTATTGCAGTTTATCAGGTCAATGATCCTTGATCTAAAAGAGATTTATGTAGAGCCTGTAATGAAGTAGTAGCAGCTGTGTGGGGTATTTTTAGAGTACTTTTTCATCTCCTGTTTTTAGCAATAAAATATTAAGACCTTGAATTGAATTGAATACAATCACTGACAAAGCATAATGTGCCCAAAGGACTCATCAGAATATAGGGAGTAAATAATGTGTTTGCCAACTATGCATTGATATGGAATAATCATTTGACTGAGAATGTCTTTGAGGGCCACAGATATCACAAGAACATGCTCCAGTCAAACTTTTGGAATATGTAAGTTTACTTGGTTAGTTGTTTTACTGAAAGGCCAGAAGAAATACCTCATTAGAATTGTACAGGCTCGCTATATTCTAAAGCTCATTGCCACAGAGATCTGCACTGAAGAAGCCCCAAATCTAAAACAGTGAAAGCAGGATAAGAGAAAGGTGGTTCAAAATTCCTTAGTACTCAAGTGAATTTATAATACTAAGGTAGAAGATACATAATTAGGGCTGAAGTAAAAAACCAATGTTGACATATTTTAAAAGGTATGTGAATTGCCACTGCACTAAAGGGAGGAAATGGTCAGATTATTAATCCTTACCTTTCTTTATGTAACAATACTGTTGTTGAATAAAGGTACTAAAATATAAAGCTTCTATCCATCTGTAGTATGCACTTAGATTAAAAAGTCTTTGTAGTCTGTTCCCATTAACTCTGATGCTTTGTCTGCTCTGTTCTACTGCTGAACAGTCAGCATGCATCAAATTCCTTATAATCACTCAGAAGACTTGGATCAAATCCATATATATATATCTACATATTCATATACCTCCAAAGAACTTTTCTTTTTCAAATTCCTTATAATCACTCAGAAAACCTGAATCAAATCCATATCTATATATCTATATATTCATATTCCTGTAAAAACATTGCTCTTTTTCACTAACAGTCAGTATGCATTCATGTTTCTGTGCTACTCAAGGCAGGCAGCAAAGGGCTACACAGATCACCCCTGTATTACAACACCAAATCTATTACAAATTCACCTGTATTTTTATCTTTTCTGATTACAGGATCAGTTCCAGAGCTCTTCTGACAAATTGAATTCCTGTGTTGAAATACAAGCATGGCAGTACCAACATGACCAAATTTAAATATGATGACGTGTGTCTAAGCTAAGAAGAAGGGTTATATCTTTGAGACTTTCCTGCTGTTGTTGGTGTCTTTATGGGTATTTTGGTATAGGTTTACTATTTTCTATTTTTTCTTCAATTGAATGAAGGTAAGAAAATAGAGATTCTGATGTAATAAAATAACTCCCGGTTGTTTATGAGAAGATTCAAAACAGAACGGAGCAGGGGCAGTAAAATCTCAAGATTTAGCAACACTGCTGGGGCAGATACTCCTGCAACATGTCAGGTGAAGTCACTGGATGGGCCTTCTGGGCAATTTTATATCCTCGCCTCCAGTTCAGTTCCATTTGTCTCATTGACCCTCAGCCTACTTAGCTTCATGTCAAAACCAGCAACCCAAACCATTGCCACTTTAGGTTCTTCAGCTTACTGTTTAATACAGATGTGTTTCTGAGTAGTTATTTTTCTCCAAAATAAGGTTTCACAAATGGAAGACTTGTAAATATTAGCCATCTGTAGCATGGTGACAAGCTTTGTTTTCTTGTTAGCAGGATATTTAAATTGTACTGCTTGTTTGTGGATCCTCATATTGTGCTGCTGTATTCTGAAGCCATTATCGCTGTTGGAAATAATAGCAAGTGGATACATTAATTAGTTTTGCTCAATAATGATGAAGATAAGGTGTATCTACATCTCTGTGATTTACAGCTATGTGAACCAGAATAGCTAAAGAATGACACAGTAATTAAAGTCACTGCATTTTATTTTAAATAAATTCATCTGCTAAATAATGTGGGCTAGCAAGAAATACCTAGAAAGATAAATTTGAATGAGGTTATTTGACACTGAAATTCATATGAGGGACTTACCGACTCATAGGCTTTGGACAAGTCACTGGACTCTGTGCATCTCCAAGTGATACTGGGGATAACAGTTAATAGTTTCTCAGAGGATGATGACTAATGAAAGCAAAGCTGCTGTTGTGTCTAACCACTTAGCATTATTATCACTAAAGTTTGTAGACTGAATTTAGAAAGACAAATGGAAAATCTAATGGTCTAAGGCTATTAAATGTTAGCAGTTGACTTTAGCTGCTTCTGTCATTTTTAAAAAGCTATACCTAAAGAAATTAGAAGATACGAGGAGGGGGCTGCGAGTCTGAAGAGCATTACTAGACTAAGTTTGAGAAAATTCAGAAAGTTCCAGATTTTTTTTCCCTTCCTCAAAGCTGTGACTTTGCATGCAGCTTCCTAAAATACCTACCTTACCCTTTGTACTGGACCACTTTTTTAAAATCTAGCCAAAAAATAGCATAAATATCATCATACTCATCCACACCTTCTCTAAAAAATATTGCTGTAAAGAGAGTTGAAAAAGAAAACGTCACCTCATATGTAAAGTTTAAATAAAGTTAATATGATTATGCTTATATTTCATTTGAATCTGGCCAGCATTTTGTATTTAATACAGAAAAGAGACATTCAGCTGTGTGGAATGAAATAGGATAAGCATAAACTCTCAAATATAGCTCGGGAGGATCTTCTTTAGAATTTTACAAAACATTCAAGGTTCTTTTATGGAACCAGGAGAAGAGAAGGCCTCTTCAAGAGACTAGTTATTAACACATTGTTGGAGATAGTCAACTTGGAGACTGTCAGAGGTAAAGTCATACATGCATATTGTAAATGCGTATACATGTAAATATGCCTGCGTGTTTTTCATTTGTGTGTGTATGCTGGAGTTACATCATCTCTGTATATGTAGCAAAATCCAGGCATACCTTTTGCTCCTCATCCCTGGTTCACCATATGTTTAGTATAGAAGAATCAGGTATGACTACTATGAGACACAGAATGTCTCACATGTTGCTGCTCTGGATAACCAACAGATCAGGACAACAGGAACACTTCTGTACCACAGCAGCCCCCTGTGAGAGCCTGGTGATGAACAAGGAAGGAAATCATGTAACTGAAGATGACTGTGATTGACTGTGATTGGAATGGTATGGCAGGAGAAAGGTAAGAAATCATAACTCTGAGCCTTAACGTAAGGCTGGAAGCAGAAGAGTGGGGCAGAATGCTGGATTGAAGTGGCCTTTGTGAGTACCACTTTTTTATAGCACGCTTCCAACTTATAGTGCCTATCCTGGAATTTAGGAATACCTGATTTGTTTGTTTTCTTTCCTTTAAGTCTGGAATGTTATCAATGAAATTGTTGTAATGGTTTTCCCATAACAGTAATGAAAAGTAGTTCTCTCTAAGAATACTAGACTTTATGGCATAAAATACATTCTTACTTGGTAGTTATACTGAGACAATAACTAAACCCCACAAAGTGTAGTACATAACTCCAGGAGTTCCATTTAAATAGCATAAGTTTAAATGTCAATTGTCCCTTTCGGACCTCAAAAAAAACTTGCTGAAAAACACATATATTTTTTTTTACAATTCTAAGGAAAGCTATAAAACTTAAATTACCATTTCTTCAACAGTGTTTCACATGAAGCCAATGTTCAAATTTGCACATCAACATTTTTTTTATCAAGCCTCAGTCCTGCAAACTCTTATGCATGTGCTTAACTTCAGGCACCAGGAGTCAAATCATTGATTTCATTTTGCCAGTGGGGTTATATTATTGTCCTTGCAGCTGCCAGGCCTTCAGCTCAGCTTATACAAATATCCATATGTACAAAAAATGCAGTGTATCTGCAGCACTTAAGATAACACAAGGAACAGAAGAGGTTGAAGTCATTTATCTAAAAGATTGCTTGCTTCCTGGTTTGCATAAACATTGCAATGTATAAGTGCTGGCTCAAAAGAATTGAAAAGTCCCTGAAAATATTTTTAATCCTTCTATGAATGCAAAAAAAAAAAGCAAGTGAAAATGCAAAGCATTCGTGCTAGCCAAAGAATTTTAAAGAATGTATTATATAGGAAGGATACTAAAGAAATGATCCAAGAGAAAATGGATCATTTGCAGGCCTTTACTATGAGGCCAGTAATTCTCCACTGTTGCCTTCACTGCACATTTCTCAGTAATTCCACAGTGAATAATTCCAACTTGTAATAGAGTTCTTCATGAAGACACTTCCAGGTTGAAGCTTGACATTATATAGTCATGAAAATCTGAGACGCTTAAAATGTTCAGGAGAAGAAGTAGTGCATACATCATAGAAAAAAATTATTAAGGGTCTATACTGAAAGGCTTATCCTGCTGCTTTTATGTTTGCACTATTTTTATTAAGCAGTCAGTGTAATAAATGGGGGAATCAGGTCTCTTCTGTCCTAGAAGAGACTCTATACCCTAATCATCTGGCCAGATTTTCAAACAACCTTCCCTTGTTTTTTTGTTATTCCAGACAAATTATACTGCTTTTGCAGTACCATTCCTGGAACTCACTTTTGATTGATGGTTACATCATGGTCCTACAAAAAATGGAGGTCAGGTCCATGCTATCATTTGGGTAAAAGTGAGATAATCTTCTAGCCATGCATAGCAGCCTGATCTTTCCTCAGTTCTGGTGGAGTTCAGGTAAGGAGACAGTAAGAATCACAGTGGCAAGGACAAAAGCAGAACTTTCAGTGCCTGTTTCAGTGTTAATGAAGTAAGTATCCTTCACCTATAGGTTGATAGTTGAGCAGAGATTGAGTTGTGTGTGGACATTAGCTCTAAGACTATTAAACCTCACAATATTATTAGAATCTGATGGGAGTAATGCAAAGTTCACTTTTTCTCATATGTGATATGCTGTGGTTCTTATATGGAGTTAGGTTTCAAACACACAGAGAAAACAAAAAGTTTGCTACTGTATTCAAATATTCATGTTGAAGCCCAAATTTTCAGGATCACTCAGAAAACTGCAGCTTCAGGAAGACGTAAATATAAAATAGTGTTTCAAGAGATCCAGCTTCTACTGCAGCTCTTTCATTGAACCACTGATAAATCTGCTTATCATAACCTCCTGACTTCATTGTAAGAATGAAAAGAATTATTGTTCAGGAGTGCCACTGTCAAGTCATACAAAATAATTACTCTCAGTATGTTTTGGTACAAATTATTTACTGTCACTATGTTTCCCAAAACTTTGTTGGTTTTGTTGTTGTTTTGGTTTGGGGTTTTTTGTTTGTTGGGTTTGGGTTTTTTTGGGGGGGGGATTGTTGTGTTTTGGTTTTTTTTGTTTGGTTGGTTTTTGTTTGGTTGTTTTTTTTAATGAAATAAAAGTATTTCTATGGTAGGTTAACTACTTATAATAATTTAAATCTCAACATCATTATTTTTGTACTACAGTAATTTTGTAATTAGGATGAGAATGGAGATCATGGCTGACAACACTCACAAGACAGGCTTTAAATTCCTTGATTAGCTGCTGGCACGAGAATTAAAAACAGTTATTTTGACTTGTTCTCCCCATGGGAATGCTGAAGGCATGAACAGTAATTACTGGAAAATGAAAATTGAACTCTAAGTGTCCACCAGTGGCCCAAAATACTGAATCAGGTAAATCTAGTTTATACTATAATAGTTTTTGATGTGAATTCTCAAGGATATTTATGAACAGCGAAAAAGCTTTATGAGAACACAACAGCATTTCTCTTATACATAACATTATTTAATGGAAAACATTGGTGTCTAGACTTGCAGAAAAAAATGTTTGCATGCATTTCTCTGAATGTTCTCGCTAATATTTCCTAGGTAAATACAGTATGTTTGCACCAGTTTCCACAGAAATAGGTGTTAACCTTGTTTGACTTTATATGACTCAAGTACATATGCAGTTAATTTTCCCTGAAATATTTGTCATGCCACTCCACAGTTGACTAGATTCTTCACAGTGGAAAGACTTCTTTAGATGAAAATGGGATGGGAGGAGTGATATCTAAGAGGGAAAAAAATAAAAAATCTCATTTCTTTTAGCTCATACAATATGTTGTTTGGCAAATAAATAGACCTCTGTGATCTGTGATTCATGGGATCAATATCAAATTACAAGACAGAGAGTTGCTTTCTCAAATTTTGAAGACACGACCTTTACAGTTTTTCCACAAAAGGCCTCTAGTATAATTTCTTCTTGCTTTTATCAAATAAGGGTTCTGTCTGTGCTCAAATGAGATTGCTTGAACCTTGCAACTCAAGGATTTTGAACTGAATATTTTCCCAACCAAGAAAAGATAGCTTGTCTTGCTTAGTATGGGGAAAATGAAGGTAGCCATAAATTCAGAAATGAAGTGCTGTATGTATTCCACCACAGCTGAGTCCAGGATAATACAAAATCCCGTATTCATTCAGAAAGCACAGCAGTGTTCATATAGTTCTATGGCATATAATTTTAAATATTTTACTTTCTGTGGTCCAGAGAGCTAAATTTTAAATTTCTCTCTGCACACATTTGAAAACTTCATTAACCTTTGTGAAGAGAAAGGGAGAAAGTTGTACTACAGTTTGTCAGTATAAGTTTTACAACTGTACTGTGCAAACTGTAGTGTTCACACCAGGGATTGTCTATAGGTCTGTACTTATATTACTTACAATGATGAGGATTCAGTCTTGACAGGTGCTTTGACACTGCTGTAGCAAACATGATTTAGTAATAATAACAGTAATGTATATAGATAGACACTTTAAAAAAAAGTCTGCTCTGATTGCTGTCATAGGTAATAGGGCTGATTCCCTTGGGCAAGGATTTCAGGGAATAACCCTTGGGTAAAGTCAGCGTTATGGCTGAGAGACAGTAAACCATCAGGTACCTGCCTCCAGATCTTAATCTCCATCTACGTGGAAGTCAGACTCAATTACTAGCTGAGAAATCTTCAGTGTCGCATTTCCCTACCTCATGAGGAAAGGGAATGTGAGTATGTTATCCTGCTTAATCTATAATACTCAAGGGAGGAGCTGTTTTTTCTCGCTGTGATTATCTGCATGCCAATCACAGCATCACAGAATGCTTGAAGTTGGAAGCAACTGAGTTGGAGGTCATCTGGTCCAATCCTCTTGCTTCAAAAGGGTCATCTGGAGCAGGTTGCCCAGGACTATGTCTAAATAGCTTTTGAATATCACCAAGGATATTCCAGAAACTCCCAGAGAAATCAGCTCCAATGCTCAGTCAGCCTCACAGTGAGAAAAACAAACAAAAAAATTCCTTATGTTCAGAAGCTCCCGTGTTTAAGTTTGTATTCATTGCCTCTTGTTCTGTCACTGGGCATGACTGAAAAGAACCTTGCTACTTCTAGACCCACTTTTCATGTATTTAAATACATTTATAAGCTCCCCCCACCAAAGTCTTGCAGCCTTTTTTAATAGGAGAGATGCTCCAGTCCCTTAGTCATCTTGGTGGCCCTTCACTGGATTCTCTCCAGAAGCTCCATGTCTCTCTTGTACTGGGGAGCCTACAGCTAGACACAGTACTTCAAATGTGGTCTCACCAGTGCTGAGTAGAGGATCACCTGCCTCGACCTACCAGCAACATTCCTCCTAATGCAGAATAACATTAGCCACCTCTGCCTCAAGGGCACACTGTTGGCTCATGTTCAACCTGGTGTCCACCAGGACCCCCAGGGCCTTTTCTGTACAGCTGCCTTCTGGCTGGGTGACCCCCAGTGTATATTGGTGTCTGTGGTTACTCTTCCCCAAGTGCATGCAGGATTTTGCAATCCTCCCTTGTTGATCTTCATGAGGCTTTTCTCACTCTGTTTCTCCAGCCTGTCAAATCCCCTCTGGGTGGCAGAATGATTTCCTGGTGTGTCAGCCACTCTTCCCAGTTTTGTGTCATTGGTGAAGTTGATGAGCGTACACCCTGCCCCACCAGCCAGATCATTATTTCATATGTTAAACAGGATTTGACCTAGCACTGACCACTGGGATACACCTCTGGTTATTGGCCTCTGACTAGACTTCATGCCACTGATCATTGCCACCCTCTGGGCCTGGCTGTTTAGTCAGTTTTCAATCCACCTCCACTGTCTGCTCATCCAGCTCATACTTCACTAGCTTCTCTGTGAGGATCTTAAGGGAAACAATGTAAAACTTACCAAAGTCAAGGTAGATATTATCCACAGCTCTCCCCTCATCTATGAAGCCGCACGTTTTATTGTTGAAGGTTACCAGGTTGGTCAAGCATGACTTCCCCTTGGTGAATCCATGCCAAATACTCCTGACAGACTTTCTGTCTTTCAAACATGCCTGGAAATGATTCCCAGGATTGCTTGCTCCATCACTTTCCCAGGTACCAATGTTAAGCTGAACAGTCTATATTTTCCCAAGCTTTCTTTTCTGCCCTTCTTGAAGATAGAAGTAACATTTGCTTTTCTCCAGTCTTCAGGCACCTCTGTCAATTGCCATGATCAAGATTATCAGGATTATCAAGAATGATCTTACAAGACATTAACCAGCTCCCTCAGCAATGACCCCATCAGGCCCCTTGGACTAGTGTACGTCCAAGTTTGCTTAAGTATTCTGTGATCTGATCCTCTTCCACCAAGGGTAAATAATCCTGTGCTCCAGACTTGGCCCCTGATCTCTGAGGCCTGGATTCCTGAAGGCTAGTCTTACTAATAAAGACTGATGTAAGTAAGACATCAAGTACCCCAGCCTTTACCATGTTCTGTGTAACCAGGTCCCATGCCTCATTCAGCTGTGTAACCACATTTTCTGTAGTCTTCCTTTTATCACCTGCATACTTATATAAGCCGTTTTTGTTGTCTTTGACATCGCTTGCCAGATTCAATTCCAGTTTAGCCATATCTTTCCTAATCCCCTATCTACCACGCTCAGATCCTGTCTCTGTATTCCTCCCAGATTACCTGTCCATACTTCCACCTTCTATATACTTTTCCCCTGCTTCCGCCTTCTGCATATGTCAAAGGATTAAGTACAAACCCAAACGCAAATTACCCTATGTGTCAGAAGGGTCTAGGTTGCCATTTGCTACTAATATTCAAACTACTTGATCAGACTTATTTTATGGCAAACCACACGCTCCCAAGGCTGTCATCTTCATCTCCTCAACACTATGAGTATATTCCTTCTCAGACCTTGCTGGACTCATGTCACATTTTCCTATGAATCAGTCACTGCCTGCTTTTTGCTTGGAGCTAAACAGAAACTCAGAAAGTTAAGTTTAATTTGAAATATTAACAGTTGAGGGAAGAACATCACTCTAAGGTCATTGAGAAGAAGAAGAGAAGATCGGTTTCAGGACTTAGTTTTCTAAAAAAAATCCAACTCATTGTTATATAATTTTCTAGCTCTGGCCAAGCAGCTCATAAATGTAAAGGACTCTGCTTCCTCTAAATCCAAAGTGATCAAATAACACATGAATTCTACAGCCCCTTTATTCATCAATGCCAGTTGCCCATTCTGAAATTCTTTTGTTTAGAAGAAAGACATTGTGTGGAGAAAAACAATTTGTTATTATTTTGGATGGTTAACATTTGCTTTCCACGTATTCTACCATGCGTAATTTGTACTTGGGTGTTCCAGTCATCTGGTTACACAAATAACCACTTGCTAACATTTCCAGTCCTCAAGGTTAGAGAGAAAAATACTTTAAACCTAACTCTTCCAATGCATGTGAAAAGCATAAAAAAAGTGCATTTTATTTAATTATTCTAAAGTCTGTTTTTATTTTTTTTATTCATTCAGGTGTCCTGATTTGTATTACATGAATGCTTTGCATTTACAATATTGTCTATAGCTCTTGGGTCTTTATTTATTTATTGACTGAATATTGGGCCTACAAACTGCCAACATCGGACAGTTTTAATAGGAAAGATAGAAAGCTGATTTCATTGGCATTTACCTGACAGATGTCACATATCCATGTCTGAAAAGCCTAAAGCTGCCATCAAATTGAATTGTAAAAAGAAAAGAATGTAATCAATAAGAAATTAATTCTAAAGGCTTTTTTAATAGCTTACATGGAAATAAAATTTGAGCATTTATACTGTAATTGTATTCTGTTCTCACCTTCTAGACACTGTTAGCTTAGAGATAACTTTCGAAAACGTTATTAACTGATTGTCCCACCACAAGTAATTACCTTTAATCAATACCAACTCCTTGCTTTTGTCCCATTGCTCCTCCAACATATAGCAATCAAAAATGCATGCTGTAATTTGCTGCTGTTTCAAAAACTTTGAAGTCATATTGTACATTTTAATAATAAAAAAAAAATCTTCCTATATGCATGTGTGGTTAGAGGTGAACATAAATTGTCAATAAGAAAGGCAAAAAAGGTGTTCTGAAAAACAAAATTCTGTATCATAAATTTTAGTTAAACTATAGGAGGTTTTTCACATCCTTGGCCTTTTACTTCTCAGAGGGTCATAAGCTGGGGAAAATTATTATAACTTTACTGAAGCACTTTGCTGCATTAAAGGGCCTCAAAACTGACAAGGAAAAAAGAAAATTATTGTGAAAAAGTGCAGGGCAGCCAATGTCTTATCATACTGTAAAAACTTTAATAATTGTGACTGAACACTGTTGTCATATTTAGCCCATACTTTTACTTGTCAAAATATTCTCAAAGGTACTTTCATAACATGCAGGGAAATTTATCTTACATTTCTAGCTTTTTGTAAATCTGCTTGGTTTTACCTGAAGAGCCAAATCGCTCAAAACACATTTGTTAAAACACAGAACAAAGATAAAAGAATACAAATTGGCTGACTGGAATGATTAACACCACAAACTTATCTAAAAATTAAGCTTGTATCTACAATAAGGATATCAGGCCTTGTATAAACAACAGTCCAACTTCCTAACAAAGTAAGCTGCAATCTGTAAAAAATGTGGTTCACTACAATTTATTAGCAGCCCAGAATTTAAAATTTGAGGTCTATTAGTGCCTAGAAATTCTGGAATAGAGCCTTTCTGCAGGTAGCATTTGGAGTTGGAAAGATAAATCTGTAAATACAAAATCCATCTTGGGGGCTACTAATAAATGAGATTCAGGCATGTTAATAAGTGGGGTTAGAAAGTAGTTGTGGAGCTGATTAATGAAATTATGTTGTTCACATAAAGGTAAGGAGAAAGATACAGAAGCACAAAACCTGTGGTTGTTCATTTCACTTCATCAGGATTTCTGAAAGTGACTATGAAACAAGAAATGTGTTTTGCGATATCTTTGGGCAGAGAGAAGAAAAAACCTTTGAGCCATAAATTATTGGCAGTTAAAGTAATGTTTGGGGAAGTGTCAACATATGCTTGCCCTGTTTTTAGACTTTTCCCTAGGCATCTGCTTTTGACCAGTGTCAGCATGAGAACACAATACCAGATGGATCTTTGGACTGTTGTTATGTTCCCATCTTACATTTGAAGGCAGCATGAAGAAAGCAACACAAAAAAAATAGACAGTCGCTTGCCAAATGTTAGATAGCTAATAGGCACAATAAGAGTACGTCTGATATTTTCTGACTTCCTGTTGATCAAATCCACATTCAAAAACAGAGTCTACCTAACTGCTTTATCTAAACCTACTCACAAATGACTAAACCATCTGTTTAAGGGCAATTTTGTCACATTCCTGGAATACACAGGTAAACTTTTCATTAAAACTTTAAATTTACTAGCACAAATGGTCAACAAAAGATGAGAGAAAACCCTCTTTGCATACAATTTCTTTTTGTTGTAGGTTTTTTTTTTTTTTTATCTTTTCTATATTTCAACATGACTTGTTGCAAACTACGAATAAAACGAATATCAGATGCCCTGCTCTTAGGACATTTTTGTCCCCTCTGATTATTGAATATTATGGATTTATTTTTCCATCAGACATTGTGTTTGCCCAGTGTGAAATCTATCATTACATAGTGTGAGGTACAGTGACCCTCCCATAAGAATGTAGCTATAATAACATGCAGATATGCTGTGCAGTATGAACAAAAGAGAAAACACTTTTTACTTTCATTTTATAAAGAAAGACTAATTATCATTATTTTATAAAGGCTATTTATCAATGCAATTGTCAGCTTTTTCAACAGCATTTTCAGAAGAGCATCTAGAAGGTAGATAACCACTGATTATTGTATTAGAATGGGCAACCATATAGAATTTATTTTTGACATTTTATTTTGGGTTTTTTAAAGAATGTATTGTTATTTCTGCACTTGGGAATTAAAGGAAATAACTCCCAGCAAAATTGTATGGCTTTGTCCTAGAACTCAAATTGAGGGGAATAAACATTTTTACTGGTATTGTTCATGTAAGAATATCCAATGCTATAATTGCATATTAAATATATTGCTTTTATATATAGTGCTAAGTATTAAGGTGTGTAAGTTTTGGTTGGGATAGAGTTAGTTTTCCTCACAGTGACTGGTATGTGTTTTGGATTTGTGTTGAAAACAGAGTTGATAATTCAGGGATGGTTCTGTTATTGCTGAGCAGTGCTTGCACAGTGTCAAGGTCTTTTCTACTTCTCACACTACCCCACCAGCGAGTTTGCTGGAGGTGCGCAAGAAACTGGGAGGGGACACAGCTGGGACAGGCGGCTCCAATGAACCAAAGGGATATTCCAGGCCATGTGACATCATTCTTATAAGCTGGGGGAAGAAGAAGGAAGGAGGGGAACATTTGGATTGATGGCATTTTGTCTTCCCAAGTAACTTAATTGTGATGGAGCTCTGTTTTCCTGGAGATCACTGAACACCTGCCTGCCCATGGGAATTAAAAGGAATTCCTTGTTTCGCTTTGCTTGTGTGCACAGCTTTTACATTACTTATTAACTTGTCTTTATCTCAACCCATGAGTTTTCTCAATTTTGCCCCTCTGATTCTCTCCCCATCCCACTATACAGGGAGCGAGCAAGCAGCTGTGTGGTGCTTAGTTGCTGACTGGGTTAAACTATAAAACAGGCAGAAGAGGCTTGTAGGTTTCTGAACAAGTGCAAATCGTGTCCTATTTACGGATGTGCATCTAGGCTGGGTGGGGTTAAACAATGACATAACTGTAAAAACAGTAAAATATTAAAAAAAAAATCCAAATACATTGTTCAACCATCTGTACATAGCATACCGTAGTCAAATAAAGCACTAACAGACACAAACCAAGAATTTGCTTACATATTCTTTTCCTAATTGCTAAAAAGCCTAAGAAAAAAAAATATAAAAAAACCCAAAACACAAAAAACCCAAACCACAAACCAAAAAACCAAATCAATATTATTTTGTTTTTTTAAATAAGCAGTCCAGACCTTTTCTGTCCCAAAAGCTCTGTGACAATTAGAAAACAATTGAGGTCTCATGACAGTACCAGTTCAAATTAAGAAACTGGAAACTGAATGACTGAGTGGTAAAAGTCTTTTAAGAGGTATAGAGTAGTTAACATGGATTTATCAATAAAAAAAAGCTTTGTCAGACCAATTTAATTTACTTCTCTGACATGGCAATAAGGCTTGGGGATAAAGAAGAAGTAGCAAATGTCAGTTTTTCATGCTAGTAAGGCTTTTGACACATGGCATACATGCAAACAAGGAATCATGGTCTAGCTCAAAATAACGTACTGGGCTGTGAACTTTTTGCAAATCCGAATGACTGAAAGTTTATCAAGCAGAATCAGGCTTTTGTTGTTTTCAATATTTTTATTAACAACCAGAATGAAGAAACATGCTTATTCAACTCACAAATTATATCACTTAGAAACAGACTGCTCAAATACAGGAGAGGGAATTTGGGACTCAAAATGATCTTGAAGAAGTGACAATATTTGATATGAAAGATGCATGATGATCTTTAACAGAGGAAAAGGTAAGGTGTTGCCACTCAGGCAAATTCATGTAGCAATCAAGAACTTTGTAGGTGTCAGTTATCTAGTAAAGACACCAGGGTGCATCACTGAAATGCAAGCTAAGGGTGGATCAAGAACACCTTGGTGTCCTAAAGGAGAAATGTCTAGTATAGTTAGTGATCAATAGATGACCAAATTGGTCAAAAGCTGAGGAGAAGAACAATTTGAAGGATTGTGAATAAACAAATTTGTCCTACTCTTATCTGGACTACTTTGGCCACATGCTATGCTTCAAGCAGATGTGTTGCAGAAGTGAGAAAAAAGAATGATTTCTCATTAATTAAAGGTGTCTATTTTGGGTCTTTTACTCAAAATAAATGAATAATGAGAATGGATGTGGTACAGATCTCCAATGACTTTAAAAAGTTGCTGCAAGAAAGAAGGCCTATAAAGACATTGTCTTTATATAGACACGTAGATGGAAATAAAATGGCCCATCTACAATTTTCTGCTCTGGACGTAAGTGAAGTAAGCTTCACCCATACAAAACTTCAAGAACAAACTATAAAAGTCCCTGGCAAGAAAGTTATCATCTAGGTTATCATGCCTAGGGCAGGGGAACAGACTTGATGGTCTCACAGGTCAATGATTTTGTGACTTGAAACTCTTTCGCTTGTTTTCGCTTTAGGGGGTGGAAATCAGTGGGGTTTTAGCTACCTGTAATTTTTATTATTCAATTTTTTTTAATTTTTTTTTTTACTGTATCTTTAACACTACTAGTAGAAGCCATCTCAATCAGTTTCATTCCTCTAAAATTGAGATGTTGAATCCAGATTATCTATTTAGACTCTATTTAGCCAAAGTGGAGTAGGGACTCTTCTGGAAGATTACTTAGCCCACCTGTCTTTGGCAGAAGAGTTGGGATGAAATTTCAGGTGGAGATAGTTCTTTTTCCACTGGCTACAGGAGAAGCTGGGGCTTATTTAGACCAGATGTCTAATTTTGATGGCAGCATTCAGTGAAAGAAAAGTTTTAGAAAACATCTGCAGATGAAACTTTATCTGGCACTTCCAGCTCATAAGCAAATTCCTATTAATGTGTCCCTATTATTCTCAAACTATACTACTTATTTCTTACAATAGCCTTCCTCTTTAAAAAGATGAATATTTTCCTTTTGTACTTTCTCCAAATGTTATGTCTCCTCTTTCTTCACATGGTCATCTCTTATGCGTTGTATGGGCTACTGGTCACCAAGTAGATTGCATTACCTTCTCAACCTTTCCCTTCTGCCTCATCCAGCCATTACAGGTAGGCCAAAAAGACAAAAAGATAATACAACTATTAATGGACTTTATTTTCTTCTAGAAAGATTATGTATGAATGATTTTTCAACCTGTAATGCAATTAAATATATGCTTTACTTCAAGAGTATGTATCATTAATAATGTTAACATGTAAGTAACAGAAGTCTACGTTACTTTGAATGCTGACACTGCGTTTTGTTTGTTATGTTCTTGTTATTACACAGGGTTTGCCTGAACCCAGTATCTGATATAATGGCTTTCAGACACAAAATATTTTTGGAAGGATTTTATAGAGCAACAAAGAATAACATAAAAATAGACCATTTGTGGTTTTATTTTGCTTTCAGATGTTAATTGTTCTTTCCAATGATTATGGAAAGTGATCACTAGCAATACTTAATTTATATATAGAAATTAGTTCTCTGCAGGTATTATTGCTTTAGTTAGCTACATCTGGGGAAAGGCAGGGAAAGTTTTTGATAAAGGACAATCTCCCAAGGGGTTATTCAATGACATTTGAACTATCTGCCCTGTTATGTGAAATCACGATTAGCATTTGCCCACAGAACTCTTGTATCTTTTATGCAGATGGGCAAAAACTTGGAACTAGTCAATAAATATAGGTTTTTCTTCTTTCAGAGATCTTGTAAAATTGAGCAACTGGGTTTTGGTTGTTTTCTAAATTTATGTAAAACAAGAGACAATTATAGTCCTCTTTACTTGTGCAATGCACTCTTCAAAGTGTACCCAGTAAATCTATAATAAAAAGCTAATGTCCAAATCTCTGGGAAAATGGTGGGTTGTCCTTTGTAAACAAAACTGATAGAATCAGCAATAAAGAGAACACTCACTGAGAAATTCACAGTATATATTAATGGCAGGAAAAAAATACTCAGCTCTAATAGAAATAACAGCTAAAACCTGAGTATTTATCTGTCAGCTTTTTGGAATAGTACTTTATAGTCTCTCTATTTGGAAGTAATTAGGTGTTGATAATATGATGGCATGACAGAAGAGAGAGGAAGAGAATACTGCTGTACCATTTTTATTTTATAGCTAGATAGCTTAGAATAGCACGATTCATTCATTCATTTAATAAGCACTAGAACACATTTCTTCTTATGGCAGGTGCTGTTTTGCAGTACCAGTGATTCTGGCCAGCAAGCAGCAGAATTATCAACTTCAGAGCCAGCCCATTTAGAAGTTTTCCAAGTCTTAGTCTATTTACCATCTACCAAATCCACACCCAAATCACAGTCCAAAACTATCTTGAAATTAATTTAGTTTGTCCAGTATTTAAGCATCAAACGAGTCTGAAATGGTGAAACCTCATAACAGGATACAACCTTGAATCTTTCATCATTAAGCAGGACCTTTTACCGTCATGGTTAATCTTCTTAGCAACTCAACTTCAAAGAAATTAGGCAATATTTTACATGAAAAATAGAATTACGCTTCCCATCTCACTGACATTTAAGCTTTCTATTTATGTGGAAGGAATTAAAAAAAAAGCATATAAGAATCTTACTGAGTGACCAAGGTACCTGCTCTGTGGGAGTTTTTTTCTGTAGCTGAGCTTGATACCTTGTGGGAGCAAAAGGTTATTTCTAGCCTTCTCACAATTTTGCAAAGGCTCAATGATATAAGAAAATGTTCAGGAACAAAGTGATTCCCTAGAGTTGTTCAGCCTACAATTTTGGAAGTGATAAAGTCCAGGTAATTTGGAAAGATTTTTAGAGAGATTAAAGAATCCATCTGTTTTCTAAATTTGGACACCCTCTTCCTCTCCAACAAACTCTAACAAATTACACACCAAAACCAAGAAAAAAGTTCTGATTTTTTTGTGGACAAAAAATCCTGAAAGCTTGCTGGCAGAGAAGCCCTACATTGAGGAACTCTTGGAGTACTTGCACTACAAAGTTTATATAAAAATGTGTTTACCTCTGGGGCTCCTTCTTTCATCACACATTAGTAAGGCTTACTTGCTCTTATGCAGGTTTGCATTATAAGTTCCTCTCTCCTCTTGTTCTGGATCTTTTAAAGTCTTAATTTTAAAACCCATGGAGAAGACCTTATGCAGCACAAACAGTACAGAAAATCTTGCAATAGGACTCAAAAGGCTGAGAGTTTGAAGTCACAGGTCCTTGAAGCAAACCCAGATTAAAACCAAAGTAAGCACTGATCCATCCCGGGAGTAATATTCATAAACATTACTTGAGCATT
Organism: Falco rusticolus; assembly: GCF_015220075.1. NCBI lineage: Eukaryota > Metazoa > Chordata > Aves > Falconiformes > Falconidae > Falco > Falco rusticolus. The sequence goes on along the minus strand of NC_051188.1, from coordinate 103,836,691 downwards.
TACTTTATATCACATTTAAAATATCTGTTTTATATTAGGAAGAAGTTAGGAAGAAATACAACTTTTATAACTTAAACTTTCCTTCATTTTTTTTATTTTGCTAAAGAAACCCACCACAATGTTGTGGTCTTCTCCGTAACAGGAGTTTTGCTTCACTAAAAATATCCTTTACAAAATATTAATTTGACAGGTAAACAGCAGAGAGAATTGAGCTATACCTCATCTTGATTTCAGCTGGGGATCCACATACTCTCCAAGCATTTTAAAAGCAGTGCTAAAATTCATTTTCAAGAGTACAGCTTTTCCCAATACTTGTATTTAATCTGATCAAAGACAAGAAGAGCTAAAAAGACAGAAGTGACTGAGCAGGCAGGAACACAAGAGAGGGGGAATGTGGTATTTCCTATTAACAGGTGGCCTGACCAGAAACACCTGTCAGGGAGCGTGGTGGGATGGGGCTGATTCCAGTGTGGGCATGGTTGACCCAAGTACTGGCAGAGCCCTGCCCTTACCCTTTAGCTCCTGAGTGTGGTGGCCAAAGCCATGGGAGACAGTGGGCCTCTTGGCAGCCCTGGGCAACACAAGAGGACAGACTGGGACTGGGACCTGACCAGAGGAGAACTGCCAGGGGTAGTGGGAGACAGAGCTGGGGACATGGCTACCACCTGGGTCTAAAGTGGGAAGATCCACGCATTAGTAACCATCCTGCAAGAAGCCAGGGCCGTAGGTCTTGAGCTTGAATTGGGCTCCTGGGCCCAGGGGCAGGGGTGTGGGTCTGAGTCCCAGGTAAGGCCATTCATAACAATAAAGGCCAGATGTGCCTTCACAACACCCTCAAGATGAATATGTGTTTGTTACAAGATCCTTTTATTCCGCTTTTTTAGACCAATGTAAAGTTTATTAAAATTAAGTAGTGTGAGGAAAGAACAGTATCCCATGGCTTTAGTAGATTACATATCTAGTATACTACACAGTTACAAAATATGAACTCCATTCTTTGCCATCTGAGTATTTAATATAGTTAATCATTAGCAGAAAGGCTCTACAGTGGGATCTGGACAGGCTGGATTAACGGGCTGAGGCCATTTGTATGAGATGCAATAGGACGAGTACTGGGACCTACACAACAACTGCACACAATGCTACAGGCTTGGGGAAGAGTGGCTGGAAAGCTGCCTGGTGGAAAAGGACCTAGGGGTGCTGGTTGACAGCCAGCTGAACATGAGCCAGCAGTGTGCCCAGGAAGGACAGCAGAATCCTGGCTTGTATCAGAAACAGTGTGTCCAGCAGGACAAGGGAATTGATCACCCCCCTGTACTGGGCACTGGTGAGGCTGCACCTCGAATACTGTGTTCAGTTTGGGGCCCCTCACTGCAAGAAATGTACTGAGGTGTTGGAGTGTGTCCAAAGAAAAGCAATGAAGCTGGTGAAGGGTCTAGAGAACAAGTCTTATGAGAAGTGGCTGGCTGAGAGAGATGGGATTGTTTAGGCTGGAGAACAGGAGTCTCAGGGGAGATCTTAACTGCTTTCTACAACTAACTGAAAGGAGGCTGTAGAGAGGTAGGTGTCAGTCTCTCTTCCCAGGTAACAAGTGATGTGGCAAGAGGAAAGGGCCCTAAGTTGCACCAGGGGAGCTTTAGAGTGGATTGTAGGAAAAATTTCTTCACTGAAATTATTATCAAGCATTGGCTCAGGCTGCCCCGGGAAGTGGTTGAGTCACCATCCCTGGGGGTATTTAAAAAACATGCAGATGTGGCACCTGGAGACATGGTTTAGTGGTGGGATTGGCAGTGTTAAGCTTGCAGTTGGACTCGATCTGAAAAGGTCTTTTCCCACCTACATTATTTCATGATTCTATGATTTTGTGGACAATTTTTTTTCAAAAGCTGGGTAATTTGATCTGCCTTGATAATCTATGAATCAAGAAAACGCTTAAATTGCAATCATGTCAGAGGATTGGTGGTGGAGTAGGAAAAGGTTTAATCCTGAAGATCACACAAAAAAAAAAAAAAAAAAAAAAGACAATGAAGTTGGAACAGAATAAATACATGAGTCAAGAAAGGCAGATGAAAAACATGCAAAAAGAAAAAAATCGTGGAAGATGAAAACTGGAACCTGAAAAGGAGCTATGTTGCTGGTGTAAAAAGGTCTTAAAAAATACCTGTCTCTCTCACATTTAGAGAGGCTGGAGATAGGATGATTTGCAGGCTCTAAGGAGGATGGAGGAACCTAAGATTATTACAAGTACCACAATGGTGTACAGACAGGATCAGTAGACAACCTTGTCTCTCAGGAGGGTCTATGGTAAAACATCTTCAGGATCCAATATACAGATATTCCTCTATGTAAAAAGGGCTTAGCTGTAATCCTGTCTCTAAAATTTAGAAAAGTTAAGTAGTTGTCACTGTATACCCTACATCAGTATTTTTTTCCCTAGCATAATTAATTTGGTATATAAACCTACTTCATCATATACTCTGGATCAACAAAATGTTCCAGCAAAATTTTGTAATGCAAATTTGGTCTGAGTGTTGCTTCTTTTAAGTGTTATATTCACTTGAATGAAACAACAGATCAATAGGAATTTTGTTTGCTGACATAGCCCTGAGGTTATTTATCTTCTGAAGAGGGAATTCTGTATCATAGAATGTGCTGCCTTTAGTTCAGCAAAGCACTAATATTTGTTCTGGTAATTCCAAGATTTCCTACAAATAGTCCAATAGTTCATTGTTGTTATGCTCAAAATCTTGTTTATATGCAAAGAGGATGCATATGTTATCTATCTATCTATCTATCTATTTATATGTATATAAAGCCAAGAATATATTGTTAGTATGACCAAAATCTTAATAGTATAATTCAGAAATTTTGAGTCTAGTTCTAATTGTTACAGAAAAAAGAAAGAAAAATAATGCAGTTAAAACTGTAATACACAAGTCTTAGTTTCTACTCCTTCTGCTGGAGTTATGCTTGCCCTCCCACTGCTCCTCTGGGTCCTAAGGTTGAGGGGGCTCATTCTGGTGCTGAGATGGGGTGTGTGTTATGCACAGTCTTCAGCATCTGGAGTCTTTTTCTGGTAGGATTATGATGCTGAAGTTGATCGCTGCTTCTTTCTTGGCCTAGGATTCACTAGGATAACTAACTAGGGTTATTTTTCATATGGTTGGTAACACACTTTACCCCTTTCTGCTTCTTCACTGGCCTGCAGTTCCATGTTATATCTGAATTTACCATACAATGGTGCCTTATACACATGTTAAATACTATTTCTGTGTTGTCTTTCTTACTCCTAAAACACATTTTGTCTGGTTCTGTGTTTCTGTAAGGGACCATGGGAGGTGTGTATAGCCATGGAGCCTCCACGGCCACCCTGCATCCCATCTCTGACCATCACATACCTGTGCACCCCTACACAGCACCCTGTGTTCCACTTGACAAGGCCTCTGCTGTTGTAACCATGCTGTGTTTCTCTACACTGTGTCTTTGTGTTAGTGGTACCTTGTTCTGTGTAGAATAACTGCTTGTTGTTGCTATCTATTTAAAGCTGTGCTTGTATCACACAAATATAAACAAAACTAAACCGATCTAGCCATGGACACCTGATCAATTAGAGAAACTGCTGTCACAGCTAAACCAAGAAAAATGAAGCTGCCGGCAGACCAAGAAAAGTCAATACAGAGCAGGGCTGACAAACCTCAGTCCTGAGGCCCTGCAAACTCAGTACAGTGTTTATGCCCTATCACTAGCAGTGGCAATGCCGTGCTACAGGGATACAGGTTTATGCTGTGCAGGTAGCAAGCAGAGGGGACCAAGAGATGATGACCAGGCACTGGGCTTCCCCGACTAAAGCACATCTTTAAATTTAAGATTGTAAAGCAGTGTTACTCATTTTAGTTCTAGCACTGAAGTGTTCACTGACATCCAGCCATTGTCTGTGTGCCTCAATAAATACTGCTATAATATCAATCCGTAGTGCTTCATTGTTGTAACTGAAACCAGAAGCTTAGATTTAAGTATATTCTTTAAAGACCTTTTAAAGTAAAAGTAAAGTGCCCAGTATAACATAGCATTAAAACTAATGAAAAAGAATATCCTCACAGCTTCTCATCAGTGCTGGACTGCATACCTGATTTTTGTCAACGTGTTAAATACACATTGAAGGTGGAAAGAAGGTGGTGGATGAAGACGGAAAAACAATTTTCATGATGCAAAAGTAAAAAAATTACTTAAAGAGGATCAATTTTTGAAGGGAAATTTTGAAACAATATTTTTTCCAAAAGACTCATGTAGGTCTTTCTTTTCCCTTATTTCTTTTTACATCCTCTGAGCATCCGTTTGTCTAACAGGGTCTTTTTCTCCTAAAAATTAGTAGGGAAAAGGTAATGCACAAGTAATTAAAAAATAAAAAATATTAGAAAAAAATGTTAAAAACATCACATTCTCTTTTCCTTTAATAAATAAAAGCAAACTGTGTTTGAAAAAGAAGACTTGTTTTATAATATTTTGAAAACACGTTTAGTTAAAAAATTACACATTCTTATGTCATTCTCAAAGTCCATGAAAAAATCCCATTTCTCATTTTTTATAAATAAATTCACTACTTAAATGATGGACAATACTTCAGACAGTGTAAAACATTAAGGCCATTATAACTAATAGGTTTTATTTACATAGAGTAGACATTATCGTATTTAAGGACTAAGTTATGTTACCTGAACATTTACTTTTTTGATGGACCTATAAAAGATACTGCAGTGATAGGTCTATATAGACACATATATACATAACATGCATATGTAAGGTGAGAGCAGAGGAGAGGGAAAGAGAAAGAGAGAGAGGGGTCATACAAACTATCTGTGCCATTTTGAGAAGTTTTCCAATCTTTCCACAAGGTGTTGTAAAATAACGGAAAGGAGCAGCTGCAGTTTAAATTCTTCTCTTCTTATTCAATACATATGGGAAAAATTAAGATGAGTGATTACAATCAACGTGATATTTAGGAAAATGGGCCAACTAAACTGCAAGGCAGCAGTTAAGCAGAGGGATTTTATTTTCTGTTTTAAAACTGCCTGGTAGCTTGCCCTTAAATTTTAACCAATTGAGAGCAGCGCTCCTTGTATAGAATCAGCTGCTGTTTAAGAGGAGGCTTATAAAAGTAAGATGATTAACTACTGGTAGCAAACATACACCGCTGTCCATGGCAACTCTAATGCAAATGCCAGAAAGAGAAAGTACTCCAAAGAATGCCAGGGAGCACTGTTGCATTCCCTTAGGAAGAGTAATTAGACAGTTCCATTTAGCTCACAGAAAAAAACTGTTGTACCTTGCAATACATGATTTAAATAAGCTCATAAAAGAGCCTACAAAGCCATCGTTGACTTTAAGCAGAACGTGGTTTTCAGCGAGTTATGTTTCCTTTGCCTATTTATACATTCCCAGCATGACTGAAAGATACATAAACTGAAGTTTATTATGGTGCATATTAGCAGAACCCTACAAATGGACTGACATAACACACAAACACTGAAAAATACTTGCAAGCTAAGAGAATTTGCCACTAAAATTACTGGAGTCTAGCTCAAACTAGACTGACGTTAGATGAGATAAAAGTTATATAAAACCTTAAGTCTCTAGAGCAAGAGAATAAACCATGCAGTTTAAAACAGAATCTGACAGCTGTTTTACTGCTAGATTTTGAAAATTTCCATCAAGCAATTTATCTTTTGTGCTGCATGCTGTTTTATCTCAATTTTTTTAAAGACAAATCCCACCTAGAATCTTGTGAGATATTTTAGTATTTAAACTGTATATTTATCTCAGAAGCTAACCTAGAATCTGTAATTCTGGTTAAGTATCCTAACAGTAAGCTGGGAACAAGTGAAAATGCTCAGCAATGACATGATTGAAAAGGTGACACACGTTAAAGTGACTGGATTGAATAGTAACCTTGCAATAAAACTGATTCATAACTCGACCTATATCCAGACATGTTCAGTGTTTGGATCCATCTTATCATACACTGTTGAGGTTTAACCCCAACCAGCAACCAAGCACCGTGGAGCCACTTACTCACTCCCTGTCACCCAGAGGGATGGGGAGGAGCATCAAAAAGGAGGGTAAACCTTGAGGGTTGATATAAGAACAATGTAATAGGTAAAGGAAAAGCTGCACGTGCAAGCAAAGCAAAGCAAGGAATTCATTCACCACTCTCCATGGGCAGGCAGGTGCTTGGCCACCCCCAGGAAAGCAGGGCTCCATCACATTTAACGGTTACTTGGGAAGACAAATGCCATAATGCCTAATGTCCCCCGCTTCCTTCTTCTTCCCCCAGTTTATATATACTCAGCATGGTGTTATATGATATGGAATACCTCTTTGGCTAGCTTGGGTCACCTGTCCTGTCTGTGTCCCCTCCCAATTTCCCATGCCCCTCCAGCCCTCTTGCTGGCAAAACCAAAGAAACCAAAAAGTCTTTGACTTAGTACAAACATCACCCAGCAACAACTAAAAACACCAGTGTGCTATCAATATTGTTCTCATATCAGAGCCAAAACACAGCACTGTACTAGCTTCTAAGAAGAAAACTAACTATCCCAGCTGAAATCAGGACATACACTCCCATAGCAATAGGACTCAAAAATCTTTGGTCCATTTAGGAACCATAAAATGTGGGAGGGAAAGATACCTTGTCCCCTAAAACCCAGAGGTGTCCACCTTCTTTCTCCAAATCTGGGTCTTCAACCCTGCTTGGGACATTTCCTGAATGATCTGGACCTTGGCTGTTGTTAAAGTCTGGTCAATTATTTATTTTTCAGATCCTACCATCAGCAATATAGTGTATAATGTGTCCACATGAAATCACATGTGCCTGGTCAAATTGCCACCAAAATACCATTTTCATACAATATAGCTTGATGTCAAATCCTCTGTCCATAGACATGTGCCACCAAAATACCATTTTCATACAATATAGCTTGATGTCAAATCCTCTGTCCATAGACACGTGCCCACTTCTATGATCCTATTTGTGTATTTTATTTCCTCAAGTATAATCACACTGCCACTGAAGTTCATGGAATCATGTAAACGTGTGGTTCAACATGTTTTGATACCATGTTCCAGCCATATGCTATAACACCCAGCCCACCTTGGCTACAATGCTAACAATTTAAAGTTAATCTAAGACCACGGATCAAAGACCAATTTTTCATCTCATTGTTTCTTTTTTCAATTATCTTACCAAATAATTTTCCAAGGCTGATCTCCAAATGAGCAATCAAGGTATTGGCTGCTGTTTCTTGATGAACAGGGAATTTGTTAAACTGAATGAGGGGATCCCAGAGGACATGTGATTATACTGTAGAGCCAGCCATTGACAGTCTTGTACATGCCTAAAGTTTAACAATGTATACCATAAAATAGCTGCAAGAATCAGTGACATATGATATATAATGCTGAGACCTTGCTAATGAAGTAGATTTTGCATATTCCTCATCCAAACAGCAATGGATACAATGAAACTGTAGTCTGAATTCCTAATCATCCCTAAATTTGGACATATTTTTTTTAATGAATGCTGGCTCATTTGTTTATTTGTTATACGTGTAGTCAATTTAGTTAACACTCTGAGTTAGTGATTAAAATAATCTACTGACCTGTTTCTAAATTCTCTAGACCAGAAAATCACTGCTAGTAAGATGAAGAAAAGTTACCAAAAGCATTATACACTGGATAATATCTGTGCTCACCCAGGTTTCTTGGTCATGTTTCAGGGCAGTACTGAACTGTAATTTACGCTTTAAACTCCAACTCTATTACATTTGAAAACCTTTTCCCTCCTAAATTCTGAGTACTGCAATGCAAGCACACTATGTCTGACCCAAGAAGCAAACCCAGATTTCCAGGTCATATCTCACAGGTTTATTTGCCATTTCATTTTTGTGTACTGCCTTCAATCATAGAAACAGCGTCAGTTCCTGGTTCAGATTAGTCTTCCTGGTGCTTTTCTCTTCAAAGTATGCCTGCCTGAGCAACAGTTCAATATAACATATTAAAAGTTTCTCCTTTTATCAATAACATTGCCCAAAGATTGTACTGTGGCAAACATAATCTTTTAGGCTGATAAAGACCTTTGATAATCTCTTCCATTCCTTTAGGAGGTGCAGTTGCCAGTTCCTGTTCTACTTTTGTGTGAACTTCAGCATTTTATCCTGTAGGGATACTCTTTATATGTCTATATTAATGTAATTGTGCAAAACCCAGCTATTCTAGATCAGATGTGTACTGGTATGACTTGAAATGGCAGCAGACATGCATTGACTGGAGAAGAGAAACTGTATAAAGAAGGTGGGAAAATAAATTGGTTGCTGTGATTTGGTTTTGTTTTTAAAATTTCATTAAACAGTTGTGTCAGGAAGGGATATTCTGTGAAGGACAAAAGGTAAAATGCTGCAATGTGCTTTTTTTTAAACATTGTCTTAAATGATAGTGGAAAAAGAAGGATGAGGGTGATTAAGAAACATATACTAAGTATGTAACTTTTTATCCAACATATCTACTCTGAAAACAGGAAGTTTGACATTAACCCAAATGTGTTCTGTTAGCGAAAGCTCAATTCATTTTCTGCCAGTGAAAATTAAATGATATGGACTACATGTGCACAATTCAACAAAGCAACATCCCAAATAGAAAATGACAGGAATCAATAATATTTTCTAATGCTAGGAAGAGAGGTTCCTGATTAAATCTTTTCTTTTAATAACAGTTGGTTTTAATTCTGTACAGTGAAAGAGTTTTTAGTAGAACAAAACTGCGTAAGGTCTCCTAAAGAAGACACTGACACAGCTTTTCAAATATTGTTTGAGTGAAAAAAGCTGGAGAACAGAAATATCTCCTTATATTTAGCCTAAGAAATATAAACAATCACTTCCAGAAAGTTAACAGAATTTTTAAATCAGCTCATGCAGGCTCTACAATTTTTTGTCCACTGTGGCACATTGAAGTTACTGACGCTGTCAGCCAAAGGGATATATACATGTTGCTCAATGGTGACAAAGAGGCACGCTTACACAAGTTGTATCATCCAGAGATGTGTTCAGCTGTTGGTCTGGCTTTAGGCACTTCAAATGTACAGCTGATGGGCACAGTATAAAACAGTCTAAATCACATGAAAGTGATCCCGCTTTTCTGCTTGACCAGGGTAGTAGTTTTTCTTTCAAGACCTGTAACTACTCACATAGAAAGTACTGTATCCTAAGACTTGCTTAGAAGAGCTCTCTTCATTTACACTAGGTTTACCTTGTGTAGGTCAAGAAATGTGAGCAAGGTTAGGATGCATCATCTCTGCAGAGGCAATGAAGGCAAGTAAGTGGTAATCCCGGTATGGTTTATGGCTTGTATTACAAGATGTTTCTGAGGAATGCAGATTTTAATGAATGCCTTATATTGGGTCTTGTATGATGTGATGCCAAATCTGAGGAAGGACTTTCCCCTCTGGCAGGCACAAACATACGTCCCTGCTGCAAAGAGAAAACAGCTGAAGGATAATTTCCATCTCCAGGCAGTGCTGGAACAGAACGGTACAAAGGGGATCCCTGTGCTCTGACTGAAATAATCATGCTTTACAAAAACGCCATATGGATATTTTGTCTTCTTCATATTAACTCTGATTGGTTGACAAACATTTTAACTAACAGAATGAGGATTATTTGCATAATTACACTCCATTTTTCAAGAATTATACAAGGAATATGCAAATTCTGGTTTGGCTTCCAGTATAACTTTGCTTTTATTGGCTCATCTTTTTATATCTCCCAGGTTGTTGCCCAGCAACAAAAATGTCACAGAAGTTATTCACATCCATCTAATGGAAAAATCTGGTCCAAAAGGAGACAAAATAAGTTATCTGAATAAATCTTTCCCATTCTAAATGAACCAGACATTTATCTATCTGTCTGTCTATCTATAGTCAGCTGTTACTGTTCTTTTTGTTTCTTTTCTCACATCAGCTGTGCTCACCATTTTTAACTTCAATGATCGGGTACACTTATAGCAGAGGGAAATCTCAATGCCTGGAGAAAGATCATGTTATTAATGTTATTTGCTGTATTATTTCATAACAGTAGAGTGGAAGATAAAAGGGAAAGAGGTTTGAATCTAAAAATGTGATCATAAGTTCTGTGTCTAGGGCTGTTTTGAAAGCAAACTTTTCCTTTTTATATCTCAATCCACAGTTTTCAGACACAAAACATCTGGACTTTAGTTAAATAAGATACAAGTCCTCATTGGAAAATGTCAATAATGTGATTCATAATGTTTTGCCTGCTTCTTCACATCTGAAAAGAATGAAAACCACCAGATTTATCAATAATGGCTCCCCTAATAAACCAATATGCACATTAAAGAATAATACTTGTGGTTACCACCAAGGCAGAAAACATGACAGGAATACCCAAAACCCTTCAAACAAAAAAAGATTTTATTTTATTTTTCCAACAAACCTGTGTCATAATAAAGCCTGGTTGAGTTCAAAAATTCTTCAGCAAAACATTTGTCATTGTAAATTTTATGTGTTGCTTCAAACAGTAGAATGATACCAGCACTGGAACATTTTTTGCCACAGATCATTTTGTCCTCTCTTCACGGTATATAAGTAAGAAACCAACTTCTTTTAAAATGTATAAAATTAGAATAATGTAGGTTGCAAGGGACCTCCAGAGGTCACCTAATTCAAGCCCATGCGCAGAGCAGGTAGGAGTTTTTTTTTAAAATCTAAAATATGTGGGTGGAACAAGCAATTGACCCAGAATTCACAAGATCAGTGAGCCACAACCGAGAACCAAAAGACAATACAAGAGTTTCCTTTAAAGTAACCAACCTCATGTTGCATAGAGGAGGTGGAGCAGGCTCACATTTGGCTTCTTGTTTAACTAACATGAAGGGAGTGCTAGTGATCAGGACATCTTCAGACTGGATGAGCAAAGGAACTAGGTGGTGTGCAGAGGAGCCTGGAGGGGTTACTTAAGACTGCACATGACTGCTAGCTTTGGCATCCAGAAGGGTGGTAACATGCCACAGTAACTGCCCTGCACTGATTGCATCAGCTGCCTCTGGCATGCTAGAGGCCTCAAACCATGCAGAAACCTGGGGGACAATGCAATCATCCAAGCCTGCCCTGCCTTGCACAGAAGATAAGAGAAGCTGATCTCCAGAGGTTCTTTCCAAACTCAACTCCTCTATGATTCTTGAAAGAAAATGGCTTCCACCAGAAAATAATTATGATTTTTTTTAGATTCTTTCTTTCATAGGCTCACATAATGAAGGTTTTTTCCCAGCACCTAAAAATACTAGCATATACATGAGATTAATTTAAGATGCAAGAAAAACACTTCATTCTTTTAAATGCTTTATTAAGGACAGTGTCAAAACCCAATATTAATTTCCAGGATCACAGTTTTAATTAGTGTTTTACTAAAAAAATGTAAGTTATAATTTATTTTCAGTTGAATTTTTGTTGATATAACAGATCAACTGTCAGCTGATATGTAAAATATATATATATGCAAATTTAATTTGTATATCTTCTTAAATATATAGATGTACACATACACATGTATATGACTAAGTCCTGTACTAAAAATACAGTAGAGAACTGGTTCTCATAATTACATGTGTCATATGAATATCCATTTACCAAGCTCTTCATCTCAGTCTAAAGGCCATGAAGGGCAGGTCAGCATACCACCCTGCAGTGAAACATCTAATATGTGGAAGTGATGTTCATTTTATTAAAAATAGCAGTAAGTATAAAATCACTCCACATAAATTAGGAGGGGGTGTTCCTAGGTTTCCTAGAGCATACAATATGGTGCTCATTGATGCAGAACTTTTCTTCAACAAAGGGCAGACTGCTAACCACATTTAATGTGTGAAGTTTTGCTTCAGCTGGCAAAAAATGAGATTGATGAGAAAGCCTGTCAAAGGAACACTGATTAATGTGGAATTCTGAGGCAACTATAGACAGGAATCTTATACTATACCTGGTATGCAATGTAGTATCAGACAGCCTGAATTTTCATTTGTCTCTGGTCTGCCAAAATTCTGCTTTCACCAAGGCTAAACGGGAAGAATAAATAGGCATGAGTGTCCCTCTCTTAAACATAAGTTAAATTGACACTTCTGAATAAAGAAAAGTTTTTTCTACTTTTTGGAAGTGCATATGTCATTCTTCCAAGGAAATTCTTAAAGGTTCCACATCAAATTGCTGTCCTAGGGTATGACTCACTGGGAATGTGCAAATGCTATTGAAAAGAAACATAGATCCTGACTGATCTGAAGACATGGCACCAAATCTGTCAATATGGTTTAGAAAATAACTGATAGCTGGGCTTCATGTTGTCAAGAGATATGACTGGTAGTTATACTGGTGGCCCTGAATAACATTTGGGTCTAGAGCTGTTTTTGATACCTGTAACTGGATGAAGACTGCATATGCTGCAGGTGTTGAAAAGTTTAACATGCAAACTCAGTTATTAAAGAGTTAGTCTTTAAATGTTTTTCTGAAAGAGGATTTGAACTGGAACTGTGATCATACTTTGCCACCATATTTAGTTGGACCAGCAGTGTTGTTAATAATTTTCTGAAAGAAAGCAAAATTTGTATTAGAATTAGTTTATGTGGGTGTAGTACAGATTTAAGCATTTTTAATTTTAAGGTTTTCTCATTTTATTCAGAATTAGTATTCAAAGTGGAAGACATGCTTCTGGTTTGCTTCTTAAATAATCAATTTGCTCCTTTTTATCCACTTGTGAAATCAACAGACTAACATCGCAAAATATTTTGGTTTCTAGAGGTGGAAAAGCTTGAGGAGAGACTTAGAGTGATAAAACCTCTTGTCTTTACTCATATGGAAAATAAATGCTTCATGTTTCACGCCAATTTTTCCTTTATGAGTAATTGATTTCTGTTAAAGATGGATTGTGTGCTTCACTGTTGCACTTTACATGCCCAAGGTGCTATACCAGTGTTGTGGTTTAACCCCAGCCAGTGATTAAGTACTACACAGCTGCTCACTCACTCCGCACTCCATACCCAGCAGGATGGGGTGAAGAATCAGGAAAAAAAGTAAAACTTATGGGTTGAGATAAAAACAATTTAATAATTGAAATAAAATATAATATAATAGTAATAACAACAACAACAACAACAAAAATATTTGTAATGAAAAGGAGAGAGAGAGAGGAATAAAACCCACATAATCACATAATCACAGAATAGTCAGGGTTGGAAGGGACCTCTGGAGAACATTCAGTCCAACCCCCTGCTAAAGCAGGTTCACCTAGAGTGGGTTGCACAGAGTCACAAGCAGATTTTGAATGTCTCCAGAGAAGGAGGCTCCACAACATCTCTGGGCAGCCTGCTTCAGTGCTCTGTCACCCTCAAGGTAAAGAAGTTCTTCCTCATATTCAGATGGAACTTCTTGTGTTGCAGGTTGTGCTTGTTACCCCTTGTCCTGTCACTGGGCACTGCTGAAAAAAGCCTGGTCCCAGCCTCTTGTCATTCACCCTTAAAATATTTGTAGGTGTTGATAAGATCTTGTCTTAGATACAATCTTCTCTCAGCCTTCTTCAGACTAAACAGGCCCAGCTCTCTCAGCCTTTCCTCATAAGGGAGATGCTCCAGTCCCTTAACCATCTTTGCAGCCCTCCACTGGATCCTGTCCGGTAGTTCCCTGTCTCTTGAACTGGGAGGCCCAGAACTGGACCCAGAGCTCCACCTGCAACCTCACCAGGGCAGAGTAGAGAGGAAGGATCACCTCCCTCCACCTGCTGGCCATGCTCCTCCTAATGCACCCCATGTTCCCATTGGCCACCTTGGCCCCAAGGGCACACTGCTGGCTCATGGGCAACCTGCTGTCCACCAGAACTCCCAGGTCCTTCCCTGCAGATCTGCCTTCCAGCAGGTCACCCCCTAGCCTGTACTGGTGCATGAAGCAAAAATAACCCCAACCAAACCAAAAAACCAAACCGAACAAACAAACAAAAAAAGCAAGCCCCCCACACACAAAAGGGCAAAACTCAAAAAATCAAGTGATGCACAATACAATTGCTCACAACCCACTGACCAACCCAGCTGACCATCGTGCACCAATCAGTGGGTCCTAGTCAACTTCCCCCACCCCACCCCTGCTTATATACTGGGCATGACGTTCTATGGTATGGAACATCCCTTTGGCTAGTTTGAATCAGCTGTCCTGGCCGTGTTCCCTCGCAGCTGCTTCTGTACCTCCTCATTGGCAGAATACAGGAAGCTTGAAAAGTCCTTGATTTAGAGTAAACACTACTTATCAACAACTAAAATGTTGGTATATTATCAACATTATTCTCATAATAAATATATAACACAGCACTGTACTAGCTACTAAGAAGAAAATTAACTCTATCCCAGCAAAAACTAGGACACCCAGTCATTCTTAATAAGTATGTTAAAAAAAGAAAAAAACAACCCACCCCTACTCATTCAACTTTTGTGGGCATAGTCACTTACCTCATACTCAAATTACTTTTTAACTTTGATCATCACTAAACTCTGAAATATCTGCTAGAAGCTTTGCCAGAGTAACTTTGTGTTGTTTCATTTATGTTGTTTTTTCAAGCAGGAAAGTAATTTGCTGTCAAAAGGAAATCCTTAGTCAAAAAAAGTGTGCATTTGCAATTTATCTAATTGCATCCTTTAGAATATCTATTTCCAGTTTTCCATTGAAATTTAAATGGACCACACAAAATTGCAGCACAGTACATCGGTATTAATTTGATTCTATTGTTCTGCAGTGCTCTATGCTGCAAGCTAATTTATAAAACCTTTAATATTTGCCTTAATTATATTATGTTCACCAGTTACCCTTTGCCTACTATTTTCCAAAAGTACAAGTTATAGCTTCTTTGTAATGCCTTAAAAAGCATACATGGTAGAGCTTTTATAGGGTTGTGCTTATCTGAGTGATGTAATTGTGCTATTCTAAAATTACTCTCTGGTAGAAATGCAAGACAGGCGCCATCATCTCAACTTTTTTGCAAGATCTTTTCATGAACCAAAGGAAAAGGAGCAGGAGATAATGGAGGGGAAGCAGTGAGGAGAGGGAGGAAGCAGAACAAGAAATACTGATTTCTAGATCTTTAAAGTGAAAATATTTATAAAGTCAGTGTTATGTTAAAAAGGTTTAAAATCAATTTTATTTTCAAAGCTTTAGTTTAATATAATTAATGATTTTCCAGTTGATTTAACTGACAGTTGTCTCCCCGCCTTGACACACAAACATGAATGTTTATATGCAACAGCTGCAACCTGTCATCAGCAGTCCTTCCTATTCCACAGGCATCTTGTTATGCCATATAATGTTCACCAGAATAGGTAAAAAAGAGGAAAAAAAGTTATATTTAGTAGAAAATATTTCTTATTTCTGCCTAACTTGCCTGCTAGCTATTCCACCTCCCTTATATTTAATCACACTTCCCTATCATAATATAGGCAACACTGTAAAACTTCTGAGGTGCCAGTACAGGGTAGCCCACTCCCTGACACATCCTGCTCTCCCTGTGTCCTCTAAGCTAGGGAAGCAGCTCTGGGGTTCTGAGGCATCCCAGCCCTGCCTTGCAGAGTTGATACTTGACAGTGTAGATTCAGGCTTTGCCTGAGCCATGATGCTAGGGCACTGGACTGTTATCATTCCTATTTGTATCCTGCTATTGGCTGAAGATGTTGCAACTTTAACTGTGGGAAAAAACCCTAAATCTCAGTGATGAAGTATCCCCCCCAAGCCTTTTTTCTTTTTTTTTCTTTTTTTTTTCTTTTTTTCTCTTCTTTTTTCTTTTTTTTCTCTTCTTTTTTATTCTTTTTTTTTCTTTTTCCCCAGAATGAAAGATATAATGTATACCTGCATTGCTGCAGCTCACATGATAGTTTTTCTGATTGTTTCAGTATGTTCTCATACTTTTACTCAGGCCTTAAAGTCTGAGTAAAAACTACTTTAAAAGTAAACTCTGCATATCAGTATACTAGCAAAGGCATAAAATAACACTAGAAAGTAAATGGAGGACTACATGGCTTAATGCAATGTAAAATTTGTGTTTACACAATGTATCGTATAAGAGATAAACTACTGGTAATATTCTGGATTACTCAGTGACGTCAAGTGCTAACCTCATAACCTTCTTTTCCAAATCTTTACAATTTAGGTCTGTCTGCCTTCCATTACATCCTCTGTCTTTGCTGAGCTACTGCTGCAGTTACATGATTAAATATACCCTATAAGATAACATAAAAATCTATTTAGGTGCATTGGCATTTCAGTCAGTTGTCTGGTACAAATTTGCAGCCTTTAGCCAGGTATATAGTCAAAATATAAATGTTGAAACATTTTTCAATGTAATTTACCAATAGGAAAAAAATCCAATAAAATAACAATTTCAAAAAAAATCCATCAATACTTATAACTTATGCTACCTAAAGTTTGGGCATTTGCCTATGGACATATTTGTGAAATCCTAAGCCTTGTATTATCCTGAGTGTTTTCTGTAGTTTAAATGAAGGTCTCATTTTCCAGTTGCTGTATCACTACAGTAAAGAGTCTGACATTGTTAACTACTGAATGCAGTGAGCATGTACTGCTCTAGATTCCCATCCACATCATGACTTTCAGTGGCACCTGAGACTGTTCAATGAATTTCAACCACCTAAGTTATAACTTGTTGGGCTGAGCAAGACTCTTAGGAATTTCCACTTCATCTTTGTCCACATTGGACTGTCTAATGCAACCAAGGGTCCACTTGACTAGGACGTCCAACTTTCTCTCCATAATATTAATAAATTATGCTTTCATAAATTAAACTTTTAAAGTGTAGACGATTATGAGAAGTAGGACTCCTTTTAAAAGGAGTTGTTAAGTGAGTCAAAGGAGAACCTTTGATACATTTTTTTCCCTTAAGTGTGCTCATTGAACCTTCCTGTGCACATTGAGCTATTGAGCTACATATCATTGTCAGTGACATACCTAAGAGAAGGTTATAAAGAAATCCTCTTGGAAGGCTTCTGCTACAAAAAAAAAAAAAAAAAAAAGAACAGTTTATAAAATGATATTGAAATAAAGTTATAAATATGCAAATTCAACTTGCCAGGTGGCAGGAACTCTTTCAATGTCCCTTTTCACCTTTAGATAGAGTCTGAGTGTCTTCTGCCAGTCTCTTGGTCTCAAAGTGATTTTGAAGAATACTTTATGAGCAAATTTAAAATTGAAAAATTGTATTTTCAAGGTCATTCTTATACATTAAATTAAATATTTCAAGACAAAAAATATAAAACAAGTATGAACAATGATGATGAAAAGAATGCCAAGAGCAAATGGAGCAAAATGTCTATGCAAAGCTGGAGTCATAGGGTCGAAGTAAAAGAAGAGTTACTTCTGCACAAAATCTTATGAGTGCCTATAATTGGCCAGAAGGGCTACTCATTTCAGCATGTGTCCTTGCCTGACTATGCCTGGGAGTAGGACAGAGAACTTGGAAAGAACCTTCAGCTGCACAAAAAAAAATTTTTTTGCATACATCGAGTTTACAGATTTTGATAGCTGACCATATAAAGTGAAACACTTGACTGGAAAGTTAACTTTTTTTAATTGACATGAAATAGTGGTTGAAATAGTTTTAATGCATGTGTAATGTGTGGCAGGTGAGATTACATCATAGTAATAGTTTACATGAAGTACTGGGAAAACAAATGCAACATTTAAAGAATACTGTGACTATATTTGGTTTGCCCAGAGTTAAACACAAATGAAACATTTAATTATCATTGTTGCTGCTTTGCTTCCAAAAACAGAATTTCAAGTGACTTTATGTAATGTAAAATTTGATGAGTTTTGAATTGTGATTATTAGGGCCTATTTGTTTTGTTCAGTGCTAGCTAATGCAGCAACAAATGCAGAGGAAGAGGAACATCAGTATAAACCTACCTTTTCCTTTCTGGTGGACACAGGAAAACAAAATTGAAACATATGCATGTTTCTCATACATATACTTATGTATATCATATACATAAGTGAAGAATTGATTGAAGTAATCCAGTATTATTTTTAAACATCTACGACTTCAAGAAAGTTAGAATATACGGTTTCAAGACTTCTTTCTTTTAAAGTAGAAATTATATGAAATTAATATCCCAGATGTTAACTTCAAGCAGAGCTTATCTCACAGATATTTTGAGTGTGCTGCACTAGTTTCTTCTCCCAGTCTTTTTAATTCCCTTCTTAAATGAAAGGAATGTCTTCATATGTGCTTGTGTGATAAGGATCCATGGTGAGCAAAACCCAATAGCTTATGCTTTTAATAAGGGATTCTCTTTATGGAATTGTCTGTTTTCAGGGGTCCGGATTAATTTCCTGTCAAATATATCACACAGGCATTAATAGCAGTGCCTTTATGCTCCCATTTCTTCATCTCCCTGCCCAGGAATTTTCCATGTTAGAGAGCAATTGTACATCCAACTGCACTTTAGAGAAATTTTTGCATGTCCTAATTAATACAACTCATAGTTCTACGGATATGGCCATTTTGAATTGTGATTTAGATAAAGGACTACTTTTTTATTTTTTCTTCCTGCTTAACTCATGGTTTAGTTAGGCACTTGGCAGCTTTTCATGTTTTTGCTGGAATTTATATCTCTTCTTTACAGTTGGATTTAAAGTAGCTTGCTAGCTTGCTCTCACTTTTGGGAACTCTGGAATATAAGAGTAGGTTGTTTCCTCAAGAAATTTTAAATTTTGCCAAAGAGAGATAATTTTTTTAGCTCATTTCAGGTTGCAAATCCAAAATTTTACTTCACTATTTCCTGTCAACCATCATTTCATAGGGACATAGTTTATATATTTTGAATAAATCTGAATGATCTAATATCATGTTATTAATTCTTATTTTTCTCCCAGAAAATGAGATTAGAAACATTTATATGCATCTCTACACATATGTAATGTGTACCTCTTTCTGTATACACATACACACAAAACCTGCTTGTTATACATACATGTGAGTGTGCATATGTAGCATATTGTAAGTATGCACATTTGAGTGTAGAACGTGCTTTTTTTTATTCCCTTTGCCTAGATAAAACTTTTCTTCTGCTTGCCAAAAAAGTGTCTGTCCTACTCATTGCCATGTTTCTGACAGTCTTTTGGTTTCAGCAAGATACAGAGATGGTTATACTGAATGAATCCAGGTACTTAGACATGCAAACACTTTCAGGCTGATAGCTTCCTTCTAGTTATGCAAACTGAACAGTGTATTCCAGTGGAATAGGTATGTTTGTGAATACCTCTTAATTCAAAGGGAATCTACAGGGAGACATCAGTTGGGCCTTTAAAGAAATTAAATTATTTGATATTAAAGCAATAATTTTTCATTAAGTACTTACCTTTCTTTTGTATTACCGGTTTGAGAAAATACTGAAAGAAACTCAAAGAAAACAGGTGTGATAGGTTTTTCTAAGAATAACTAATTTTATTCCAGTCATGCAGATGTGATATCATTTGATTATGGAAGTAATTCATGCAGCAGCCTAGATGTGTCTGGTACAATGACACAAGAAAACAAGAGAAAAGTATTCTCACCATCTACTCATATAGAGGTTACTGCCTAAACGACTGAAAATAATGGGCTTAAGACAGGTTATGTACATGTATGCTGAACAAAACATTTGCAAAAGAGTGTTATCTAAATTAGTTATGAAAACACTGATGAAAACGCAAAGGTAAAGGGAAAAGGAAAAAAACAATAAATAGGAAAATAAACAATTATCTATAATAATTAGTGAAAAAGCAAGCTTATAAAAAGGGAGATTCACTAATGAATAAATGCTTGTAGACAATAAACTCTACTCTTCTTGGTTCTTCATTAAGCCTTTTCTGAAAACAGGTAAAGAGATAGAATGTCATTCTCACATTAAAGGGTAGAGCAGCACTCACGTCTGACAGGAACCATGCCTGTCAAAGTGCATCACTAGCAATACTGTTTGGTTTAACAAACTGTGATAAATAAAGAAGAGGCCCAAGTGAGGGCTTAGAATTTACTGTACTGATGGATGACTCTTGGACCGTCATTGTTCTTAAGAATGATTTATCTTTAAAACATAATTTCACTATTTTGGATTTTGTTGTCTTTTTGTCATTGTCACACATGGAGTAACTTCTGGACCTTTTGAGGGTAACTTCCAAACCCTTTGATTGGAACAGAGTTCCATTCTATTATACTCAAGGTTGAAAATCTATCTCTCTTTAAATGTTGACCCTTAAGTGCTCTAAAGGCTATATAGACACTCAACAGTGATACAGAATGCCATTATTGCTGCAAAATAGTGAACATTCCCTGAGGCACAATCCACTGAACTGACCCAAAAAACTCCATTTGAAGATAAAAAACTATACCTTAAAATTGTGTCCAACACAGAATCACTGGATATTTTCCCTTTTAGGCATAACATACCCACTATCCCTTGTGTAGAGATAGAAACAGATAGCAATACTTGGATGTGTTTGGATCTTACATATGAAATGGATAACATTGGGTTACGCTGGTGTAAAATCCAAAATCATAAGTTGATTTCTCCTAGATTTAGTCTCTATAGACTGCAGGGATGAGTGTACTTTTGTGACTTGGGTGAGAAATTAGCTCAGTTTTGCCACAGGCATCACAGATGCAGATTCTTCTGCTTGTTGTGACTGTTTTCCTCTGTTGCCTTTTGTTCTGCTGGTTTAGATTAGTGTTGCTGACAGCATCACTACAACCACCAGCTCTGGCAACTCTGCCACTAACACATGGACCGTAATAGCAGTTTCCCATGTTGTGGAACTAACATCAGATAGCTAGTGATTTGCCTGAATGCATTTTTTTCAAGTGTTCATTGGCCTGCCTCCTGGAAATCCAACTCATTTTACCACCTCTTGAAACAGTTTTAGACACTTTACTTTGACATATGTGTCAGATGCCAGTCCAGATGCCAACTGATTCTGTAGAAGTGTTGCTTGAATGCTGAATATTTGACTATGACTACGTTGGTTCTTATTCTGAAAAATTGTACTGTGTGGGCACAGAGAGAGAGTGTGTAAGAGCTCCAAATGCTTACTGGAACAGCTCTAAA
Organism: Falco rusticolus; assembly: GCF_015220075.1. Taxonomy (NCBI): domain Eukaryota; kingdom Metazoa; phylum Chordata; class Aves; order Falconiformes; family Falconidae; genus Falco; species Falco rusticolus. The sequence continues at coordinate 103,815,511 of NC_051188.1, read as the reverse complement.
TTGTCTATATGCTTCAGCCACACAAGAGAATGGGGATTACAACTGCATAGTGCACATTTGCTTTTGTTTGGGTTCAGATGCCTATTTCCTTCTTGAAAGGCTTTTTTAATCTCCTCAAAAGCTGTTCAAGCTTTTCCTCTGCTCCATGGAACTTCATCATTAATCATGACACACTGAGACGGCAGGCTGCCACAAGGGCAGAATAGCTGCACTGTCAACAAAAACAACTGGTTTGACTAGCTTTCCATTAGGATATGGCTGGACTCAGACCTCTCTTTTTTAAGCTGATGTCTGGGCCAAACCACTTAGCAGCAGAATCAAAATATTCATGTACTGCAAATCTTCTAGTGTGTGTACAGTCTGTATACAATCATTAGCAACAAGTAGGTCATGGGCCAGCAGCTCTACAATCTTTGACTTCGTGCAGTGTCTGTAGGCAGACATTATTATTAAAATGCAAATACATATTCCTTTATTATTGACTCAAAATCAAGAGCTGATGTAGAAAAGATGCTTGAAATAATCCAGTAAGGATCTATTTTAAAAACAAAAATGAGAAAGACACCTCAACCATCCCTCTCAAAAAAAACCCCAAACCAAAATCCAGACTTTCTTCTGTCCATTTTCCATCTTGAAATCTCAAACACTCCACTTCAAGACACTCCTCAACATGATATCAACGAGCACCTTAAACAGATACATGCAGAAGTCTCTATGGACCTCCAAGACGACAAAGATTCTAACCGGGACCTGTCTACTCTCTGACTTTTTCTTTAAGAAGCCTGTCTGCAAAATTTTTATCAAACGCTTTGTTCACATTGAAGACTTATTTGTAACTTTACTTCTAACAATCTTTCTCATATAGTATAAAAATAAAATTATATATTTTTAATTTTTTTTTTATTTATAATTACAGCAGTAAAAATGAAAGGCTTTTGTACATGCTAACAGCACCCTACTGGTACTAGCCAGAAAAGCAACCCATGTTAATGATCTGGGTGCCAGTTGCTTACCACTATGGTTATCCCACCAGCAACACAAGCATAATATCATATGCCAGAAGCCTTGTGGAATCTTAAGAAGTCCTCTAATCTAGAAAAATGAGTTACATAAAGGAATATGAATAAAGAATGACTCAAATTCACAGACACACTGGATTACATCTAAACAAACATCTGAGAGTAGGAAGGTCTATTGCAGCAATGTCTGCAACAGCACGGTTTGGAATTTTTCATTACTTATTTGTGGAAATTGCAATATGGTTGTAACTGTTAATATGCCTTCAGATTATTCCTAAAGGCAAAGTATTTTACATATAGAAATCTTTCTAAGAAGAAAGAATATAGGAGCTGAAGATGGGAGGAAAATAAGGGTTAGGAGTTCAGACTGCAATGGATCTCTTTCTTATTTTTCTTCCAGCGTGGTGTGTTTCAAAGGGCTTAACTTGGTTTCTGCTAAAGCTTTTCTAACTCCTAAACTGAATTCAGAAAGCACAAGCTGCTATTTTTATTGACTTATTCATTCTGAGAGTTCTTTCTGAATTTAGATCTAATAATTTATATAGCTCATCATTACTTGTTTATATATTTCATCATCATTACTTACCCTTCTTAATTACTGCCTCCTCTTTTTTTATTAAAAAGGACATTTTAAATAATTAGTGTTTAACATCAAAGGCTTATTCTTATGCAGTGTGAGTAAAAAGCTTTGGCAAGAGGTGATTTCTCAGAAAATGATTAATCCTTCCAGTACAGCTGACCTACCTATTCACATTTAAGTTAAATGAATAGATTTTTCCACTTCTGAGGTAATTTAATTGTCTCACTACCTGCATTTTTCCCATGCATTCAGTTGTGCTGTGCTTTCCCTTTAAATGCAGAAAAGGTCTCTGAAACACGGATGCAGATAGAGTTAATTTAAACCAAAGGCAGAACATCGGAAAAAGCTCATGTTTTCATACCAATAGCTGCAGAATCATTTGATATCAATTAATGGACTTGCCAAATGAGACAAAAATTAATTGCACAGTTGTGCTGTCATGCTTGTGCTGGAAAGAGTTACAATAAATTGTTGTGGGGGAGGGGACTGACAGTATTTGCTCTCTTTTACCTTACATTTATTCAGAAAGTGAAAAGGCTTTTTACAACTTCAGATTAAGAGAAGCCCAAACTCATTTTTCAGACAAAGCAATTACATTTACCTTCAGGAAGTTTCAAAGTGAAAGTGTCAAAACAAGACCTCCCCCCACTCCCCTTCCCCCTTCCCTGAAACAGACTCTTGCTGAAAGAAGCCAATCCCATGAAGAACTTCAACTGAAAAAACTTCATGGTTTGACAGCATATGGTTCCACTGGTGTTTACTGAATCAGCTATTGTCAGCCTTCAGGGAAGGAAAACAGCTAGAATAAATTAGAATAACTTAATGCAAAGTTGGCTCCACAGCAAGTGAGGGATGAGAACTAAGGAATGATAACTGGGTGGGGGTTTTGTGCAGAACTGACTGAACACCAAAATTTCACCCAGACAGGATGAAAAACTTAACAGTTCTTTCTTCCTGGAAGTCATAACCCTCCATGTTCTGAAGCAGAAATAGAGCTTCCAAAATACGCAAGCACCTATGGACATGAACTTTTTCAGTCTTCCTGATCTTTCATTTTTTTCAGTAGTGTTCCCACAGCTGAAAACAGCAGCACCCACACAGACAAGCTGGGTCAGGTCAGTGGCCATTGCAATGGCAAGGTTTGTTCCTTACAGCTGCAAAAGCTGCAGAGGTGCCACCTCTGGCTTTAACTCATCACTACCTTTCTTGCAATTAAAGGTGTGAAGGCTTTCAGGTTCAGAGATTTGCTGTTGTGAGCTAATTAATTACATGATTGATTAACTACTAGCAACCAATTTTTATGTGGAACTAATTAAGCTATTCACTCTACAGACTAAGCAAAAGCTTGTTATCAATTCCGAGACTTACATATACATACATGGTGCCAGATATGTAGAACAAATGTGTTTTCCTGTTTTAAGGACAGCAGCTCTCCTGGACAATAATTAAATTTTCTCAGCCAACCTTATTTTTCCAGCTATATTTAAATAGTCCTGCTTCTTCCTCTGCTTTCTGCAGATGTTCAGCATCATGAATAACTGAATAAATCCTGTTCTTCCTCATTCAGTTTCCCTATTTATCCACTTCTCATAAAAAAAAAAAATATTACAGAAACTAGAATGATTAACACCATATAAAACGATCATTTTTTCAGTCATTTCTGTGTCAACTTCTGTGTTTTACCTTAAACTAGGAAAATATCCCAGTCATTCAATTGGAATAATCATCAAGACTTCTGAAGCTCAGCACCCATAAGAAGCAGCTTGTTACATCAATATGAAGAGTTCTTTGAGGGAATCCCCTTAAAATAAGCACACACACACATACACTGCTTTTGTTAAAGAAAAGAATGACCTTTGCTATGCTTTGAATAAAGACTTCAAGATGAAATGGCCTTTTTCTTAAAAACAGTTATAATAAGGAACATATCAAATAACTTTTACTCACACTAGTAGGTCTTAAATAGTGAGGTGGACTAAGTTTCAGAGTAAAGATTGTGTTTAAAACAAAAGACAAGATCAAAGGTGAATCATTTTTTAAGACCATATATATTCATCTCCAGGTTTAGAAAGTGAGATTTTAAAATTATTTACTTTGTTTATTTTCATTTGATATTGTTCCTGGGTTTATATCTTATCCTGAGCTTTATTCTTGCACCAAAACCATTATGTTTTTCTTTAAATAAATGAAAAGTTTCATTTAATAATTTCATTCTTTAAGTCAGACCTTCAAGACAATTTTAAAATAGAATAGGTCTGCAAAATATGGTGACACAATGACACAATCTGTGTTTTTTTCTAATGTTTTGAGGGACTTTGTATGTTTGTTTGCTTGTTTAATATATTGCACAGCATAACAGGCTGCACTTTAGACCTACCACAGATTTTATATAAATAATGAGTAGCTCTTTCCTACTGAAACTGTGACCCAACATAGAATTCATATGTTGGCAAGTAATTAATAACAAATTATTATAGTCTAATTCTGTTTATATGCTTTCTGTAAGTAAACACTTACTTCGTGGGTGAATTTAATTAAAACAAACAAACAAACAAACAAACAAACAAACAAACTAATTTAGATCTCCAGTTCACATACAAGCTATTACCTTGCCATTTGACAAATTGTGTGCGCAAACTCCTGATTAGTAGCTTTTAAAGTACAACTAATTTTAAACATTTGTATTTTATAAGTCCAGTAGTTTTGATTAAACACAGTCATAAAATCTATTTATTTTATTTAATGAACCAAAATCTTATAATGTGATTTCATCTGTGTATAATTTTGTATATGAATGGTAGTTTATTCCTACAAATATTTTGCAATATACAGGTAAAATAAATTTCACATTAGCATTCATGGCAGTGAACTCATTTGCTCATTATTTGCAGCAAGCAGAGAGAAAGGTGTAAACACAGTCAAAGCAAATGCAATTAAATTGAAAAACTGGGGTGAAATGTGGTATTGGCATAAGCACACTTAAGAAAAAAGTCCTAAAAGGTTATTTATTAAAAAATTTATTTTATTGACTGTCTATATATTCCCCTTATAAAATCAAAGGCACATCTATTCATCTGACTGCCACATCTTTGTTGAATCTTTGATTTGAAGTGTAATTGAAAACAGATGCATAAATTATGAAAAAATTTTCACTGTCAACATTATGAAAATTGAAGCTAGTTGAGAATGCTTGAATCAAAAAGACCTGTTATGTTATTCAAGTCTTGCCCTCCAAAACAGAGTGAGTGACATGGAGTTCTTATAGGCAGATCGGAAGAATTGAAAGAGTTGTCAGATAGTAATGTGGAAAAGACAAACATCACAAACAAATCTGCTATAATAATTTATTCATAGATTACTATTGTTAAATAAGACTGTGTTTATTTACTGAAGACTGTAATTTGCAGTTTTATCAGAGCATTTGTACAAATCCAAGATCTGTTAATTTGAACAGCTCTACTACAAAGATGATTTATTAATAGTCCAGCAACTGGGCTGAAACTTAGAAGATCTGTGTCTGTGTAATGATTAAAAAGGGAATCTGCAAGTGTTTTGTCATGAAAATTATACTCTATTTAAAAGTTTAAACGAAAGTGTGAGTAATTATAACACTTGTGAAAATCCAATGAATTTATAAAAATGTATATTTTTACAAGTTGTTTTTTTTTTAAACTCAGGTTAATTATATCATGTCTTGACAGTAACTAAGATCTAACACCATCTCTATTCTTATAAAGCCCATTAGAATGAGAGAAAACAAGGGTAGCAGAAAAAGAAGTCTGCCCCATTTCAATACTCACACCTACGGCAAGCAGCCTAGAGAGCACTAGCAACCAGGAGCACTTCCACCAGAGCAGGCAAACAGGGTGTAGCGTGTCAGCCAGGGTGTGGTGTGGCAGTTTGCATAGCACTTTGCATGGCACACTGTGTGTCAGGACCTGCAGGGATGCCATCACCACCCTACCAGCTCAAAAGGTGAGTGCAATTGTGGTCGTTGCCCTCCCAGAAGGAGCTTAGCTATGGTAGCCACCCAGCAGAAAGCTACGATGTCCTCTGCACTCACCAGAACTGACGTGGCTATCCAAACAGATCTCCCACAAAAACATGTAGCCATCCAGGTCTCAGGCTGCAGGGCATGCCATCGCTTTTCATTAGTAATGGATGGCAGTAGTAAGAGCAGCTGTATGAGATGTGACCAAGTGGACAATCTGCTCAGCCTGGTGGCAGAGCTACGAGAGGAAGTAGCAAGGTTAAGGAGCATCAGGTAGCCTGAGAAAGAGGTTGTTGGGACTATGCTCTGCCATCCCAGAGACAGATACAAGAAGAGCCACCAGAAAAAACACAAGATCAAGGGGATCCTCTATCCTTCCTGCCTCAGGCAGAAGGCAGTAGCTTAAAGGAAAGATGTGAACAGAGGCAAGCCTACTCTCAGAGTGGCAGGTAAACCCCCTCCTTCCCTACCTCACCTTCCCAGCTCCTTCTGTACAACAGGTATGAGGCTCTGGAATGTCAGTCAATTGATGTGGATGGTGATCCAGCAGCATCAGAGATGTCTGCCAAAGTCAGAAAGACCTATCCCCTGTATCACAACCACTTTCATGAGAAAGGCAGGTTATAGTGTAGGTGACTCCTTTCTAAGGGGAGCAGAGGATCCAGTATGCCAAATAGATCCTCCTTTTAGGAAGGTCTGCTGACTCCCTGGGGCCTGGAAACTCCATAGCCTGGTGTGGCCCTCAGACTGTTACCCATTATTGCTCTTCCATGTGGGTGATGATGAAGGCACAATGCTTAATCCAAGGGCAACCAAAAGAGATTTCAGGGCCTTGGGATGTGTGGTGAGGAGATCCAGAGCACAGGTAATTTTTTCTTCTGTCTTTCCAGTTGTGGACAGCAATATTGGAAGAAACAGATGGACCCAGTCTACTAATCCATGGCTCCATGGCTGGTGTGACCACTAGAATTTTGGGGTTTTTTGATAAGGGCAGGGTCTACATGGAAAAGGCCTGCTGGCATCAGATGGGATTGACCTTTCTCAAACAGGGAAAAGGGTCTTTTCTCACAAGCTGGGGGGGCTGATTGACAGAGCTTTAAACTAGGCTTGAAGGGGGAGGGGGATAATAGCAGGTTTGCCCATGACAAGCCACTGGATGACACATCAAGACTAGAGTGACAGGATGCTAGCAAGAGCCCTCAGCCTGTTTCTCTGAGATATGCTGGGTACATTACAGCACACCTGAAGTCTTACAGAGATGAGCCAGAGGCTCCTGAAGGTAATAGGAGCCAACAGGGGAACACTGGTGAAATACCTCAAAGGAAACAAGGTGACATGGCTGACAGCCCAGCTGAAGTGCCACTACACAAATGCACACAGCATGAGCAACAAACAGGAGAAGCTGGAAGCCACCATGCTGCTAGAAAGCTATGACCTAGTTGCCATTACTAAAACCTGGTGAAACAAATCCCATGAACAAAGTGTGGATATCCATGGCTACAAGCTGTTCAGAAGGGACAGGAGAGGAAGGATCAGAGAGGGTTTGCACTCAATGTCAAGACATGGATAGTGTGAAGAGCTGTCTCTGAAGAAGTTAGGCGAAGAGTAAAGTCAGGACCCTGAATTTTAGGAAAGCAAACTTCCAGCTGTTCAAGGAGTTAGACAATAAGACCCCTGGGAAACTGTCCTCAGGGACAAGGGAGAAGAACAGCGCTGGCAGATATTTAAGGACATTTTCCATAGAGAGCAAGAGCTCTTGACCCCCAGATGTAAGAAGTCAGTAATGGAAGGCAAGAGACTGGCATGGGTGAGTCAAGATCTGCTGGTCAAACTAAAGGGCAAGAAGGAAATCCACAGGCAGTGGAAGCAGGGACAGGTATCCTGGGAAGAGTATAGGGATGTTGCCCAGTTGTGTAGGGATAGGGTCAGGAAGGCCAAGGCGCAGCTGGAGCTGAATTTGGCAAGGGATGCAAAGAATGGTAAGAAGGGATTCTATGGTTATGTCAGCCAAAAAAGGATGGTCAAAGAAAGCATACCTCCCTCAGGGAACATGACTGACAAACTGGTAACAATGGATAAGGAGAATGCTGAGGTACTCAACAAGTTTTTTTCCTCAGTCTTCAGTGGAAACCCCTCTTCCCACACCTCTCGAGTCTATGAACCGTAAGATGGGGAATGGGGGAGCAAATTCCTTCCCACTGTAAGAGATCAGGTTCATGAACACCTGAGGAACCTGAACACAAATAAGTCTATAGGTTCTGACAAGATGCATCCCAGAGTCCTGAAAGAATTGGCTGAGATAGTTGCTAAGTCACTCTCCACGATGCTTGAAAAGTTGTGGCAGTCAGGTGAAGACCCTGGTGACTGGAAAAAAGGAAATATTGAACCCATTTTTCAAAATGGTAAAAAGGAGGACCCTGAGAACTACTGACCTGCCAACCTTGCCTCTGTGCCTGGGAAGATCATGGAACAGATCCTCCTAGAATCTATGTTAAGGCACATGGAAGACAGGGAAGTGATTTGAGACAGCCAGAATGGCTTCACCAAGGGCATGTCTTGCCTGATGAACCTAGTGGCCTTCTATGATGGAGTGACTACATCAGTGGACAAGGGAAGAGCTACCCCCACAGCATCCTTCTCTTTAAATTTGAGAGATATATATTTGATGAATGGACTAGTCAGTGGATAAGGAATTGGCTGGATGGTCTCATCCAGAGAGTAACATGCAACAGCTCAATGTCTGAATGGAGATCAGTGATGAGTGGTGTCTCAGTATTGGAACCACTACTGTTTAATATTTTCCTCAATGACACAGACAGTGGAATTGAGTGCAATGTCAGTAAATTTTCAGATGTCACCAAGATGAGTGGTATGGTTGTCATACCTGAGGGACAGGATGCCATCCAGAGGAACCTGGACAAACTCAAGAAGTGGGCCCATGTGAACCTCATGAAGTTCAAGGCCAAGTGCAAGGTCCTGCATGTGAGTCAGGGCAACCGTCAGTATCAATATAGGCTAGGGGATGAAGGGATTGAGAGCAGCCTTGTGGAGAAGGACTTGGAGGTTCTGGTGGATGAGAAGCTGCATAGAAACCATCAATGTGCACTTGCTGTCTGGAGAGCCAGCCGTAATCTTAGGCTACATTAGAAGTGTTACCAGCAGGTTGAGGTAGGTGATTCTGGCCCTTTGGTCTGGTGCGACCCCACCTGGAGTACTGTGTCCAGCTCTGGAGTCCTCGCACAAGAAAGACCTGTTGGAGTGGCTCCAGAAGAGGACCACACAAATGATCAGAGAGGTGGAACACCTCTCTTATGAGGGCAGGCTGAGAGTTGGTGTCATTTAGCCTGGAGAATAGAAGGCTCCCAGGAGGTCTTATTAGTGGCCTTTCAATACTTAAAGGGAGCTTAAAAGAAGGATGGGGACAGATTCTTCAGTAGGGCCTGTATTGTCATGACAAAGGGTAAAAGTTTTAAACTAAAAGAGGTAGATTCAAACTAGATATAAGGAAGGAATTTTTTACAATGAGGGTGGTGAAACACTGGGGCCAGAGAAGTGGTAGATGCCTCGTCCCTGGAAACAAACAAGGTCAGGTTGGATGTGGCTCTAAACAACCTGATCTAGTTGAAGATGTCCCTGCTTATTGCAGGCGAATTGGACTAGAGGATGTTTAAAGGTGCCTTCTAACCTAAACCATTCCATGATTCTACGATTCTATGATTCAGGGCTGAAGTCTCAGGAGACAAGGAAATCCATGACACTGCAAACCCTGTTATCTTGGCTGCTGACAGAATAGTGCACTGTGAGAACCACTGGTCACCACAGGACCAGTCTGGCAGCTAAGCAAGGGGTCATCAGAAAGGCGCTCATAGACACACCCTCCTAAATGGATCAGGAATGACAGGTAGAGAAAACAGTTCAAGACTAGATGGGTGCCCATGATGGGGAGTAGGTGGATGTCTTCTCTCCTGACTAAAAATCACAAATATTTTAATTACCTTGGTATAACTGGCCCCCTTGGAAAAAAATACTTATAAGAGACAGTAGATAAACAGTGTTGCCTTCTTGGAGGAAGGAGCTGTCCTTCCAAGAGGCTAGATATGAAGCAGAGTTTTATTTGAAAAATCAAGTATGGGATAATTTATGTCCTAAAGCCATCACCTTTACTGGAAAATGGTGCATAAAGACAGCAGTTTATATCTGGGTACCACAGCACAATTCCAGCTCAGGAAGACTGCCAGTAAGTAATGTAGACCACACGCCATACCATGCCATCTCACAATACACCTGCAGTTTCCTGGGAAAGAACAGGCTCACCTTCCTACTGGGAAAATCACAACTCATTGGCAGATTTATGTTACCATTGAATCTCTAATGTAAACATAACTTTAAGACATGACACCCTTTTCACTCTCAAAAAATTACACTACCCCCAGAAGTCAAAATAGTACTGCACGCTGTGCAAACGGCATGTGAAGGGAAAGCTAATTAAGATGATGAAGAAAAACTGGATTTGCTAATTATGTATCACCATACTTGCTGTATATTTGTTAACAGTTATCAGAACCATGATAATTATTAGCCTCTACTAGCAGCTTTGAGTGTTACTAGCTGTAGTGAAAAAGAAAGGACATTATTAATGTGCCACAAAATGATGATGGGAAATTGCTTACCTGCCAGACAGAGTGCCAGATGCTGACTTGAGCTGCTGCTGAAATTTTCATGTATACTTCTTCTGACAACTTCTAAAATGTCTTTCTTGCATACCATATATGAAATCTATAAATTAACACAAATAGAAGAAAGTGTAGGTGCACCCTACACTTGAGTCTAGCCTCCCTAGCTATGCATACAACTGATTTTCACTTAATATATGTTTAAAAGTGAAGGGTAGCATAGAAAGGGAAATATAGTTGTTCTACTGGTAAGTTAGCTTCATTTTTGTTTTCCTCATTATAGAAATGGTTCTAAAGTGGGCACTTAACCTTCTTTTCCCATAATTATCATAAACACTTCATTTTTTTAATGTATTCTAGTACTTAGAAAACAGAAAGACTATAATGCTTCTGAAACCCTAATGATACAGTCCAGAAAACACTAACTTGTACATTAATTGGTTCTGCACAGAACATCATTACTGTAATATTTGACCAACACAAGGTCTCAGATACATATCTATATATTTTCATATCTATGGGGTAATCAACTACTTTTTGATTCAACATAAAATCAACATAAAATTTCCCATTTTATGAATGGGAAATCAAGTTCCACAGAAAAATATTTTCACACAAATGGTGTATGGCAGAGAAGGCAATTGTCCCCTTATCTCAGGATTTCAAACAAATTAAATGTTTCAATGAATTGTGCCCTAGAGAGGTTATTTGTTAGGCTCTATTTCTTTCATTACCAGTTTTTACAGGACTCTTTACAAGTAAGGTATAAATCTAGAAGTAGATTATAGTAGTTCTTTTCCAAAAGTGTTGTTTATTGTTGCTTAGTAAAGGAGGGAAGGCAAACTGAGGACAAAAGAGCAAATTCATTAATGTGTCAGTAAAATCCCAGTTACAGTAACACTAATCACTGGGAAGTGTCTGTATTTGAATGGGATTGGGAGGGAGCTCCCCTCAAAAATTAAGAGTTGATCCAGAATTTACTTCTCAAAAGTTGTAAGGTAAGAAGCAGAACATATTACACTATATGCAGATATTGTCATATCATCATCCATTTAGCAAAATCCATAAATAGACAGTGACAAATATTGTGAGTGAAAACCCTCTAGGTGTTATGCAAATATTTATACTGTGGTCCATCTCTGCAGTTGTGCATCTCAAAATACTGTGTTTAACTGGGAGGAGAAGAACAATTTGATAGAAGAATGTTTAACCAAGTGGAAACACGGTAAAGAAGATAAATGAGGCCAAGCACAAGAGCTATGCAAAACTGAAGACAGGCAAGACAAGTGAGCCCTACAAAAAGACAATAGCAAGAATCTGTACCAGAAAATGCAAGGTTGAGGGAATTTCATGAATGAGAGAAACAAAAGATGGAAGCTCCAGTTTGGTGGGTTTTTTTGTATTGTAATCATTCCGCGCTCCCCCTACCCCACCCCACCCCTTCATCTAGGGGCAAAATACAGCTTCAAAAGATGATTCTACACCTACTTTAGTCCTGGTAGAAGCCCTATTTCAGTCAAGGGCCTGTTTGATTCATATCGGGCAACAAAATAGTGACCATTCAAAAAAAGAGTAAAATATAGAAAGAATAGAGATTGCTCTCTGTGCTGGAAATTTCTGTTTTTTTCTAAATATTATTTTTAACTTGGGAATGTGTATGTTCATGCACATACGTGTGTGTGGCAGAAGACAGCTGAGTCTGTGTATGTAATAAACAGAACAGATATATTAAGACTTTTTAGTTTCAAACCTGGTTTTGGTGTTTTCTTCTGAAATGCCAAACTCTAAGTACTTTGCAACTTTGCAGTTGACAATATTTACTCCTCAGACTGAAATCTGAATCAGACAGCTGAAGGCAGCTGGACTTTTTAAAAATATTCTTAGGAAGCTCAGACATTTTAATCTGAATTTCAATGAAGAACCAATCCTTTAATGTAGTTAAACCAAGGGAATATATCCAAAGATTTCATGGCACTCACTGGAACATAACAGACAATTAAGTGCTCAGAACTGATAAACACTAGTAGACCTATACCATAAATAGAAATAATACTTTTAATTATTTTTTTTCATTCACACTTTTCACATTTCCAAGTCTTATTTGAAGAACTGGAATCCAGTGGAAGCCTGAAATTCTGTTCAGAGATGCTATGGAAACAAATACTTCTACATGCTGAGGGATAATTTTAAACATATTATTTTTGTGTTGGACAAAGAAGCAAAAATGTTGAATAATATTTAATTGTTAGTAGATAAAATCCCTCTTATAATAATTTCATTTATTAATTACTGAAATAGAAGATAATAACAGAGCTAATATACAGCTGAAACTATCTACAACAGAATATAATTATTTTCTTTAATAGGCCAATATGTAGCCTTTATAGAATACCCACACCCATTTTTACTATGCAGTTATAACATCCATCAAAAATAGTAATATAGAATAAGCACACCCATGTCCAAAGTTTGTGTAAATGTTTATTTTTAATTATCTTAGGCAATTGATATATTTGCAACTTGGAAACTACTGTTTAGGTTGGTCATGGACAGAAGTGAAAAACTCATGACTGAAAAAAATCATCACCTAAAGTATGATCTTCAACTCCATCTTTTACTAAACCCTGTTCATCTTTGAGATACTGTACTACTGAAAATACAATGACACATGTCTTCACTATAAATGCTATAAAACCACTTTCCCTTGCTTGGACATAGAATAGTTTTACACCATAAAGAACTGTTATAGCATGATTCCTGCATTGTCTCTATATTGTTTATATCATTATGTTTACTGTAATATATGGTCCAAATGTACATAAAATTTGAGGCAAGAGTACTGAATCCATTTGCACCCAGGACTCAAACATTCTAAGATCTAGCTACTGATTTTAAGAATCTGTTGCTATCAAAATCTTTTAATGTTTGAACGTGTCAGAGGATTTCAGGAGGTCTCAGTCTACTCTCCTTTTTTGCAGTCTGTGAAAAATTAATGCAAAATATGTGATATCAAGCTAATGGGATAGTGTTTCACCTTTCCATCACCTACCTGAAGGCAGAAGTAAACCAGAATTAAGACCCCACTGCCACAGACTGCTCTGTCACCACCTACTAACCACTCTAACTTGGGATGTCCCTGAGAAAGCTGGAAATGCCACAGTGTACAGTGTTGAAATTAAATCCTGACAGAACCAGGGATATGTGAAGAAAATATTTTACACCTTTCAGTTTTTCCTATGACTAGGGTAACAAGGATCTATGAGAAATTTATATTAGAATATATTGCTAAGATTGGTTGTGCTAACTCCAAATTTACTGCAGAGGCAGAGACATGGAACATATTTTGAACTAAAAGCTTGAACTGCCCAAAGCTTGATCCCATTGGATGAAAGTTAGTTAAGACAGAATCAAGCTCTGTGGATTCATATTGGTGTAAGACTCTCAGGAAAGTCTTATTAAAATTTGAAGATCAGAACCATCTTTTCACGTTTGTAGTATTTAATTTGCATGGTGGATTGATCTTTGCTCACAGCTAACCCCCACCCAGCCACTGGTTCACTCCTCCCACAGCGGAGTGGAGGAGAGCATCAGAAGGACAAAAGTGATAACAACTCATGCGTCAAGATAAAGACAGCTTAAAAAGTGAAGAAAAGCTGCATGGACCAGCAAAGCAACGTAAGGCATTCATCCACTACATCTGATCAGCTGGCAGATGTGCAGCCATTTCCAGGAGAGAAGGGCCTCAACAAGTGTAATGGTTACTTGGGAAGACAAATGCCATAACCCCAAATGTTCACCTTTTCTCCTTTTCTTAAGCTTTTATTGCTGAGCACAGGGTCATATGGTAGGAAATACCCCTTTGGTCAGTTGAGATCAGCTATCCCAGATACGTCCCTTCCCAGTCTCTTGCCTACCCTAGCTTACTTGTTGGGAGGGGCAGAGTGGGTAAAAGAAAAGGCCTTGATGCTGTGTAAGCACTGCTCAGCAGTAGCTAAAACAATGTGCTGTCAGCACTGGTTTAGTCACAAATTCAAAACACAGCATCATAGAGGGTCCAGTATTGCTGAATATTCTGAGATTGGTAGAAAATGACTCACGTACAGGCTCAATATTTTGAGAAATCTATGGTTTCAGTTAATTAAAATATCTTTTGTAATTCTGTGTTTTATCCTTTAACATTGCAGTAGCTTCAGCAATATGTCAGGATCCTTGGGGGAAACTAAGAGATGACAACAGAAGTTAACCACACAGATTTCTTAAATTTCATTACACTCCCAAGCATGGTGTAATCCCAAGAACAAATACAGGCTGGGCAGGGAATGGACTGAGAACAGCCCTGAGGAGAAGAACTCAGGACCATTGGTTGACAAGAAGCTCAACATGGCCCAACAATATACATTTGCAGCCCAGAAAGGCAACCATATCCTGGGCTGCATCAAAAGAAGCGTGACCACCAAACAGGTTGAGGGAGGAAATTCTCCCACTCTACTCCACTTTCATGAGACCCCACCTGGAGTACTGTCTTGAGCTCTGAGGCCCCCAGCATAAGAAGAACATGGACCTGTTGGTCCAGAAGAGGGCCATGAAGATGATTAGAGGGCTGGAGCACCTCTTCTGTGAGGACAGGCAGAGAGAGTTGGGGTTGTTCAGCCTGGAGAAGAGAAAGCTCCAGGGAGACCTTACAGCAGCCTTCCAGTGCCTAAAGGTGGGCTACAAGAAAACTGGAGAGGGACTTTCCACAAGGGCATGTACTGATAGGAGAATGGGTAATGGCTTTAAAACAAAAGTATGTAAATTTAGATTAGATATAAGGAATAAATTCTTCACTCTGAGGGTGGTGAGGCACTGGAACAGGTTGTCCAGAGGAGTTGTGGGTGCCCCATCCCTGGAAGCATTCAAGGCCAGGCTGGATGGGGCTATGAGCAACCTGGTCTAGTGGAAGGTGTCCCTGCCCATGACAGGAGGGTTGGAACGAGATGATCTTTAAGATCCCTTCCAACCCAAACCATTCTATAATTCTATGCCACAACAACAAAGGATATACTAGCTCTGGAAAACTTATTTTGAGTGATCCAGAAAAAAGGTATGATCCCTTTTTTATTAAGGGCAGGGGTAACCTGCTGCCTGGAAGTGATAAAGGTGTCATGATGCAACTCTGGAAGATGCTGTTTATTATGGTATGAAAGTAAAGACTAAGATGTGCCTTCAACTGTATAACAAAAAGTTTAAATCACATAGTTTCACAAAACTGTGTTCTTGCTTGATTTCTTCCTTATTCTTTCAACTCACAGTTTTTTTCTCCTTTGATAAATACACCAGGAAAAACACAGATTTTATAAGAATATGCAATAGTGTTAATGACTCCACCTGAAAAAAAACTGCATTTTGGTATTATATGTTTATAAAAGACTAAAACTGAAAGAGAGAGATATTATTTAATACAACTTTCCTGGAATTTTTAAACTACAGAATTTTTACTCTTCTTTTAAATGCTTGGCAATGTTGATAATAAAGCAACAGATGTCAGTGGACCTGAAGAGTTAATAAGACTCTAAGCCTTTGTCAGCAACTGAGACACGCAGTCTAGGCAGATGTCTAAGAGAAAGATATGTGGGATGGAGACTAAACGAGGCTCAGTTGACATTCTGAGGTATAGTTCATCAAATTTCACTAGTTCTTTTTTTTCTTTTCCTCTATTTCTTTACCCCCAAAACTAATTCCAGTTGGACTATAAGCAAGTTCAGTTTTAGTTACATAGAAGACAGTTATATCCTGGTGGCTCAATCTCCTTTCATAAGCTGAAGAAAAAACCCTTCCCATCAAAGTGAGAAAGGTTTTGAAATATTTCACTACTGCAATGCTGCATCATCACCAACATGGTGTTACTGTAGAATGACAAAATGCATTGCAGAGTATTTAGGCATGTGACTGTACTTATTTTTTTCTTCTACTTGCATAGGCAGACTTACAGAAACACGTTGTAACTGCTTGGATTTGTTTGCTCCCTACCAAAATGTCATAGGTGAAAAAACAGCTTACAGTATGAACATGAACAGGCAGCAGATAATTGGATATATGTGCGTGTGGGTGTGTGAATGTCCGAAACTGAGCTTTTGAACTCTCAAGCAAGTTCACTACTTGCTGGCAGCAACATATATAGGCTGTTTGCAAATTTTGTCAACATCTGGACTAAACAAGAGTGGCATGTCCTGAATTCTCCAATCAATAAAGAAACTTAAGACAGAACCACTAGTTAAGAGGCTGATCATGCATTGTGGTTTAGCATATAGACTGTTCAAACTGGGAAAACAGAACTGAAGATTTGGAAAGAAGGACTTGCCCTGAAAAGACAGATTCCTGTAAGAAGTGTTCTTGGAAGGTAGATGGTTCTGAAAAGGTGAAGATCTTGGCTGGAGGAGAGATCCTGGAAGGGGAAAAGATCCTGGAAATCAGGGATCTGTACGGACGCCAAAACCAAGGGTTGTCAGGGACCTTGACTGGTAACATCCAAGGTGGGTAATGATGAACAGCATCACAGAAGGAACTGACCTGATTTCCTGGAGAACTTCCTAGTCCATCTGTGACCTCCCTGCAGTGAAAGGATGACAAGACCTAGTCAACAGAGTGCTGCAGTGGAGCATGTGACTGTGTGATAATCAAGCATGGTAAAAGCTTTCATTGCCCTTGTTCTTAAATAAGCCCTAGTATCTAGATCTACTCTGATCTGTCATTTACTCTGTCTCCCTTGTGAAACTCATCACTGGTCCTTGCCTGTCTTTCCTTACTCATATCCTAGTACCTGTAGTGATTCCCCCCCACGCACCCCCATCCCCCCACCCCCAGTAGGAGCAATAACAGCTATGACAGAAACCTGATCAATCCTGTTTTCATCTTTTTGTCCCTGGCTGAGAGGAATTCCTGGGATAGGTGTTCATTTCCTCTATCTTTCTGAAGTCCTTAACTTTCTTTGTTGCAATCATGCCCCAGCTGTTTGCTGGCATCACTATCAACTGATATATGCACATGCCATGTAGCTCTTACCATGAAGGAAGAGGGTGAAGCATGCAAAGGTAATTTTCCACATGATGATAAAAAAGTTATTTTTTTCTTCTTACTACCCTGAAATGAAACTATAACCCAAAGTTTTTTGCTCTGAAGTGAAGACCACATGGGTAAAAACTATGAAATCACTTGTAGCAAATAACAAACCCCAGTATTTTAACAGACCATTTCTAAATCACTTGTAGCAAATAATAAACCCCAGTATTTTAACAGACCATTTCTCTGAACAATTTTTTTAGCAATTTTCCTGGCTACAGCTGGGAGAGAGTTAATTTTCTTCTTAGTAGCTGGTGCAGGGCTGCGCTTTGGATTTGGTGTGAGAACAATGTTGAAAACTTACTGAAGTTTTTAGTTGTTGCTGGGTAATGTTTAGACTAAGTCAAGGACTTTTCAGTTTCTCAGGCCCTGCCAGCCAGAGGGGGCTGGAGGTGCATGGGAAACTGGGAGGGGACATAGCCAGGACAGGTGACCAAAAGTAGCCAAAGGGATATTCCATATCATATGACGTCACGCTGAGCATAAAAACTGGGGTCAGTTGGCTGGGGCCAGCTGATTGCTGCTTGGGGACTGGCTGGACATTGGTCAGTGAGTGGTGAGCAGCTGTATTGTGCATCACTTGTTTACTTTCCTCCCTTTCATTTGGATTTTGTTCCTCTCCTCGTCTCCCTTCTTTTTATTACAATTGTTGTTGTTGTTATTATTACTACTATTTTTGGGGGGCTTATTTTATTTCAGTTATTAAGTTGTTGCTATCTCAACCCTCAAGTTCTACATTCCTTCCTGATCCTCTTCCCCATCCCTCTGGGGTGGGGAGATGACGAAGCAGCTGCATGGTATTTAATTACCAACTGGGATTAAACCATGACAGCAATTCAGAATTAGGTTGCTTTGATAGGGTCCTATCTAAGCAGGTGTGTTTAAACAACATATACAGTATCTGTTCTGTGCAAATAGTCTAACTGGCTAAAGCTTGTGCCTTCAGTGATCTGGCAGTGGCCTTCCGTGATAATATATGCACTAAAAGCAAACATGGAAAGTACATACAGAGAAAAATAATTTATAAACTCAAGTTAATCTACTTTTTTTTTTTTTAACATTCTATACCATAGAAGGCAAAATCAGCTGCTGATGACTTTCTGCAGAAATTTCAGGGTTCTGCATCATAGAGCCATAAGCCTGCAACAAGAACCAAACAGACAGCACAATTTTTAGGTTCTGTTATTTATACAAGTATCTGCCAATACAGCTTTAACACCTGAAGCATTCATAATGGGGAAAAGTAGTCTGTACGTACATCTGCATTGCAGGCCACAAAGCCTAGTGAGATAGGGTGGAACTCTGGTTACGGTCACCTCCAGATGTCTTACTTCTGAGATTCAGGCTTACTAGTCTGGAACAGTTCAGGTACAGTTTCAAAAGTAATGTAATTTGCACAATACTCACAGCCTTATTTTGGTGTTTTCACTTTAACACTGCACCTAGGAAAAAAGCAAAGTTCATTCTTTGTGGCTCAAACCTGACAGAGAAAATTAAAAGGGCAGAGCAAATATTCTCAGTGGAAAAGGGAAACAAGGACTGTCACTGTGAGTTTGGGGTCCCAGCATGCTGCTCATTACAGATACCTGTTTCTTCAGATAGCCTGATAGCATGTCCTCAAATTAAACTGCAGCTCATGTAATAAATACATCTAGGAACATGCAAGCATGACCCAAGCTATTCTGTTTCACAACAGTTATATAAAGCAATGACTGCAATGATCTTTTCCACCTGCACACTGTCTATGGCACAAAATAATTTAGTTTAAAGCAGCTAATCCAGCACACATTGATTTAAAGTGAAGTGCCATCACACTCATCTACCTCATTTTGTCCAGAAAAGCAGTGAACATTATTTGGGGAGATCAATGTCAGAAGGTGACTTTGACCCTAAAGCTGCCTGTAGTCTTAATGTCCACACTGACTGTCATCTATTATCAGTACTTTATAGCATCCAACTGCAACCTAGGCACAAGGGGAAAGTAAAATAAAAAATATTAAAATATTTAATTATAACCCATCCCTTAATGACATAAATTTGACCTCTGTGCATATGCAACATCTGAAATGGACTATTATACCCATAGCCAATATCGGAATGTCTTTTTTTTGTGATTCTTATAAATCTGAAGATAAAGTTACAAATGTGAAGCTCTCATGCTAACAAAATGGCATCTAGGCAGAAGCTAGATAATACCAAGAAAAAAAGAATACATTGTCAAGATGGTATTAAAAACTTGAAACATTTTTCTCCCCAAAGTACAAACCTTCTTGAACTTTTACAAAACATATACAAATTTATTCAAATAATTGATCTTCATTCTTTTACCAAAGACTATAAACAACATCAGACTATATAACATTTACTAAAAAAGTATTGTTAAAACTCCTCTTCACATGTATTTATCAAGACACTGAGACAAGCATTATAATGTATATTTGGGTTCTACACAGTTAGGCATAAGAAACAAAATGACAGTCCATGCATGTATTAGAAATTCAAAGAAAAGCTCATTAATGTTTTGCTTATTTTGAAAAGTCTGTTGATAAAACTCAATATGTCAGATTAATACGTATTTTTTAAGATGTAATGGTGACATGAAATATGCAGCTAAAGGAAAAATGCGTACTTGTGGAGAAAGAACCAATACAAACAGATTGGGAACCTGCCTAAACAGTGTAACGTCAAGAGAGGTATGCCAAGGTTGCATACTTCATCTCTGTAACTTTTCAGCATAGATACAGAAAGTATAAGAATCTACAGGACAATCAAGAAGATTGTAAATGAGACATTTGAATGAACTGAGTGAATATTAACAAAACAGTGTGTGCTGGTGACCTTGTTTGAATATCATTGACTAGAGCAGAATTCAGGAATCCACCGTGAACAATATCAGCAGGGATTGCAGAAGAGTGAAAAATTTTAAGGAAACCATAGCAACAACATGAAAAAAATGCCAGCTCAATAAAAGCAAGAATAGAAATTCCCACATCTTGCTGGACTGACTGAACAGGTCTATCTATTCAAGTAATGTTATAATAGATAGGAAGTAAGTAATAGTAAAATAAATGGTGAAAACCTAAGGAAAATAAATTGTTGAACCTCAAAAGCTCAACAATGTAGATAATTTCATTTCCACACTTGCTTAAGGTTACCATTGGTCTTCTTGCATGCTTGTGAAGACTAGAACCAGCCAGAGACAAATCAGAACGTTTGAAAGTTCTTCTAACAGTTGTGTTCTCTAGGGACGTATGTTGAAAGCAAATCTCTGTGGAAAGTCAAAATGAAAACTTTGACTCCTGAGGACTAGGTATCCTGATGTATGAATAAGAATTTAAACATGTTATTTTTCCATTCCTTTCCAGCAAACTTCCTAGTCTGTGGATAATAATAACTTGTCATTCTCTCTCTTTTCCATGAGGGCTAATGACCTTATCACCTTTTCTTGTCATCCACCTCTTCTCACCAGGTAGTAATCACTTTTTGTTTCAAATTGTCTCATCAATTAATATACTCAGGTTAAACTGAACCATTGTGTTCAACTTGAACATAGATTGAAGATTACTGATTCTGTTTTATACCTTTTCTGCTGTTGAAATATTTCTACCTCAGTTGTACCTCTTTTGGATGTAACTGTTCTTGTCACCTCTACCCTCTGTCCTCCTGCTGATGTCCTTACCAAATGCTTCCTTAGAAACCATGAGTACCTTTGTTGACATGTCTATGTTCTGGTCTTTGAAATGTTGCAGTAAAAATAGAATTAAAACTTCCCTTCTTACAGTCACCAATTCAGAAAGTTTTGGGTTTGGTTTAGGGTTTTTTGTTTTGTTTTGTTTGTTTTGGGGTTTACTTACTTATTTTTCTATTTAACTATCTATCTATTTATTTATTGAAGTGAAAAACAGTTTTCCCATCAAAACTCTTCAAAGGAGAGTTCTCTACCTGCCTCCACGGTCCTAAATATGTTGTTCAGTCCTGCCACAGAAATTTATGTTTCCATGTGATGTTTGTCCAGATATTTGTACTACTTAATAAGAATATGTACCCTTTGAAAATTGCTGTATTTACCAATTTCTTTTCCTATTCATCTCTGTAACTCCACTCATCAGAAGGAAGTTCATGTCTAAATAATCAGCATTCTCTTCAAATTGAAGTTCAGACTAAAATCTTTAGATAATTTAAATGTCATTAATATCACATTCATACAGTCCAAAAACCTACAGTGACAAGCATAACACCAACCTGTCCTTACTCAGCCTTCAGGTTTCCATAAAATTTCAGTCAATGAATTCTGACTGTAACTATTATTGTTATTTGTAGTTAGGCACGGCTATAGCTACTGTGAATAGTAGTTCAAATAATTTCAATAGGGTCAGAAGTAAATTAGTTGAGTTTATCAACGTGGTGAACCTGGGAGCCACAATTTTCCAGTTTTTTTTTTTTTATCCCAATCAAACTTTAGACTTTACTTGCTGGGGTGTTTACAGGCAGTTTCATTTGTATCAGCCTGTTTGGCTGAAAGTCTAGGAATGGAGAAAATGCTTCTCCATTTGCTAAAGCAAGATGAAAAATAATATCTTTGCACCAACAGCAATTTTTATTAATGATTCACATAAAGATTAGCATCATTAAATTGAAAAGTACAGCTGACCTCATCTTACTGAAGAAATAAAGGGAAAATGGTTATTAAGGCTATTTTAGATACAGTACATTGAAACAAAATGATATCCTCTTGCAAAGTCAGATACAAATCAGTGCTTTAATATTAAACAATTTTCATCTGAACATCTATAGTTGAACACAATTATTGCCTTATTATGCTGTATGATCAATTTATGCAATGAATAGATTGGCTTCATGCAGAATGAATCAGAAAATGAAATTTTAGTATAGAAGAAAATAATCTTACTCCAAATTAAAACTAGTACTTCTTTGCTAAACTAAAGATATCTGGAATGGGATTTTTTTTGTCTTCTATAGTTTAGTAAGTGAGACAGTAAGAATAGTCTTACCAAGAAGAGGTGGACAAAATCAGGAGCAGCTTTGTAAAACCTATTACCAGAATTGATTCCATGGTATAATTCCCATTCGATCAATTTTTAAAAGGATAATTTGTGAGGTTCTAGTCACCTTGTCTTTCAACATGCTGCATATTTGTAAGGAAATACTCTTAGTCTCTAAAGGTAGACCCCAAAATTAGGAAGGAGAAGTGTTCCCATATCTAATAAGTAATTATTATTTTTTTTTCAGCTTTTCTTTGTAACTGAACTGGGGAAAAAAAATGAGTAATTTTAATATGTGATGTTTTATATGCAAAAAAGTCTGTTTTTATTTAAATATCATACATGGTTCAATCTGGTCTCCTTTAGTTTGATATTGCCAAAACTGATGAGATTAAAGCATTACTCTGGTCTTTTCCTAAATACAGGTAACTCCTAAATTTATATTTGCATGTTGATTCCTGAAAACTTTTAATGCAATAATCAAACAACTCTTAATGAGTACATGGAATAAAATAGCAAAAAAAATGCCCACTTGCATAAATTAGTTTAAAAAGCCCTCTAAGCCAGGTACTATTTTTTTATCTATATTTTTCAGACATGAGGTGCAGTGACCAAGGACCAGAATTTTCCAAGTAATCAGCAGTGTATTATGTACTGTAAATGAATCTTCCTGCAGATTAATACACAGTTTCTGACTGAAGGGGTGGCTTTAATTTAGTTGAAATCCCAAGTTCAGAGCACAAACTACGAAGATTGCATTGAAGCTGTACTCACTGTGGGACTGGACTAAAACTTGTGATAAAAAAAAATAATTTTACAGGCAGTGAGTCATTAAGTTATTGTAATTTTCATCATCTAATGTAGCAGATAAAGGTCCAGGGCAGATGGATTTTGCAGGTACTGTAATAGCTTAAAAGAACAGAGAATTCAGGCATAAAAGTTTTTGGGGAAGAAAATAAGAAAGCAAGGTAAAATGACTTGGAAGACCAGAAAAAGAAAAGAAACAATGCAAATAAACAAACAAAAATGCTAGATTTCAAATACTGACAACATCCTACTAATGTAGTAATACATTGAATTGTTAACAAATAAAAACAGCCAAGAAATAAAGGGAAGTGTTTTGGGGAGAGATGCCTCTCATGAAAATTTATTTTGATTTCTTTTTCTTTTATTCCCAGTTGAAGGAATGTTGACTTGGTTTAGAGATGCTTTTTGTAAACTTCTGCAAACATTAATGTTAGGTGTATCAAAAATTGATAAAATCTTTTCACTTCTTTCTGATGAAGACATTTCTCTTGTGAGTTCTTGTGTATGGAATTAAATTGAAATATCTTATTCCCTTGTGCTCCCTTTACATGTTTTGAATAATTCAGTAAATTCTCATACATTCTGCAATGCCCCTAAAGCAGGGCTAAATACACAATCCTTTAGTTATGTTTTATAGCAGATTAAAGAGAAATGTCAGATTGATGAAGCTCCATTGTCATGCAATGTCTTGGGAAATGTCTTGGTAATGTTTTTATTACTCTCTCTGTTTTAAGGTCTGAATGGCTTTGGAGCAGTGGCTGTGTTCAGTATTTTGTAGGTATTCCCTCCTTCTTCCCATTTGAGCCAGCAGGTGCTGTAATGTAATGACCTTCTGTGGTATCGTTTGCAGCACGTTCTTGCTGGCTATTCTTTAACCAATCGAATCATGAGAGACTTTTGGTGTATTATCTTGTTCAAGCCTCCAAAACTTTATTTCAGAGGCATAAGACCTATGACTTGGTCTGCTCCTCTATAATTTGATTCCCACCCCCCCACCCCCCCCCACCCCCCCACCCCCCCCACCCCCCCGCCTTGCAAATAAAGATCAGGTGAGAAGCCAGCCAAAGACCAGTTGTCTGGGGGAGAATAGGAAGATACTTCCCAAAAGACACAGCTAAAAAATGGCCACTTTAGGCTTGACACAGCTTCTAAAATGCAAAACCAAAACCCAGAAAAATAGGATGACAGGAATTTTATAAGAGATTGTGTCAGAGTTGTGTAAGATGATTACAGATGTGACTAGAAGAGTGCCTGTGTTCTTTTTCATATTAGAGATTTGTATAATCATGCCAGATCTTCTGTAATTTTATTTGTTTTTATTTATTTCTCTAGAATAATAAAGTCAAATTTCAAGACATGGTTTCCAATATTTTAAATTAACCGACACATTTTTACTGCATTTCTCCATAGCCTTAAAAAATCCATGCCAACCATAAAACCGTAACTTTAATGCAAAACAAACCCACACCTAGTAGTCTTAAACATCTTTCTTCTTATAAAATAATTAATATAAAATGTTAACATAAAGTTAATATTAAGAAATATACATTGGTCAATGAAGTTCAGTTATGGGAACATGTCTTTGCTAATGGCCATTTTTGTGTATTAGTTTTAGAAAGGAAGGCCTTTGATAAACTTATGACAGCATCCTACTTGATCCATTCCCAACTGGATTAAAAATTATTATTTGGGGGCCAGTTCATGCCAAAACCCCTTTTACTCTCCAGCATAACCCACACAGTACTCTTAACTCAATGGAGGACCTCTCTCTGCAGGACATGGATCCTGGAATGCTCTCGATACTGAACTAGCATAACAGTAAGACCAAAGAACAGAATGGACATACCTTTTTAAATTTCTATATCAACATAGAAGCATTGCTGCTATATTTACAATTCTACTATTTTGTATTTGCATAATGTATACCAGAGATAAAATGAGTCCTAAATAAAAAAAATATATATAAATAAAAAGTCCTAAATAAAAAATACATGATTAAAAATTACTAAGACATACAGACATACCAAGCTAGAGCTGCAGTCCTAGCAATTTAGCACCAAAGTTAGCTGACCCAACACAAGCTAATATTTTAATTTGGGATAAAGAAGTCTTTAATTTCATGGGTTTTAAGCCACTAAAAATTAATTTAGGCAATTCTTAATGTCTCTGTTGTGTTAAGATTAACTAGATGACTGAGTCTGTTTGCCCTTAAAAAGAAGCAATCATTGGCAAAAAAGGTATTTTTTATTCAACCTACAATTTTTAGTCATTGCTATTGGAAGCAAGAAAGTCCTAAAAAGGGTTAAGAATGGTTATTACCTCAATATAAATATATAATGCAAAATCTGGGGGTTTTTTATATATAAATATTATATAATATTGGCCTTTGCAGTCAAAATATCCATAGTTGGATAATTTGTGTATACACAATTTCACCTTTGCCGGGACACAATGCTGGAGAGCGTCAACTCTGTGTGTAGCACTGTTGTATAATATAGACTCCTCTTTCTTTCTACAAGGGACAAAGACTTTGCTATAGCAAAGAAATATTCCAAATCACACAAGGAAACATGATGATCTATGGCATAACTCTTTGATTTTACATAAAAAAATATCAGTAAGTAGGCTCCTTGCATGACGTTTTCTCATAACTCTCTACAGCTTTGGGACAGATGTCATCTTGAAAAGATTCTGAAAAGAGTAAGAAGGAACTGAGAACATTAGAAATCTTCAATACATCTGTTTGTATTTCCTATCTGATTGGTTACTACCTCATGAGATTCAATTAAACATACCCTTTGTGATTCATTCCCACTGCAACAATTTAAGAGCAAAAAAGGTATTGTCAGATAAGGATATCAATGCAGACTTAATTAAGTCATAAATTATAGGTACAGTTTTTGATTTTAACCTCAGTCTCTTTTTTCTGTCAGACTTCAGAGATATCATATCTCATTTTTTAATGATGCAATGATGACATTTGATTGATTTTTCATTGTGACTTATCGAGTATATAAAAAAGGAATTAGCAGCTCTATCTAGAATCAGTTCTCTTTTAGAAGGACACATTTGTCAGGGTGCATCTCTGCTGCTTGGCAGTGTGTGGGTTAGACTATTAGCAAAATGAAACATAAGGTGCATTCCACTCTAACTGCCAGCCCCTCTGTTAAAGGGAGAGAGAAAAAGCATTGCTTGAATAATAGGTAAGTAGAAAAGAAAGTGTGAAAGAAAAACTGTAGGCATTTCAGAAGCAGATGGGTAAGTATTTCAGCTGTTTCCTGAAAGCACTAGGAGTTAAAGGAGAGAAGGATGTTTGCATTGGTGAATGAAAGGTAAAATGTATCAGCACTTACGGTTTTTTTCCTTTTTTTTTTTAAATAATAATTTTAACCATTTTTAATCATCTGCCTATCTTCTATCCATGGAAAAGAAATTTCATATAAAATATCTCAATCATTCCATCTGCATGACAGAATAATTTTAGTCATCAGAACAGTAATAAGCAATGGGCAAGAGAACCACAAAGCAGCTAGAAGCTCAGGAAACTATCAGATATATGTCAAAAAGTTTGTATTTACTGGCTGGAAGCAGCTTAAGAAAAGGCTGAGAGGGAAGAGACCTCATGGCTGAGAGGAGTAGATAGTTTCTGGATACATTTTCAAGTGTCTTCTTGAAATACAAACTCTTGAAAACACATTAAAAAAAAAAAAGGGGGGGGGGGAAGCTAACAATCACGAGTAATGATGTGAAGGGAAAGTACACAATATACTTGTCATGGATGATGTGCTTCCACCCATAAATGGTCAGGGCTGCATATGTCCAGAGAAGCTGCACAATCTTGTGCCTTCTTTGAAGATAACAGCTAAATATGAAAGGTCTACTCTAGGAAATGGTGCAGATTACCAAAAGGCTCCTTTTTGCTTTTCAGAAGATAGATGGGCAAAGTCTTCTCTTTATACATTTTTCAGACTTGTGCAAAGTTGTGATACTGGCCAATAAGTTCTTCTGCAATTGACTGGTATTGTCTTAGGTTTTGATATATTTACATTATTTGGCCACTGTAGTGTCTGGTTGGTAGAAAAGAGAACAAAATGTTCAGGTGAGCACACCTTATGTTTCTGGAAGATAAAGAACTGAGAACATATTGGCATGCTGGTGACCTGTGAAACATCCTGCTTTTATTTATGGGAGTACATGATGGCCCAGATGCCTGCGTGGGCTGGTGTGAAGGTGAGATTCTGATATTTAATATGTCTGAGAGATGTGGGTGTTCTTTGCCATGTTTTCTCAGTGTCTGTATTGACTGGCTAACAAAGCTTATCAGGGAGTGTTAGGAGGAGCTGAGTCATTCAATCAGTTTTTTAGGAAGTGCACTGAACAGTGCTGGGAAGACCACAACTGAGACATGCTGACAAGTCTTTTTTCAAAATGTCCCCAGAAGACAGAGCATTTCACTTTGGAGACACTATAAAGACATTTCAGACAGAACAGGAATCACCAGCTTAGCCTGATAGAAACTGCATGTAAAATACAGGACAATGAAACAAACAGGTATCGAGAACATTAAACAATGAGTCATGGGAAATAAATTTCTTTTTCAATGGATTTTTTACATTTCCAAAAACGTTATGCTCTTCAAGTCTGAATCTATTTGAATTTTTTTTTGAAACATCACAAAATAGTTTCACATTTATCTTCCAGCAACTGAATACTTCTGTCCTTCAGTTATCACACTTGAAACCTACCTCTTTCGCATAGCTGTTCCTAAAATATTTTTAGGAAAATTTAAATTATTCTTTTCCACCCCCAAACAGCTCTCCAAAGCTCTGTAGTTCATTGATATCATGCCAGAGCCCCAGACCACTTGAATGCTTATCTGTGTTTCTGATTCTGTGTATCTTTCCATTGGCCCTTCAAATCCTTCAGTAATCTCTCACAGCTATTTAGATCTTTTCCAATGATCACCCATTTCGGGGTCTCTAATTTTCTTCAGACTCTTACAGACTTTTCTGTAATTCCTTACTCCTTTCTAACACATATACATTGTAATAAAGCTCATCTGTGTCAGCCAAGCCTGACAAACCCAGCAAATACATGTTGTTTTGTTAATGTCATTATTTTGGGGGGCAAATTGAACTCTTACATAAGGGCTGTCCTGAACTGATTTATTTCTAATATAACTTCCACAGCACCCGAGGGACTGAAGTATTAGGGACAACTCACACATTCTTACAATATTTTTAAAAAATTGGTCCTGATTTAGAAAATACATTCCTATCTTTAAATATGTCATAAATCTACTAAGTCTAATTTGATGAAACATGTTTTTCTAAGCAGACACATATTTTAATATCATGTCAATTTTGTGTATCTATTAGAATTATTTGAGAGATTCATTATTGAAGTCTTTTTTATTGGTTCCAAAAGAGAGACACCACCATTTGGTTGGGATCTCACTCAAGCTGTAAATACAAAATTACACCACACTGAATTAATCAAAAAATGAAAATGCCACCATCTTCCTAAGCTTATTTTAAAAAGCAATAAATTAAAACATACTTCTTATAAAAATTCAAAATTACAGTTTCAGATTGTTTTTCCTAAAAGTGACATTACACAGATATATGAATTAATATATTTCTAGATTTAAGCAAGTATTGTTACAAATGCAAATTTTTATTTTAATCAAAGAAAGCTTAAAAATACTCCATAGAGAAACTTTTAAATCTTTTGCAGACTGTCTCCCTGAAGATAAGACTGACGTTTAAAAGTGCATAGTAGCTGCCTTAACTTGTCTTTTAGATAGTAAAAATCACTTCTGTAGCTGCACATTCAATTACTCTGTGCAACTGTTCTAATCACTGTGGGATGCTTGGCCACTCACTTTAAATTAGGGCCATCAATAAAAGAATTAGGTCATAAGCATCAAGTGGTAGCAGTCTGAAATCTGGAGGTAGCAGTTAACACCTAGCTTTCAGTTTAGCTTTCTTTAACCCAGTCATGCAAACTTAATTGGATCATGTTCATTTCATTTTCAAGTGACATGCACAGCTGGTACTATTTTAAATTATAAACTAGCAAATAATGAAATAGGGAAAAAGAGCTGGGGTTGAGTCTGTTGCAGGTTGAGACAGCTATAGTAGCAAATGATGAAATAGGAAAAAGGATTGGTGCTGACTGTGTTGCAGGTTGAGAAAACTCTGAGCTACTTTGGCAGCACAAAATAAAATCTGTAATTATTTTTAGCTAAGAAGCACAGATTTCCTGAAACAGACAGTTTTATTGGAGTGACAATAAGCTCACACAGGAGTTCTGGACTACTCCATGTCTGAAATTATTTTATGACATGTGCCTTGAATCCCTTATCACCTTTTGCCACTGTTTTCCACAGCATTCTCCTGGAGAAACTGGCTGCTCAAGGCTTGGGTGGCTGCACTGTTCACTGAGTAAAAAACTGGCTGGATGGCCATGCCCAAAGAGTGGCAGTAAATGGAGTTACATCCAGTTAGTGGCCAGTCACAAGTGGTGCTCTCTAGGGCCAGTTCTCTTTAATATCTTTATCAAAGATCTGGACATGGGGATCAAGTGCACTCTCAGTAAAACTGCAAATCACACTAAGTTGGGCAGGAGAATTGATCTGCCTGAGAGTAGAACAGCTTTACAAAGGCATCTGGACAGGCTGGACTGATGGGCTGAGGCCATTTGTATGAGATATTTGCAATAGGGCGAGTGCTGGGTCACAACAACCACACACAATGCTACAGGCCTAAGGAAAAGTGGCTGGAAAGCTGCCTGGTGGAAAAGGACCTGGGGGTGTTGACTGACAGCCACCTGAATATGAGCCAGCAGTGTGCCCAGGTGGCCAGGAAGGCCAACAACATCGTGGCTGGTATCACAAACAGTGTGTCCAGCAGGACTAGGGAAGTGATCTTCCCCTTGTACTTGACACCGGTGAGGCCACATCTTGAATATTGTGTTCACTTTTGAGCCCCTCACTGCAAGAAAGACACTGAGGTGCTAGAGCATGTCCAAAGAAGAGCAATGAAGCTGGTGAAACATCTAGAGAACAAGTCTTATGAGGAATGGCTCGCTGAGGGAACTGAGGTTGAGGAACAGCTGAGGGAAATGGGGTTGTTTAGGCTGGAGAAAAGGAGTGTCAGGGGAGACCTTACTGCTCTCTACAATTAACTGAAAGGAGGTTGTAGTGCAGTGCTATCAGTTCCTTTCCCAGCTAAGAAGAAATAGGACAAGAGGAAAGGGCCTTAAGTTGTGCCAGGGAAGATTTAGATTGCATATTAAAAAAAGAAAAAAAATCTTCATGGAAAGAGCTATTAAGTATTGGACCAGGCTGCCCAAGGAAGTGGTTGAGTCACCATCCCCGGAGGTATTTAAAAGAGGTGTCAGTGTAGCACTTAGAGACATAGTTTACTGGTGGGCTTGGCAGTAGTGGGTTTGCGGTTGGATTCAATGATCTTAAAGGTCTTTTCCAATCTAAATGAATCAGCAATTCTATGATTCTATGCCTGACTAATCTTTACTGACATAACAACCTCTTGAATATGCTTATGGCTAGAAGAGAGACCAAAACTCTTCATAAATTCAGCATCAGGAATTGCAACAGTTCTCCTGCCCTGGAGCCATACTTCATGTTCTTCAGCTATAGCATGACTTGGATGAGGGGACTGAGTGTACCATCAGCAAGCTTGCTGTTGATACAAAACTGGGAGGAGTAGCTGATATACCAGAAGGCTGCACTGCCATTCAGTGAGACCTGGACAGGTTAGAGAGTTGAGTGGAGAGGAACCCAGTGAAGTTCAGTAAAGGCAAGTGTAAAGTCCTGCACCTAGGGAGGAACAAGCCCATCCACCAGTACAGGATGGGGGCTGGTCTGCAGGGAAGGACCTGGGAGTTCTGGTGGACAGCAGGTTGCCCATGAGCCAGCAGTGTGCCCTTGGGGCCAAGGTGGCCAATGGGAACATGGGGTGCATTAGGAGGAGCATGGCCAGCAGGTGGAGGGAGGTGATCCCTCCTCTCTACTCTGCCCTGGTGAGGTTGTAGGTGGAGCTCTGGGTCCAGTTCTGGGCCTCCCAGTTCAAGAGACAGGGAACTACCGGACAGGGTCCAGTGGAGGGCTGCAAAGATGGTTAAGGGACTGGAGCATCTCCCTTATGAGGAAAGGCTGAGAGAGCTGGGCCTGTTTAGTCTGAAGAAGGCTGAGAGAAGATTGTATCTAAGACAAGATCTTATCAACACCTACAAATATTTTAAGGGTGAATGACAAGAGGCTGGGACCAGGCTTTTTTCAGCAGTGCCCAGTGACAGGACAAGGGGTAACAAGCACAACCTGCAACACAAGAAGTTCCATCTCAATATAAGGAAGAACTTCTTTACCTTGAGGGTGACAGAGCACTGAAGCAGGCTGCCCAGAGATGTTGTGGAGCCTCCTTCTCTGGAGACATTCAAAATCTGCTTGTGACTCTGTGCAACCCACTCTAGGTGAACCTGCTTTAGCAGGGGGTTGGACTGAATGTTCTCCAGAGGCCCTTCCAACCCTGACCATTCTGTGATTATGTAATGAGATCGAGTTTATTAAAAAAAAATTATATATATATATATATGTAAGTTAAGACATATATTTAAACCAGTTACATTTTGGGATAGGGAAAAAGAAAAATAGAAGAAAACAAAACCACCTAATTAGAAAACTTTGAAACAGCTTCTTTTTAAAATCATATGTTTATTTCATATGTTTATGTCTATTGAAAATAATATAATACCCTAACTTGGCCTGAAGAACTTACCATCTTAATGGCATGGATCCGTCTGTGTAATAGCATCTGAAGTTTTCACCAGCCAATGTTTTTATTCTCAACTTCCCTTTGGAGTACAAGAGTAATACAACCATGTTTTACAGAAAGACACAGGCACACATCATCAAAAGGATTTGGCTTATATTAATTAACTCCCAAATAGGTTTACCATCCTCCTTTTTTCTTTGGAATAAATACTGTAAACCCCCTTTTCCTTGTGGTACAGGATAACAAGAGAAATGCCAGGGGGATGCACATCCAGTCTCAACTGAATGGGTGTGGACTGTGGTCTGAAGACTCCACTAATCCAACGGTATGGCAGAAGCACGCATGAAAATAGTACTTATAGAAAATATAAATAGAAAATATAGAAAATAAAAAGTACTCTCCAAACTGCCTTCACAGAAAGAAGAAATAAGGAAGAAATACAGTGCAAAGCAAAGCTGTTCTTGATCGATTAGACAGACCTTTGAAATACTTGTCAGAAAAGGTGAATAGCTAAGTTACTATTAGAGCTCCAAAGACTGTACCTATAAGCATGTTTTAAATGTTCTGCAACTCCTGATGTTTCACAGCCATAGGCTAAAAGTCAGTAAAGAGCACTCTCCTAAATTGCTTCTGGAGGAGACGTGAGATGTCATTTATGCATCAGCTAGTTCTGTACCTTTAAAGCAGTGGGCTTCCTCTGTATTTCATTTTTCATAGAGGCTTGAAGCCACTGGTTATTCAATTTTTTTACAGGGAAAATGTAGGGATTTAAAGATGTTTTAACAAATTATGAACAGTTTAAGGGTTGGAGGGAATGAGTGCTTTGTCTGTAGCTGTAAGGAACTGAGTCTGTGAGAGCTTCATGCTTTTACCTCTGAATGCAGCACCTGCTGATACAGTATACAAACTGAGCCTCCATCAAGGCAAAAGATGCTAGTTCACAAGTCCATGATATACAAGGACTCATAGGCTAAGTATTACTGTGGTTGAAGCTCAGAAGAGAACTTATATTCAGTGAATGTCATCTCAAACAGTTAGGTTATTACTGAATAACATTAAAAAAAAACAAAAACAACAAAAAAAAACCAGACGAAAGAGTGAAAGGATGTTAAGAGGAAAAAAGATAAAAGACTAACAGATAAAGAATGTTACTGATAACTTCTTTAGTGTTGAAAAAATTATTAGAAAGATAAGATAAAACCTAGTTTAAAAAAGCAATTAGAATGGTATGTTTAGAAAAATCATCACAAAAACTTCAAATTGAGCTAGCTGAAAGCTGTACTGTCATAAATGTTATTGCTGAAGTACTCATTGATAAGGTGCAATGGTTGTCAGAAGTCTAAAAGACAAAATGTTCTAGAAAAATCAGAAGCAACAGATTCATATATGGACACATGCAATCAGTAATTTGTGCTTCTGACCTTTCTTTTTAAAAATAATTATTTTAAAACTAACTCTTCTGAGGAACTTGCTTATAACATATTTTTTGTTTCTAATTAAATTAAGTTTAAGCTTTAAGTAAGGTATTTAAAATAAAAAAAAAATTAAAAAAGGAAATAAAGGAAATACTGATCTGAATGCATCTTAGGGTAAAATTCCATAAGCAAGTACTTCAATGTGCTTTCTTTTTTGTTGTTGGGGTTTGTTTTTTTTTTTCCCTCACACAGAAAGTAGAGTTATTAACCATTAAATTTTGTTTCAGTAGAGTACTTTGTATTTCCCTACCAACCACCTTTCTGAGGTTTTAAAGATCTTGAACATTAATTAAGTCAGCTGAACACAGTGATGAGATTACAGATTTTTCTGAATTCACCCTTACTCATCTACATACAAGGTCTGGATGACCTCTTTAGACAAGAACTTGGAAAAAGTGTTGAATCCTAAGTATTCTAAAAAGCAAGCAACAAACAAAAAAAGGAATCTAACTGACTGCTTTTTCAAATCCACAATTAAATGTTTCTGACTGAAAAGTACTATACAGCATATGATAATTAAATTATATTTTTAGTGTTTTACAAGTTAACCATTGCAGTTCTAAATGAAAGTTCTAAAATGAAATGAGTTCTAAATGAAAACTCAGGAAGGTGTTGGGGTTTGTTCTTTAAGGTTACAGGGGGTGATGACTCATGGGTAATAATGTTGATAAGATCTTAATGGATCTATTGACTTTCCTTTTTGATTTCTTAGAACTGACCAGAGGACAGCTAGAACAGAGAAAGGACTAGGTGGGCTCTACCCCTTCAGTGCGTTAGTAAGGAAAACTTGCCAAACTGAAGGAGGAAATTACCTGTTTCTGATGGCAAACACTCTCTGCAGAACTGTTAGTATGCTCTTTCTCTTACTGAGGTCAGAGTGTGATTTCAAATCTATTTATTCTGTTTTAAAAATATTCTTCACACACAGATCTAGATAGCTATTAAGCACACTGTGTACTGTGCCAAAAACTCTGACAACATAATTTTAGAAGCTGTTATTTTGCTGTGAAAGAATTACGATTCTAGGCACCTCTTTGTGCATTAAGGACTGATATAAACAATATTTACATTAAATGCTCAGTAAAACGCTGAATGACATTTTACAAACAGAGGGATGAACACTTTGTAAGGCTTTCCTGTGTTAATTATAGCCCATACCTTGTCACTCTCATTGCAACTGAGACTAATTGTCTGCCATATAAAGAGACATGCTTATTGATTTTGCAAAGGCTGGAACAGACTAAACTGTAGTCTCTATTGATATAAAAAGCATTGCCTGCCTGTATTGATTGCTTACCCCACAGAGCAATAGCAAATTGCTATTGTGGAAACATAATGATGCTGAACGTTTGTTGCACAGATGATAGGGTAATGTTTAAATGCTGTGTGTCCTGTTTTTTGTAGATTTACTAATAACATCCTTAATCTTTCCTCTTCAAAATACCATGAATCCTGCAGCAGACGTTAACCTAATGATACACCACCATTTATAGACCATAGCATTTCATAAATTCAGAATGAATTAAACAAGCTATTTTTTCATCATCAACTAGACTGGATGCCAATTTTGCTTAATATTTTGCAAGGCCTGGGTAAGAATTAAATACATTAGCTATAGCAAGATTCTTTCAGCTCTTTTTAAATGTAGTACTTTGGGCCTAGTCCCACCAAAATCGGCAGACTTACTTGAGGAATTATAAATCACATACTGTGAAAAAGACAAACTGAACCTGGTCCTTATTTCCTTTTAAGAGGAAGTTTCATAACATTTTTTATTTTATTTACCTGATATTGGTAATATGGTTTCTGATTAAATGAGGTTTGAAAAACCTATTTTGTAAGTAGTATGAGTTTCATTTAACGGTGTTACTTCTTAATATAGGAGTTATGCAAATTCATTTGTACTGAACATTCAATAAAATAAGAACTATCCATTTTCTAATGTTATTACAAATCAATCTTGTGAATCCCATGCAAATTTATATTGGTAATCCCTTTGACAAAAGTAAAGAATTCCTGACATGGCATTTCCAGCCAATGTAAAATGCTGATAGAATAAAGCATTTATTTAAATGCTTTTGCTTGCTTGTTTGTTTACCTAGAACTAACTTAAGGGTGTTCCTGCACTGCATTCTCTCCCCTTCTCCCACTTAGCAATGCATAGCATTTCTGCTGGTCCACACTTCCATATTTTTTTTTGAAACACATCTTACTCATGAAGATTAAGATATGCCTCTGTAAAAAAAAACACCTCATTTGTGTCAGGAAAGTATTTGGGATGGTAGACCAGGATGTAAATTGACACAAATAACAAAACTCACCTGTAGTTCTTTAGAGCACTGCTAAATATTAATCTTTCCTCCTTTTTTTTTTTTTTTCCCCTGTCATAAACTTCTTATGTATATACTGAAAAATCCAAAATAAATTTAAAGACATTTCCAAGATAGTCTTGCAAATCATGAGCATCCATGATGTTAAATACTGGAAAATGTGGCAAGGAAACTACCTGTTCTCAATATTCCCTGGACCAGACAGCACAGAAAAGAAAGATTATTCACTTAAGTTCAGAGTGATAGAAAAAGCTAAACACTGTGGAAGAGTGATTGTATTGTTAGGCAGAAGGACATGTGTTTAAATAGGAAAAGGAAGATGAGAAACCAGAGCAGGAGGAAAGGAAGAGGAGGTAACAAGAACTGTGAAAGCATTGATCAGAGAACATTGACAAGGAAAGACATATCTGATCAGTATTTGAATTCTAGCTGACTCTACAGTATAATTGGTTCAGGTGAGAGCCTTTAAAGATTATGACTCTTCACAAGATAAAATAAAGAATCATAAGCATCCACTCTATATCTTCTTTCTTGGTTCCCAGACTGATATTGGAAAGAGTCTGATTTTCAGATTTTCTGAGCACAACACTAACACAATGTAACTGTGTTCTGAATATGTGGTACAGAATACTATTTGAAATACCTAGCCACACTCTTTTCAAACGGTAATCTAAATAAACTGATACTTTCTGTCCCTAATCTATGCTTCACATTTGTTCGAGAATATCAATAACACCTTTCCTATTATTCAAATATATATATTAATGCCGGTTAATAAAGCCCTGAGAAGAAACAAAAAAATAATCTGAGAAAAAACTCATTTGGAAATAACAGACCATTTTTCTGTCTTTGCAAACCTGACAGAGTTTTGCAAGATTTTCTCAGGAGGTAGAAGCTTAAGGGCTGGAGTTGGTTTTGGGTTGTTTTTTTGGTTGGTTTGTGATGTGGGTTTTTTGGGGGGAGCAGGGGGAGGGGAGAAATACTAGTGTTCTATTATTGAAATAGGAGGTGAAGCTGGGTTCTGTGTACAGTAAGAAAAGATTGTATGAAAAAAAGGTACTAACAATTGTCTAAAAGTTATGAAGAGAGAGCCTCAAGATGTTTCGATAAATTTAGTTGGATATTTAGTTAATTTATAAAATCAACAAATAATGAAGAAAACATTAACTCTCTTATTTCTCTACTTCCCTGCAAAACGTCCTTCTACTACTATCACAATGCATATTTTTACTCTGAATTCAGCAGATTCTCACACCAGTCCTTGCTTCAGTTTGCTCTGCAGACCTGCATTGGGTCACATCTGCTTCCAGAAGTATTTCAGTAAAAAAAACCCTGTGACATCTATACAGCCTTGCACTAAGTAACATATCAGTGTAAAGGAAAAAGATTTACAGATTATTTGATTCTTGCTATACCCTATGGCTGTTTCTTGCGATGACATATAGCAACCCTATCTAAAGAATGAATGCTTAAACAAAATAAGATATTTAATTATTTATATTTATTTTAGTTCATGAAAGGTACACAGTAGTTGTGCATTGCATATTCTTTTCATACTAGGGGAGAAAGTCAGGCTAGGTAAAACATAAGCTGAGATGGAGAAACACAAAACCTTTGCAACATTTGGATCTCTTTGTAATCTATATGCAGTAAATTCCAACAACCAAATCCAGTGAAGAATTTACTTTCATTCATCTTTTGATCACTTATACATGTATGTCTTTTGACAAATTAAATACCTGTACCAGGATGACTGTTTCAGGCACAGATCTGGTCATATAAGCAGTGTTATATTTGTTTTTTTCAGAGGTAAATTTCACCTCATGAAGTAAGCCCTATCGAGGTTTTTTAAGGACCTGTACTTATATGAAACAAGGTTTTTCATACTCTCCATGCCACATCTCTGCACAGGATGAATTTCACCCTTCAAGATAAACAACATGCTCTGTTTTCTCTCTTCACTTTTTAAGGTAACAATAGTCATGACTGCTTGACAATTAGAAACGAAGCTGCCTTTTCATGAAACAAGTTGATAAACCTGATCAATTTAAAATTAATTTTTAACTTTTAAAAGTTTCTAACAGTCTCCTCTTCCTCTTCCTTCAAGAAATCACCTTAACGTATGCTTAAAAAATTGCTTTCTAAGCCATTTTCCTAAATTGTTTTGTTGCTTATTTCCAAGTTAGTTCAACACTGTCTGAAATCTTGAGATTAAAATTATTTTACACTATAAAGTTAAAATTGACAAAAAAGTCAATCTTTAAGCATTAAAAGTGTTTTCCATTTGATTTCTGCAATAATTTTGCCACAGTACTTAACTTTTTCTTTCAATGTGGCTTGTGGGAAGATCAGGAACTAAAGCACGGTGTTTCTATATTTTCTTTAAATTATAAGATGTTTCACTTTATTTTCATTCCTCATTATTTTTTTCTCTTTTATTTTATTTTTAATCAAATATAATTTTACTAATTTAAATTAACCTAAAAACTATTTACCCCTGCATCTCCAGAGGTACTTGGTTATTTTTAATTTGGTATATTTTTAATTTGTTTGGTTTTGGTTTTCCTCAGCACAAAAAGGTAGTGAATGGAAAACAAATCATACCAGTCTACTACTTCTACATATACAGTTTAAAACTTGAATCTCAAAGAAGACAAAAATATATAGAAAAAACATGTGGACAGCAAAACTGTTTTTTTCTTCAGCTGTTACGGCTAACCTTTAGAAAATATGTTACTGTTTGTGTGCATGTGTTAAATGGCACCTCTATGCAGACAATGCATCTCTTGTCAGAAAGATCAGCTAGAGATTATGTCTTTAAAAAAAATAAATTACTTTTTGAAGAAAGTATACTACAAATGAAGATTACCACAGAGAGTGCTAAGAATGTTTTTCGCAAATTCTTTGTTACCATAATTTCGGTTTTGTACTGAAAGATTAAGAAAAAATATATTGTCATGAGGTTATTTTTTCTGTTTAATTATCTTGAACAAAGGATCAAGGAAACTAGAATGCTAAAGATAAATGATCATAGTAAATCAGCATTGCTTCAATGAAAGTTTAGTGGAAAAGCATTATTCTTATGAGGATCTAGCTCAGTAGATGTCATACACTGATGAATATATAAATAAACCCTTGCTTGATGTACAATAGTGTTTATTTTCCAACAAGAAATTCTTGTACACCTTGGGTCCATACACAGTTTGTTGAACTGCCTATGCATGAATAGGTTCATTGTGAATACTATTCACTTTGAACTTAATCTCCATGAAAACTAAAACATCTGTCCTCTCTGCAAGGAATTTAAGCTTCAGACAAGGCAGGAAAATAATTTTGAAATATTACCCTCTAGTTAAGGTGAAAGTAAGTTCTGGTTATGGGGTCAACAGGGATGATAGTGATGCTGATAGACATGGTGCTGACCTGAAACTTCTGGTTCATAATTTCTTGACTCCCTACATGTTAAAATATAAAATCTGAAATTCATTGCTAAAGAGTGCATGCTTACCAGTTCTGGGTGCATGTGAGACCATCAGTAATTTTGTCTGTATTCTCAGAAGTTCCTAGAATGTATTGGTTAATGTCATGGAACAGAATTCCAATGTTTCAAATTATTTTGGAGAACAAAGCCTTTTCCATGAATAGATGTTTTGTGGCATGACTTCTATATTATTACTGCTCAATTATTATTTTCTGTTATTTTCTGGGGTTTGAGAGGCTTGTAGGGAGGAAGGGAGGCAAAATAATTACCCAGATGGATATTTCTATTGGGAGCTACAGCTACTTTAAAGTTTGGGGTTTTTTTAATTATAAATAAAACATTTATTCATGATGGTTCCCTTGAAACATGAGATTGAAGATTATTCAGTCACTCTTTGCTACTCTTTTCATTATGCTAGCATGTCCCAATTTTTCTTTCACTAGTACCTAATTAGTGTGTCTAATTTTGGGTTAATTAAATCAGTTATTTGAAATAAACTTCTGAATAGTGATTTATGGGGTTTTTTTAGAACTTACAGAGAACAATTTATTTTAATACCTGCCTAAATTGCAATTGCTCTCGTCTGAGATATTATAGTGATATAATAAACACACATACAAACTCCATTGCACATCATAGTTTATTATATTTTTACATTCAAGAATGCAATGCTACTCCAGAATAACTTGCATAGAATCACACTGTCCTGTTTTAACCCCAGCTGGCAATCAAGCACCACACAGCTGTGTGCTCACTCCCCGCACTGTGGGATGGAGGAGAGGATTGGAAGACTAACAGCTAGAAAACTCCTTGGTTGAAATAAAGCCAGTTTACCAGGTAAAGCAAAAGCTGCACAGGCAAGCAAAGCAAACCCAGGAATTTGTTCACCACTTCCCATGGGCAGGCAGGTGTTCAGCCATCCCCAGGGAAGCAGGGCTCCAGCATACATAACAGTTGCTTGGGAAGACAAACGCCATAATGCCGAATGTCACCTCCTTCCTTCTTCTTATATACTTCTCCCAGCTTATATATACTCAACATGGCATTGTATGGTATATCCCTTTGGCTAGTTTAGGTCATCTGTCCTGGCTGCGTCCCCTCCCAGTTTCCATGCCCTTCTAGCTCTCTTGCTGGCAGGGGCCAAGAAAATGAAAAGTCTTTGACTTAATATAAACATCACCCAGCAACAACCAAAAACAGGGTGCTATCAACATTGTTCTCATACCAAATCCAAAGCACACCCCTGCACCAGCTAATAAGAAGCAAATTAATGCTATCCCAGCTGAAACCAGGACACACACTTATAATAATTTAAATATATTGGTTGGTGAGGGTGGAGTATTTGCTACTTAAAATCAGGAAAACAGCCACAATATTGTTGGTGGGTAAGATAATGTGCTTCACCTTTTATTGCAAGGAAGTAAAAAGTACTTAGCATTCAAACACTGATACATATATTCATTGTGCTAGAAGAATACTGTATTATGGACTGGGATGAAAGTATAAAGATGAATTGATCTTTGAAAAGAATATTTTTAAGACAGCTTTTTAAACTGTTCGATTACCTAATAAATATTGGAGTTAACCTTTCCAGACTGTTTTAGTATTGAACTTGGAGGAAGAAAGACTTCTATATCTTAGTAAAAGGAGTAGGTTTAATAATTATCAGTATGATGTTATATTGGTGTTTATCAATTTGAGCAAAAGAGGTACTAGTCACATAAGGAACTTATAACTAATTTCTGATTTCAGTTGATCCGTTTTACTGCTATTTGGAACTGCTATAGAAGTTGCTAAAGAACCATGTTTCTAACCTGAAGGGAAAAAGAAACTGCATAGAAACATGTATATAGTTCTATCATTTCTAAATCATAAGAACACTAAAATCTCATTCTCCAGGCAACAGGCCTGCTCAAGAAACTGTAAAGAATGTGTTGTAGTTTAACCCCAGCCAGCAACTAAGCACCATGCAGCTGCTCAGTCAGTTCCCAGTACTCCTTTGCTGGTGGGATGGGGAGGAGAAGTGGAAAAAAGGTAAAAATTGTGGGTTGAGATAAGAACAATTTAATAATTGAAATAAAAAAATATAATAATGACAAGAATTTTAATAAAAAGGAGAGATAGAGAAAGAGGAATAAAATAAAAAGGAAAAAAAAAAACAACCAAGTGATGCACAGTACAATTGCTCACCACCCACTGACCAATGCACAGCCAGTCCTTGATCAGCAATCAGCAGTTCCTGGCCAATTCCTCCCAGTTTACATACTCAGCATGGCATTCTATGGTATGGAAAATCCCTTTGCCTGGTTTGCAAAAAGCCCTTGACTTAGTAGAAACATTACTTAGGAACAAGTGAAAACATCAGTGTGTTATCAACATTTTTCTCATACTAAATCCAAAACACAGCATCCTGCCAGCTACCGAAAGGAAAATTAACTCTATTCCAACCAAAACCAGTACAGAATATTAATCAAATTTATCTTTCTGTGATAATAAAATATAAGAATTATTTGAGTATTTTACTAGTAAGTTAGAAATTTACTTGGAGAAGAGTTTTATTCCTGAAGAACATATAGAGAAAACAGGAAATGTCAACACAGACCAAAGTGTTCTTTATTTAAAGAGCAAGGAGTATTTAAGCATTAAATGAAACAGGGTTCTATCATCATATCAATGTGTACCATGAGAGAGGGCATGAGGTAGGAAACAACTTGGTGTATGTATTGCTCATTTTCCTTACTTCCATTAAATTTTTCTTCTCCTTCTCCTTTATGACATATATACAACTTGTACAAATGTTTTTCAAATTATCGCCTGATGATATATTTTTTTTAAAGATTGTACTACATACTGAAATTTGACTCTCATTAAGATGTGATGAGAATTATCTTGCACTGCAATATCTGAAGGAAAATTTTCTTTCTAAAACTATGGGAAAAATCTTAGGCATGTACTTTATGGAGAAATTTTTGTTTTCAATTGAAATTTCTTTGATGTTTGCATAGCAACCCACACAAAATAGAACTTAGTGATATAAATGTCTAACAAAATTCAAGAAGGAAAAAAATTAGTATGACAGAATGCTGTAACAAATCTTGTAAATTTCCTTTTCATTGCATTTAGAAAATACTCTAAGGAATGAAATCCAGTTAGAATTTTTATTTTTAAAGAAAACATTTTACACACCCTCTTAATTCATTATAACATTTAGCTTCTCATAATGACCTTAATTTGGAATTCCAATGCACTTTGCAAACAATAATTAGTGTATTAACAGTAGTAATAATTTGGTGTTGCAATGATAATTTTCTGAAGAATATTGAGAATACTTCAAGGCATCCTAGTTATTTTAATGAATGTTACGGGTGCTCAACACCTTCCAGAAATCCCCTGTGTCTGTAAATTGTCTTGTTAGATTTGGAATCTTATGTCATTACAATTTCACTGTTTCTAGACCTTACTATTATTTCAGAATGTTTATTTGAAACAAAATTAAAAATAATAAGGATATAACCTACTCTTTTTGTCTCCAGGTGCTGTTATAGAGAAAGAGAAGTATAATTCTAAAGACTGGATCAAGGGAAGAGTGAAAAATGTTGCACAACATAGTCACGGACATCATGACTGATAGACTGAGTGCAAATATAGAAGTATGCTAAATGAAATAAGCCTTCTTGAACCTCTCTCAGGAGAGAAAGAAGAAACCAAAGTGCATAGTTTCCTTGCATTGTATCTGACAACAATCTCGATTCAATCTGTCAAACAAATTGTATTGCAGTCACTTTACTAGTGGCCTTTGCAGTTGGTGACTTTTATCAAAAACCTCTCAAACTGAAGAAATTTTATTTTCTTTTATTTATTTTCTATAGTATGTTTTATATATAACATTTTTCATTTAAGACTACATGTACAGAAGAAATGTTTTTCTCATTACCGGTGTATACAGTTTAATTTATTTTTCAATAAGTTTATGCAGGCATCTCTCACCTGTAAGACTACCAATTGGTCACGCTTACTTTGAACCAAAATTTACCTTGCAGAGAAATCTAGATCTGTTTTTTTGCATTTATTATTGTGAATTACAATGTAATCAAAACACTGAAATATGAAAGTGATGACATGCTGCAGACCAGTTTCCTGACAAATTAGTCTCTCTACTTTGTCCTGTACTATTAACCATATTACCTGTACTGTTAGGTATTGAAACATAAATATGTCTATATACCTACAGACATTATATCAGTTTTAAACTCACTATATGCCTTATCCATAGGAGGCTCATTGCCTTGTTAAAACTATTAGAGGTTTCCTACAACTTTTATGACACATGGATTAAGGTGTTTTCCCTTCTGGATACTGATGGATCTAAATATGCCTTTTGTATTTCTGTCAAGGAACTAGTTGTTCATGGAAGCTGAGTGTCCTTTTTCAAGCTGAGCAATACACTCACATAAATGTATCTTATGTAACCTTCTTTCATGTTCACAGTCACTTAGTTGCATGACTTCTCACACTGAAGTCACTAGGACCTTTTATATAAGACAATATTTGTCACTGTGAATTCGTTTTGCACATTCTTGAGATAAAAAAAGTACATAATATTTCCTGTACTGAGTTGTACATTACAGATGTCTTTATTTTTCTTCCTTCAAGAACACCTACTGCCTGACTTTAGTTAGGTAACATAAAAAAATGAGTAATAGCTAATTTGCGCTTTCATAAATACACAGTTGCCTATTACGTGACACAGCTTCACAGTGCATATTGATTGGTAACATTCCGTATAGATAACAGGGGACTTCTAAATTATATTATAATAAGCATATGAATTGCCTCTCTGATAACTGTATGTTAAACAACATCAGCAACAATGAATATGGTAAAACTCTTAATATCACTCCCATTATATCTATACAAGTAGCTCTTAAAAAAAAGTAAAATATTTCATTTTTTAATATGTGTTTAGTGTTTAAAATGTGCACTTAAAGGAATAACATTGCCTTTCCATTACGAAATGAACAGATAACTGATTTTCCACTACAAATTCAGTTAGTTTATATTCATCCATCTTTTTCTGAAAAAAAAAAAAAAAAAAAAAAAATCTTTTCTTTCATAAGAAAGGTCAAAAAAAGTGTCCTGGTTTGTCTTTAGTTCCCATTTGCAACTTT
The DNA here is from genome assembly GCF_015220075.1 of Falco rusticolus. Lineage (NCBI taxonomy): Eukaryota > Metazoa > Chordata > Aves > Falconiformes > Falconidae > Falco > Falco rusticolus. Next base: position 103,771,088 of record NC_051188.1, on the reverse strand, counting down.
TTAATAACAAAAGAGAAAAAGAAAAAGAGAGATGCTAGGTGTCCCTTAGAACACCTAGCACAGCTTTTTCAGAAGCAAACTACTATAGGAAATGAGAAAGAATTATACGTGATTAGCAATTTCTATTCTGCTCTTCCCACCTACAAGTATTTGAAAATCAAGCAGCCTAAATGATACAAAAATATAAGCCTATTTTCCTGCCTATTTTCATCATCAGTGGGTCTCCATTGATCTCTCACTAAATCAGCAGAAACGTGATAAAAATAACTCAACAAATTATTATTTACATCCACATTAAAATCTACTACTACATAAGTCTCTACTCTGCCAAACCCTTTGCTAGTCAACAGTTGCATTACCTGCCAGGTGTGCAGTCACGAGCAGAGTACACTGGGGAATACTAGGTACTTACTTACAAATACACTAACATTCCTTCTTGTAGCAATTTGTTCCACTCCTCTCCCTTCCTCAGAAATGACCATTGTGGCAGCCAATATTGGTTCCATTTGTGTTTTCTCAACCTGCATAGTAGTTTTTCTACCAACAGACTGATATTATTAGGTGAAATTTGAAGAGGAGAGAAAGGGAGATTTCTTCTCCCTTTCAGAACCATTTGATTTTGCTTAAATTAAATAATGTTCTAGAGAGAACAAAGTATGTGGCATGTAAAGGAGGTTTGCAGGAGGGACCTGGAAGCCTATAGCTCATCTGAGGATGAAGAAACTTTTGAAACAAACAGGGAAAGAGATTCACAACCAGGCCTCTGGGACCACAGAAAGAAAAGGTTCTCATGAGCCAGAGAAAATGGAAAAGGGTTTGCAACAGCTCTCAAGAGGCACCAAGTTGAGTGAAATTAAGGTTGGAAACCAGAACTTTTCCACAAGGACACAATACACAGGACAAGACTCTTCTATAAACCTCTTCTTAATTTCTTTTCTGATCTAGTCAGAATGAACCGACCCACTTTTGAACTTTCTCTTTGTGTTTTATCTTTATAAATAGCTAAATATTATAGCCCATATTCTAAGAAAACTTGTTTACTTTGAAGTTAAAAGCTCTTTAGTCTTCTTAAGGTGGCTCAGTATAAGAAGATGTTTTTGGCAGATTTACCTCAAAGCTGTGGTTGTCACAACGTTCAATCAAAGGTTGTAGAGACATCACATACCTGGAAGAAGCTGTATTAACATAAGAAGTTTCATCACAATATGACAAAACCAATTTCACTAAATGAATAGTTTCTGATTCTGGCTATGTGCCCAAAGGGTATTTCAAGAGTACATTGGGGTGAGTTCAAGTTACACTATCATAGCCTCCTTCATCAGGCTGTTCACACAAAGTAAAAGTCCATGCATGGGATAAAAAGGAGATCCGAATGAAGATATAGACACAACCTACAATAATTTCTTTCTTACTGGACCTCTATAGTATATATGATGCTAACACCATGCCTATTGTAACTTTTTCTTTCTCTCTGATCTGCCTCTTTGGACTAAAAGAATCATTTTGACTCTCTAGAAGGGAAATGTGATTACTTTTCCTCACCTTTCTTTAACCTTTCTGTAGGATTAGAGCAAGAGTGAAGGTACTCCTACGTGGATAACAAAGTATGTTTAGAACAGAACCTTGTGCATAAATGTCTAACATAATTGTATGTCTGTCACTAGAAACAACCATATCCACTACTCCAAAAATAGATCAGAGGTTTGGCAGAAAGATGTATCCATCTGATAAAGGAAAGTAAAGCTTTAAGAAAACTTGCAGTGCAGAGACATGCATCAAACTCTAAAAGGGTTTTAATTATTTAAAGTAGTTCTTATAATAAAAACCTTCATTTACAATGTATTTAACATATATTGCTACAGAAACTTATCATTGTCATTATTTCTAGACTGCATTAACATTATTCACATTCCCAAAACTTGATGGAGAAAATGCACATGTATTCACTTGCAAATCACATTCCAGGTAAAAGACACTTCTCAATATTACTAGATTCCTCCACCTAAGTGGAAAGCTACTGAAGAAAAGAAGAACCAGTGCTGGGAAAAAAGAAGCCTTTACCAAAGTGACCTTTAAAATCCCTGTAATAGTAATATAAGAATAAAATGTTTAAACATAATATTTCACTTGTATCATCTGTGTTTGCAGTATTCACATGGTTACAGCAGTATGTTTGTTCTGATAAAACTTGTTACATAGCATTCTGTCTCACATTTCCATGGCACATGATGATTCCTTTAGAATTTTCATGGTTTAACTCCAGAGAGCAACTAAATACCATGCAGCTGCTCTCTCTCTCCACACCTTTTTCCTCCTCCAGTGGGGTAGGGAAAAGAATCAGAAAAAAGTAAAACTCATGGGTTGAAATAAGAACAATTTAATAATTGAGATAAAGTAAAATAATAACAACAACTATTTAAAAATTAATAACAACAATCATAATGAAAAGGAGAAAGAGAGAGGAATAAAATCCAAGGGGGAAAAAAAAACACCAAGTGATGCATAATACTATTGCTCACCACCCACTGACCAATGTTCAGCCAGGCCCGAGTAGCCATCAGCTGCTTGTAGCCAAGTCCTCCCAGTTTATATACTTAGAATGACATTCTGTGGCATGGAACATCCCTTTGACTAGTTGGGGTCAGCTGTCCTGGCTCTGCCCCCTCCTGGCTTCTTGTGCACCTGCTCCCTGGCAAAGCATGGGAAACTGAAAAGTCCTTGACTTAAGAGTAAGCACTACTTGGCAACAACTAAAACATCAGTGTGTTAACATTATTCTCATATAAATCCACAGCACTGGTACAGGACTGTACCAGCTACTAAGAACAAAATTAACTCAATCCCAGCCAAAACAAGGACAAGAAGCTACTAACTTTGCCTTGTTCAAAACTCAATTCACGATGACAAGTTTATATCTTATATAGGTGAAGCAGCATTAAAAGTATGTAACAGGTTTTTTTCATATATTATATGGTGTTTGGGCATGTGTAGGTACCTTACTGAGGTATTCACAGAGCCAAGCTAAAATAAGCTAGGTGATAGCTGACAGATGGGCAGTTGCTAGCACAGATAAAAAAGCCTAAAATCAGCAAAGGTTAAGACAGGTCTACACAAATCCTGAGACCCTTTATTATCAGGTCAACACAAAACCTATGACTAAAGTAATATTTACTGGCCTACAGATGGAACGAACCAACAAGAAAGTTTTTGACAGCTGGAAGCAGCAAAAGGAAGGACAAGGAAGGATCTGTTCCTGAAGAGGACAGCAACCCAGTGACAAAGGACATGGAAAAGGCTGAAAGTACCCAACACTTCCTTTGCCTTGCTCTTAGTGGTCAGGTATGCTTTCAAGTTGTTATGAGATCTTTCTCATTTACTAATATGATGATAGTGTCAGAGTCTGCGTGAGCAAAATGCTGCCCAGGTAGAGGATGGTCAAGGTAAGAACCTTTCAAGCAGTTCAGAGACACAAGCTCACAGCACTGGCTTGGATGTGTGCAAGAATGCGGAAAGATGTGGATGATTTCATTGCAACACCAATTTCTATTATCTCTAATAAGTTCTGGTGACTGGGGAAAGTTCCTGATGACTAGAAAAGACAAATGTCCTCATTATCAAAACAGCAAGAATGATGGTCTGGCAAACCATAGACACTGACCTCAGTCTGCAGGAAGGTTATAGACCAAATGCTCCTGGAAAAAAAACAACTAGATAAATGGTAGACAAGAAAGTGACTGGACATAGTCAATACATAATGACCAAGGACATATCAGGCCTAACCAACATAACTGTCTTCTGTGGTGAAACAACTAGTTCTGTGCATGAGAAGACAGCAATGGATGCCATTTACCTTGAACTAAGCAAGACTTTAAAAATTCTAGGCAGAAAATAGACTGGACCACTGGACTGTAAAACCAGTGTTAATTGCTCAAAGTCCAGTTCGCAGCTCATTACTTGTAGCACCCCTTATGGGTTCATATTGGTGCCAATACTGTTTAGTATCTCCATTAACGACCTGGACAAGGAGACAAAATGAACCCTCAAAAACTTACACTAAACTTGAGGAAGTGGAATACACTGGAGGGTAGATCTACCAATCAGATAAACTTTGACAGCTTGGAGCTGGACTCCTCAGGAGCCTTATAACATACAACAAAGGCAAACACAAAGTCCATCACCTAGAAGAATAACTCCATGCACTGGCAATTCAGCATGAGGATTTGCTGGCTGGGGAACTGCTTTGCAGAAAAAGCCTATAGGTCTTGAAAGAATGAATTAAATGGGAGTTTGCAGTACACTCTTGCAGTGATGAAGGTAAACAGGATACTGGGATACATCAGCAGAAAAAGAGCTGGCAGAATGAAAGAAGTGATTATTTTCCTCGACATGACACTCACAGGACTTCATCTAGAGTACTGTCTAGTGGAAAGCCACTAAAATAGTTATAGGGCTAGATTGCATGACATAAAAGGAAAGCCTGATAGAGGTGGACTTGCTCAGTCTGCAGAAGGTTAAAGGGGGATCAGACAGCTGTCTTCAATTACCTGGTGAGGGGCTGTAGGAAGATGGAGCCAGACTGTTTTGGAGGTCCACAGTGATAAGGCAGGTCACATTAGACTCGTGTTGCAGCAAGGGAAATCCTAATTAAATAGAAAGAAAAATTCTTCACAGTAGGTATTGTCAGCCACTTGAATAGGTGCCCAGAGACATTGGGATCTCCATCCCTGGAGTCACTCAAAACTCAACTGTGCAAGGCCCGAAATAATTTGATCTAATGTGGAAATGTGAACTGTATTCAAAATGGCTCTGTTTGGGGCTGAATGTGTGTGTGTATGAAATAGATGATCTCTAGAGATCCTTTTTAATCTAAATTATTCCATGATTTTTATCTTCTACAACATATGGGGGGTTTTTTGCTTCTTTTCTTGGTCTTTTCCTCTCCTTTCTCAGATGCTTAGATCAGAAATCTCTGATTAGAGTAGTCATGCAGTTTACTTAACCAAGACCAAGACAATAAGAAAGCCTCCTTCCATTACAGTCAGCTGATGTTTCTGGCCTTAATAAATGCAAAACATTCCTGCTCATAGAGATGAGAGACATAAAACAAACTTGTTCAAGAATGTCAGCTAGGAAATTAAACTAATTCTTTCCCAGGTCACCACCCAAAGCAGTGGGCTCTCAAGATCTTCCTCATTTACTAAGACATTTATATTTTCAGTTCTCACAGTATGTTTCTATAGGTTAAATAAAGGTGTGGTTTACCATTTAAACTCTTTATACTCTTGCCATCTATATCCATGACTGGATAAAGCTGCTCTATGTCTATAATCTTTGATGCTAGACTAGTGGTATTTTTACATCTGATGTCCTACTATCTGTTAAAGCTATTATAGAGGTATTAGGCCATATTTTCAGGTTTATATCAGCATAGGACCATTAACTTCATCTCAGCTGTGCAAACGAGGAGATGCCATGTTGCCTTTTCTTAATGAGACAGAGGGAATACAAAGCTTCCCAGTGATTTGAAGTATTGTATGAAAAATTATACTTTCTAGCATTAATCTTGTCTAAAATACAAATTCTATTTTGCCTTGTTTTGCTTGGGTTTTGTTTTGTTTCATTTTGGTTTTTCCCTTGAAGCTATCACTTAGACAGGATGGACATGGTTAAAGAAGAGATAACACCTATACTATGCATGTAGATAGTAAGATACATAGATGTATGTGTGCATATGTTTGCATATCTACACACACAAGTATACATATGCTTTTTAGAAACTTTAGATGCTTATTCAAATGTTGGATGCTGTAAATCAAATTACACACACTACTATTTGGTTTGATGCAAATTTATTGGGGTGAAAAATAACCGGAATAGTTTATTGAAACCTTTCCAAAGAGTCATGCATGCATACCCAGGATGTTAATAAATATATCACAATAGAAACACCATAGTCTAACATTCATGTAGTTCAAATACTAGAGTATATTAATTCAAAAATCCATATTTTTTCAGCTGTGACAATTAGGAATTTTCTTGAGGTTTGATCCGAGTAAAAGTCAAGTGAGGCCTTGTAGGAATTTGCCTCTGGACATGCTGAAATGACAAAAGCAATTTGACTGTGGTTCAAAACATTGTATAGCTATTCTTGGTTCAAATTTGAAGCAGTAGAAGTAAAATTGTATTACAGATTTTTCATTTCAGTTTGTTTCTGAGACACTTTTGCTTCCAGGACAATTCATACAGCTTGTCCCATAATTAGGATGTTAACACAAATAGTAAACAAATTTAAATAAAAGTTACATTTAAAAAGCTTCTGGAGAAAGACCAGCTTCAGTGGTTTAGCTATAAATTCAGTGTGGAAGATACAAACAGATTTACCAAGATCAAAACTTTTCAAGACAGTGACTAATTCATTGGTTATTGAAAAAAATAAATTAAAAAAAAATTATATATAGTTATAGTTATAGTTATAGGGCTAGATTGCATGACATATATATATATATATATATATATATATTGCCATCCCTTTGTACATCTGAGTTCAACTAAATTGTCTGTTTCTTGATGTATTGTTGGGTTATGAAGTAACATTTAATACTATAGGGCAAATCAGTCATGTTGTGAGTAATAATTCTTTTCATCATTTTTTTTCCTAATCTTGAAACACACATAAAATTATTCTAAGTGGTGTTTGTATATAAAATATAGATTACTGTTTATTTGTTGTTCTTCTTAATCTTCTTTGCCTTAGTTAATCTACTTGTAGATATTTGTAGAAATGATTCTAAAATAATACTTGACTGTTAAAAGTTTCTAAGGTGTTTGTCCCTCCTAGAGAGGGATAGAATAAAAAGCTGAAAAGGACACAAGGAAGTTTGAGAAACTCGGGTGGGGCTGCCTGTTGAGGACAGTGCTCAGAAAGGACTCTCAATTTACCTTCTGCAAATTTCAATCTCTTGGTAACACAAAAGATAGAAGCACCTGAAATTTGCCTAAGCAAGCCAGAATCACTGACCAGAAAAAGAAACCCCCTTAAATTAAAGCAGAGACTTCTTAAAAATGCCAAGGTTGCACATGTGTTCAGGAGTATAGGAAATGTAAGGGGTTCTACAAAAACTTTTGATACCAATTTGACAATTGCCTTTTTGATCTTTTCTGTACTAGTAAATTCACTGTATAATGCTAACAGCTTCCAGTATTTAAAATCAGGAGTCCAGCCCTATACAGTCATGATGTCTAACTTAAGATCATTTCAGATTATTCACATATTAGTTTACTTTTTTTTCAAACATTTAGAGGACACACGCAATGAAAAGTTACGGTATCAACATTGTAGCTGAACTATCATACACTAGCTCTGTAATATTTCATAGATTTGCAAGATAATTAAAAGTCCTACTGACTTTCATGTACCTAGGACTTCATTCTGTGTTTTTTATAATCGAAGGACAGCTACTTCTAGTTGTAATTTAGCTGTGTTAGGTAGATTAGGGCTATACATTTATATACCAGAGGAAAGAAAAAATACACGTAATTTTCTAATTTTCAGTTACTTTTAATTAAAAGGCAACTTTTGCAGCTGTATTTAATATCTAAGCTAGCAATAAGAGAAGTCTGGAGAAAATATCACACCTTGATGTTATGGCTATCAGATCCTTACTTCATATCCCATTATAATTTTTCTGTAAAATGCAGGTTCCAGGTATCTTTCTTCATGTGTTAGTCTAGATTTCTCCTTATTTTGTTTTTTGGCTAACTAGCTGAACTGCTGAGATGTTGAGGACCCTGAAAAACCTTTATTCTGCTACTCTTTGAACTGCAGAATTCCTGACTTTCTTGAATACCAGCTAATCACAACAGTGTTTTTAATTTTCCTGTACATGATCTACTGAATCTAGCTATGAGTCATATCCTGAGTTAATAAAAATATTAACATACCTGAGAATGTGATTCATGGCAAACTGCTAATTACTCCTTGCAACATGTAGGTATGCAAAATGTTTTCTAGCTTATATGGAACTGTGGGGAATTCACTTTTTAATTTTTAAATATTCTTCTATCCTTGGTGAATATGAATCATTTGACCATGAATTTTATAATTGTTCTGTGGTCAAGCTACAGTGTCATTTTGAGCTCCTAGTTGAGTTCTTTAGTAATTAACTCTGATTTCTGTAGAATATAATCCTTAGTTATTAAAAGATGTTTGGGGTTTTGTTTTGTTTGGTTTTTATTTCATGGCTGTATGTCTCAGGAACAATTGTGAAGAGGCAGCACCTATTTTCTATCTAGGGATTTGAATTTTTAATTAGAAATCAAAACGTAAAGCTTCCTAAATAAATCCAAGCAGTAGCATATATTGCCAACTTCTGGCCACTTCAGTAACAGAAACAAAGCCAAGAAAACAGCCAAACAAAGAAGTAAGAGGAGGCTGTCAAACCTTTTAAACATTAACTGTATGTTAACTAAAAATAGTAACTGTCTATACTTTTGCTGCTGAAAACTATAGTTGTTTGTAGAGGAATGGCAGCGGTATCTTAAGGAAAAGAAAAACAACCCTGTAATATGTCTCTTGTATTGCTCTAAATCAGCTTCTGAGTGTGCACAGTCAGGTGAGGGTACTAACGTGATTCCCTTAGCCACCAGTTGTTCATCTGGGCCCAGGTCTTCCACTTCAGATTTTACCCATTCTGCTTTCCCAAGGCCTCAAAATTCACTCAATTTCAACATCCCAATTTTCTCTCCCACAAGCATAACATCAGTATGATTATTTTTAAGTAGATAATAGGAATTGCAAAGAAACAACATTATTCATTCATGCTTAGCACACAGCCTAATTACACACTTCTTGGGGAGGAGGAGGAGAGGAGAAAGGAGGAAAATGGAGAGGAGATGGAGGAATCAAATGGTACTAGATGTCTAGCAAGCAATGACATTGTTTTGTCGATAGCACCATGTGATCAATTTCATCTGGTTTTGTTTGACTTAAAAGAACTGTGTTTGCTGCATCGAAGGGCTGTGGCATGGCTGGCCCAAGAGCAGCGCTGGAGCTGGCAGCAGCCGTAATGTCCGCAGCCCGAGGGGGCCTCACCCTGCCTGCCCCCTCGCAGCTGCCCGGAGCCAGCTGGAGCCACAGGCCTGCCTTCCTCCGGGACGATGCCTGGCCCCTGGGACAGGCCAGGGAGAGGAGGCTGGGTCCCAGCAGCTGCCTCTGCTACTGTCTCTGCAGTCCCTGCCTCTCACCCCTGGCTTTCTGTTCCAACACCATTTACCTCTCAGAAGAAAGAAACTTGTCACATCCAGTTTACCCTTAGACCTCCCCTGCCTGGCTTCTGTCCTCCATGCCCCTGGGATGATGCCTTCCCACCTCAAGTCTTTGAACAGCCCTCAGCACTTCCTCAGCATTTTGGGAGAGCAAACTCAGTCCTCCTCCTGTTACCAAGAATTGTAACCAGGAAAACTCTCCAAACTAAATGATAGTTTAGAAAGCTGACATTGGTTTGTTGCAGCACTGGGTGCATGGGGGATCTTTCCTCCTGACATGCTCACCAAGATACTTGAGGATATACATTATATACAGTAGTGTACTTGTATATTCATAGCACATTTTCATTCATGCATAGGATTGGTTACAAGTTCCTCACTTTGAATGCACATTAGTACGCATCCTCAGCAATGCTGAGGCTTTTTACCAACTACCTATGCTCCCGAAGCCAGGCTTTGCCCTCTTTCAGGGGGCCTATTTGAGTCAGAGGTCGCAATCTCCCATTACCACAATTACTTTTGTCCTACTTTCAGATGATTTTCTGTGGGTTGCAACACCTTATCAGCTTGTCTCCTCTTGCTGCCAGAACTTTCTCACTTGGAAGCTTCTTTCTGCATGATTTAGATGACAGTGTTCTTATCATTATCTGTTCTTTGTTTCCCAAGGTTGACTCCTTTGATTAGAAGCCTTTTCATTCATCAGTTTTGACTGACAGCATGAGAAGGTGGGTCATTTGACGACTTGGGAGGGTGGGTCAGCTTGACCTAAACTTTGTGCATGTACTTGTTTAACATATAGTTAAATCAGGCGTTTAGGAAACACTTCCACACCCATTTCTTGCCAAAACTGGCTCTCCTTTCCTTCTGCCCCCTCTCATCTAATGTTAATTGTTCTTATATCCTAATTTTTTATTTCCTTTTGCTTTCAAACTCCACTTTTCTGGGAGGTGAGACTGCCAGTTACAGTCTCAGTTTCCTCTCCCCACTTCTCACTCATTCTCAGTCTCACCACAGGCCTCTGCAGGGGTCCTGGTTTCAAGCCTGTCCTCCTAAGCCTTCCCAGCACCAGAGCGCAGTTCAGGCAACATCTGCTCCAAGTAGTTTCCTTCTCCCTTTCTTTTCCATGGCATTAACAAATTTACAGTCACTAAGAGGACAGGAGACTCTGACCTCGTGTTCACTTTCGACACAAGGTTTACAATATAATTTGTGGAACACAGGATGCTGCATTTTTCCTGAAACTACTGACCCATGTCTTTTGTTCGACACTAGGGGAAAAAAAAATAGAAATGCAGCAATAAAGCACCTGATATAATATTTCTCTTGACTGACTACTGATAGACTGTGAAGGGTTTGAGGTTAATTTTCCCAAATGCATTTATTTCTAAAACAGAGCCTTTCAATGCTGTGAAAATATACGTACCATATCACTTGAAATGTTTTAGAGTAACAGTGATGACAGCGTAAAGGAGGACATAAAAAGGGAAGTAAAAATGATTTAAGGCTCTAAGTCTATCTCTGGATATGTGTATGGACCTACTATAACAGTTAATTGGAATCATACCTTGAAAGTGAAGAGGAGGCTTCCACCTTCAGGTGTAAGGCAATAATAGTGAAAACACCAGGCACTATATGTACTATTAAGTTTCTTTCCCAAATAAGTGTCCTAAATTTCCCAAATTGCCTGTGAAGCTCATGCTCCTGCAGTGTCAGACATGAGCTGCATGAGGTCGTCACATCAGCCAGCTGATATGGTAGTGGTGGTACTGCTTTAGAAGTACTGATATGAATACCCTGATAAGCACCATAAGTACTACATACATACCGAATGTCTCAGCAATGAGAACATGTTGATACCAACTAAAACTCCGCTTATAGATGGGAGTCTGTCTTTGAAAATACTCTCAAGAATGTTTTTAAGTATTTTTCAGAGTCGTCTGAAATACACACACTATTTTTTAGTTTTTAAGTTTATTCTGGGATTTATAAATCATTGTCAACATGATTAGTGGTAAAATGCATAAAAAAATTCAGCTCTTTACATCATTCTATTGAATTATATTAAAGTACTATATGAAAAGCAAGATGTCATTTCATACCATATTAGTAAAGTGTAGTGCAAATTATTGGCACAACTAAGCAAAAATATTATTGCCTCTGCTATTCTGTTTACAGCAATAGCTTTAGGGCACTCTCAGGTATATTTTTGTCAGTGTATCTTTTTATGTTGGATTTGACATATTGCATAGAGGTCATTCTTAACCATGTTACTGAAGAATGAGATCACTTCAATTTTTTAATCTGGTAATAAATAATCAACATATAGCCCCTCAAAAAAAGAATGTTGGGGGGTTTTTTTGTCCAATAGAGTTTTGTCACATAAGTATTTCTCTTTCTTAAGAGTCACTGTTATGGTAGAAATGAGGCTATGTGAGCAATAATTTTGATACCTTCAGCTTTTCATTGGTCTAGATATTGCACTATCATCTGGTAACTTTCCCTTTTTTTTTGGCACCTGCACATTTCTCTGTGTTCAAAACAATTATGATCACACGCTAATTTAAAGCTTAGTTGCTTCTTTGCAGAAATGCTAGCAAATTGACTAAATCAGTGTCCTGCTTTCAGTTGGGAGAGGGTTAATTTTCTTAGCAGTAGCTGGTAAAATGCTGTGTTTTGAATTTAGTATGAGAAAAATGTTGATAACGCACTCATATTTCAGTTATGTTTATACTAAGACAAAGACTTCAGTTTTTCAGGCCCTGCCAGCAAAAAGGCTGGAGGGGCACAAGAAACTGGAGGGGACACAGCCAGAATACCTGAGCCAAACCAGCCAAAGGGATATTCTATACCATAGAATGCCATGCTGAGTATATAAACTGGGGGGAATCAACCAGGAGCTGCTGATTGCTGCTAGAGGACTGGCTGAGCATCAGTCAGTGGGTGGTGAGCAATCGTATGATGCATCACTTTTACTTTTTTCCTTTTGGATTTTATTCCTCTCTCCGTCTCTCTCCTTTTCATTATAATCTTTGTTGTTATTAATATTATGTTTTATTTTATTCAATTATCAAATTGTTCTTATCTTGACCCACAAGTTTTACATTTTTCCTGCTTCTCCTCCAAATCCTGGGGGGGGGGGGCAGGGGGGAATGAATGAGTGGCTGCCTGGTACTTGGTTGCTGGCTGGGGTTAAACTATGTCAGTCAGCATTGAGTTTCTTATATTTAAAAATATCGCTTTGACCCATTCTCAATTCCATACAAAGACTACTGCCACTCTGGCCATGAAACCTGTAATCAATTGACTGGAAAGAAGCTGAGAGCATATATCTTTCATTAATATGATTCAAAGAAGAAAAGCAGAAAAGCAGTGTGCTACTGTGGCAGCACATGAAGTTTTTTTCTCGGTCACCACTGAGTGAACTCAGGTGCACCAGGTGTATTCACATTCGTGGTACAGTCCTAAACAGATTTAAGAAGAATATGGTTTAAGGACATTTGTTCACTTCTCAGTTGCCTGTAGTCCTTTTATCTAGGTTTCTGTTTAGTGCCTGGTAAGTAAGCTAATGGAAATGAACGATGCATATTTCACTGGACTTGTAACCAGTCTACCTTCTTGGGAATGAAGCGTGCAGATTTTCTGTGCCAGGGAAGCCAGGGCCCATCCCACCCCCCAGCCAGAAGCAGGGCAGCTGGGTGGCACTGGAACAGCCTTGTAACAAGTAATTTGTATTTGCCACAGTAATATTGACCAACAAATATGGCACACACATCCACATGCACACTTCAGTACTGAACAATTGCTATTATCATGTTTTCATGTTAATAGTACCTCTTTGTACTGTACAAGTGCCTAACTTTGTACATGCCAAACTTCAGAATTATTATCATTAATCAATATAAACATCACTAGATTAGGAAGAAGCAGAAATATTTCAGAATGAAATATAAAAACTTACGGACTTGTGCAATATGAAGCTGTATCTTAACCGACAGGCTGACTGGAGAGAAATGGATCAGAGGACCATTGCTTTCATTTTTCAGATGTTGAGTCCAAATACTTAAGAGTTTAAGAATCTTTAGGAAGCCAAGGGTGCTGCTAGCTAGGACAAGATATTTCAGGAGTAAATTGGAAGAATTTTCCATTGATTTCTATAAAAATATGTCACAGCTCTTCAAAAATCTTTAAAAGCTCACAATCTAACTTCAGGTGGGATTTAAGTTGTCTTTGAAGATTAGAGCCTTGGTGCTTATATGCAGAATTAGGTGCCTCAATATCTATCTAAAGATGTGGTTCTAATTACTATATCTGTAATTCCAGAGTTGGAAATTAAACCGGATTGTCATTCCTATGTTTCAGATGAAAATCCACCGTTTTTCACATTTATAATTACAAAGCATTAATTAACTTCTGTCCTAATTCTTGCTCATATAGGTCATATTATGTTTTCTTGACAGCATAATAAATTATGGAATGAAGAAGAGAGAATAAATCAGTACAATTCCACAGCTGTGATGAGAGTGTGAAAGAGCGGAGTTCCAGCATTAGATATACCTTTTGTCAACCCTTTCCCAAGAAAATCCAAGACCTCCATAGACAACCAGGTCTAGAAGGAATAGGACCTACCATTGTCTCCAGTATAAATGAGAGCAGGAAGTGATAGCAATAATGTTGTGTACTGTGGAAGTAATGTTTGGATAGGGCAAATCAGTGAAGTTAGTCTATTAAAACTTTTAACCTTTTTTTTTTTTTTTCAGTTGCAGGGACACAGAGGAACAAAGTAATCTGCTTTGTTTTCTGTTCCTTTTAAACACATTTACCGTAAACAGCATTATTTTTAAAGCAACGATTTCTAAATAACTGTACTTCACAGTTTCTCTCCCCATCCCCCACCCCACCAGGGACAGAATAAGATATTTTCCTTTGACTAAACAGAATAAAATCAGTGGCCTTTGAATTCTAACTGTGTATTTGCTGATTTGCTTTTCCACATGAATTCATGACTTCGAGTGTACCCATTAACTGTGTGACTCTCTCCTGTCATGTTTTTGAAAACAGATGCTACCCTAAGATTCAGTAGAGTACTCCTGACATTCTGACAAAGCCTTTAACATTTCCAAGGCGCTGTTCTTTAAAGTAATTCGAGAAATATGTATTTATCTCATGGACATTAACATTTTTAAAAGGTAATTAAAATCTTGTCAAAGTATGAAGAATGTAATATGTTCATTTTTTATGTGCAACCAGTCATAAGGTTCTCCTGGGTTGTAGCTGCACAGTAAACTCTATTAGGAACAGGTTAGTGCCAATAATTGTAATGCAGCCAGCTACACAGATCCAGAAAGGGTTTGAATAAAAAAACCTGGAAACTAAAGTAGGGGTTAGGTGGAAGGAGTGCCTAAATCTAAAATAATTCAAGACTAGATTTAAGACTTGCTTCAGAACTGCAACGTGAAGAGCCATAGTAACTACTCACTAGGAGACAGGCCAGCAAGGTCACCTTCGTTCTTCAGCCTGTGTGTGACTCCTTCCTCCAACTTACAGGATCAAGCTAATATTTCCAAAGATCACATTTAATCTCATTTGGCAAACTGCCACTTCATGTGTTTTTTCCTCTAGAGGGGAAATATTTGAAACATGCATACTGCTGGGTTTCCCCATATCCCAGCAGAGAATTGTTAACTATTATGAATCCAAATCACAGAGTAGAAAGCCCCAAAATAAGTAATTCTGTCTCTAGGATCTATGTGTGTCTCTTACAGATAGTCAGATATTTTGCTGCATCTAGATACTACTGAATAAAGAAATACGTTGGTTTTCCAGGAACAAAGTAATAGGATCTCTTCCCCCTCCACCCCCCAACCCCTCACCCAATCCATCTGCACAATTTGACTACCCTCAAATTCTGCAAAGAGTGAAAGAAAATCAGAGTGAAAGTAGTATATTTGGATTGTGGTAGGATTGCTAAGCGGAAAGTAGAACTGTGTCTTTGCATGCCCGAAGTGATGTGCACTATTCATATGATAATATCCTTGTACCTTATCTTTTTTGACAGTCACATTGAATACTTCACATGTGACGCTATAAACTGAGAACAGATATTGCGTATCAGATGAATTACCTTAATATAACTGAGAACACAGCCCCCCTTCTATAGCTGCAACGTGAATGCTATTTCAGCTATATATTAATATTCTGTTCATGAAATTTAATTAGTAAGAAATACAGCTGGAGAATTATTCATTACGACCAATTGTTACTAATTGTCACCAAGGTTTCTTAATTATTCACTTTTGCTGGAAGCTAATTAGTTTCATGTCTTATTTGCTAGTTAGCAAAGAAATACATTTTCACCTATATATACCAAGAGAGAAAAAGAGAATGATTATTTGGAACCAATTTTTAGTTTTAATGGAAGATATTTGTTTCAGAAATCGCAATATTTTTGCTGGTTAATCAAAAAAAAAAAGCTTGTGGTGTGTCTTGAGTAGAGAAAAGGGCATACTTATTGAGATATAATAAAAAGTCTATTGTATTTTTCATTTCCTTTTACTTTCGTCTTGAAGATAAACTTTTCTTATGCAAATAATAAAACCTTATCTCCTCTCCCACCTTGAAAGCATTAGTTATTCAAAGAGGAATTGCTATATCATGGTTTTTTTAGCTCTGTGTTGGATCATGCTGCTGTCTCATTTCACACAGTATTTACCACACTTGATGTTTTCCTAATTTCATTTTCTTTTTACATATGGTTTAGTTCGAGTTAAATTAATAGCTGGTCACTTACATTAGTTCAAAATTTAGCTAATTATTTTAGAACTGTAAATTCAAACAAAATAATCAGTTCATTTTGCAGGCTCTTTTTCGATGTTCATATTTCTTTCAGAGTGCATGTACCTTAGCAAATTAACTTAGAGCAATAATTGTTTTTGTGTGAGAAACCCCTTACAACTTTTGGTTGCTTTTTATTCTTTCTTTGGTCTCAAAGTGGTTTTGGTGCATTTGATCTAAATTCCTTTTGGAGGAAACTTTCTGTATGGGTTCCAGAACCTCCCCCAGCATGTGCCCACACACATCCATTTACCACCAGCTGTCTTTGGGACCCTTAGGAAATCCAAGATCCTTCAGGTGGTTCATATTACAAAAGTGTTCAAGTGTTGCATCTTCCTTTTCCACATCCTTACAAACCTCTATTTCTGTGTCATTCTGACTGTCTAATTGTTCATCTCTGTCTGTTAGCTTTTCTTAAATTTCTTAAAAAAACTGTAATTTACTTTTGACCTTCAACAAGCCCTTCTTCCCCTCCCAACTCATTCACAGCTTTTATTTTTAGGTCTTTTTCCCTGGTAGATGTGTTCCAGATCCCAGCATAAAGGCAGTACCAGAGAAGAGCAGCTTATGTCTCTGAGCAAACTGCCATACAGAAGTAGCACTCCCATTAAAGGACTGAGCATTTCTCATACACAGTCACCTCATACCATCTTGAGGAGGCAGACAATCTTCTTTATGCTGCCAGGCATCTTTGGACATTGGACCAGCGTTAGTTCAAATTCAGGATGCTGAAACCAATCCTTTTGAGTCACAATCACCACAAACCCATTTCAGTGATTTCAGTTAAATATTTGGGCAGAAGGATATACCAACAAGAGGCTATAATTTTTCAAACCAAGGCACATATAGGAGAATCTTGCGAGGGAAGGCATCATGTTCTGTTAAATCTTGTAGTCTCCATTTGTGGCTCCTATCAACAACTCTTACTAAATTCAAAGTATTTTTTGCCCTCCACTCCAGCTGTCAATAGTTTCATGTGTTGCACCTTCAGCCAACACATGTGTTTCCCACCAGGATAAGCATCCACCATTGATATGCATGTCTCTTGGCAGGGACAGATAAAGAGATATATATTAGAATAATGAGTTCCTAATTTGGGGGGAATTACAAAGCATAGCTACTGTGCCTTTAAAAGTACTTTTTCAGGAGCCAGAAGCTGCAGGAGGAATATTTTATCTGGCTACTCTGCCAGAAATTTCCTGTCCATTCCTTAACTCCTTTGAAGGCATCGTCCAAGTCAGCTCACTTGCTACCCAGGCAACATGAGATGATACTAGAGTTATCTTTAGCATGTTGCACAAAGTTGTGTGCTGTAGCTCATATCTGCAGAAGAATTAGTTTCAAAAATGTGTGTATCATTACATGTTCATTGATGTTAATTGCTTGTCCTGTAACTGTACCACACTGTGCTATCACTTTATACTTGATGTGACTGAAAATGACAAATGTTTCTTAGTGATCATAGTTATCCTCTGTCATACCTAGTACAGCTGTGTTGTGCTCTTTGCAGAAATGAATTAAGAAAAGTACCATGGCCAGATGCGCACCATCACCCAGAAGCTGCATTCATAAACAAATAAATTAAGCAATTATTTCCTTATCATACCCACTGCCATGGGCAGACTAAAAGCAGCCAAGCTGTAAGCAGAAACTAGGGACAATCTCCTTAATTTTTCATTTTAACAGTTGGCAGCTCAGGCTTTAGAAGGTATTTTAGTGAAAACAGATGTATGAGAAACTCCATCTAAATTCATCTTGTCTGTGAGAGGCACATAAATGTCAGAAGGTCCAGCAACATGCTACCCAGACTAAGCTTTACTGTTGTACTGGAAAGTATAAACTAATTGAGTTTTAGTCACACAGATGGATACTTAAGAGAAGACAAAGAAACAGTGAGTAGAGGTTAGTTAGGTCTTATTGCTCCCAGAACTCAAGGACACTATTACCTTACATACAGAGAACAGTAATTATTACCCTGAGAGAGCTTGAGTACACCTGGTATTGTATGAAAGATTGTATAATGCCAAGGATGAAGAACTGTGCTGTTCGGCATTAATTGATACTAGTAGCCCTGTTAACAGTCATGATAATGTGTGCTACAGTCACTCAGATGTAAAGTTTCTAAATATGTCTTGTCAGTTAAAAAAATTAGGTTAACTGTACCCATTTAATAGAAAACACACACCTGGCACCAAATAAGCCATCCCCTATCCAAAAGATTCCTATGTGTCCCTGCCCCTGCTTTGCATTTAGCAGCAACAGCTTCCAAGTGTTCACCAGGGAAACTGTACAGTCACCTCTGTCTCTGGATTCATAGTCATTCACCTCTGTTTTCAGACATACTCTGCTTGAGAGGAAAGGATCTCAATATTTATTTCTATGCTGGAAATCTTGTATGATTTTGCCAGATGACAATTAGATCCACACTGTTCTCAGCTGTTGAAGGGCCCATGTTCCCTAATATAACACATGCCTGACAAGTAAAAATTTGACAGAATATTTTGTATTTTAAAGACTGATGTTTTTCAGAATTATCATTCAAAACACTAGCAAATACATTTTAGCTACAGATTCTATCAGTCTTATTTACTTGCATTGTTATAGTCAACTACCTGAAAACAAATTTATAGACTGAATAGGTGCATTTAAATTTGGGCTAAATCTGATTTCTTTTCCTTTTATTTCTCTTGCCTAAACACTTACACATTCAAATATCTCCAAACTTCTTAACAAAGTTTCTTGATGACATTATTTACTTTTAGAGCTTCTTAAACTACTTCTTCTAATATCTTTTTTTGTTGCATGTTTACATACATAGCTAAAAAACAAGCACTGAAAACAAAATGAGATGGTAAATACTTATCTTTATTTTTTTCATTTGTATTTACTCAATTTAATGTCTGCAAGGACCTTTTCCAATTTATATTAATTTCATTTGCTCCAATTATTTTCTACCTTTCTTCTCTTCTCTGAAAGAGGTGAATAACGCATTAGTTCTCAAAGAAATGTCTCTAAACCTGTCACAGTTCTTTCTGTAGTTCTAGCAGATGGGGATCAGTAAAATTTAGACAAGCATGGAGCTGGACCAAATGTTTGCACAGAAATCAGTCCCTGCTTGAAAATCAATTAAATCATGGTGTTAATATGTGATTCTGAGGGCATGATACATTAACCATAGACTTATACAACTATTCTTCAAGAAAAGAAAAACTGAAAGAACCAGATGAAAATGTTGGCATCACCAGTGAGTAATGGGGAAAAGGTAAAGCGGGGGCAGATTAACAAGAAACACTGATTACTGAAGCATTAAAATTCTATGCTTTCCTTCATGGAGGGGCTCAGGGTATTGTTTAACCCTTACCTAGCACAGACACACATGCATGTTTGAGTGAGGCTTTCTGTAAATGGTTATCCATGCATATGAATTTCCATTTTGTCTCCTGGACACTTCTTTTTAATCACAACTGTGATATTTCCATTAATAAATATGGATAAGAGTCTGTAATTGATTAAAAACAAGCAAACAAAAAATGACAATATTTTTTGAAAATTTCTTTTTTGTTCGCAAAAAAATTTATTTCTTAATCTCATTTTTAAAGTTTTGCTTTCCAATATTTTAACCATCTGACCAAACTAATGCTGAACTATCTTACAGTCATTCTCAGCCATAGCAACCTATTAAAGAAAGTGTACAAGACTGACTGCCAATGAAGGAAAGCCTTTAAACGCAAGAAAGAGTTGTGAAAATATTAGTACTTGTCCTCAGGATTGTTTGGGAGAGGGATTAAATTGTATTTGTTTTCATCAATACGACTAGCTGTTCAATGATGTGAAAATTTATTCATGAACAGAATTGCATTTTAACAAAATCAGCTTGATTAAAGAAAAACAATGAGGTATTGCACTGCCATCATACCAATTTTTCTGTTGTATAGGAAAAAAAATCACAGGAAAAAAAGCCTAAAAAGAACGTTAGTAATTTCTTTGATAACTTCCTTTTGAGATTTCAGTTACAATTTAATAGGAATAGATTGTAAACACAGTACTTGTGAATGCCCCCAAAAAGACTAAGGTCAAGGCATCTGGATAAATGAATCTTATCAGATTCAAGTATATAGCATCCTTAGTAATCCTTATATTTCTATCTGGTTTAAGTCTTCAGTTATACTGATTATAGCTTTAGTTTAACAGCACTGAATATACATCATGGTGAAAGTATATGATGTATGTCCTCTTATGAAATTTCCTTTCTGTTACTATTAAGGATACAAAAAGGAAGTAAAGTTGTAAGATAGGACTTAGTCATGCCTTTCTGCTTCTCATTCCTGTCAGTGTTTTTAAATTTGAACATCTAATTAAAAACACACCTGAGTAATCTAAAAGCTTTGCATCAGTCTCTTGAAAAGTTTCCCATGCAGCTGCCTTAGCTGTAGAGATTGTTTTATGCATACAGATTCCCAAAATGGGGAATTATATAGCAATTCTGTGAAAAATTC
This sequence comes from Falco rusticolus, assembly GCF_015220075.1. NCBI lineage: Eukaryota > Metazoa > Chordata > Aves > Falconiformes > Falconidae > Falco > Falco rusticolus. Next base: position 103,750,497 of record NC_051188.1, on the reverse strand, counting down.
AAGACAGGAAAAAGCGAAGAAAAAATGATGACAAAGAGAAAGTAAAAGGATGCTAAATGGCATTCTTGAAAGAAAGCAGTTAGAGCAAATGGGAAAAAAAGAACAAATCTAGAATATATACACATTTTGCAATGGAACTATTAAAGCAACACTTCACTTTTTTTTAATCACTCTTTCCAGTGTTAATTCACTCATTCTCTACTTCTAATCTATTATCTGTCATTTCAATCACATTTTCATTCTCTTTTCCTCATTTTATTCAGTTGAGGGTTTGGTGCTTTTTGTTTAGGGAGAGATGAGTGGTATTTTTACTCTATCTCCTCTGTATTTTACCATATTCTTTCCTACTGTTTTTCCTCTTCCAAATATTTATCTAGATTTAGTAATATTTATTTATCCACATATGAGGTAGGCAGCTAGGAATTACAAGTGAAATTTCAGGTTTAAAAAACTACAATACCACATAAATTACTTTCTCCACCTGGTCATCAGGTCTTTTTTATATTTATCCCTTTTTTTGTTTTACCATGTTCCTCTGATCATTATTATGAGCGGGCCAGGGGATCTGATAAGAAAAGAACAAAAGGTTAATTCTGACCAACATAGGTCTTTTTTACATAAATCATATCTGACCTGCTTGTGTAGAATCTTGCAGTCGTTTTGAACTTAACTGAACTAATAAATAACTAAGCAAAAGACAAAGTTTCTGCATAAAAGAAAGTTCTTTTATGGTTTGGACAACAAAATGGGAGCAGTTCCATTAAAATATTTGCTCATGAGACTCACTTTTTATGTTCTTGCAACAGGTATTAACTGATGAAAAAGTAGCATTTGTGACTTTTTAAATTCTGAATTTAAAGGAAGCTCATGAAAAGACAGCCCTACTACCTTCCTCTCTTTTGTTGTCAAACTTACAGGTTAGAATTCTGGTGATAGGGAAGTTATTGAGAGTTGTCCCATTGGGTTTAATGTGTTATGATTTCACCCATAAGTTTTCTGCAGCTTTATTTCCCACAGTTATATGCCTTTTGTTTCTCTTAAAAAACTTAAAGAGACAATCTTGGAAATAAATCCTACCATGGCAGTTTAGGTTTCTGAATCACTGAATATACTCTAGCAAAATCCTTTTTTTAAACATAATCAACTAAATTTTTTCTAAGCACATTTTTGTGTCTTTCCATGTAACTGTTTTACTTCCTCTCTATATATCCCACATCTGATTTGGCAGTATGGCATTGTTGTCAAAACTGTGTGTACTCAGAGACAGCCAAACCACAGTAACCTGTAAAACATAAGATTGGGAGCTTTTATATCTTGACTTCACGGGAGCTTTAGTCAGCAATGTAATGTAACATCTTAGTACTTAGAATGAAATGCAAAATTCAAGTATAAATATGTGTAGTACATCAACTGTTAAAACAGATGTGGTTGTTATACTAACTAGGTATATAATATTTAAATCAGAACAGAACTAAAGAATAATCTTATTTATTTATTTAAATAGAACTCAGTGAAACTACTTGTCCTTATGTACTTGCTTACCTGCTGTACAAAATGAGTCTCAAAAGTCTACATCATACATGCGGCAGTGTGCCCCTCCCCTCCCCTCCCCTCCCCATCTTTATTTCTGTAACAATGCCCAAGTGATAAACACCAGTGGTGGTGCTAATGGATGCATCTGCTAGTGATGGCTGTATCCAACTCAGAGCTGATTCATTCAGGGATTTGACTTGAGCAACATGATTATCTCACAAAACAGGTAGTAGATGTGGTCTAACAATCAACCCAACTGAATAACACCGGGCATGAGGCAGGAGCCTCACAGCCTGGTGTTGCTTCGGTTTTTTATGAAGCAGGAAGCCAGGAAGACCCGCATAAATCTGTACTGAACCCCTTGCCCTGTGCTGAACCATTGGGCCCTACTGGCCTTCCAGATTTGACAGTCCTTGCTAAAGGGCCAATCAGCACACAATAATTGTCTTAGTCCCACCTCAACAGGAGTATAAACCCGGCATTTACACTATGTTAATTTGTGGCTGAGAACTCCGACCACCGTCCAGGTCAATGGGCCTGAGCCTCAATCCTCCCCAAGCAGGGACACCTCTTTGGTCAGAATTACACCTCCACCTGTCACCCAGGGACATATTGTTACCAAAAGCACTGAACTCTTAAGTTACGCTTGATTTTTGCAGTAAATGTATTTATTAAGCACAATTCTGAATTTGTTATATCTGTTGCCTTAATAAGCTATCTCTTTTTTTCAACTTTGTGGAACTGCTTCAGTGAAAGTCCTTAAACTGGGTTCTAACAGGCAAATGTTGATTCTGATGAGTGGCTGTATCCCATAGACCTAAACCATTGACCATGTCTGAGACTAGGATTGGATCTAGCCACACCTGGACTCCTCTCTGAGAAGTTTAGAAAGCAAGGGGGTCCTTCCTGAAACTCATGACTCAACAAGAGGGCTTTCCTCCCCGCCCCCAGCAACTCATCAGACACATACATATAACATGACAATAGAGAAGTAGGATAATAACAATGAACCACATCAAAGTGAAAGGAAAACAGTTAAATCAATGTCTTTGCTGAATAATTGTTTCTGTTCCACTTTACATTGCTACACACGATCATGAAACATCTTAGATCAAATCTTCATAGACCACAGAAGCATAGTGACATAGAGAGCCAATGTCAATATAACCTGTGACTGGAAAAGGTTATCTATATTTAAATGAAATTAAAAAACAAAAAAAACTCCCACACCCTACTAGATTACAGGTTTTGTGGGTGTTTTAGATAGTTATTTTATTTGTCAGTTAGTCAAACAGGGCTGGAAAATGCCATTCCTCCAGACCATCCTTATAAGCAACTAGTAAAGCCAAAACCCTTAATCAGTTTATATTGGGATTCCCTCAGGCCTTTTAAAGCAATGAATGGAAGCGACTGATTTAAATCCCAGATCCCTGCTAGTGCAATCCTCTGTGTGCTTCTTGTAGGAAAGCATAGAAAGCAGCTCTGTATGACACTGGCTTTACTCTTATGTCTACTAATTATTTAACAATTATATGTACATTTACATCACATAAGGAATTACTGCCAAACCCACCCTTTAATAAGTTAATGCTATAAAATAATTGATGTCTCCTTTGATCTCTCTGCCCCTCTCTCTGCCATATAAAAATATCCAGTATGGCTTAGCAAATAATCTCCATGTACAGAGAACCCAAGCCACTTAAGAGTTATCCCTTTCTTATACAGCTTAATTTACACATTACTGCAGTGTTTTAAGAGAAAACAGCAGGCTTTTAACTTGCAATCACTTTTCATAGCTACTTAAAATTTCAGATACTTTTAACTTTTGCTGACTTGCTCAGCAGGGGCTCTAATGCTCATTTTGTCCTTGTTCCATTAAGAATTGGGAGCTGCATTAACCCTAAAGCCTAAGCAAGATGATGGTACACAGATATAAAAGTTTTAAAGTCCTCTTTCCCTGGGGTATTAGAGACACAAAATGGTGAAATCCTCCTTGGAAAAAAAACCATATAAGTGGTAATAACTTCAATACAGAATCTGAAAATAAAGCATATTTTTACAACAAAATTAGGTATGAGAAGTCTAAGCTTTTTTCTGTGCAATTTATTCACAGGTCATTAAATCCATTAAGTTGATTTTCTCTAGATTTGGTATTATGAATGATTGCCTGCTCCCTCACAAAATGCCTTTTAAACTCATTAAACCCAATATGGTTGCTTTTATGCATGTTTTAATAGTATAGTGCACTTTGCACTTAATTTTGAAACATTTGCAAGTAAAAGTAATTAATTAAATATTCTAAAGTTTAATAAGGCGGTCATTTTTTCTGGGTACATACCTGTCAGTCAAAGGAAATTCAGCATTTCAATGAGTGCACTTAGTAACTGAAGGCTTTTATGAATGTTCATTTATTAATTTACATCTTTGCAATGTTAGGCATCAGAGATGCCTGGAGAACTGGCTTTTGCTGCTATGGAAAGTCAACGGCAAAGCTAAGTGTCTTTCACTGAAGGAGATTAGCAGGAGTAAAAGCCTTTTCCTTTCAATTTACAAAGCACTTCATCCTAAATTCTGAGTGAATAAGTCAATATTTGCTTAGCAAATGCAGCCTGATGTTTTGTGTCATAAATATTCATAGTACACATTGGTCTCTCCATTGATAGGTCTCCATGGCTTTGTCACACTTTCCACAGCAGTTCTTCCTCCAAACAAGCCAGGCCTGCATTTCTTTTAAACTAAGTAATTTGCCAATGATGTAAGCAAAAGTTTGAAGAAGTTGCTAATAACTAGCCTAGATGTAGATCTGTAAATAGGACAGGATTTGCGCTCATTCAGAAACCTACAGTCCTCTTCTGCCTGTTTCATGGTTTAATCCCAACCAATGACTAAACACTGCAAAGCCACTTGCTTAACTACTTAACACTGTAAACCTAACACTGCAGTCCACCGTTAAACCATGTCTCTGAGTGCCATATCTAAACTTTTTTTAAAAGAAAAAGCACTTCCTTCTCAAGTGAGATGGGGAATGAATCAGAAGGGTAAAAGTGAGAAAACTTGTGGGTTGATACTGATATGGAGAAATAGTGTGAAATGGGGACAATGGACACTGACTGCGATTGTATATGTCTACTCAGGAATGTGGGTATGGTGACTAGTCATGGGTGCGGTGTCTGGTCACATAGGCACACAGCTCTGAGGAGACAACTACAGTTTTGAGGAGACGCCTGCCCTTCTTCCTCTAACAAAGGGGCTATTTAAAAAAGAATGAGAAAAGGATGAGAGATATTCCAAGGCTATCTAGAGGGAGGGAGTGCTAAGTCTCCTTGCTGGAGAAGATCGGATGGTCACAAGGACATAATCACTGCTCCTTGCTGGAGAAGATCGGATGGTCAGGGATGGTCACAAGAACATGAATCACCTACAAACCTGCAAGACCACCACATTCCAGGCAAAGGACTGATAAGCTAATTAACATACGAAGAGGGGTTTAGGTAACGAATATGTATAGGCGTTAATTGAATATTCATTTGTTTTATTGTATAAATGTGAGATGGTTCCTCACTTCGGGTATGCACGCTTGTGGAGGAGCGATCCCCCGTGCATCTGCGTGCAATAAACATACCGACTTTATAACTTTCCAGTTATAGAGTCTAATTCCGTACGTCAATAGAGACAGTTTAATAGGTAAAGCAAAAGCCATGCATGCAAGCAAAGCAAAACAAGGAATTCCTTCAGCACTTCCCATGGGCAGGCAGGTGTTTAGCCATCTCCAGGAAAGCAAGGCTCCATCATGAATAATTGTTACTTGGGAAGACAAAATGCCATCACTCCAAATATGTCCCACTTTCTCCTTCTTCCCCCAGCTTTATATGCTAAGAATGATGTCATGTGGCCTGAAATATCCCTTTGTTCATTTAGGGTCAGCTGTCCTAGCTGTGTCTCCTCCCAGTTTCTTGTGCACTCCCATCCTACTTGTTGATGGAGTGGGGTGAGAAGCAGAAAAGGCCTTGACTCTGTATAAGCACTGCTCAGCAATAACAAAAACATCCCTGTGTTATCAACTTTTTTTTCAGCACAAATCCAAAACATAGCTCCACACCAGCTACTATGATAAAAAATCCCAGCCAAAACCAGCACAGCCTGAACACAACTTTTTAAATGCTTCTTTAATGAATCTTTCCTGGACTAGTCTTTCATAAGAAATAACACTCATAGTGATGCCAAAAAGGCACAGAGTAACTGCTCGGAGACAAATTTTGTTTTTAAGCAGCAAAGGTATTTATTTAATGAAATGTTGGGGAGCTAACCGATTTGCACCGGACAAACTATCTCCAAAGTTTTCAGTGAAAAGTTAGGTATTTTATACAGTTTTCCTGAGAGGTTACACAACATCTTTACATACATACTCATTTGATTTTGACACCTAATCATTCCGTTCACAATAGGTGGGATCTAGGTGGAGTAGACCTTTCAATTTTCTTTGTTAAACGATTTCCTGACTTGATGGTCTCCCTATCTCCTTCAGGTGCCCACCTTATCTTTTCTAGTTATTCAGAGTACATTCCTTTCTCAACACAAACAGAGCATCACCCAGAGCATTGTACCAAACTCATCCCAACTAATCTTTTTTTGTAAGACCTTGTTCTGTTTCAACAGGGATTTCATGATCCAGTGACCTCTTTCTCATGTCCTCATGCCATGTGATTTTTTCTTCAGAAATGCTAATTATGCCTCAGAGAAAGTCTGGTTCTTTCCCCCATACCTCCTAAAGGAAGTCTGTTAATTTTCCCAGTTAAAACCAGCTAATATGAGTATCCCAAATTTTGAAAGATATATCAATGTTTCTTTCCCACTCTTCTGGCAATTTGGTCTTATTTTCAATTCAGTGTCCAAAACAGAGACACTGTGTTTTACTCAGGGAAAACTTGTGACTATACTGAGAATAAATATTTGGCATTTATTGCTTTAAAACCTTGTTTAGAAATAGGATAAATTTACTTAAGAAGGATAAATATTAACAAATGGAATGACTTAGCTAAGGATAAGGCACATTTTTTTTCATAATTTGTATTACATTTGGACACCTTTCAAAATGCTAAAGTTCTCTTAGGGCTTAGAATTCTGATATACGTAGTTTCAAATAGAATTTATTAAAGACACCAGATGATATAATTATGGCGTTCTCTTGTAGCTCTCAAAAGAGCTACTGGCCAAATTTATCAGCAGTTTATACCTGTTTATATATAATCATATTTGTGTTTACATAAAGTACACACAAATTTCTGTTGGTGCATTCAAAGAAAAACAATGAAGCTGGTGAATGGTCTAGAGAAGTCATGAGAAGCAGGTGAGAGAACTGTGATTGTTTAGTATGGAGAAAAGGAGGCTAAAGGGAAACCTTATTGCACTCTACAGCTACCTAAAAGAAGGTTGTAGTGAGGTGGTTGTCAGTCTCTTTACCCAGATAAAAAATATTAGGATTAAAAGGGCCTCAAATGGCACCAGGGGAGGTTTAGATTGCATATGAGGAAAGATTTTCCCACTGAGAGGGTTATCAAGCATTGGAAGAGGCTGCCCAAGGAAGTGGTTGAGTCACCATTCCTGGAGGCATTTAAAAAAAGTTTAGATATGGCACTCAGAGACATGGTTTAAAGGTGGACTGCAGTGTTAGGTTTACAGTTGGACTTAACAGTCTTAAGGGTCTTTTCCAACATAAACAAATCTATAATTCTGTGATTCCATATTATAAGTGTATAAGTAACTTCATTCTAAAAATACTGTCTCCCATACAATATTCTGGATGTATTTGCATTGGAGGAGATGAGGTTGAGAAGGAAGAAGAAAGCATTAGATCTTAACTTATAAGCAATTAATATTGATCATACAGCTTTTATTGTATATGCATGTATAAACAGCATATTATATATAAATATTATATAAAAAACTGTATATAAATACATATATATTTGTATAATTATATGTATTATTTCCCATGTATAAAAATCTTTGAAAAAAGAAATAAAATCAAGCATTTTTTGAACCTGAAAAGAAGGGCTGATTTTCGTTAATGATTTCACATAATAAATACTTCAGTCAGGGGTTATTTATGTTAAAGTTCATCAAAAGAGAATCTGGAATCAAAGTGTCATTACAGTAGAAGAAATTAAGCAACATAAGTAAGCAAGAAAGTTACCTGAATGCAAAATTTCCAATCTGTAGTGCAGAGAGTACAGATGAATTTGATGTGCAAGCTGAAGCAATCCCCAGGCAGTTGTTTTTTTCATATATGGAATTACTATAAATGGTTTTTAAAGTTCATTTTATGCTGGGGTACATCTGAGATATTTCATAGCTACAAAAAAACCCCCTGAAAATACCGAAACACTACAGATCTCATCCCTTTTCTATATCAAGATAAAAGATGCAACATACCACAGAAAAAAGGAACACACAAATTGTTTCATTTTTTAGTGTTTAATCTTGCTCTGCAGAATGTATAAATGTTGTCTGATGTTCATGGTGATTTCCCATTGGTGTAACAAAGACACTTTGGTAAACAGGTGTATTATCTCAAAGGAGTAACACTTTTGAAACAAGATCAACACAACAGAAATACAAAGACCAACTTTTCAAACAGGGATGTCTGTGTATCTGTCAGATATTTATGTATGCTAAAATATATATCTTTCCACATTCAGTTTCTTGCCAATTTAAATTACTTTAAAGCAAACACAAATACCTTTCCCTGTATTTCTGGCTCCTAATGTTTCATAACATGAAATTTAGCTGTTAACATTTTTCCATATCAACAAAGGATGGATAACTTTGTTTTTTCTGGACTGTCACTATCAATTAATTCTTTGACAGCAATGTAAACTAGCTTAGAGAATACTGTGTACTTTTTGTTCAAGACACAAATACACAAAGTCACATAGCTAATAACAGTCCAGAATAATCTAACTAGGTAAAACAGGAGTCAAGCAGATGCGGACTAGGACTAAAGGCATCAATTAATCTGTGGAAATAAGAAATCTTGTATTGATCTTTTTATAAGAGTTTGTAGGCTTGATTCTGCCACCATGTGGTTCCTGGAGTCCTGCACAGATGAGGTAGTCCAAAACTTACTAAACTGTTTGGAATGTCTAAGTCTATATGAAAAACAGTGTCTACCAAAAAAGACTTACCCACACACCCACCATCAACTAAGTATAACCAACAGGGGGTTTGGGGTTTTTGGACTTTTTTTGTTGTTGTTGTTGGGTTGGGGTGTGGTGTTTTTTGGGGTTTTTTTTGTTTGTTTGTTTGTTTGTTTTGTTTTATTTGGTTTTTGTTTGTGTTGTTTTTTTTTTAAGCTGCCCAGGTAACTTCTTGAAGATGGCTAACACAAGAAAAGTTGTTGGGGACCATGGAGTCTTTCCTGCATACATCCACTGGCCTGCTTTCATGCTGAGGTAATGGTTCACTAGGTCTCAGCTAAACAAAAACATTTGTTTAGGAGATTCTGAAGTCAGGAGCCAGAGGAACCCTAAATGGGGTCAGTCAAGATTAGAGGGGGAAAAAAGCCCACCATTCTTTAGAGATCATTAAATTATCCAGAAGTCTGAAGATCAGGAACTCAAGGAGTCTTTTTAACGAGAGTCCTAAACTAATAGATGAGTGATCCTGACTCATCAGTTAATGCCAGTGTTGATGGGACAATTTTCATGTGTAAGCTGCTTAGGCTTGCACATACTTAGTTAATTCCAAATGGTGAAAATTTCTGCTATAATACAACATGAAGTTTGAAGCAGAATCATCAGAATGAAAACAAACATCTAATACATTCAGCAATAAGATACCACATAACTATTCTGTGCTTCTCAGAAAGACAAGCAGTGAAAATAGCACTCAGGATCTATATCCATCTAGCTTCTCAAGAAAGATGTACCAAGAAAGCTACCTGGCTCATAGATAAGATATTCTTGAAATTGTAAGGTCAGCAGGTTTTCTGAGCTGCTCATCTCCTTCCCAGTCCAGCATACTGAGATTTTCCAAGCTGATACAGGCTGTGTGGCACCACTGTCCCACATGTACAGGCTAGAAGCTCTGGGATCTCACAATTTTTTTCTCTAACTAAGGCCAGTTAGCAGTTGTTACCCTATCAGTGCATGCTCTATCATCCCAAATGTGCTGCAGAAGTGTGACTCTAACAGTGGTTACATAGTGTTTGCCTGTTGTCTCTTCTTTTTTCTAGCTAATACCAAATGTTTCTAGTCAGAGTTGGGTAGATCTGGACAATTCTGGGCTCATTTATCTGGGCAGTGCTTTGGGGTAACTCTCACCCCCTCACAGCCTGTGTTCAACATAGATCGTGTAGAGTGGCACTGAGGTAAGACATAAGACACCTTGCAGTATTGCAGTACCCACTATATGTCTTCAACAGTGCACCAAAGCAAAGGTACTGTAATGAATTATTTCAGTTTCCATTACATGGGCATGTCTTTCAAAGGAGAAATCCAAATCTGGGAAACAACAGCGCACCAGGAATGGAGCAGAAATTTGCTACCAGTATAATCAGGAAAAAACAAAAGTATATTTTTTCTGTGTTTGGCAAATTTATGCTATACAGGATTCATGAACATAACCTAGCATTGCAAAAATTGATTACAGAGTCTTTGGTAGTATATCTGCTTGTGGTTTTTTAAGTTAAATGCAAAATTATTTTGTAGTAATTTGACAAGCCTAAGATGTTCCAAAAGAACTTGAAGAAGTACAAGCTACTTTGTGCCAAGTAGTAAAAACACAGTAATACATTCAGCTACATTCTATTTTAATTACCTTTTTGCTCTAATCTTTTCACCTTTTTTTATTCCTATAGACTTTATTAGGAATCCTGAATAAGAAAGGAAAGAATACCGATTCCTGCCCTTTGTAGAAGTCATACCTTTCTTCCTGAAGTTCAGCTTTTCAGCACAGAAAAATTGTGCTATACTTAGTTTCCTGAGGTTGCTGCATAACTTGCAAAGTTTACTTTTTATTCTACTTATGTATTATAAAAGAGTTCATATTTGTAATAAAAATGCTTAAGTTTTAAATGTATGTGTATGTCTATAAAGATATATATGATACAACATTGCAGAAATGCATATAAAGCTCTGGAATAGATGTCACTTGGCTTTCAACAAATTACTTTCTAAGTATTTGTGCATAGTGCATTAACTGCTGTATTTCAGCACTTAGAAGTAAATCAGTTGTTATTATACAGGACCCATTAGTATTGAAATTGTCAGCAAAAAGTAACGGCTGTGCATATTCATGGTTATAAAAATATGTTTAGCTATGGAAAAATGGAATTATCAGCATTCATTTGAAATAATTACTATTAACTAATATGATGCTTCATCAATAAAATGTGTAATTGACCTGGTTAAAAGCCAGTATGATTAGAAAATTTCAGACAATTTACAGTCACTCAATAACACTAAGTATTGGGCATAGTTGAAGAAATTAATTGAACTATGAAAGATAGATTGCGATATTGTCAAGTCCTATCTAATAAATAGGACGTGCAATGCAAACCATCCCATGTCAATGAAACCTTTTATATTAAAGAACATCTCAACAAGACTGCCTCTCCAGTGATTTCTTTCTACCTGATCAGGGTACAGAGTAACTGGATTTGTCTCTCACTTAGGACACTCCGGTAAACTCCTACTCTAACTTTGTTGCTACTCATATTTTCAGATGCCAAGGCAACTTGCCAAGATTGCCCATTCTTGGCCAATAGCTCTAATTTTCAGTTTCCCTTCTCTTCCTTGGTAGTAGACCTCCATGCAATCCACTCCTCTTTGGCAGTATGCCACAAGGCATGTCATACAATCCTTCAAAAATTTTCTTATGTTTTTCACCTTTTCTCCATGGATAGTTGATTTTTCATTCTCACTTCTGTCTGTTCTGTTACCTTCTTTTCCTACTGCACAAACATTTGATGTAGAGTTGGGGTTTCTCAGTGCTGCCTGAAACTAGATGGTATGTGGCTCGTAAACTGAGTCTGTGGAGGTGGTCAAAAGTCATCTTTATATCTCCTGCATATCCAGTCATCTGGGGATTGTAGAACAGCTTTGAATAATGTTACAAGGATCCATATATGCATATCCATATACACTAAATGAGATTATTAACACAAGTTTATTCACTTCATTTAAATGTTCATTCTTTCTTTTTTGGTATTCCAAACCAATCCTGCTTCCTAAAACAACTATGTGTTCTATGAAAATAATAGTTCCATAGGTAGTTAAATAGTAATGCTTTAAAGGCAATTGAAATTATTTGACAGTTTCCATTACAAACTCTTGTTTTCAAATGATTACAACTATACAAAACATAAAGCACTTCAGCTGATGTTTTCCATTTTAGATGTCCAAGATTTACTTTTTTTAAAAAAAAAAATAGGCAATATATTCATTCTTTTCAAAACAATATTATATAAAAATGCATTGCTTTGTTCATAGCAATCAATAAATAGACCTTATACACATGACTGGAAATGGTGAGACTTTGTCAATGATATTTGAACTTTACAAGAAGTAGACTTGTTGAGTGCTATTAGAGGCTTGCCTTTCTTTTCTACTAAAAGATGTCTAATTGTACATTCATACATGGCCAGACTTACATTGACACATTTGCAGAAAAAGTTTTAAGTTTCTTTATATCACTAGATATTTATCGAGGTTTACTATGCAACTGCACATTTGCCATCTTCACAAAGCCACTGAACATGAGCGGTTGCAGGTGCTCAACAGGACTTTTACAAGTTTGTTCTGTCTGCCATTCACACAACAGAATCAGTCCATATTTCTCTACATTTACAGTGTAAATAACCTCAGGCTCCAATTACACTAGTATGGGAGATTGATAGTGGCAACTCACTTAGTACATGTCCCAGTCCATGCTGTCTGGACACCAGTTCACTCATATCTGCAGGGATTATCATTGTTTCCCATCTCAATGGACTGGAATGAAGGGAGCTCTAATGCAAATGGTTTGCTGTAGCTTAGAAGTCCCATGGAAAATATAAATTTTGTTCATTAATTCTAATCTGAACATGTGATCTAAGAAACTCTCAGGCCACCTTATTTAGGGAGTTTGTTGTCATATAGTATTACATACATATGTTTCCAGACCATAAACACATACTAATTCCTTGTACTTTGTACTTGTACTTCCTGTGCTTTGGCTGCCTATGTTACAGTGCCTGAATTAAAGGAACATGGAAAACAGAAGGAGTAAACTTCATTTCCTACTACAGTGTGAACACTTTTCAAAAGCAGGAAATGGCACCTTCAGTGCAATTCCCTCTATAAATATCATGAGTACCTGTCTGTAACTTTACAGTGAAAAAAAATGCAGGAGACATTAGTTTATATGTTCCAGCTCTTCCAAGTTAGATTTTGAAGCTGGGAGCATGGAAACACACTATTGAATTAAACACTTCTTACAGTTAATGTAACCACAATTAGAAAGTTGAACGCAGGGTAAAGAAACTGATCAGCAGGTGCAAATTTCACTCTTTGTTAGATAAAAGGTATCTTTCCAAACCTTTTGTACAGAAATACAGTCCCATAAAATGTGCTTCCTTGCTGCAAGTATAGGCATCACAAGCACGTGCAATTAATGCATTTTTAAAAAAGTACCAATATGTTTAGATTATTTTAGCTAGGACAATACATTGAATCTCAAAAATCCTTTGTATCCCTTACAATAAAGCCTTTCAGTGTCTTAATGTCTTTTTCTATAATGTTTACATTGTTTATATGAATTCAGTCCTGAATCTTCTGTTGAAGTGTATAGTTTTTACAGTTCTAAAATAGATGCCTGTATTAGTTTAGCAATATGGGGCAGAATATGTTTTCTTATTTTTTTCATAGAACATAGTATAAAGATCGTTTATCTGAGGTAACAAAACATTTTGTAAGTACTCCTTGAGGGAAAGTATTGTACTTAAATGACCATTTTGTTTTCACAAGACAATAATATTAATAATGCCTAATAAATCATCCAAAGCTTCCAAAACTTATTCTTCTAAAGCCATTAAGTACCAATGCTATGATACCCAGTTTTCAGATTGAATTTCTACCATAATCTGTATTTTTCTATTTGCTTGTCACATTTCTTTTCTTTATTGGTGTATTAGCTTCAAAAGTACCAAATTGTCATATTCCTGAACTAAGTCTCCAGACAGCAGAATGTCACATATCAATGCAAAAATCTTTTTTGTTTTATGAGGAAGTTGAATATTTTTGTGCAATCCAATTTTAAAAAGAATCTAGTTATGCAGAAAATAATGCTAAAGATTCACTGAAGAAAAAAAAAATGTGCTTAAAGTTGGATTTTGTTAATGACCTGTAGTAGGTTGATCCTGGACAAAGGATCCTGATCAACTGGACAGAGGAGAGAAGATATAATGAAAGGATAGTGGGTTGAGATAAGGGCAGAGAGATCACTCACCAATTACTGTTGTGGGCAAAACAGACTTGACTTGACTTGGGGAAATTAGTTTAAATCTATTATCAATCAAATCAGAGTAGGGTAATAAGAAATAAACCCAAATCTTAAAAGGCCCTCCCCCCACCCCTTCCTTCTCCTGGGCTTACCTTCACTCCTAATTTTCTTTACCCCCTCCCCACGAGCAGTCCAGGGGGATGGGGAATGGGGGCTGCGGTCAGTTCATCACACATTGCCATTTCTTCCTTCTCAGGCAGAGGATTCCTCACACTCTTCCCCTGCTCCAATGTGAGGTCACTCCCACAGGAGACAGTTCTCCGTGAACTTCTCCAGCGTGAGCCCTTCCTGTGGGCATGTAGTTCTTCTCCAGTGTGGGTCCCTCTCACAGGGTGGCATCCTTCAGGAACAGACTGCTCCAGCATGGGTCCCATGGGGTCACAAGTCCTACCAGCAAACCTGCTCCTGCCTGGGCTTTTCTCTCTCCATGGGTCTACAGGTGCTGCCAGGAACTTGCTCAGCATGGGCTTCCCCCAGGATCACAGCCACCTCCTTTGGGCACATCCACCTGCTCTGGCCTGCAGTCCTTCACAGGCTGCAGGTGGATATCTGCTCCACTGTTCACCTCCATGGGCTGCAGGGGCACAGCCTGCCTCTTCATGAACCCCTCTGCCATGGGGTTCACCATGGGCTGCAGGGGAATCTCTGCCCTGGTGCCTGGAGCACCTCCTCCCCCTCTTTCTTTAACGGCCTTGGTGTCTGCTGAGTTGTTGCTCTCACACAGCCTCACTCTTCTCTCTCACTGCAGTTGCACAGTGTTTTTTCCCCATCGGGCTTAAATATGTTATCCCAGAAGGTCTACTACCATTGCTGATAGGCTCAGCCTTGGCCAGCAGCGGGTCCATCTCGGAGCTGGCTGGCATTGGCTCCATTGAACACGGGGGAAGCTTCTTGCAGCTTCTCACAGAAGCCACCCCTGTAGCCCTCTGCTACCAAAGTCTTGCAATGCAAACCTAATACATGACGATAACTCAAATTCAGTTTACTAAATAAGCCACTACTAGTAGTAATTTCAAAAAAATACACTCATAATATCTGAATATTTAAATAACATTATATGATTTATAGTCAGCGTGTGGGTTTTGCTGGTATTTAAAGAAATTGCAGCCTTTATTCTGAGAATCTAGACAAATACAAGCATCTATCTGGCATTTATACAGTATCAAATTAATAAAAATATTTGATTAGGGGCAATAATGTATGCTAGAGTTAACTTATGGAATTCTGCCATATGTAGCATGTTGCACCTGCAGATTTCCAATATAAACTGATATTTTTCCCTTCAGTTTTCTTTTCTTTTGCTCCCAAAATGCAAATATCAGGTTTTTGCTCTCACACAGCTATACAGAGAAAAAGGAACTATTGGTTAAAGGATCATTTTCAAAATTTGGAGCTTCTTATGGACAGACCCTTTCTCTTTCAGTTTTGACTTTTAGCATATTTGGTCTACTTGCAATAAAAGTTGTCATCCTCTGAATTTCAGTACATGATCCATTAAATGTCCTGGTAACAAACCCCCTATCTATTTCTTTATAATCAGTTTTGTCAAATGTTTTTAATGGATTTCAGACTATGCCCTTCATTCAGAGGTAAAAAAAATTGAAAGTACCAACCATATGCAGACAGACTACCACCATAAATAACAGAGTAGTTGTGCAGTAGGTTTTAGACACTTGGATAATTGCATGCAGCTATCAACAAAACACATGTGACATGTAATGACTTAACAAAACAAACAAACAAACAAACAAACAAACAAAGAAGAAACTCCACATTATGGGGTTGTTTTGGGGTGGGCTTTTTTTCATAGGAAGACAAGGAAAAGATTTTGGTCATAATTGCTAACTTCTGATTGTAATGCATTATTATAAGTCAAAACTTTTAATTCAAACTAAATCTTTTATTCAATTATCCTTTTTTCTTCATGAACAGAATGACCTTCTGTTCCACATAAAAGTTTAAGTTGTCATAGTTTTTTCAAGTCTTCTTTTTCCTCTAGATATAAAAGAAGCACCACTATATTAAGATGTTACTAAACTCCCTTATCATCATTATAAGGTATATTCAGCACATCTCATTAATAGTGAACATTTATTGAATAATGACCTTTCCCTTTTTATCTATGACATGTAATCAGTTGCACTCAAGATGAAGTCAATGTTGACATTATAATTATCTAGTGGCCAAGAAGGAAAATAAATCCCTATTAAAAAACATCAATTAAACTCTCTGATACCAGAGTTTGAGGGGGAAAAAAAAAGTGGGGGATGCCACTTATGAAAATATGAACTTCAACAATCTAGTTAAGCAAACTGAATAACATAAGGAAGCTCTAATACCTTAGAAAAAGCAAGAGATGTAAAGCTTGGTATTATCCAGATGACATGGATTTAATCACAAAAACAACAACAACAAAAAAGAGAACTAAAGCTGTTGAAAGGAAGTATTCTGTAACTGAAAAAGAGGAAGGTAAAGATTCCTCTCAAAACTAAAATGGATATTTCTATGTTGTCTGCTAAACGATATATTTATCTTCATTTATTTGTTTATATATCTTCTCATGGTCGTCATGGCAAACTTTTAGTGGAAATTATTTAGCACCACGTGGTTGATTTTTTGTCTAACAAAAAAAATTAGTGAGGAATACTGATTTCCACTGAAAATTCCAAATCTTCTTCAAGAATTATCATTGGATTTTTGTTTTTAAATAAATTGATATTTCTCATGGAGACAACAAATAAGGCAAAAATATTTTATGATACTGAAAATATGTGTGAATTGAGGCAATGAGAGCAAGTACTTTAGGGCAGAAGGATTTTCAAAGCCAGAACCCCCTATTCAACAGAAACTGGATAAATAGGGCAGAAATACAGTATTCTATATATATTCTACTACTGAAAAGGTGGGATTTTCACAATTTTTCAAAACTGATTGGTTAGATTTTCCTTTAAGTTTCCCATATTACCATCTGTGCTTAAATCAAATCTAGCAACTTTATAGTCAAAAAAAGTGTTTAAAAACTTCTGCTGACCTGAAAGCATACACTGTATGTACACAAAGTAATTATACATAACAATGTATATATGTCTCCCCTCTTTGAGAGGCAGTTAATGAGAAACAAAGGATTTATAAGTTTATTTAACAAGATCATGGCTACACATTATGTTGCTGTCCTTTAAGTACAGAGTGCTATTATAATGATTAATATAAGTGTACACAGTGTTACATGTGGATGTGATTAGTCTGAACTTTTAGCTCACCCACAGCTTCTGTTTAGTTGGCTCATGAAATAGATATTGCACTTAACCTGGTGTCAGAGCATTCAGAAAATATGCTACACTCATTTAGGCAGCCTAATGTCTCTAATACTTCTTTGTATAGACAAAGATAAAATTCAGAGATAGACATGACAGGGAGTAGCTTAAAAGGTAGGGAGATGCTACTTTAATTGAACAATAATGAGCCATAACTATGGCATGAAAGGACAAAGATGGGCATACACCCTGTAAAGGAAAAACATACACCCTGTAAAGGAAAAACATAGGAATAGTGCTTGGTTAAAATACTTCAGTTAAAATAACTGGGAAGAGGCTCGAATGCTGGGAAGATCTGTGAGCCTCCCCCTACACACAGACCTCCCAGACAATTCAGTTGTGCCCAGCCCAGGACTAGACCATGCCCAGAATGAGCTGTCTGTCCACACAAAAGCAGTTTCTTGGTGCCAGGCCTGATCTGCTCAACTTGCTGTCTTCAGGCTACACATAAACATGCTGTTGGGTCGTGAGCAGCCCTGGCATGGTGTTACAGAGCCCACACAGGAAAAGGTGGAAGTTAAAGCTGGTCACGGGTCATTAAGTCTCCAGAAGATCAGGAGCTAATCAAAGCAATCTAAATGCTATCAAAAGCAATAAATCAGAGCTGGAAAGGTGCTCATAGAGATTTATTCTATTCACTCACAATCCCCAGAAATTAAAATTTCCTTTCTCATCTAAAAGGTTTAACTGTAAGTCACTATAGATGCCATGAACTGATACCTCTAATAGTACCTATTTACGAATTCCCCAAAATTAATGATAAATACTAATACGATAAGATACTCTGATGATGTAATTGGACATTAATCCCTTGATGTCAGTGTAATTATTACAATTTAGAACAGCTGAAGATCTGTCTATGAGTATTTTAAAATGGAGCCACTGGGATAAGTATAACCCAAACTGTTTATACTTTTTTCCTTTCCCTTTGGTCTACACAGCTAAGCAACCCATTAAAAGTGAATCACTTCACTGAGCAACACCCTATGATTAATAAACAAATGCCTAAGGCCAGAAAGTATTTTTCCACTTCCATCAGCTTCCAAGCCTCTTTGTCTTTGATTGATGCTTAGAAAAAAGTGACCTGAATACTAAGCAAATTGAAAGTGCCACAGTGCCACAGCGTCTGAATTTTTCTGACCTTTTCTCTGTATCCGTACAATGGAGGCTTCTAAGAGGTAGGAGAGAGAGCTTCAAACCCACTGAAATAAAAAATAAAACCTGTATTTAAAGTATTTAAAATTTGGGGGTGTTTTTGCGATATCTTAATTTTTTAAGAAAGTTTGAGTTGCAGGTAAGCGATAACTTCCTTTCTTCCTTTCAATAAATTTATCTGCTGTCAGCTTTCGTATTCATAGCCAACATTTCTTCTACTATTTTTCACTTTCAAAGACATATTCATATGAGTTCATTCTCTTGTTTTTCAGCATAGCCTGGCCAACAAACTCCCCACATACATACCTCCTTGGAGCGTCCCATAACAGAAATGGTCTGAGATTCTTATTAACTTCAGTTGTCTCCTGGGAAAAGTGAAAAGCAGTAATGACTGAATGATCTACTTGGCTTACTATTTGTTTCTTTTTTGGTTGCTTTGTTTTTCCTTAGCCAACCTGTCACAGGTAGCTATTATATGGCACATATGAACACTGAATCTGGATGCATCACAGTTCTGTATAACAAAGAACATCTCTGCAATTATATGGGAAGTACTATGCTTATGCTGGATACAGAAAATGGAGAGCCAAAAATTGATTCAACCACCTAAATCCAGAGATTTCAGTCTGAAATTTTCCCATAGGCTCTGATTTTAGCACACAAACTGTTCAGGAACAAGATTAATTTAAAACACTCTCTGCTGTCCATGCATTGCACATCACTACTGCACCAGCACAGCACAGGTATTTGTATAGCTGGGTATGAATTTGATTACAGAAAAATGGCAGCTTAAAAATAAAAAAGGATGAAGGAAAAAAGGTCTTTTTGTCTTTTTTGTAGGTGTTTAATTTTTTTCATATAATTTCTCAAATGTTGTTAGCAGTGTGTGGCAAAACACATGAAGAAAGAGCAAGGCAAAGAGATGGGAATGAGCTGTGAAGCCTCTATATAGATAATGCTCCAAACCGAGCATTGTTGCAAAGCATTTAATATTATCAAACATGGCTTCAATTTCTAACTTTAAGTTTTCAAAGATGAAGTCCTAGCGTATAACCACACATACCTGTCTTGAAAAGGCTAAACTGCCTAACATATATCTTTCACCTAAACTATCGAACAATGTTTAAGTTGACATTCCTTTTCTTGCCTCCTCTTTCGTAAGCATTGTTAGGGCATGACTACTAAACCAGGGTTATCACAAAATGCTGTTGTTTTCACTGAGGAGGGCTTTGTCAGGAAAAAAACCAATCACCTGAACAAACTACTGGCAAGAGCATAGTAATATTATCTTCTGAAGTACGGTTTTTTATATGCTGTTCTAGATATATTTGTAAAGAATGTAAAAGATGAAAAAGTAAAACTATTCAGGAGTATGGTGTACCATCAGTTATGGTTGTTGCAACTGCCTTCTAAGAGTGGTGGGAAGGTTTGTTATGATGTCTCTTCCACAGAGCATCATGGAAGCTGGATGAGTCCTGGCAGCAAGAAAGCCATGCCAGCACAGAGCTCATAAGTACGTACTAAGAAGCATGTGGTGTCCCATGCCGGTATGGATACTCTGCCAACAGCATTGGTACTGCATTGTGTTGTATGGGCATGCCAGCATGCTCAGAAGCAGTCTAGACTTTTGACATGATGTTGGATTGTGCAACATAGTCATGCCATCAGTGCTCATTCAGTGCTTTAGAACTGTAGCTCAGCAGTGTATTTTAGCTTTTATTTTTCTCTTTTTTTTTTTTTTTTTTTTTTCCCTTCTCCCCCCCCACCGGTACACAGAACAATTACACTGTAATACATGAAGCGAAAGCAGGGATTCAGCAATGTGCCAGAAAAACTAACCTCTCTTTTTAGCCTGCAGCATGACACGGTCTCTGCCTCTTTTTTAAACATATTCCCAATGCAACTCCTAATACATGTCATGTTAGTGACAGTGTCATTGTAATCATGGTGACCTCTTGAAAACTTTCACTCTAGAAAAGGTATCTCTAGTTAAAATAAAAACTGTCTAGTTTAAAGTCTGCATTTGAACAAAACTTGCATCGTTCCTGAGTGTCATTTTATGAATCTTTTGTACACCCTTGGCTGCGGCTCATAGGCAAACCAAACAACTAAGCAGCTCTTAAACATTCCTTGGGCTAACAGGTATACTTATGAGGAATGATAATACCTAGCCATCAAAGAAAGGGAAAATTAACTTTGTTTTACTCTGTAACCTGAAATACACATTTGTATCAAATATTGTCAAAATTTGCATTGGACCTGATTACTTATTAGTGCAGCACCTTCCCCCACCCCCCCACCAGCACAGGTTTTTTGTTTTTTTGTTTGTTTGTTTGTTTTTTCTTTTCCCAAAAATATTTAATACAATCCAAAATTAAAACCAGTGGGCATAGAAAAAGAGCAGTTTTCAAATACTTGACTGGTTTTTTGACAGGAGACAATCTCTCTTAACTATTTCCCATAAATCAGCGTGAGTAATGTGTCAGAATAAAAACCCTCAAGGATCGCATTTTGATAATTTTTTTATATGTGCCATTGAGGAACTCAGTTTACTATCTTTAAATGTGCATCTCTGTGTCAGAGACTTGGTGGAAATTGAGAATAGCTGTCAATTCACCAATTCAAAGGCAGGGAGCGCGATAAGAATTAATTTCTTTCATGAAAAGTTAAAGATTTAAAGAGTATTGTGCAGAAGTTCTTGGTTTGAATAAAGACCCGATTTCAGTTGAAGGAAAAGCAGGGTAAAAGCTGTCACTACACGAACACCTATAATGTCCTTTTGGAACATATATAGAATTAATCTAATAGGACTCAGGAATGTATTATCTGGGAAGCCCATGTCACAACCAGGAAACGTTTAAACTGATTTGTTTTCAAAAGTGATGATGGAGTAGAAAACTATTTTGTTTAAAGCTTTCAAAATAGGTTATAGAGTGAGTAGGAGTGTGGTACAGAGCATAGCTGATTATTGATGGAAGGATGAAGATACAGCGATGATATCTCTCTGGACGAATAGCAGTCTTGATAGGAACATGTTTTCTGGGACTAAGTCTTAGTAAAGCCGATTGTAAAGGAATAAAACTCAGACCCCATTTCTAAAAATGCAAAGGATAAATTGGTAACTCATAAGTTGTGATCTTTTCTCCCTCTTCTTTCCATGAAAGAGTACAAAAACAGTGAGAAAACACAAGGCCTTCACAAAGATCATCCTATATAAATTAATTAAAAAGGTAAAGCTCAGGCACTGTTATCTCAAGAGAGAGAAATAGATTTAACCAATGAATACTTAAGATCCATCACAATTCAGTTTTGAATACTTTTATAAAAGCTGAAATCTAGTTAGTTAAAAAAATATTCCTTTTAGCTACACACTGACAGAGTCTGGTAATCATCTCCTAACAAATGCATGCATTAAGACCACAATGGCTCTTACAGTTCATTAGAACAATCTCTTTTACTCAAATTTTATTCTGTTCCAGCAGCAGGGGGTTTTGTTGCTTTGTTAAAAGATACCACATTTTATTATACAAATTCATCCTTAAGGCTGGCATGATTTTAATGAGGTTTTTTTGTAACATATTACAAAGTTTTCCATGTTAGTTAAGTCTCCATCAGGAGGCAGGAGTTCATTTTTTCTAGTCCTTCACAGTTTTAGTCATTTAGGAGACAGTTTATATGCCCCCATTCCTCTGTCTGAAAGAAAAAGAATTTTGGATTTTTTTCTGTTTCTTCCTTTCTCTGTTTTGCTCTTGTCTACCAATAAATGTTACAGAGGAGACATTCACCTTCATTTTTTGTAGACTGCCCATTATGGTGGGACCTGACTGGAACTGGAATAGCTATTATTAGCATACATGAGTGGTTATTGTTAGCAACATATTAGCAGTGTTACATTTTCATATGTAAGTTTTCTTTTTCCATTTGCGTCATATGTCATTGCTGACATAGTGTTTAGATTTCTACTGCTGACCAAATCTGCACAGCTGAAGTAGATGAGAATAGTTCAGTTTCAGCTATATATTTCAATGATTCCAAAACTGACTTAAGGAGTTAACTCTGCATGTGTTATTACAGAACACATTTTTTATTTAATTTCAAAATATTAATAAAATAAATTTATTTTATTAAAATCACATTTACACTAATTACAAAGGTAGATTTAATAATGCTTTCTCAATCAAGTTTTCATTCTATGGAACCTGGAAGTATATATCTGCGTATATTTACTGACAGACTAGGAAATACTCTTTTCAGTTCTGCACACACACATACACACCCTTTTTTAAAAAAAAATATTATTTGGGTGAGTATCAATTTAGTCTCCATCACATTAATTTTTCCATTACTGGTGTGCAAAATTATGTTTCGTTAGCTACAAAGAAATGTCTAGTCAGGAGGCTAAGTAAAATATTTCCCAAGCTTATTTCAAGCATACTTAATAATTCAATTCTTAAAATTATAAACTCATGTGTTCATGAGGACTCATGTATCATCCCAGATGTTTTTTGGCAAAAATGGCTTACATCATTAAAAAGCTGCTGTTTTGGACCAGCTTGGGATCTAACCTTCAGATTAAAATGCAGGATTTTTGGACAAATATCCAGAACGTGGCAGTCACCAGAATGATTGTCCCATAGAAGTAAAAATAGCATTTGGGAACTGTTGAAATGTCCTAATCTTTTTCCTGCTTTTTGTTTTCTTTTTGTTTCCTGCAGAGCTCTACCACACTCATTTGGGTTCCAGTACTGATACAGTCACCAGGTCTTTTGAGTGCCAACAATGCACAGCATGTGCTTGTGTTCTGCCATATCTAATAACTCAGTTTGAAAGGATGGATTCAAACTGAATGTTTATTACATTGGTGATAAAGCTGTAGTATTCAAGAAACAGAAGTGTTTATATTATAGAAAGGTTTTCATGGTATACAACAGGCTGGGGTTTTCTACATTGCTTTTTACACTGTGCTGCCTTATACTTGCAAAAGAAGGCATCACAATGCTCTCTCTTAGTTCTCATGTGGCTGAAGGTGTTTTTACATCAAACCACAAAAGATTGTGGTTTACTTTCCACTGGAGTACACTAGCTGGTCTATAGTAGAAACAAACAAACAGCACCAGTCTTTCCCTAGCCATCTTTTATTTTCCTCAGCCACTCTTTTAAAGTAAAAAACCAAAACATAGCATCACCCCTGCACCCACAGAAAATCTACTCAAAAGATCTGGATACCCTAATATACTTCTCCAAGTAGGGAGTTGAATTTTGGCTGTCTATATGGACCTGATGAATTCCACATTTCTGTTTCCTCTTACCTTGAGAAGTAAAAGACCAGACAGGCTCTGGTTAATTATAGATAGCAAGATATGTAAAACCTGTAAGGGAAAGAAAGCAGTCTAACAGCACGATATATTTAGATCAATATTCTTAGGTGAGATTGCAGAGGCTATTGTTCTCCAGATACAGAGTTCTGGAAATTTTAACTAAGATGCATACAGGTATGATATAATTTGCACATAAAGAGTCTGAATTAAAAAAAAAATCCAAACAAACAAGCAAACAAAAAGGTGTATCAGACAAAACAAGCAAATAATTTACTTAAAATTGAGGAAGATCTATATATTGAAGATTTATATTAGTGTATTTGGCTGCTATGTTGGAGGTATATAGTTCCAATTGTAGCAAAAATTATGCTTGTGTTCATCCTATACTTAAGACAGTAAGTAGCAACTCTTGTCCATATGGTTCTCCTTTTTAATATGGTTCTTTGTAGTACATTTGAAAAGTATCCAGCATCTGTTTATATACAGAGTAATTACAGCATTATCTGAAAGACTGCTCCTACCTCCTTTCACAGCTCACTTTTCCACTGAAGCTAAATCCATCTCTGTGAGACTAATCAATACTGGAAAGATTTATGGTATTACTGTAGCTCACAACAGAGAACAACTTAAAGCCCTGTGTTATAATTCAGAATATACCTATCAGCTAGGATAGAGAGCTAAAACTCTTCTCACTTTAATAAAAGATAAACAGATCTTTTTTAAAAGGTATCACAATATATAACACAGACATCCACATTAGTATTATGAGAAGGATTAATAAATTAATTTACTAGGGTATACTGATCTTTACTGCTGAAAAACTAGTCTTTGAAAATACTAGGAAGTACAAGAGAAGAAAGTGCTTCAACTAATCTCTTTTCTGAGACCATGCAAATACCCTGTTATGAGTTCCTTGGCATTTTTTCCTTGGATTAAATGACCTTAATTCTCATTTTATATCTAACATGGGCAATTCTTATTTTATGTTTAACATGGGCACAAATCAGAGCAAACAAAAAACAATAAACTTGACAGATCTTCCTGTACTTTGAGGTTCAAGCCTGTTAGATGCAAAATGGCTCAGAGAGAGAGAACTGAAGCTGTTACCTTTAATGTGCGCTGAAATTGGAAAACAGCAAAAATGAAAGGATAGCTATGAAATTTGTATTACAGTTAAGCATATTCCTCATAACTTCATATAGACATCAAAGAATTAGTAGGAGGGGAAAAACAACCACAAAGTTTTGTAAGGTTTGCAGGTCTGGTATTTTTTTGAGGATTTGTTTGTTTGTTTGTTCCTGTTTTGTATTTTGGCTTGGTTTGGTTTTTTTTAAAATACATATATACCCTATTGAAAGTGAGCTCTGCAAAGACCAGACTATAGTCCTGCCTCCTGATATCATACATCATCACTTCATGTAATAACATTCTTAACTGGCTCACCTGAAAGCTCCAGTCTAAAATAGTATTTGTTCCAATCCTGTGCTACTTTTTACTTGCACTTCTTCAAAGCCCCTAGTGAAGTTACATTGCCCCAGTGCCTCAAGGCAAAGATGTGTGGCAGGGATATCAACAGCCAGCACGTGCAGACACCATCAGTCATGAAATGACAGCACGAAGAGTTGAGCCTAAGCTCTCTTCAGAACTGGCAAATGAATTACACTGCTTGAAAGGACAGGACAGGACAAAACCAGTGGTTTTCTATGGGAGGGAAAAAAAAGATTTGTAGAAATGCCAAGGTAGATGGCATTAGGATGAGTAAAATAGATAGCTTCATTTGCTGTGAGATAAGGCCAATGACAGATCTAAGGAGGTCCTAAGGTTGATAGGGGTGAGGCCTGAAATTCTCAACTATCAGAAGCATATCCAGAGGGCTAAAATGACCTTTTTTTGTGCAGAAATCAGACTTCTATAGACAGGCTTTTTTTCCTTGCTCCATTAGAGAACATATATATTTTGAAAGTGCTGATAAAAAGACCACCAGCCTTTGAAACTTGGTGTTCTGAGTACTTTCCTGGATTAACTAGCAAAATTATGTCAAAAGTTGATCAGTATATAGGCAAGCAGTTTTTCACAAGTCGGTAAAGAGACAGCATAAATAATTTCTTGTTCATTTAACAGATTTGTAAAAGTTCCTTTTCCAAACTAATCAAGTTGAAGACGGGAAGCCACCAGGCAGCCCATGAGTACACAGTACCACTGAATGGTGAAGAACACCAAGGCTGTACCTGCTGAGGCATTAGGTGCAGTAGGAAGGAGAGGCTGGCTTATTATATGTGATTGTCTCCCTACAGCATCTGTGAGGGAGAGGGAAAAGAGGACTCTAACTGTGAAGCTGTTCCAGAGTTTTTCTCATGGACTTCAACTCTGAATATATCAATAGCCAATGTATACCCATTTGGTTTTTTGCCTTTTGTCTTTTATGAGATGCAACCCATTTCTTCTTGTGTTAATCCTTCAGTCTAACACATGAGTTATGCCTTACACATCTTCATGTTACTAGGCTTAACATGCAAAACAACTCATAAAAGCCAACACAGCAAAGGTCCTTAATGCATTTCCAAGCATTTCAAATTTGTCATGGGCTCCCAGGGAAACAATGTTCTGAAACTGTCAGGGCTGGGTAGCCACGGTGCTGATGCCTTGGAAAGCCAAGGTGTGCTTTGCCTGTGGCTGCTGGGCAGCTCTGCTCTTATGTTATAGACGCACCACAGACACCTCTCATAAGGCAATGGCTCCATCTCTTCTGCTGTTCCTAGTAGGTGTTTTATAATACTTCAAGAGAAAACAAAATCTATTAGAGTTCATTGTTTCCACTGTACAATACATGCTTTGAAACAGATGGACTGTAAGAATGAAATTTTTAAGACAAGTCCAAAAATTTAGATGTACAAATTTAATGTCTCTTTTGAATGCATAAGACAATAAATTTGCAAGTAAAATTTAATGGTATACTTTTTATCATTTTGTATTTTATTTACACTTTTCCATACTTATGCACAGATAAATTATTTCCAGAACCTCTGGGCTTATTTGCGTTCTTACAGTCCTGTGGAAACTGATGCATGGACTTCCTCATTTGGCGTGCTGTTACCTGAGGCTGGTAACTGGTCCAATCCATGGAAGTCACTACATAGTACTGAACCTTCTTTGTTTCTGTTTTCTAAAGTGACACAAAAGCATGTCAGTATTTGACAAGGAGCACTTCTGACATAACCCCCACTGTTCTCTGGAGCTGGCTTTTATTTCTGGGAAAGATTCACACAGCTCATGTACACATGTATTAAATTTTTATGTGCCTCCCAGATCATGTTTGCCTTCACATCTAAGAGCTTGAAGACTTAAATTCTCTTTTAAGCACTGAAGATGTCAATTCAGAATCTCATCCTACACTTCTAGAAGTTAGGCTCTTCAAGATCTGATTATATACTGATGGAAGAGTAATTTCTTATTTACCAGACACCTGTACAGGAAGCAACACATTCCAAAAGTAGGAGGGGCAACTGCTGAATGACAAAATGGATTTGATTAAGAAACAATGAAATGAAATCCAGTGATATACTTCTGAAATCAGAAATATCAAACTTATTGCACAAGACCAGATTTACAATGTATCTAAAGAAAATAAAAAGTTGTCTTCTTTGGTATTTGTATGCCATGATCAGTTTTACAGTAGGTGATAAATAGAAGCATACACTGCATGTTATACAGAGCATAGAAAACAAATTACCTTAAGTCTCCCAATGAACTGCAGATTACTCTAACTTATTAATTGTATAAATCACCAGCGTTTTGACTAGCTCTACTTCTATAAACATTTTAGATAGCATGATGGGACCAGAGTTGGTCGTTTTTGAATGATCTTCTGCTATGCTCATTTGGACAGGATATATTTTCTAATATTTTGTGAATATCTGAAAACTAAAAAAAAAATAATAATAAAAAAATTTCTTAAAATTAATAGGATATAGGTTGCAGGAAGAATTTTGTTGCTCGCAGTTTAGAAAACTTGTTCCACCACCCTTGTCCTTTCTAAAAGCATTCAACTAAAGATGGTGCAGCTTTTGTCTCTTCAAAGTGATGTCTCTGAAGAGAAAAAGAAATCTGTTCAAAAGCATGTTTTAAAGATATCCTATGTGGTTTTGATGTTAACCACATTCCATACAGGTAACTGTAACATTATCCGCATTTGGCCCTGTGCAGCATGTAAACTTGATTTACCTTGCTTTTACAACTTTCTATATGTAACTTCAGTTCTTTTATGTATATATAAACTTCATTTCTTTTACGTATATATAATCCCTCCGTGTGGGTTTATTTTATTTACTTACAAAGCCATACTTTTTATTATTCTCACACTTCATGTGCTGTTTTTGATATTTACATTATGTAGTTGGATATCACAGTACTAGTTAATCTGTGCTTTTAGTAGAGAAAATATACCAACAATTATTGTATACAGTATTTGTAGCATATTGTAACTTACATTCTTGTCATGATTTTGTCACTTGCAATTCAGAGGAGTTTTGTGGTTCTTTTCGCTACTTCTACAGTACTGACTGGTTCTTTGCTACTGTTTGCAGTGATTCCCAGCAACCCTATCACCTTCCTCTATTGCTTTTTCCCACAATGGGGATTACATATTATAGCTACTTTTCTGGGGTTTTTTTCCCAACATCGTAGACATATCTGTAAAACTTCAATATTACTGTACAAATACTGTAAAGGTACAGATGTATACTCCCGTTCTGGTATAAAAATGAGTTTAGTTTTTTATCTTCTGGTCCCAGAATATAACTTTTTTAGAAATACCTTTATTTATAACTAACAACGATTTACAGAAAATAAACAGAAAAAAACCCCACCCTTTCTTCAAAACAAGAATGTTTCCAGAGCAGCTGAACCATATATATATTTCTGAATATTTAAGTAACTCAAGATGATAGACACCAAAAAACCCCCCATCCATGCATCTACAGGTTAATCAAAATCCACTTGTCAGCCAAACCACAGTGAATGGCTCTTCATGCATTTTTAGCTTATTCCTGTAATTAAATATTTTAGTTTAATCCACCTATGGTGCTTTCGTACTTCTCACCCACAGGTTTAAACTAATTCCTACACAGTTCATTTGAGCCACAGGAGTTTCATTGTTTTAATCAGTATTCTGTCTCCTTAAAAAACTGAAGAGGTAAAGCTGGTCTTCAGTTAGATCTCCCCATTAGACTTGGGCTTAATATGAGAAAAGAAATCGACTAGTGCAACAGAGAGCTGAGCTTTGTGCAATGCCAGTGAGATCTGGCTGGGACAAAGGAAAAGGTTCCTTAAATGTAACAGAAATTTAAGCTTCACTGGTAGGAGTTCATCTTTCTAAAATAGAAAATGTCTAGGCAGCTACTGAAGATGAACAAAGTAAAGGCAAGAGAGAGCATCTTCCAGAAAGTGCATATTACATAGCTCAAGAACTGAGACACTGAGATTTGAAGATCTCAAAAATTTCCAAGATAGAACT
This sequence comes from Falco rusticolus, assembly GCF_015220075.1. Lineage (NCBI taxonomy): Eukaryota > Metazoa > Chordata > Aves > Falconiformes > Falconidae > Falco > Falco rusticolus. The sequence goes on along the minus strand of NC_051188.1, from coordinate 103,721,125 downwards.
TCAAAAAATAGGTGAGTAATAGATCCCAAACAGCCTGGAAATAGTCAGATCAAAAGATGCTTTTCTTAAAGAGAAAAAATGTGATATGGGAAAAACTGACTTTAGAACTAAGATGGACTTTCACTTTTGAAAGGATAAAAAGAAAAATAAACTGCACGCAAAAGGAGAACCAGTGCATGACTTCAAACTATAGGAGTCCTTGAAGACAGGACAAAGGTAGCAGATGCACAGGCAAAGCTCTTCCAAAAAGGAAGTGTCCTCCAGAAAACCAATCTACTACTACACAGTGTCCGTTTTAATCCGTTGTCTAAAGTATTTGTCCAGTCTCCAAGCAATGAAAGGGATTGTTAGAATTCATACTTGTTTTGCCTTGTAGTGGCTTGAATGTTACGTTTTGAAAGGAAACAGGGTTAGTAACTAGTGCATATGCTACCTACACAGCATAGCATACATGTGTGGATACCTGCATACTGTTTTGCTCCTTTTTGTACAGTAGTAATATTATAGAGCTAAATGGCTTTTAAAACAAAATATGTAACATTATTCATAAAAATGATTAAAAAAGCTCCGTACTATTGAAGGCCAACCTACTGCATGAATCTTAAGCTTAGTAATTGAGGACTAATCTTTTCAAGATCCCAAGCATCCATAGTAACTGTATGGAGGATTTCTTATATCTAGGCTGGTTTACTAAGAGTAAAGTTTACTAGAAATAGAACATCTCTTATGACCTTTATCATGGCAGTTTGTAAAGTAAATTAAAAAGCACTTGAAGTCACTTTTAGCATGTTTGTGTCCACACTATATAGTTTTAAAATAATGTCTTCTATTTTAGCCTATTAAACATGAAATTGATTTTTAGGTGAAAGTGCAAGTGTTATTTCAGTTAAGTTTATTTGCCCATTGGTATTAGTTTGTAGTTTTTGCAGGCCACATCATTTGAAATTGTACAATCTTTGTAAAGAATTATGAACATTCAAAGCTTATTATCATCTCCTTTGTATTTCTTAATCACATTCTCTGGTGTATGACATCATATGGATAGAAAGGGGTTTTGAAGCTACTCCCCTCGTAAATAATTTTATGAGGAAATGAGCACATGTAAATCTGAGTTCTTGGAAATACAGTGGGGCAAAGCCATTGCTGAATCAGATTCCCTGTTATCTACCAAGACAGTAATTCCACAGATAACTGTGTATTGTTTTCTTTCCTCATAGCTGCTATGCCTGTAAATATGACATTTCAAAGGGCTGTACTACAAAAATAAGAGGTAAGATTTTTCTGGCAAGATTATCCTTACCTCTTTCTAGATGCAGACTGGAATGAGGCAAGGACAATCTCATGAGAAATTCTTCCTCAGGAAGCCTGCAGTTCACAAATGAGCCAGCCTTTCTGTGTACAGTGAGGCATCATATCCATTACTATCCAATACCACGGCAAGCAAAACAGCTCCGAAATGCAGACCAGTTGCAGCTCATTCTTTTACCCAGTCCTTAAGTTCAGTACTGGCAAGGTATAACCCAAAAATAAAAATTAATAAATTTCACATCTGTGAATATTCATTATTTCTGTACATGGAAACTATGCTGGAAGCTGTTAATTCTGGTTCAGTTCTACTGAAAAAACAACAGTCAATTCACATGGATTTTTGTTCTTGCTTCTCTGCAGCACAGCCCTGATTCCAGGGTTTATACTGCCACAGACAGCTCGAGTTGTCACTCCCATCTGCAACTCTCAAGAAGGCACATCTTAGATGGCTAAGTGGAGGAGATGAAGTAACTGCAAAAAGGCTCAGGAATACCCATTTCTGATCTGACCTTAATAGGTTGTTTCTGCTCGTCTGTGAACTGCTCAGTCTCAAACATGGAAATGATGGCAAAAAGGAAGCTGAGGGGATGAGAAGTCTCGTGCCCTCTTACCTTGCTTCTAGATAAGTTCTTATTAAAAGATAATGTAGTTTTCTGTACTTGATGAGTCACTTATATGCCTTATTAGTTGGCAGGTATACTCAAGCCATTGATGGGTACAGTGGGTTTTGGTTTTTTTCCAAGCACCTGGAGAATAGCTCTATTCTGTACAAATAACCACATAGATATGGAAATGGAGATACTTGCTATTCATAAATACTTATTCTCATTTCAAATGTTGCAGCAAATTGCCAACCATAAACAAGACCACATGATTTTGATACATCAAACACAAAAGAAATGAAGTAATAATGAATAAACAGACAGTCTGTATTCAAAAGTAGGTTAGTTTCAAGCTTTTATGAACAGTAGTTACATTCATAGGAATCAGTCTGATCAGAAAAAGAAAAGTGGATGAAATTGGCCAAAAACTATTTCTTCCAAATTCCTTAGCTAGATCTAGTTTACAGAAAAGATTGAGCTAGTATTTGTTTAAAACTTTGATCCTATTAGCTGAAAAATATTTCATATCCCTTAAATTTGACTTGCTGACTTCTAAGAACTGCAACTACCTCTAAGCTTACTATTTTCCCCATAATTTGATTAATTATAATAATCCTTAAAATCTTGACTCTATCATAGAACTATGAAAGCAATTTGAAATCTATACTCCTGCTGAAGTGTCTATACAATTATTTTCTTTGCTTTCTTTAGTACAGTATGCAAAAAAATCTTCACTACTGTTTATTGGATATGAATTGTACATCTAGTTCAAACTATTAATTTTCTGAAATATAGAAGACATGCATTATAAATCATTCTTTGAAACAGTATCCTTTTCTGAGCCTTCTTTCATCATTTTACCTCCTGCTTAATTTTTCCTTTTTATTTCACAAACAATTAATATTTTGAATACTCAGTGTAGGGTTTTTTAAATACAGATATAACCCTATATATCCATAAGCCAGTTTATGAGCTCATCTGATTAAGAATAACTTCTCAGTGGTAAATTAATTTGTAGTTTATCATATTGCTCTATACACTTTGTAACTATTTAAACACATTGATCATTAAAAGATAGATATATTTTTTTTCCCCAAATGCTCAAGCAATTTTCATGCAATAGATGAGAACATCTTGCTGGGCTGCAGCCTGAGGCTTTGTGCCCTGTGGCTTTTTTATGGTGCCTTATGGCATAAATACAATAATATAAATCAGATAACCTTCCTGTCAGACTTACTATTATATGCATAGTAAAACCTGGAGTTACAAGAGTCACTGAAGTTCTTAACATGCAAAAGTATTGAACAAGATGTTAGGAGGCCTAGACCACATGCCTGCTGCGTGATGGTTGAGAGTGCTGGGTTTGCGTAGTGCAGCAAAGAGGTTAAAGGCTGATTTAAGGACAGCCTACAACCACTTGAAGGGGATCACAGAGCTGATGAAACCAAACATTTCTTCATAGTGACACCTCATATAGCAAGGGGAAATGGCCACAAATTGAAATGGGAGAGGCACAGCTGGGATTAGACAAAGCTTCTTCACTCGGAGGATGGTGCTGCAATGAAACAGGTTACATCAAAAGACTAAGGAATCTTCATCCTTGGTGTTTTCCACACTCAATAAGACAAATGTGGCCACAAAAGTTGCTGACCCAATCTAGTGTTGGCAATAGATTTTCTTTGGACAGGAAGTTCCACTAAATGGCTCCTAGAAAACCCTTCTAGCCAGTGCTTCTGTGATTATGACTTTCCAAGGTCACCTGCCAAAAGAAGATGGCCAAACTGCAACATACTTTAGCTAAACCTTCTAATGAAACATGTTTTACTGTAGCTTCTGTATTTCAGGGATGCTAGAGGATAGAGTCATGAGAGCTAGTTACACCGTACTGAGGACGAGTTCCTTGTATCAGGTAAATTTGCAGCTGTAGAATCATAACAAGACTTTTAATTAATGCACAGCAAGACCAGAACAGTCTCCAGTATCTCATGGAAAAAGCTTCAGATACAAAATAGATTAACATATTTTAAATGTGCTTGTTAATGCAGAGGAATAGTGGCTTATAAATTCAAATACTTAAACAGATAGTGTCACAGAATTTCAGTAATATTTCAAAGCTTAGTGTAAACTTAAGTGCACATAACTACTTAACTTGTTTCTCTCATACTTTAATGATTTCTTTTTCCTTTAACTATTTCTTTTTCTCCCCAAGCTAAATGTAAAGGGTCAGAGGTTTTTATGAAATTTTACCAAATGAGTGTTCATTTGTAGCCAAAGAACTTAAAAATTACATTGGTGTATATTCTTATTTCAGTTTAATATCAGGCGTTGCACTGCAGTGAAGCAGTTAAGAAATTTCTCTATGCCTGACTTTAAGCTAAATTTTTATATACAACATTTACTGTGAGTGAAACCCACCATGCATATTTCTATTTATAAATTCTTGGCAGTGCTTGTTAGCTTGTGAAACCTCAGTGTGATTGTCTGCAGGAAATGGATGTGATTTCTCTTTAAACTAGCATGAAGCATACAGTATCTGAATCATCTGAGTCCTGAACTGCCAGGTGTGTTTTCTTTTTTTCTATTCCTGAACATAGTAAAGTCCCTCCAGAATGTTCTAAATCAACATAATGTTGAAGTACCTTAGCACATGAATTTACAAATATATAGGCATGTCCCTGTTGAGACATGTCTCTAACATTTTCATGTGGAGCATCTGCTAGCTATCAAGGTATTCTGACTAAGAGTGGGATATATTTTACCGTCTCCTGTGTCTATCATTTAAACTAAGCATGTGGACGGAAAAGTCTAATTCAGTAAAAAAATGCATTCTCCTTTAAAGAAATCTATCAAGCTTAATGTGGCAGATGTGCAAAAAGGCATAAAATAATATCTGGAGAATGATATTTTTCAAGATTACAGACATCTTCATAAGGAATACTTTAAAATGTCTCTAAAAGAATGCTGGATATTGTTGGTGTCTCACCTGACAAAAATAATTCCTTTCCATTGTGGAAAAATAGATTATTCATTTTTCAATGGCTGCTGGACAGAGCTCTAGCCAGCTCTCAGTGAAAATATGTTGAAGTCAAAACGAACACTTATTGAGAAGAGAATCAGTCTCTGCTGGTGTGTCATTCTGCCATACTTCATGGAACAGTGTAGGGAGCAGTTCCAGACATTCCTTACCCCCAATGTTTCAAACGGTAGAAGCTATTACAAAAATAACAAAAAAAATATCTATTCTCAGGATCATGTGAAAGGTGAGATTCTGAAGGAAAAAAAACCTTTTGTCAGAGTCTTGCTGGGTAAGTTGCAAATGTTCAAATTCATAATGTACACATGGCTACTCAAAGTCACAGGGAGAAAATATGAATATGTCAGAAAACAGAAAAATGGAGAAGGAATCATAAGGAGGAAATCGAATAGTCTGGAATCAGTTCTTGGAATGACTGCTGAGATTTTCAGGAAAAAGTTATCCTGAAAAAACAAACAAGCGAAACCCCCAAAGTGAGCTACAGATAGCTGCCAGGCATAGAAGGGAGTTGTTACAAATAAAATAATTTAAATAAATGTGTTTGGGCTACTTAAATAAAAACTCTAGAATAATTGTGCAATACAATATTTAGATTAACATGCATATCAGGAAAAAAATACTTGATTAACATTTACTGAATGTTAAAAAATTCTTCCATAATTAAGCCAAAAATCAGTGTACCCAATCCTATACTTTGGTGATGTCCTGGTTTCAGCTGGGATAGAGTTAATTTTCTTCTTAGTAGTAGTATAGTGCTGTATTTTGGCTATGATTTGAGAATAATGATGATAGGACACTGATGGTTTTAGTTGTTGCTGGGTGATGTTTATACTAAATCAAGGACTTTTCAGTTCCTTGGACCCTGCCAGCCAGAGGGCTGGAGGAACAGGGGAAATTGGGAGGGGACACAAGAAGCTGCAGCCCTTGGAGAGGAGTCCACACTGGAGCATTCTTGGAGAACTACAGGCCCTGGGAAGGACCCATGATAGAACTGGTTTATCCTGAAGGACTGCAGCCTGTGGAAGGATCCTTTCAGGAGCAGGGGAAAGGTGTAAAAAGGAAGGAGTGGCAGAGAGGAACTGACATGGACTGACGATGACAATCCCTAATCTTCCCCATTGCCCTGCACGGCTCAGGGCAGAGTGAAGAGGTACAGGAATCAGGGATGAAACAGTGAAGTTGAGCCTCAGAAAAGAGGGTGTGGTGTGGTGGGAAGGGGCAGGTGGTTTCAAATTTGTATTAGTTCCTCACCATGATACTCTATTTTAAATTAGCAAAATAGAAATTAATTTCCCTAAATCAAGTCTGATTTGCCTGTGATGGTAATAGGCAAGTGATCTCCCCATCTTTAACTCGATTCACAGGTTTTTCATCTTATTTTCTCCCCATCCTGAGGAGGAGTAGTGAGAGAAAGGATGGGTGGGCATCTGGCCAAGGTGAAATCCACCACACTTTTTAAAGAAAAGACTGGAAAAATACTTCTCAGAAATCATTATCCCTTAACATGGAAAAGATGATGAATATTACAAAGGAAGATTTTTGACATTTTAAGATAAGGTTCCAAATTACTATTTTTTTTTTTTTTCTCAAACTAAAGGTTAAACAAAGTAAACTCAGCAGGTGTTCCTAGAGGGCAAAAATATACCAGGTACACTTCATACCATCCAGTGCTTAGACTAGATATTAAATGAAGACTGCTGAAGTTTCAGCCTTATTAGAACATCTTATATCTTTAACAAGACTTGTTTAGATGTTCAAAAACTAAATTTAGAAACAACTTTAAACTGAAGTGTCAAATAAATCATGCCATTGTCGCTCACTGTATTGCACAGGTTTACTACCTGTCACATTCAGAGTCTGACAAGTGGCTGGGGAAGAGGGGAGGCAGCCCTCCTTTTGAGTCACAAGGTTTGGAAAAGACCCCCTTGCTTTCCAAACTCCTTCTCAGAGAGGATCCCAGGTGCAACCTGGATCCAATCTTGTTTCAGACTTGTTCAACAGGTTTAAATCTAAAGGACTCTATGTACAGCCACTCATCAGAATTAACATTTGCCTGTTAGAACCCAGTTTAAGGACTTTCACAGAAGCAGTTCCACAAAGTTGAAAAAAAGAGATGGTTTATTAAGGCAACAGATATAATGAGTTCAGAATTGTGGTTAATAAATACACTTACTGCAAAAATCAAGTTTGAGTTAAGAGTTCAGTGCTTTTGGTAACAATACCTTCCTGGGTGACATCTGACATAGTTGGAGGTGCAATTCTGACCAAAGAGGTGTCCCTGCTTGGGGAGGAGAGAGGCTGAGGTCCATCGACCTGGACGGTGGTCGGAGTTCTCAGCTCCAAATGTCTAAATGCCAGGTTTATACTCTTTATGTTTATAGTCAGTATAAATTTATATTTATAGAGTATATATTTATACTCAGATATATACAGATTATACATGTTGAGGTGGGACTAAGTCAGTTCCTGTGTGCTGATCAGCCCTTAACAAGGCATCAGTTCTAGAAGGTCACCGGGACCCGATGGTTCAGTGCAAAGCAGGGACAATTCAGTACAAATGCAGATGTAAGATACAGGTTTATGGGACAAGGCTACAGATGTGCAGAAGTCTCCCTGGCCTTCACTGAAGCAACACCAGGCTGTGAGGCCCCTGCCTTACCCCAAGCATCACTCAGTCGGCTTGTTTGTTATCTGTTTTGTGAGTTTGGCATGCTGCTCAGGTCAAACTCCCGAATCCACTTGGAGTTGAATATAGTTGTTAATTGTTAGGTCGGGGGCAGGAGGTGGGGTGGCAGCACTGCCCTACTACTCACTTCTACATAAGACAAGCACTGATAAGAAATCTGAAGATTCTCAGAAGCCCTGGGTGATTCAAATTGTAACCCATGTCCTCCATGCCGTAGAGCAGAGGGTATTCCATTCTTCAGCCATATGCCCAGAAAGCAGTAGTGGGGTAACTACTTTTTTTAAAAATAATATTCAGTGGCTAGAAAGGAAAACATAAAGACTATAGAGCCGAGAAAACTAGTAGCAATTTTTCAAAACTGACTTCTCTATTAAAGTAGCTTATTGAAATATTGCTTTTAATGGGCTTTTTGAACATTTCCTGAAAGATCGAGGGCCTTAGAAATCAAACTGGTAGAGCTGCAAGAGAAAAACAGGAAACAAAAGAGTGGTGCTAATACATTGCTAGAGTCACAAAAGTCTAGCTGCTTAAAAACAGGAAATCCCAATGATAAGGGAGCAGCAACACTAGCTCAGCAAAGACAATATTCTTCAGCTTTTCATATTTCAATTATAGCACCCTGATTAGACTGAAGGAGGTAAAATAAACCTGACACAGACATATAATACAGATATAGTCCTTAAATCACTCTGAACTTGCTTTCAGAAATGACAAAACCCAATCATTCATTCCCCAAAATTGCTTACTAGATGGAATATAAAAAGCACAACAAGATTATATATAACCGGACCCTGGTATATTAGAAGACATTTTACGATAAACTGGAACTGCATTTACGACCGAGAATATGAATGTCAGGGAATATTCCTTATAGTGCTAGCTGTCCTTGGAAATAGGTGAACCTGCTGTCTACCTTGCTTCCTTACTACTTGGTGAATTGTAAGAAAAATCCTCTATTTTTATCATCTTCTGCAGGAATTTGTACACCCTGAAGAATAGAATCTGCATTCACATGCAACAGATGGAAGAAAGATTTGTTCTTCCAAAATTTTCTGCTTGTTAACATGGTCATAGAACCATAGAATAAATTGGGTTGGAAAGGACCTTTAAAGGTCATTTAGTATCACATCCCTGCAATGAGCAGGGACATCTTCAACTAGACCAGGTTTCTCAGAGCCCCATTCAACCTGACCTTGAATGTTTCCAGGGATGGGGCATCTACCACCTTTCTGGTTCCAGTGTTTAATTACCGTCATCGTAAACAATTCCTTCCTTAAGGAAGGAATCTAAATTAAAGTCTAAATTAATTTAAATTAAGTCTAAATCTGCCTCTTTTACTTTAAAACCATTATCCCTTGTATTTATCGAAACAGGCCCTGCTAAAGAGTTTGTCCCCATCTTTCTTATAAACACCCTCTAAGTACTGAAAGGCTGTGATACGGTCTCCCCAGAGCCTTCTCTTCTCCAGGCTGAACAACCCCAACTCTCTCAGTGTTTCTTCTTAGGAAAGTTGTTCCGTCTCTCTGATTAGTTTTGTAGCCTTCCTCTGGACTCACTCCAACAGGTCCATATCTTTCCTGCACCGAGGACAACAAATGCAGTGCTCCAGGCGGGGTCTCACCAGAGCAGAGGGGCAGAATCACCTCCCTTGACATGCTGGCCACATTTCTTTGGATGGGGCCCAGGATGTGGTAAGCTTTTTGGGCTGCAAGCACACATTGCTAGCTCATGCCCAGCTTTTCATCCAACATGACTTTTCCCACTAATTAAAAAACAAAAAAGCTCCAGTTCTTTCTTTCTTGCCATTATCATAGGAATATATACAATATATTCTCTTTTTTTCTCTCTCTCTTTTTGTCCATTTGCCTTCCTGCATTCCCCTCATTCCTCCTGTTTCCTTAAATGTGCATCCTATACTCAGTGGCTCATTGGAAGCTACTGGGCAATGTAGTATGAGAAGTAATCAAGGTTACCTTATGGTAACTGATTGAAAATTTTTATTTTTCATGAAAGGGTCACCAAGACTAAACAAATGAGGAAATTCTTTAAAGGTTTCTGAAATACCTTAATTGTCAATATTATTTTTCTTTTCTTTTCCCTTTAAGTTGACCATATTTTATGGTTTTATATTTTCCTAGCTTCCATAAACCCCAGTGTTCTCCTGAAGACTAACTCGGAGTTATGATGCTTTTCTACTTTTTATCACTTTCTTGGATTATTTTGTCTGGTTATTCTGTTCCAGAATGAGACTGGAATGTTTTTGAAGTAAATAGGGAAATTAAAAAGATATTTTATACATGATGTGGGACAGCTGCAGATTGTAGACTTGAGTGCTGGGTTTTTGTGTGCGTGTGTGTCTGTGAACTCAGGGTGGCACAACTGGCCATTAGTTCTACATGCAAGAAGGCTTGAATGCAATCCTCTGGTAACAGAAGAGTTTACTTTTACTCAAAACTCCCACTCCCATGTGCATACAAACATTGAAAAAAAAAACAAGTAGTAGGAGAGATAAACTATATTTATTCTGCTGCTTTGCAAAGCCTTATCAGTGCCATTAACTTACTTACCATTTTTACTGAATATTACTCTTTTTAATACATGCTAAGGAAAAATATTGTACTGTCTCTGTAACTTTGTGCCAACTGAGCTGCACCACTACCTCATTTGGTGGATTCCTCTCCAGAGATTTGAGCTGGTAGACTGGATTGCTTTAGTATCATGGTACACTGGATTGTCCTATCCTCATAACCCAGCTCATCAATAAGAAAATCTTCAAAGCGTAGTTGTGAGTCCTTACACATACCCTCCACATTTGTCATAGAAATTGACCTGGCTGAGAAAAGTCTATGATGTTTTATCCAGGGGTCTGCATGAGAATTAGGCATTTTCCTTTATTATCAGCCCCATCTTCAAGATTTCAAGCTCATACAGAAGGCCTAGAGACCCAGCCTGCTAGCACTCTGTGAAACAGAAATCTTCATTGTACTCAAGAAACACTTATTTACAATGTGTTGTTATGCTTGTCATGTCACTTCCAAATCTAAAAGAATATTGCTAGAAGTTCTGAATTTTTCTTCCAAGTATCTACCTTCATAAGGCTTTTCTTTGGAAATACCTACCGTGTGTTGTGTTCATCACCCAAATAAAATTTCTTGTGTTTTTTCCTGTTTGAGTGGTTGGCTAGTAAGGCATTGAACTTTAATTTTCATGGTAACACCATCTATTTTTTTTTTTTTCTGAAGTGCTGAAGGTATGTCTACATTGAATTTCAAGCTCAGATGCAGTTGAAGCCAGTGATGGCAACTGCTCACACTTGAAGCCAGTTGGAAGCCAGCCACTTCCAAATCAGAAACAGATACCCTAGATAATGTCAAATCGGAGCTAATAAGCTGTGGTGAGAAACAATGTGCATTAGCTAAGGTTCATTGTCTGACACACACAGCTTCGAGGCAGGTTAGCAAACTGGCAGAGCAAATTCACATCTGCCTGAAAAAGACTGTATAGCTATATCTTTCATTAGAGCAGATAATAGGGGTCCCATTGTGAGAGACTAGATTAGACATGAGATCCTATTCCCTACTGTGGCTGTCCCTTCACACAGAGTCTGATCCAGTGGGAATTCAGCCACTGTATCCTGTTTGCTTCAGCTGATATTTTTCTAGTTCATTAAGCTTGCCTCACTATTTTCGCTCTCAAAATACCATCTTGTTCAACAAATTCATTGGGGTGTGCCATGTAGTACTGGAATTTTTGTTCTACTTCAAAAAACAAAACACGAGGGACTTTTTTAAAACTCTCCATTTTCTAAAATGGGCTTCTGTAAAGAAGCATAATTTACTTGGCATTGGTTATATAAAATCAGCAAATGTGTTCATCAATCAATAAATTGCAGGTTACATAGCTGATATTTCATCTATTTTTTTTAGCATTATGAAATCAGTGTTGCTGTTTCATAAAGCCTAGGTCAAGTTTGTACATTTGTAATGCTTCCAACTTGTTAGAGCAGGTGTGCTCCTGTCTCTGTTGGGTAGTTTGGCAAATCACCTCACATTTGTAATTTTGCAACAGATGTCCTAGCTTTGAAGCATATGTATTATATAGTCTATAGACTGCAGGAAATAAAATTATCAGGACATGGCAAATTCATGAACTGACTTGCTGAAATTTTGACTATTGCAAAACCCATTATTGCTTCTCTGCTGTTGGACGTTCTGCTACATCCAGATTATGAGACATATAAAACAATACCATTGCTGTATTGTTGCTTTCTCCATAGGTATAAGTAGGCATTAGCTAAAAAGGGCAAAGTACCAGCTGACGTTAGAACCCAAATGCATCTTTATGTGAGCCAACTGGATGATTCTGGTAAAACAAAGGTACGTCTTTGCTTCGTCTCTCTACTTGAAATGACTTGGAAACTATTCTGCTTCTGTAAATTGGAAAATGCCAGATTTTTTTTCCACTTCATTTTCATTTATGTTGTAAGTGTTTTGTGTGTTGGTTCTGCCATCATCCAGCTAAGACCGGACACAAGATGCCAAAATGCTACAGGCAGTTCTCACAGTATTTGCTGCCCAGATTTTCAGACCCAGAAGGTTTGAATAGTCAAAATGGATCCTGGAAGCTATTCAGAGTTGGGTTTTTTTTTGTTGTTTTGTTTTTTTTTTTTTTCTTTTTTAAGTTTAAACTGAATTGTCAAAGCTTTTGAGATTTACTCACCACAAATTTAATCCACATTTTATGTTTTCGTGTTGTATTGTGTGGACTGTGACTATACAACACATTTGAGCCCCAGATGGAATAATGAATTTTAAATATCCCATAAAAGTGTTTGGCACTAAAGGCTACATAATGAGGTTATGGTATTTGCCTTAATTTTAAAAGACTGGGGAACTACACAATTAACAGCTGCATATGCAGCCTTTTTAACACTAATGCAATATATGTAATGTTAATCATATTATGTTATATGCAATATATATGCCTTAATCCATACATATAATGTTTGAACTTCCTTTACATTCAAAATGTTAAAGGTAGTTTTTGATATAACTTTGGAATTCAACTTTAGTACATGTTAATCCCCCCAAAAAATATCTAGCCCCTTACCTCTTACTGAAAATTAAATAAATATCTGTTGATAAATACTAAATGAAAATAAACTATCTAACAGTTAATGCATTAAATTTATTTTTTCCCCATCTCATTCAGTGAGCATATCAGATCTGGCTAAACCTCAATTTCATAAAATGTCAGTTTTTCACAGTCAAAATTCAATTTACCAGTAAAAGGACAAAACATTTAGAAACAAGCTACTCTTATCTTTTCCTACAATAGTGCTCCTAACTTAATAATTGGATTTTATCATTGCTTATCACTGTGTGAGGGAAGAAAAACTAGTATATAAAAAAAGAAAATAAAAACTAGTATATACTTCAAGCTAGAACATTATCACACTTATTCTAACTTCCAACAGTTACCTGAATTACTGATTATTTAGCAAATGGTGAGGCACTTTCAAATGCATTAAAAACACTGACATGCTCCATATACCTTACCATGGAGTTTGTGGAGAAAATGTAAAACTTACTGCCAGAACTCCTCACGTATTGGTCGACAGGAGGATGTTTGATAGGGACTCACCTTCCCCATTTCAGATTTTCCCTAGGCTCCAGGGAGGTTGTTTTTGGCTGGCTGGCCATTGCCTAGGATGGTTAAACAGAGCAGGGCATCTCCACTGTTCTCACCCTGTGTGCCAGGTGCATCTCTTCAGTCCAGCCAGCAAATCTCTTCTCACAGTTGATGTTGATTTTGTTCATCAGAGCTGGGGCTGCACAACAAATTTCACTCTCCAGCTTCTGAGAGATGATAGATGAAGCTGGCAATAATTCCACACAGCATCTGGTTTATGAACTATTGAATTTCATATTTCTCATTCAGCATTGAGATGTTGTCTGATTTTGAGAGGAGACTTAAGAATCAGGACTAAATCACGTTTTGTCAATTGACCATTCCTCTCCCCACAAACCCCATCTATAGTGTATTCATTTTTCTGATACTAAGTATAGTCTGTGCTGAAGAAGTGATATAGAATAATTTTTGTGGGTATCTTAAAAGATAAAACAATTTTACTTTTGTTAACAATATGTCATTGCCACCTTTCACATATAGGGAAAGAGTCAAAGATGAATTTCAGTTGAGAAGTAAGGAATGTTTAGTATATCTCATACCTAAAAGATTGTCAGCTCCACTTGAGATCATTATTGGCAGAGGAGATAATTATTCTTTTTTCCAAAATTATTTGGTAATGATTGTCCCATTGCAGATTGTTTGGTTGGTTGGTTGGTTTGGGTTTTTTTTCTGCAAATATGATTTCATTGAATGCATCTGCTTTACCTTTAATAAAGGTTTGGTCTAAGACATGTTCCAGAAACAATGTCGATGTTGAAAAAAAAACTTTCCAGCAACCAAGCAAACTGCTCGTCTTGAATTTTGTAACAGTAACTTAGCAAGAGGCTATCAAACTATACTAATAGAGGCTAGGCCATAATACATTCAATGAAATTATTTGATACATAACATTTTCCACTTACTCTGAAATGGTACCATTAAGCATGCAATTCAAAGACCAGAACAAAGCACTTAAGAAATTAAGACTCTACTTCAAGTCTACCAAATTAATTTTCTGTAATGTTGGAGATATTTGGACTATTATAGCTGTTATTGATATATTTGAAGAATTAAGTAGGTGTGATTTTCAATTTACTGACACATCCTTATACCTTCTGAAATTTGCATTCTAAAGGTTTTTATATATATATTTATACATATATGTAAAATAAAAGTGTTTCTAGATACAGAGGAACTGTAAAATGTTTCTCTGGAAACTCAGAAGGAACTAAAAAATGCATCTGAACACATTCGAGCTCCCCAAGAAAGATTCCTGTTGACCTGAGTAAGATTTGGGATCACCTTAACAGATAACCTTGTAAAAGGTGCCTCACAGCAACAAAGCTATACACCACCGTGACACATTTTACAGCAGAGAAATAGGTTTTGTCTACCAGTAACACTAAGATCTCTGCAAAGCAATGATGTAGTGTGCTCTGCACTGCAGTTTCACTGCTCATGTAAATGAAGAAAGCAGTGACATATGCCAAATCGTATCACCTGCTGGGGACCAGTGTGTGTGGCCTCTGTGTGTGTGTGCACTGAAAGTAGATGGAGATTCCTGCTAAACGAGTGGCCAGAGTCCTGCTGAATTCGTCATTGCAGGTTCAGAACCATACAGCAGAAATTAAATAACTTCCCAACAGTTTGTCTACAAGTTCTCAGTGAAATATCTAAAACAGAAGCCAGCCTTCTTCCTTCCTCAGACATTTAAGGTGCTACAAGGGACCTGCCAAATGAGTTCATTCAAGGTGA
The DNA here is from genome assembly GCF_015220075.1 of Falco rusticolus. Lineage (NCBI taxonomy): Eukaryota > Metazoa > Chordata > Aves > Falconiformes > Falconidae > Falco > Falco rusticolus. The sequence goes on along the minus strand of NC_051188.1, from coordinate 103,706,070 downwards.
GCCAGTAATCATTTATGCTAAAAAATTGTATCCATGATTTCCTGCTAGTTGAACAAGGACAAAAAAAGGAATGTGTTTTGGCGCTGTCCCTTGACTGCTGTGGTGGCAAGGCAGGAAATAAAACTTGTGCTCTATTGTAGACTTCCAGAGCAACAACTCAAGAAATTAGGTGTGTTTGGAAATAGATATCTTAAAAGATGAAATATTATGTTGACTCACATATTCCCACATTTTGGAACCAGCCCATCCTAAACTGGCTACTGTAGCAACAGATTTCAAAAAAGCGACCACAAAGCAAGTTCAAATCAGGGTTGTGCAAACCTGATCTGACTGGAATTGACTGGAGAAAATATAGTTAATTGGCAAGGCATTATTAGTATAAAATTGGGTATCTCCAATTTCATAGTGATGAACAGAAAGTCAAATTGTCGTAAGAGTAAAGCATCCATCAAAAAATAATCCCCAAATCATAAAGTTCACTGACATAGCAAACCCACTGTCAATATTATTGAAGTTTGTCTTTCAAAATCTGTCAAGACAATAACAACTTAGTTTATTACGTAATTTTTTCAGGAGAATACCAAACTTGGTAATTAAAAGAACAATGTTACGAAGCCTGCAATATTTTGAGAGCAAGTAAAGAACAAGTCTGGATTGAAGTTTTCTATTCATTTTATTACTCTGCTTGTTACTTTTTCTAATATATACCTAGTACAAAGACAAATACTCTCTAGAAATTATCATATAGTCAGTTTGCTTTCCTCAAAAGGTAAATATAAACAAATGCATATACTGAATGGAGAACAAATTAAAAGGGACCTAAAGAACCATCCCAAACAAACCTAAAATACCATAATGATGCCTATAAAGTTCAGTATGGACTTCTTCATTTATCTATTCACAGTACACAGTCTGAAAAGCTGAGGTTCTTGTGTTTTCAGTACCTCAGCTACTACGGTTGTCTATGAGCCAAATTATGCTTTTATTATATTTTGTCAACACTATTTAAGAACATTTCTTTAATAAACTCATGTTGCAGGGATAAGACTGAAATGAAATAAACCATTCTACTGATTCAAACAATCAATTATTAATTAATTACGATAACAATTTTTTATTATTAAAGAAGGGGTAGAATCCTTAAACACTCTTTTCAGTGAACTGGACTGTGCATGAAATTCCCATATGTCCAGATTTTGTAGATAATGATAGTAAAACATGTCCTTTAAGACCCATAAAAGTTAAATTTAAACAGGAGTAAAAAGATACATACAGGATTCCAGGGAAACAAAAACTGCTGATGAACATAGTAGGCTTGGAAACATTCAACTACATCGATAAATTGCAGCCATCATGACAAAGGAGGAATTTTTGGAAGAATATTCATAAATCCCTACAGATATTGCCATTATCTATCACATATCTAGAAAAGCTGAAAATCTAGCAAGTGAATTACATCCACTTTTATGGGATGATTAGGTGGATTCTATTGTTAGGGATCTTTAAGCTGTATGTTAACAAAGAGCTTAAAATAATACCAAGTTTGCATTTGTTATAGGTTAAGAGCCAAAAAAATGAACAGCTACGAAAATTGTGTCAGCTTGCTGAATTTAAATAACTCTTAACTTGACAGACTGTTAGAGGACAGTCTGTAAAGTGCTTTGAAAATGGAAAACAAACACAGTATGTTTGGTAAACTAGAAGTAAGAAACAAAACCAAAGTTAATATGGTGAAGGTGACACACTAGGAGCAACATGGGTGGTATAAAAGCCTGTGTCAGTGTTTGCACTGTATTCTTTTGAAACCTTAGACAGTGTTCATACTGGATATTCTCCAGCTACCAGTGTTAACATCAGAGATTCTAACTGATTAGTTATTAGTCCAAATTGCAGAGCATTTAAATGTCAACTGTGAGAATGTGCATATTTTTTACAGGTAAATAAACTCATTGCATTGTTAAAGTTTGAAAATACTAAATTTGTTTCCCTTTCCTTTAAAGTTATACAAAATTACTTCAGAAAAAAAAAAAAAATTAAATGGAGTCTGGGATATTAAACAGGCTGTCATTTTCCTGGAGCTTACAGGCAAGAATAAGTTTTTGTATGATTTGTAGAGAAATGGCCATATTTCTTATATACATATATATTGTTGACTGCAAGTGAAAAATGCACTGAAATTCTAATTTAAAAATCAAATTTTCAAATGAACAATTGGATGAGTTAACTACACAAAACATAATAATAATTCCACAACAGAGACACAGAGTCATTTTTTTTCCAAAATAGAATTAGTGGGAGTCATGAAGGAAGAGCAAATGTCAAGACTGCACTGCAAAGTATACTTTGGTTATGAAAATGTTGAGAATGACAAAATATTTTTGCTAATTTTGAACGTGTAATTCAAAAGATAAGACTGCTGTATCACTGGATGTGAAACAGTTGAGCACATTTTCTTTCAATAACTTTGTTCAAAACTTAGGTTTTTCCTTTTTAAAGAAAAGTTAGTCCTTTCCTTGACATTTTGTTGAAGAAGCATTGTTCATGCTTTAAAGACTGAGAAAGCTTCTATAAGGAACGTCAAATAAACTCCAAATATTGGATTCAGCACAGTTTTCAATGTCACTCAGAAATGACTCCTGCAAATGATTGTGAGGCCTGTGTTTGTGCATGCTAACACGGGCATGATTTCCACTATTGCTATGGTACTGTGTCAGCTGCTGGTGTTTCAAATTCTCTGGCAGAGACAACTTAATACTTTGTGGCTCTGTTAAGTCATTTATCTTTCTCTTAAGCACTTCAAATTAAAGTACCTCACAATAGATATAAAATAATCTGCTAATAATAGCATAATAACATTTTAGTGTTAATTACAAGTGAGATTTCTTCATGAAACATTAATAAAGGCAATGCTTTTCCCTTGTAATACTGCCATTACTGTAGGCAAACATACCATTATATTTGTAAAGCAATCATTTGCTACTTGAACATATGAAGATGACTGTGTTTTAGACATATCTTTTAACTGCCTATTGATGGAAAATTTGAAAATAGATAGAAGCCACTTCTCCTAGTCATGAAATTTATCAATAATATATTCTCAGTGCAAAATATGCCAGTGCATTTGGACCATTGCTAGGCAATTTAATGACAATTTAGGACAGTGTGATAGATAAAACATTTTATTTAATTAAGAAAACAGTATTACCACATATTCCTGACAGTATTACAAGATATACTATCTCTTATTATAAGATACTTGGTTTCTGTCAAGGCTGCTGTTGCCATCAGTTCCAGACATATGCTACCAATGGGCTTTTGAAAAAACAGAACAGAATGTGTACATTGTGCCAGAGGTACCAAATTTCTTAAAATTTCTTAACAAATTCCCAAGATTTTTTTGCTAATACTGAAGATCTCAAAGCTTTGTTTAGCAGTGACATGGCAAGAATGACACATTTAGAGAATTATTACAGCAACAAGTAAATCTCTCATAATCTCCAAAGATAAACTAGGCTATTTACAAGCAATGTGAATATCAGAAGGAAAGGATGTAAATGAACATTATTTACTGAACTTTTGGTTCATGTCACCTGTTTAAACACTTGGATGAATGTTTAATTTCATGAAGAAGAAACATTTGCAGAACAGAAAAACAAACAAACAAAAAACCTGAAGAACAAGTACCTACTGATGTGTAGTGTGTGAAATGTCTTTCCCCTGCAAGTGCATACCTGGCCCAATACATGCATTTCATACCATAAGACTACGTTTTGTTGATTCAGCCTTGCTGAGACAACATAATTTTCTTACAGATACATTTTCAGTGCAATACAATTTTTATGACCAGAAACATTTTGGTATTGTATTGCAAATAGATCTCATTAATCGACTTACATGTATCCGCCTTCCAAGTACTGAAGTTGCATTCCCAAAGAGTTGCCCTTTGTAATTTTTACTGCCTTTAGGTTGCAATTTGATTGCAGCAGCAGGAACAACAGCACATCTCCAAACTGTAATCATATTTTTCAGTGGTGTGCATCACTTATTAACCTTTATTTGATTTCCCTTTGGCACCCACAGCTCCAACAAATGTTATCTTCCTGCTCAGTTTTGTTAAGATTGCAAACCTGGCAACAAGTGCTGTAGCCGAGATCCTCACCAAATAAACAAACCCTTGAACTGTGCTGTAGCTGCTCAGGTGCAGCAAATGTCCTGTCCTGCATTTGAATGCCAAGCTCAGAACCACTCAAAGGAGAAAAAGAAAATCATAATCTGTGAATCGTAACAGAATTTGCATTTATACCACATTTTTTGCTGCACGTTACAAAGGAAATCTTTCCTTTCTCTTAGGATGACAAGGGGCTTTACTTGATACCTTCTAGTTGAGAGTGGGAGTTTGCTTATTGCATTTTGTTTTGAAGAAGGAATGTGTAAGCCTATATGAAAACAATAGTATTGCCTTGGAAATATTTGATTTCTTTTTGGATAATTTCTAAAATCTTTTAATTACCTGCCTTTTCTTTTTCTCATTAATGTGAAGGAATGAAAGACAGATTGACAACCTACAGAGACAGATAAGATTGGCAAATGCAACTAATATTTCATTAACTGTGTTTCGTCACAGATGGTAAAGAATTTAAATGAACCTGACTTGCATGGGATAAAAGTTTTTTGGACTGAATCACCAAAGAATCAAATCATACTTAGAAACCTTGGCCTTCCAAGTGAATTGAATAAATCCAGAAATACTTTATAAAATTAATTTGGCTTGTTTTTCTACTCAGATAATGCCTCAAAAAAGGTTTCTCTTTCACTGAAGTTTCGTTATTAGGTAAATTTATTGCAGGGGGTTTTTGCTAGCTTTTTTTAACCTATGGATGCACTTAGGAGCAATTCAATAGCAATTCTTTAATGCATTCAATTAAAATATTGAATAATTTGGTATACATTATTTGAATCTTCATTGACAAGATGGATCTTTGTCCAGGTACTGGTCTGTAGAAAGGTTTTGAATTTAAGATTATCTGAGGAAAAGAACTAGAGATGTACCAAGCTGTCATACCTGTTCCTCTTTAAGCCATGCAAGACCCAGATGGTACCTGCATAACTTCTAGGAAATACATTAACACTGTCAGTTTGAGAAGATTTTAGCTGAAACACATGCAAAATTAATGTTCTGAATAAATGAAACGCTTATAGGCATGTTCTTAAAGGGCCCACAAGTAATCCTTTTTATAAAGTGATTCCTTAACTAGTTTGAAGACTTACATTTCTTAAATATTTTTCCATAAGTAATGTTTGGAAGCAAGGGGGGGGGGGGGGGAGCAGATTTTTCACATAAATTATAGACTTCCTGAACTCCTATGCATTCTGAACTCCTATGCATTATTCATTCCCTCTCCCCTCTCCTTCCCACACCAAAAAAAATACTGGAAGCTAATATGCTTTACTGTATGAAAAACAGTGGTGTTCAGGTACCGTTTGGTGCCATGAGCAATACTACAAAAATCCCAATAAGTTATATTAGAACTATATCATTTTTTTGGTGAAGTATTCTTTACATTTTACATACAATAGGAAGAAAATCATCAAAAACCTCATTGATTCAAATGTACTCAAAGACAGCCCCATGTCTTGAACCTCAGACTCAGCTATACCTAAGCAGAGATTCCTGTTGTGTGCTTTTTTTTGTTGTTAATTAATTATTTTTTTTCCAGTGGGAAATTAAAAAATATAGCAAAAGGTGACAAAATATAAATAACATTATGATGGGGAAATTTCAGCTGAAATTTTGTTGCTGAGAGGTGAAGATTCAGATTAAAGAAGGTATTTGTGCATGCATGTCAAATCCTTTATATTAGATGTAGAAGAATGGCAGGGGCAGTGGGGTATTGGAGAAAACAGACCTACTAGAATTGTAGTGTTACAGAAAGCTTTTTTTTTAGGGTAAAATACAGCTATTGCTTTCAGGATGGTTGGTATGCATGGAACCTCCTTTGCCACAGCTCCCCAGGCAGCACACCCTGCCAGCTCAGCACATGCTGACCGGAGTGACTGAGGGTGGAGCGGAGTGGAGACACCGTGGCCAGGGTCTGTCCTGCTCCCTGCAGGAACAGAAACTTGATGGCATCACACAGCTGTTAAGCTGCACAGCAGTTGTCGCATGAAGGATCCATGAGATGTCTGTGGCTGAGCCAAACGTTGTGGTGAAATTACTTTCCTGAGACGAAATAATCTTACTGTGATACTAACACACACCTCCGTCTCAAAATTACCTGCCTGCAAGGTGCTACCGCACCTCACTGGGCACGTGCTACCAGTCAGTAACAACAACATGTGTGACCCGATTCACTCAAGCTCCACCTATATGTGATGGAAATGGACCAGTCCTGGACTGAAATAAATCCAAAGAGGGGAACTGTCAAAACACCCAGATTTCCCAACTCTGATTTAGTGTTCACAAAGCTCGGTCAGGCTGATCCACTGTCTAAGTTGTTATGAATGACGGGGCTTCTGATCAAGGGTGTCAGCCTTGGGACAGATGAAAAACAAAGAACAGATAGTGACAAGAACACCATTATCTAAGTTATGCAGAAAGTAGCCTTCAAGTGAGGAAAATTTTGGCGGTGAGAGGAAACAGGAAGATAAGGTGTAGCAGTCCACTGACAGCAACAGAAAATGAGTTTAAAATAGGCCAAAGATAATTGTGGTAGTGGGAAATCACCACCTCCAACTCCAATAGCCCCCCTGAAAGAAAGCAAACCCCGGCTTGAGGAGTATATGTAGTTAGCAGATAACTTCAGTAGTGCTATCTGAGGATATGTACTAATCTGCATCGGAAGCAAGAAACTCGTAAGCAATCCTGTGTATGATGAATGAATATGTAGCATACTATGAAGTATAAAAGGTGGACAGAGGGGAGAAGTTAGGGAAGACTCCATAGTAACTTCTGGGATCACTTGATGGGTTGAACCTGTCTTCTCCTCCATAGGGACTCCTGTTGGGTAAGAACCTTTTTCTATGACTAACTTATGCTAGCTGCTATTATATATATCGTTTAAAGCTTGCTTTGGAGTCAGTGTATTTATCACTGGCAATCTTCAAACTTTATTCTGTTGTGATTTTAGAATGAAGAATGTTATTCAATAAACTGTTAGTGTTAGTCCTTCGTGGGCACTAGCAGTTGCCAGCAGCAGGTAACACACTCAAATAAAGTGGGCAGACCCACTGAGGGGTCCCCCTGATGCTGCTGTCATGTCTCCCTGAACAAGTCAGTCCAGTCACCCTCCAATCCAGTGGGACGGTTTGGTGAATGGTCCCCATAACGGGACACTGACAGACTGGTCAGACGCGAGGGTCTTGGCTTTCCTGTGGTACTGATAGACAGATCAAACACTAGGGGTTGAGAAAATCTTCCCCCCCCTACACCTTTCATGTGACATTAGCTTTGAAGGTATTTTTTGTACTACTAGAATGCAATACCACATATTCCACACTGAAGACTGCAGCGGTGACTGAAAACCGTGATGCAGATGCTATCGAATTTTTAATCAATATTTAGTAACTATAATAGGAATAACATCTTACATAAAATATTTGCATGGCCCTTAATATAATGTTATCTGAATGTCTTACATTCAAAGTATTTGAATTTATGACACCTGTTGGGGAAGAAAGTCATTGTCTGTCATCATAAATGAGAAATGGCTTCTAATACCACACCAAGGAGAAGGTATCAGACCCCTCAATATATAAATAAATAAAACTGTAACTAAGCAGTGATTAATGCCTTTTTTTGAGTTCCAATCCATAGGTATCTGAGCATGGGATTAGGAGACTGAAGACTATCTTTTAAGCCAAATTCTGTTGTGGCTAAATGAATTTCTTTTCCCATTCTGGTAAGGGATGTACACAAACCACCACATTTTCTTAGCACTTCTAAGGCAACTAAGACATCAATGACTGTATCAGAAAGTTAGAGTTAACCTTACAGCTGCAGCAAACTTTCAAAAGGGATTCAAACAAATGATGTGTGAGGGAGTCTTTGTCTAAATCCTCTCTGTTTTTTAAAATAGATCTGATGTACTTTGCTTTTCATGTCCCAGTATTGGGGCTAAGAAAAAAGCAGACAGATCCTTAGTAATATCAGGCTACTGTATGTCTCTTTCTTTCCCTGTCTCTTTTTTTATCTTTAACTGTTAGAGGAATGAAGAAAGAAAATCATAAGAGCAAGGAAAGCATTCTTATACACTTTTTGGAAAAAAAATAAATATCTTTTAAAGCCCTGTGATGAATACATGAGTTGTACCTGCAGTTATAAAAAAGTCTTTTTTTAATAATTTTTTTAAGCTTTTTTATTTAGATGGGACAGAAAATGGTTGCAAAACTACAGTTGTAGAAAAAAAATTAAAGTAGGTATGTCTGTAAGAGTAGTGCCTATTTAAATTGGGTATAGACTTGCATATCCAGTAAAGTTTTAAAAATTAACTGATTGTACTTGCTCTTCCACAGCTCTAAAACAAAACACACCTCCAAATTCATGACTAATATTAATTCAGAGTCTTACTACAGAATGGAAAGGACCTTCTGTTAAACAGGGTGAGCTGTTTTACTGCAAACAATTGTAGCTAATAGCCATACCCCACTCAAGAGATTCAGAAGATACTGGTGTCTGAGAGATAGCAAGAACACTATCTTCACTTCTGTCTTGCCTTTTATGGCAAAGAAAAAGCAAAATCAGGAAATAAATCAAAATTTTCCTTTTCATATTTCTCACACAAAAATTGCCAACTCTCTTCTGATCAACCAGAGAAAGCAATGAAATATTATATTAAAGTTCAGCACCTGCTGTGTCTCTGATGGTATTTCCTAAATATTTTCCTGAGGTAAGGTAATTCATTCTACTTATGCTTCTGTTCTACCTATATCTTAATTAAAACTACCATAAATAGAGCAAAGTCTACCTCAAGGAAAAATCACGCTAGAGCAAAGGAGTATATAAATGGCATGCCCAGTGTCAAGACTAGCTCTGGTTTAAACCTGAATCCCAACTCTTCCATGGTCAATGCTGAGTTGATGTGAACATGCTGCACCAGTAACACACACCCGTTCAGGTCTGGCCAATTCAGAGAAAAACTCATTGTGCAGGTGTGGCAGGGAGGGAAGAGAGACTTGCTTGTGCATGTATGATTTCTGCAAGCACCTGATAAGAGGGATAGATTGCTTCTTATTCACAATTCAAGGTAGTCAATCTCATTCTTGTTATTTCAGTTCCAAAGCAGACCCTGCACAAGATCAGCCATGCAGGGTGAAGCAGGAGTGCTTGCAGGTTAGGAATAAAACTGTGTGCAATGGTGGGGGACAAAGGGTCAGCAGGACATACTGCTCAAGTGAAGCATGAATACAATTAAAGAAAATAGGTGAGCTAGAGCGGATACTTGTTTTGAATATATGTTTCAGGCCCACACTGAGGTATAGATGGCAAAGATAGCATAGTCGTACTCCCTATGAAGCGGAGGTCAGAACAGACACCTATAGAATGTACCTCTATGGCTGGCTTTGAATGCTTAGGCTGGTTTTCACATGCTGAAAATGGAACGGCAACCTACTTTCTTGGGTTTAGCTTCCTTGCAGGAGAAGGAGTTTCTTTACTTTTCTGCTAGTAAGTAAAGTAAATATTGACAGAAGAACTCTTTGTTTGACATGTTTTTATTCCAGCTGAAAATACTTGCTTCCTTAGCATCTGGAAAGGAGACTTGCCCATATAATTTTTACTGTGCATTTTGAGGAATCACTGTGTGTGAACACTGTATTTCATTTCTTCCAGACAAATAGCATTCTGCTACTACTTTTTAATTTCAGTTTTACTGCTACTAATTTGTGTTTCAATGCTACAAATATTGCTGCTTTCTTTCTTTGAGTTAAATGATTTTTGTAGCAGCACTTGTTTCCTAGACACAGGCACCTGAGGAGAAACAACTGATTATTTGTAAACCTTGCCTATTTCCATGTTTTCAAACCAAAGGCAGCATGACCTTACTTTCTAAATGTTTCCTTTTCCTCTGCACTTAAGGAAGTAACTTCTAAGCAATGTAGCCACATTTTATGCATCTATAAAGCTCCCTGTGTGATGACATATACATTATTCATGGCAAAAACAGTGAGTGTGGCACCTCAAAGTTTTCTTTTTGCAACTGTGACAGAAATAATAAATCTTACTGTTCAGCCAAAAAAAGACAACAGGTTTTATCTTGAAAGCTAGCACCTGTTCTTCTTCAGCTTATATAGAATATACATCCACTTGTCTCTTGGCTTTACAAATGTTCTATGAGATCACTTTGGGCTGCTGCTAGGTAGCATGACACCCACTGAATCAGGACAGACGACATTTTTTTTTCTTATATTGGGAATCTGAAATAGCACCCAGTATTTTCCTGTAGTATCAGTAGGCTGACTGCCTGATTGGTTCTATGGACATCCAGCATCCAGTCAGGCAGTTCGGGCAGATCTGCTTTTATTTACTTGACCAGATGATGAAACCCCCCAGTCCAGGTTTCTAGAACTGTCATTTTTCTTCAAATATCCTCCAGTTTGGATTTCCACAATGAGAGAGATCTTGAAAAAATATTTGTTCAGTCAGCCATGCAGTACATGGGCATATAGGAAGCTATTCCTCATAAACTTTTCTCCATTTGGCATTTTCAGTTTCTCAGTTTATTAACAGAAGTCTCCATTCACTACCAAAAAGGGAACGGCTGGGCTACACTTTAGTAAAGTTTTCTGGTTGCACACAGGAAGCTGGGTATCTTCTTTTTCACAGCTGCTAAATGTTTTATAAGCCATAGTTTAAGTGTTCAAGGCCAAGCTGGATGGGGTTTCGATCAGTCTGGTCTAGTGGCAGGTGTCCCTGCCCATGGCAGGGCAGGTGGAACTAGATGGTCTTTAGGGTCACTTACAACCCAAACCATTTCATAATTCTATGATTCTATTACACAGATGTTAAACTAAGTAAAATACCCTTTATATCTGTCTTTAGGTATCATGTATATGCTTTCTCTTGGAATTCTTAAAAATAGAATGGATCAAATTTTTACAGCTTTAGCCTTAAAAAAAAAAAAAAGTATAAAAAAAAATTCCTGCTCCTTCAAGATCTATTTGCATATTTTATAGTAATCTTCATATGAAACATTCCCCAGATAAAACACACAATAGTCTTTTCAACCTGTAGCAGAAACTACAGTGACTTTTCCTCCTGTGATTGCCCTAACTTAAGTTTGAGAAACTTGTCTGCCTCTGAATCCCAGTGAATTCTCATCCCAGTGAATCCCTAGGATTTGCTGACATGTAAAACAGTGTTGGTAATAAAAACCGAGTGTGCCTACAGCTGTCTAGTCTTTATTCCAGTTCTCACAAGCTACAAGAGGGATTTACCGAGATTTACCACACTGCTAGAGAGCTACATGCTGTAGTATTGAGTAGAATGGGACTTTGCTGTGTCTTAAAATAAAGTCCAATTGTTCTGCAATGTTTGGTTTTGTTGTTGTTGGGTTTTTTTGTTTTTTTGGGGTTTTTTTTGGTTTGTTTTTTTTTGGTTTGTTTTTTTTTGCGGGGGGGGGATGAAATAATCAAGTTTCTGACCCCAGGAGGGTTCAGACCCCTGCATACCTCTTTTGCTACCTATTTATAGTGTCTAGCTGCTAGCAAGCAACAGAACTTAGGGGGCACCTGTGTCCTCAGCATTTCTGGGATACTTTAGATGGAACTATCTTCCAGGTATAGGCTCTTAATCACAGAGGTTTACTTGAGGAACATGATGGACAGATATCCACAATACTTGACAGGGATACAAGTCAGCCAACAGAGGAATCATTTTGGAAATCCTGTTTTCTGTGTCCAGCTGACACTGAATTTATTCTTCATACTGGTGGAGTTACACAAGGAAGTATTGACAGTCCTATTCAGCCTAAATTCAACTGAAACCAATGCCAATAGTTTTTTGGTTTTTTTAAATTATACTTCAGGTATGAATGAAATTCTACATACTATTTTTTTAAAACATTTAATAGTTTCTGTAAAAGGTGACTCCAGGAATTACTATGTTACCTTTATGCCTAATAGATGACAGAATGACAAACACACTGCTGTTAGGAGTATTTCAGCTCTGTATTCTCTTAGGCACTGGTGTCAGGGATGGAGTGACACACTTCACTTGTAAAAGAGAAGCAGTGATATGTTTATTGGTATAAAACAGCAGTTTAAGAAAGTTTGATGGTAAATATGACACTTGTTTAACAAGATTCGATGGCAAGGTACACTTGATTATTTACTGCGCAGAAGACAGTCTCAGACTGTCAGAAAGACTCTCCTGTTGATTCATGAGGTTCAGAAAGGACCCCCTTGCATCTGAAACTCCTCAGAGGGGAGTTTAGGTGTGGTTAGATACAGACTTAGTCTCAGACTTGGTCGACAGTTTATATTTAAAGTATTAAAAATTGATGTGCACAATCAATTCTTTATACCACTTAGCTAAGATTTCAAAGTTTGGCATGCTCTTAACCACTTACCAAAAATCTGTTATGGCAAGGAATCTCTCAGCCTTGAGAAGTAACCTCAAGAGGTATCCCTACTCCAGGGGAGATCCTGGCATGCAGCCTGCTGCCATGCAGGAGAGATCAGCGGGCTCTGGGCTGTTTAACGAGTAAGATAATTGAGTCATAGTCATACCTGCATACCAACAACAGAAGTTAGTTTCTTCCAAATCTGGTTTGAGCCCAACCTTGACCAGCACTGTTAGGTGAGTACATTTTTCAAATTAACCCTTGGCTATTGTGTTGTTATCTGTCTCCCCTGAATCCACTTTTAGTCTGATACAGCCATCAAGATCAGGAAGAGCATCAACTGTCACTGGTGGTTGTCACTTGAAGATTATTGTGGAAATAAAGTTCAGGGGAGTAGTGGGGTGTAGGGGGTGTGGGGGAGGGTGTGGCAGGGCACATACCACCACAACTGAAAATAATGGCTTTTATTAAAAACTTGGGTAAGGTCAATGCCAAAACTAGCATACAGGTATACTGTATATATGGAATCACATACATAACCTCACTATCAAGAAGTTGTATGTGTGTGCTAGGATTAGAAGCTCCTTTCCTGTATTCATACATTCTTTCCTGATCAATCTGCTTTTTCTGTGAAAAACAATTAATGGACTCATTTACTCTCTTCAGGTAATTAATCAGGGTATCACTAGAAATTGCTTGGTCAATATCAAAACTCTCTCTGAAAGTCACCAAGGTCAAAAGTAAGACTGTTGTTACTACCTTGCCAAGTTTAGGCAAGGTATGCTTACATTTAGTCTAATTTTCTACATTTAATCCAATAGAAAGTACAAGGAACTAGAAATAAAATGTGGCATTATGAAAGTATGTCTAATTTATCATATAAAATGAAATACCTAGTGAGCAGAAAAGTGGTGAATATTCAAATGGTATAGAATGGTTTTGAACCTGATAGGAGAATTCCACTTACTGACATTCTATACTTGTTTATCTGAGTTCAACTGGTTGTGCTGCCATAATCCTAATTTTTATATAGAATGTTATATTCTATTAATTGACAAATTCTAGAGATGAAGCTACTGGTTATTTTCCAGGTACACAAAGAAACCTAGGAATGGTTTCAGCAATAGGATTATACTTTCAGAAAACCCTGAAGTAGCATCCTGTGTGATTTTTTTTTTTTTTTTTTTTTTGTATTTTCAGAAATTATCATTTCTGTACATGGGGATTGAAGACCCTTTTTTAATTACAACTAATATACTTTTTCCTTCTCATCTGATCAGTTCCGTGTTTCCACTGGAGCACAAAAGCTACCACTGTCTAGTATAGAAGTAGTTCAATAAAGGGATGATCAATGCATAACTGATTATTGGATAACAAAATACAGGAAACATTTAAAATTAGTTATGATATTAAATATAAAACATTTATATAAGAGTTTCTGACAAAGTGGAGTTTAATAGACCTTATGACAACGCAGGTCTGCTGTTTAAACTGTTAAAAATTAGGATATCTTTGCAGCTAACAATAAACACTTGTGTATTTTCCACTAACTTTGATTTTGCTTCTGCCATTATATTAACTACTGTGTCTTCAGTTAATCCAATTTGCTATCTCCACTAAAGCTTGAAATCAGCAAAGCCATTAAGAATGTATCTAAAGTTCAAAATGTGTTATTTCTAACAAGATATTTTAGGCAGCTGATAAATTACAGTGTTGAATAGTCTTTGTGTTGTTCTGTAAGTGCTAATACACAACTTTTCCTTTTGCCCCACTGTGCTCATCTGGAGTATTTATATCGGTATATCACTTTGAAGAAATGTGAGTTTCTCCTTGAGATACCTGGCATTGCATTACTGCAAGTGATTTTCATTGTAAGTATAATGTCCTAAGTGACAGAGAACAACAAACACTTTTTTTTTTTTTTTTTTTTTTAATTATCTCAAAGCTGGCAACCAATGTCTTCTTTGAAAATGGAACAAAGTGCTCCAAAGACAACTTCATTGAAAGGCAGACAAAAGGAATATTCTTTTTCTCTATTCAAGAAAACAATGTAAAATGAACTACAGCTCCAGTAAGACCATTTTGCTCTGAAGTTAAACAGTCCCAGTCTTCTATGTGAGGACAGCTTCAAATTTCCAAGTAAAAATCGCTTTCTTCTTCTTTGATTATTAAAGAATAATCAAATTACAGCTGTTCTTCAGTTTGGTATATGAAGTTTAGATGGATGCTATTCAAAAAACTCTCTCCTTTTTACTCTTGAAAAGCAAAGAGGAAGAGCTTTCACTAAATACAAGTTGGGTTTTAACATTGATTATGCACAACTGAGAATAGTTGTTTAAGTCTGTCATTTGTGTAGAGAGAGTTTTCGGAAAGTTAAAGTGTTCACTGTAAGGTCAACTTCATGCAGAACAAACATCTATTAATTAATTCTTGTTTTTCATAGATGAAAGTACATAAAGAGCATGCTTTGGTATAATTAAGTAATCCCTGAGACTGAATTGTTGTGCTGGTAGTCAAATGTATACACCTGTCCATCTTAGAAAGACAACCATAAAAGCTACTTTCAGTGGCAGGGGGGGCAAAAAAAAGTGTAATAACTTGAAAGTGAAGCTTACATAGGCTTAATATTATTTTTCTATGCTGTGAAGGAGGTTTCAAAAATCAAAGTGACAAAAGGAAAAAACTAAAATCTGATAAGAAGGTACAATAAGATTATCCAAAGATATGTTTTGATGTAAACAGGAAATTAGTTTTTAATAATAGAAGTTCTGCTACATTCTGAATGCCAGAAGAAAATACAAAAGAATGGGTTTAAATAAATACATTCCATACTTTATACAGGTAAGTATGATTTAATCTTGAATTATATTAATGAAAGATATTAAACTGAAGATTAGTAAAATACAGAGGAAGAAAAAAAATGAAAAATTATTAATGTTCTAACAGTTGGGTTAAAAAGGCTATCTTTTCCTTCCTTTTTTTTAGTTTACAGCTGAAATTACAGCCTTTCCTCATATTGCCCATATGATTTGAAGTGCAAAAACTGACATTATTGTTTATTTCTATATCCAAACCAAAATTTGATAGCATCTGGATTAAAACTTTGCAAATATAGCAGAAAAGCAAAAATGTCAATCAAAGGTTTTGTCTTTTTATTTTTTTTGTTTTGTTTTGGTTTGTTTGTTTATTTGTTTGGCTTTTTTTTTTGTTTTGTTTTGTGGTTGTTTTTTTTTTTTTGTCTTGAAAGGCAGGGATGCATCTTGGATCCATTCCATCCAGAAATTTTCCAGCTAGATTTAGTGGATCCATGCTGTCCTACTTGTATCTGACAGTCTCTGATCTCTGTGCCCCTTCCATCAGTATTAGCAATAAGATGCTTTGATACTCCCTGACTATCAACCTGAACTGCTAGCTTTGCACATTGCATATTGATCCTCGTGTTCTTAAAGGGATATTCTTTTAAACAGAGAGCTCTTACATTTATTATTGGATGATCACAAAGCTTTCAGATTCAGTAATGCTCTGAAAAAACTTTAAAATTTTCTTCAGAGGTAAGTTTTGAAGATGAATAAATATAATAACATATAAAATAGTACAAAGTACAGCAATTCATTTCAAAAGAGATATATGAAAACTACATAAGTTCAGAGAAAAACTGAAGTATGAAACAGATTCCACATGGCAAAAATTCAAGTATCCAAAGCTCCTCAGCTTGGAAATTAAAGATTTAGATGGATGTAATCAAGTTCTACAAAATCAGGAAATGCTAAGATAATCCACTGTTCACTCCCTCTTATAATAGAAGAAAAACTGACTCTGAAAAGAAGATAATAGTAGTTTCTAAAAAAATGCAAGAATGTTTTGGTTGGTTTGTTTTGTTTTTTCACAGAACAGGTAGTAGTATACTTGAGGAACTTGCCAAAATAAATCTTACATTCAATCTGTAGATGCAGATACTTGATGGTTTTTCAGGTCTTTTCTAAGTGTCTGCTGATGGCCACAGCTGGAGGCCGGACACTGGGCTAGATGGAGTCTTGTTTCAAACAAGCATGGCTGTTCTTGGGTTAAGTTTGAGGAAAGAAGACTGAAAAAAAATCATCAGTGTGAGGATATAACAAAAGATGTTTATGCCTAACTGTACTCCCGTCCAGAAGAGTATTTCTCAAATGTTTAATCTGAGCATCATTTGCAAATCACTATAGCAATCTAGGGGTCCAGAAAACAAACCTTTCTGAATATTTAGTTTGACCACTGTGGTAGTACTGCAGCAAATTATTTATACAAGATTTCATTCATTCATTCAAGGCAACATGTTTAAATCAAGCTTGAATTTGACAACTATACTTGACCTAAGAAATATAAATGCTAAATTATTCCATCTAAAGAGGAAATACTACCTTTCTCCACATTGTATTATTAGAAATGACAGCATGCTCTTCTTTCAGCTCTAAACACCATGATCCAGTCACATTCCCCTGGTCTTACTGTTTCTCAGAAAATATGTATATGCTAATCAGATGTGCTTCTGATTGCAAAGTAGGCATACAGTGCTCTTGATGTGGGCTGTCAAGAAGAAATGTGTTGACATCTCAGCCAAGTCAGCAGCCCACACAGCCTTCCATTCTGCCACAGCTAGGTTGAATGCTGGTACGCAATCTAACTGCTCTGAAATTTTTTTCCAACTCTTCAACTGTTTGGTTAAAACTGGGTTAAAAGGCACTAAAGACGGGTCCGGTAATTGCACTTGCCTTTTAAATTTTGCATATTTAAGATTTTGTCTATTCCTCCTTTTTTTTTTTTTTTTCCCTTCTCATTCCTTCAGTGTTCTGCCTTCAGTTTAACAATTTATGTCTAAAGTCTTACATTATTTTCTGTCCACCTTTACCTTTAGTTCTGAAAATACACTTTTTTCAAGATTCCTGGTTTTCATTTTTAAAACATGAACTGTGGTGTGACAGTACAAATACATATGAAAAAGAACAAAGATTAGTGTGTCCAGAGGAGGGTGACATAGAAACTGAAAGGTTCTGAGGGCAAGACTTATGAGGAGTGACCGAAGTTACTTGGTTTGTTCAGCCTGGAGAAAAGAATGCTGAGAAGTGACCTCATCACAGTCTACAACTTATTCAATAGGACAGTGGAGCGGGAGGTGCTGATCTCCTCTCTCTGATGGCCAGTGATAGGAAACAAGGAAATGGAATGAAGCTGCACCAGGGGAAACTCGGATTAGGAAAAGGTTCTTCACTGAAAGGGTGGTTGATCACTGGAACAGGCTCTACAGGGAAGTGATCATGGCATCAAGGCTGTCATAGTTCAAGGAGCATCTGGACAACAGTCTTAGTCATATGATTTAGTTTTAAGTATTTCTGCAAGGAGCAAGGAGTCAAACTCAATGATCCTTATAGGTACATTTCAAGTCAAGATATTTTATGATTCTATGATAACTGTGCTAAGAAAAACACTCAGAAATTAGAAAAACGCATAAATGCAATCCTGATAGTCATGCAATTATTCTTTGGTAGGATTTAAATTTTAGAAATGTAACTTAAGAAATAACTTGTAGTACCTAACAACTAGTGTCAGGTTTTAGCTACACAGTGCAAGCCACCTGTTCAAATTAGACTTAAAGGTATTCTCATGACAAGCAGCATGTTTTTGAGGTGACAAAATTCTGCAGAATAAGATGTATCTTGACTATTCTGCAGATGTTTGCTGTCAGCAGGCATATGGCAATTATAGAGTTCATACGTGTTTGGGTGTTTTTTGTTGGGTTTGGGTTTTTTTGATTTTTTTTTTGGGGGGTGGGGTGGGTGAGGGTGTTGTAACTGGAAACAACTGGCCTATATCTCCCTTTAGTCTCACTGTCTCCCACTCTTTTTCCACCTCATTGCCTCCTTCCTGGTTATTCCTCCCAGGATCCACTCCTACAAGATTTTTTTTTCTGGTATTAATAATTTCCTGTCCCAATACTCATGGCTCTTTAGCCCCTTTCAGTCTGTCTGTTACTATCCATCCTAACTTCCATGACAGACGTCATGTCCAGCCATTGACACTAATACCCTCCAAAAGTATTAATTTGGCAGAGAAAACTATTAAAAAGCACCTGTACACATTCCAATTAAATTGCAAGTCTGTTCCAAAACAGAGGTTAAAAATTCTCAGTGAAATGGATAGAAGACTTTTTAATGGAAACAAAGGAGCATATGTTCCTCTAATCTGATTCTTGGAAAGAGCTATTATGGTTTTCTTTTGCTTTTTTTTTTTTTTTTTTTTTTTTTTTTTAATTAGTCTTTCAAAAAAATTCAAGCTAAGGCAAACATCAAATGTGAAATTAAAAGACCTGAAAAATCCAACTAAAAAGTTATGATCTGTGTAATTGTAAGAACTGGAGAACATGGTCATATAATAGAAAATGATAAATATCTGTTGTTATTGGAAAAATATGTCTTCTTCCTGTATCAATAAATGTATTTAGCTCTGAAGGTAATTTTATATTATAGGTCATTTTAATTCCAAATAAATGATGCCCATTAGGTTAAGATGGTTGAGTCACATCCCTGGAGGTACTTAAAATGCATGCATCTGTGGTGCTTAGGGACATGGTTTAATGGAGTATTTGGCCGTGTTAGTTTTGCAGTTGGTCTTTATGATCTTAAGGGTCTTTTCCGACCTAAATGATTCTATGGTTCTATAATTCTAAGAAATACTTTGTACACCTATACATGAAGTCATGCTGAAAACATTTAGAAAAAAACTAGACTTTGGTAAAAATAGTAAAATATATTTTTAACAGTTTTTACTGTCATCGACATTGTAATATCCTTCTTAAGTTGCCTAGTAATTTATTCAAAAAGCTGTTCCATTTGAAATTAAGATTTTCAGTAGCAGATAATAATCGATGTGAATAAAATATAAGAACATAGACCTTCATCAGAGAAGGAAGACATTGAAAAAATTCATCAAGCCAGACAGTGAAATGCATTTTTGTTTCATAATGTTATGACAGGATAAGAACATATGTAGTAATTACTATTTAATGTCTCTCAGAGGAATTTATTGCTGAAGTAAGTTGAAAAGAAATTGAAGTTGAAAAGAGTTTTCTTATTTAAATCAAAATTATTTGTAGTTGACATGGATATCACTTTAATATCTAATAAGAAAATACTGATTTTCAGGTTTCAATAATTCATGAAATCATTAGTTGCTTTCAGTTTAAGTCGTCAATTAATATATCCTGAGTTTCTTGAAGTCCAAGCAGTACTCCCCAGTAAGAGTTAACAGCAAAAACACATGAATAAGCCTCCTGTCCTCATAATTTTAAATGTCCTCATACTTTATAATAAGAATTTGTATGGTGTTTTTGTTTAGAAAGATAGCTTTTTTCAAATCATATAATTTAACTTGGAACAGAGGACACCTGAACATCATATATAAAAATATAATTGAAAAATATGTGGTGTTTTATTTACAAATTATAAGTAATTTAAAAATAAGTTTTATATTTATAAATCCTAATGTTTCATTTTATAATTTTCTTCACCAACCTCAAACCATGTAACTAAAGGCTGCTGACATTAGATGCAAGTATAATTTCTTCTTAAGTTGTTGCATTAAGGTGATACTGTTTTCCTTTCCTACATAGCACCCAAAATGTATACTAGTCAGTTATTGTACAAAATAGGTAGTTCTTATGGATATATTTTGGAGACAATTAAAAGAAATAACTTCCAAAAATTAGACATATTTTTGCAACCATGATTTCTCTGATAACTCTAGATGCAGTGAAGGACCAAGCAGAAGTTTTATCCAATAAATAAGTAAAATATGTTCTAGATAATCCAGACTTCCAATTGTACTGGAAACCAGACAAAAAACAAGTGAGACATTCTGAGAAATTTGTGAAATCAAATCAATTCTTCATCGTCCCAGCTTTTCCAGTTACTAGATGAGTAATTTGCATATATTAAATAATAAATCGAAAATAAAAAGAAAGCAACAGTAAAATCTCTTTTCTACACACAGACCTTCAAATGCTGCTTTCTACATATGTAAACACAAACACATACAAACTGATGCTTCTAACTACTACTCCATCTCCTTTCCTGAGCCTTATCCCCTTTCTCCCCTAGATATATCTGACCTTGCATATCATTAACAAAAGGTATTTATTTTCCTATAAAATACAAATGCAAGTAATGTCTTTACTAGGTCCACCGAACAGCTAAGATTTATTTACTTTGAGTCATAACTATATTTTGACATGAACTTCTGTGAATAGTACCAAGCCATAACATTCTCCAGGAGGATGTGAGCCCCAGCGTGACTCTGGACTCACAGCGGTGGGACACCCTGCCGAAACTGCAGCCATGTGTCCCCTTGCCCCAGCTGCCAAGCAATGTGCTCTGCAGCCAGGTGCTAGCTCCCTGGGCCTAGGTGTTTCAGTCACCTAATTCTAAGGTAATGAAAGGAAGAATTGTTTAGTAATATTTCAGTGGAGCCAGGGAGACTTGTCTAAGCTGTGCTTGCTTTTCATGCTGGTGCAGAAACATGTTAATTTTCCAATATGTATCAAGCTCCATGCAACTCTTCAGGGTTCAGTTGGTGCATCCTACACTAGCCAGAGATTTGAGATAAGCCTAACCAGGTCCCAAAATGTGTTTGAATTGTAAAGTCAAAAAAAGATGGTTTTGCTTGACCATCAACTTTTAACCAAACAACATTTGAAACCAGAACATTTGAAACAACTTTTTTGTAGAAGATTTTTGCGATATGAAAGATGATACAAAGAAATATATCCCTTCCCTCTGTGTACTCACAAATGAATCTCTTTTTTTTTTTTTTTAGGCTTCCTTTCAAACATTCAGCACAGTTACCTGAAATCTTTGCACAGTGCTTGTTTCTCCCTAGAAAATATATTTCTATGCTAAGCTGCCTGTGTATCTGTTCCCTGGTCTTTTCAGCAGTGTCTCTGTTCCTTTGTGTGATACATTAAGCCAATAAAAGTAGGGCTTGGTTAGTAGAAGTGAGTTGCATCCAAAACATAATAATATGTAATAAAAAATGGTACTGCAACTGAACATGACATTCTAAACTACAGAGGGAACTTAAATATGAACTGGCTGATGTAATAACAACATAGAAACTCACTGAAAACAGTTTCTATTCCAGAAGGTAATAAGGGTCCAAATGCTAACTTGTTTTTTAAGGCCTTTTGGGATTATCTTGGGAAATTTAGACAGCTAAGTGCTCTATGTGCACCTATCAAGTTACTTACATACTTTCTTTAACCAGACCAAAATTAAGTGAAAAAGAATGAAAAAAATTTACTCGGAAAAGTAAGGTATCTTGACCCTGCTCAGTACTCTTGCTGAGAGGGAAAACTGTATTACTAATATCTTACAAAATTCTGAATGTACTGAAAAAAAGTGGGTAAAGCAGAAAAAGTTTGTATCATTTACGGTGTATATCATGGTTTAACCCTAGCCAGCCACAAAGCACCAGCAGCCACTCACTCACTCCCCCTCACCCAGAGGGATGGGGAGGAGAATTGGAAAGGAATGTAAAACTTGAGGGTTGAGATAAGAACAGTATAATAGGCAAAGCAAAAGCCATGCACACAAGCAAAGCAAAACAAGGAATTTGTTCACAGCTTCCCATGGGCAGGCAGGTGTCCAGCCATCCCCAGGAAAGCGGGGCTCCATCACGTGTAACCGTTACTTGGGAAGACAAATGCCATAACACTGAATGTCCTGTCCCCCTGTCCTCCCATCCCCCCTTCCTTCTTCTTCCCTCAGCTTACATATTCAGCATCGTATCATATGGTATGGAATATCCCTTTGGCTGGTTCGGGTCACCTGTCCTGGCTGTGTCCCCTCCCAGTTTCCTGAGCCCCTCCAGCCCTCTTGCTGGCAAGGCCAGAGAAAGTGGAAAGTCTTTGACTTAATATAAACATCACCAAACAACAAATAAAACCATCAGTGTGGCACCAACATTGTTCTCACACCAAATCCAAAGCACAGCATTGCACCAGCTCTAAGAAGAAAATTAACTCTATACCAGCTGAAACCAGGACAATGTACAAGATGCTACTGAAAAAAAACCAGCAGTGTTGTAATGGTTTAAAACTCTCTAGAAAACAAAGCTAATACTTCATATTGAGACTCAAAAGCTTGTTAAGAAGGCAAAACATTTATTTTCAGAATCATAAGATCACGTTTCCTGAATGTTGTTCCTTCCTGTGAATAGTTTTTATGATAAGGATAGTTGCAAATTATCTTCTTTCAAGTTCCTTCTTGTTAATCTTAAAAAGCTAAAAAATAATTAGCAAATTACTCTGTGAGGAATGTCAAAGGAACTACTTTAATTTGTCCTTCCTCACAAAGCAAAAACACAACGGCATTACTTGAGATAACATCTGATAAATATTCATTACAGAATTAAATGCAGAAAGCTGTTTTCAGATCTGTTAGCATTGATTTTACACATTCTATATATATAATCATATTTCTAAGTTGTCATATTGTGTTACACTTCATTATGTGATGTAAGAATTCAGTAACATAAAAATGCAAAAAAAAAAAATTAATCTCTCTGGGTAGTATATGTGTAGAGGAGAAGAGAGAAGCCCTGTTGCTACCATGTCATCCTAAATGCAGAAAAATACTATTGCTGATGTTTGGAAGAGCAGAATCCACACACTGCTTTTCCTCTCTGGAAGTGAAAAAATATCTGGCCTCATTGCCACATGAAAGGAAATGAAATGTGACTGGACACACAGGCAATTTATGATGTTGCTGTTGGTCTTCATGCTTCAAACTCATTTAGCACTAGTCAGAGTGGAACCCCCATGTACACAGACTTGCAGTCTTCTCTGCAAAGTCATATCACCTTACCTTCACACCTGAACACATGATATTGAAAAAGGACACTTTTCAATGAATTCAAACTGCTATTTGCACTCAGTCAGAAATACCTAAATTATTGTTCTCTACATATTTAATCAGATGTCCAATGTCAAAATCCTGTCTGAATTACAGAGCAATGGAAACAGGAATTCAAAGTGGAACTGCTGATGGACCCAAAGTCTTTGCAATGTCACTTCCAAAATCCATGTGTAATGCATAGCAGACACAGAGGTATTTACAGCTTCAATTTGTACTTCTGCTACGTAAATTATAGCAAGAGTGAAAAAAGTAAATCTGACTTAAACTGATGTTCTGATCTGGGAAGGCCCAAGATGGGGAGATTCTTTGTTATACCCAGAGTGAGATTAAGACACAAATGAGGTCAAATGTTGCCAATCAAGGAAATGTATTGTGTGCTTATATAACCAAAACATTCATGTGTTGTGGTAACCAAACACTGATAGGAAAGGGAGGGAAAGATAGGAAAGAGGGAAATCTAGCAAGCAGTCAGGACAGAGTTGCAAGAGACAGTCACCACCATGGATCCAGTGGCGTTCCGCCAGTCCATAGTCTCCGTTCACGTCGGTGGTGGGGGTCTCTGGATGACCACTGACTGTTTGGTGGCCCAGCCTTTTACAGGGCGTTCAAGGAGGGCCACCTCCCAGACAGTGGCAGTACCGCATTCCTCTGGGGGGCACATGCAATCGCTGTGTAGGTGGGGTGATCGTCCATGTCTAGGCACGACCCTCACGGGGGCGAGGCCTTTCCTTGCCCTTGGCCAAAACACAATGTCAGGCAGCGGTCGGCTCCTTATCTCTCCATAACTGTTACATTTTGCAGGAGCCCCACTACCAAACTTTGAGACAGTCAGTTCGAGGGGTGGTCTCTCACAACTGAAAAGGAAACAAATTTGGTAGACAAATAGTCCGATTCTGCTCCATTTCAATGACTATTTTAAAGAATATATGTGCTTGTACTTTTGTTTTGTATCATTATGCATATTGCCTTGCCTTGTTTTTGCTTTCTTACCTCTGCACACTATTCTTTTTTTTCCCCTAGTAGAATGCAAAGAAATCTCTGAGGGGTTTAAAAGGCCAATAAAGCAACCAGTCAATGCTGTTCGGCTTTTAAAACTCTTTAATCCCTGTAAGAAATTTTCTTGAGAAAGATTTACAAGATGAAGTCAGCATCGATTAGCTTCCAGTGTTCCCTTTTCCAAGCGGTCCACATCATGCTTATCCTGCTGAAATTTATTAGGTGCATCTTACTGGAAAATCATTGAGTTTCAACACTTCTGTGTTTAGGACATAAATTCTTCTGAGGCAAGCTGTTTCTCTTTTGTAAGGGGAAGGAATCAGGAAGAAATTCCTTATTAATAAAAGAAAGAAACATATTTTCTGTAGGACATTTTCCCAAATTACAGCTGTTTGTGGCTGCTAAGAGATTTTAAATATCTCAGTAAATCTTGATATGATTAGTGATCTTTAGATGAAGTTAACAAAAGAGAATAATATGTTGCTTCATAATCCTTATCTCCATTTTATGAAGCAGGTATTTGTAATACATGCATGTGCCTGTACTGTAATATGAAGGGCCTTGAAGGGATTTGACACTTAAAAAATACACACAGGAACAAGACTGAAAATAAACACTCTCCATTCAAATAGAAGTTCAGATATGCCATAAATTGGAAACGGCATCCATTTAATAGCCCCTAGTTATGCTCATATCAGAAAGAATACTCAAGTACAAAGTGAAGCTGAAAAAGTCTCACCCACTGGGATTCCCATTGAGATCACACACATGCAATCAGAAAAATGCATAAGCATTTCTAGATAAATTATACATGAATCTGGATAAGCAATTAACAGCTTGATTTGATTTGCTCAATTTAGGGATCAAAAATATCGGAGCACAGCTTATGACACAGGAAAATCACTTCTGTGCTTCTGGGGAGGGAGAAAGAAGACAGAGCCACAGAGAAGACGCAGAAGGATGCAACCCCCTACACAACTCTTTCGGTGAGATGGTTTTTCAAAGTCATTATCTAACACAGGGAAAACATATTTTTTTTAAGGCTGAAGAGGCATATCCAACTAATTGAACACTGATTTCTGCAAGGCTTCTAAAAGAAGATTTTAAATAAGGATGTGCAAACTAGTTCTGATGACTTGTCTTGTACATGTTCTTCAGCCAAGTCAGACATTTCAGAATAGAGAATTGACATTCCTTCATTTCATCTTCACATTCCTGCTATATACACAAGCCTTTGAACATCAAGATTTCCAGTCTCATCCCTGGGCCAATTGGCAGCTTTCTAGCATTCAGAATAAAGATAGAAAAATGACCTTTGCTTTAAAAATAACTACCAAACTCACGTTTAAACTATTCAGATAAATAATGATTCTTTTGTTCTATTTCTAGCAGACAACTTCAGCCAATCTTTACCATTTTTAATACTGCTAATACAGTGGAAAACTTGAATATTTTCATGCAACACTAACTACCAAGTGGCTTACTGAAGTATCCAAACCTCTCACACTTTATCACCAGTAATACACAAGTGTTAATGAGCAGCAAAATAGCATGTAGAACAGACAGATTCCTTATCACTCTTTATTGTTCATTGCAGAGCCACACTGAATCCTGGGGCACAATGTATTAAAATACTTTTTTAAAAAATTGTTTTCCTACACAACTCTACTAGCCTCAGTGAGGAAGCATTTCCAAGACCTCTTCCATTCTTTAGCAGCACAAAGGTAAAAAAAAATAAAAATAATAATAAAAAAATAGTTACAGATGAACAGATTTACATAACTTTCCTTCTCTCATCATACTCATACAAATCCAACTCCTTGTGTGTTGTCAACTGGTGGTAACCTACGTAGTTAGATATACTTTAGAGAAAAGAACAGGGGAAGACTGTCCAATTATTATTTTATTTTATAGGTGATGTCATTAAACATATTTCATCATCACACAGAGCTTGTCTTCTCTAACTTGGGTTATTAAGAATTGGAACAGGCTACCGAGGCAACTGGTTGAGTCACCATCCCTGGAGGTATTTACAAGATGTGCAGATGTAGCATTTGGGGATACGGTTGAGTGGTGAACTTGGCTGTTATGTTTACAGATGGACTTGATGATCTCAAAGGTCTTTTCCAGCCTAAATGATTCTATGATTCCTTTTGGGATATTGCCATTTTCAGTGGGGCAAGAAGTAGGTCAATTATCTTTAAATCTTTCTTCTTAACAAATACATCTGCTTCTCCCTCTTTTTTAATGCAAAATCCACCCTTATCCCTTTTTGATCATCTATGAAGTAGGTAGAACAGAAACAATGCCTTGGCTTCATTTTAGGAGCTGAGAAATTAGTAAACTAAAGAACCTTTAAAAAGTACAAAATTTAAAGCCTCATTAAGCAGTTCCAACTTTGCATTTGCTACTCATTTCCCTTGGGAGTGAGAGGACAGAAAAAGGAACCTTTTGTGCCGCTGGATGTTTTCTCCATGAAAAAACTCAAACCCTTCTGAAGGGTGACCTCATTAAATTTTCCTCATATATATTGCATTTGTTTCATTCTGTCTCTCCTCAATCATACCAAATAATACTTTGCAGGGAGAATAAGAGCTCACTTCCACTCATAATCATAGTTTATTCTTCTGTCTGCTAGATAGAAGATGTGACCTTTCATCAGATGTGTGCTTTCCTGAGTGTTCACTGACTCCTACCCTGTACTATGGAAAAGTCTTGTTTTCCTGCCTTACTAATCACACAGATGCATCATGTGTTTGTTCTCTAGTTTGAACTCCTGACCTTTGTGCTATTAAAATCATGCTTCTGCTACTAGAGTTATACGGTACACTAAACAGTATATTAAACAGTACACTAAAGCACCCTGTTCATTTGCTCATCAACCTATGTTTGCAGTTCAGCTGCTTTGGTGATTAATGCATCATTCAAATCACAGTTCCCTGTAGATGCCACCTAAGCATTCGTTGTTGAATGTTTGAGTTCAAAGACTTTTCGTGAGCCTTACAGCATGCTGACCAGTAAGGACTGCCTTACACAGATGGGAAACACATGGGTGGTGTAATGCTGGTCTCCACATGAAATAAATTGTTCAAAATTCCATAAGAGCATGTCCAGAGCTGATGAAGCTACAAAGAAATCACTCTCAGGATATTTTTGTAGATCTCAGAGAGAAAAAGGGAAGAAACTGTAGTAAAAGAGCAGGATAACACTATATTTCAATTTAGCTAGTACCTGAACACTGTAGTAATAGGATTTCCTCATGCGACAAAATATTATTTCAGTTTAATCCTACAGAAATTTGTGAAGAAGAGAATTTTCAGAGGAAAGTATTTTGGGTCCCTTTAGGCTTTTCTTTTTTTTTCTTCTTCTTCTTCTTTTCTTTTTTTGCCGGTCATATTATAGACTGCATTCAAAACAAAAGAGATTTTTTTAATATAATACTAAAGATTCTTCTCACCATTTCCTGTAAAACATAGAAAAATAAGATTTAGAAACCCCTGGTATATTCACATAATAGATTTTGCTTCTTCTGAATCAGTATACTTGGATAAAAAACTGTGTCCTAGAAAACTGACTAATTTTCAGTGTTAGCTGTTTTTCTTTCCATACACCATAACCTGTAATTTTTTTAGATTATTTAGAAAAAAAATATTGAAAAAATAACTATAGAACTTACTTTCTTGGTGCATTAACTGCATACTGTAGGACAGAAATATGACAAAGCTGTTACAGCTTCCCAGATCTTTTTAACAGAATAAACAGCACAGCAGTCTCAATTTAACTTTTATTTTAACATACACAGCATTTTAAAATAATCTACTTAGAATGTAATATGACAGTTTCTCCAAAAGTTTCTTAATTTGTATTTTTCATTATTATCATTAATCCAGAACCCAAGATAAATCTCAATAAAGCATCAGGACTGCATGACATTAACATGAATTGTGGAAAAATTCAGAAGTGGAATTGGAGAACTTTCAACCAGCTGTGACTGCATCACAGATAGCCACGGTGCCAGAGGTCTGCCAGGCTGCCTTTATAACACCTGTCTAGACAAGGGGAACTCCATAGGATACTGGGATACACTATAGGATCTCTATAGAGTATCCTAGGAACTGCAAGCTGCTGAATCAGACTTCCATTTCTTGTAGTTGTTTGTAGTTGTTTTTCATATATGGAAAATTCCTTAAAGAACAGGAAGAAAAGTCTTAAAGATGAAATATCATAATAGGGACAATCAGAGGTTAGGTCACCAGTGGATCAGTTTTGGATATTTGGATATTAAATATCTTTATAAAAGCGCCGGGGCATGGCAGTATGCAATGTAATCACCATGTCTACAGCTGATTAAGTTCTTCCAGGTAGTCAACTGACAAACCAGTGGTGACAAATGGCAGAAGGATCTCACAGAATGTAATGTGGGAGCAAAAGTTTGGCAAATGAGCTACATTATAGATGAATGTAAGGTAACACATATAGCAGAAATAAAATAAACCATGTCTATATGATGCTGAACTCAGAACTGGCAGTCTCAGCTCTGGAAAGTGATCTGTCAGTTTTCTGAAATAATCTGTTCAGTGTTCAGCAGCAGCCAAAGGAACCAGCAAAATACTGGGTAACATCAGGAAGGATACTGAGAACAAGACAGATGGTGTCATTTTGTTGAAATATAAAGCCTTGGTATGCTGACTTCTTGAACGCTGCATACAGACCTGGTCCTGTTACTCAAAGACTTGTAATTGGCAAAAGGCAACATGCTATGTATACACAGCCAAGAATGCATTGTTTGTTCAAGTATTGTTCTAACAGTCTATGAGTCCAAATGATCTAATTAATGCAGGAAAACCTCATTAGTAGTATGGATAAAGCAATTAGACAAAAATCCCTTGCTATCACCTACCCTTTTTCCTGTGGGGTTATGTTTACTCTTCCAACGCACTTTGGGTACCAATCTAACAATTTCAGTCTTCTTTTTAGAAAAATGTGATGGTGGAAGTCTACAACAAGTCATTGGCTTCCTGAGTTCTTCACTGGGAGGGATGTGATGTTCTGGGGTGGGGGGTGGGTGTTTTCCTCCTCTCTCTGTCTTGGGTCTCCTTGGGGCTGTTTGAATGTGCAGCCTGCTCCCCTCTCACTGTGGGTCTGGCCACGTGCCTGATAAAGACCAAAAGGGCAGTCCAGAAGGCCACTTTTATTAATTCATCCATGTGAAACACGTTTTTTTCCAAAGGGTGCTTGGGCGTAGGCTGGTTTGCTTTTTAATACTTTCATTTAATGTGGTGAAGATATTGTTCAGGTTCCAATTACTTTGCATAGGATTATAAATAAAATGTTCTAATCCTTGTTCTAGTCAGAAGGAGCAAAGCAATGCTTACTTTCAATGATATAATGTGTCATTTTAGAATTACATGAAGGGGATGATTTCTTAATTTAAAATTATTAAGCCCCAAATAAACCACACCCTTAATTTAAAACCCAGCATATCTTCAGATGGAGTTATATAACATATATGCCAATTTACTGTTTACTGTCCTTTGACTTGGTGGTTTGGTCCACCCCCCACCCCCGCAGCCCCATATTGAACTAGTAAATTGGGATTGTTTTGTTTTCACTGCATAAAGTAGCAATGAATCCAAAAGTTTTATATTTTTCCTCCTAGCTATTAAAAATAAATGGAGATGTCTGGAAACTGAGGGCAATGTGGCACATCAAGAGCTGGTAATGTTAGAGTCCAACATAAGAGCACAGAAATACCAAAAACTGGGACCCTAATACCTGGTAAAGTAGTACTACTTATTTCTATTAACAACAACAACAAAAAGGAAGTTTAAAAAAGTCTCATATTTTTTTTACAAAATAAAAACATATATTTAACATGACGGTTCCAGATTCAGATACCCTCTGCTCCCATATTCATCACTTTTCTTTACACACAATTTTACATGCATGAATGGGCTTTTATAGACTATTCCAAGTATGCATAAGTTGTGTCTTTAATGCACAAGTGTAACAATCCCTGTGTGGTTTTAGTATGCTGTGCACAACGTGACAAAGATAGGACAGCACAAAGAAATTTAGAAAACAGCCTTGATCCTGGAACTTGCAGGCTCAGGCTGGAAGAATCAAGATCAATGGCACCTTGTTACAGTGTAACTTCAGCAGCCTTAGCACTGCTATCAAACACCTGTTTTATTTCAGCTTATATTTTAGAGACTCCACTCCCTTTTTGATCACCTTTCTAAGCGAGGAAAGGCAACCAGCTAAGGGATTGGCTATGTTTTTTTAGTGCTTCATGCTGTATTGCACTAATATGTTCTCTAAAACACAAAATGAAACTTGTTCATTAGTAATTGAGATGGATCAAATGGCAAGGACAACAAATTGATTCATCCAGGAATCTGTTTCATCACTTTACTAACGCAGGGATTACAACGTGCACTTACTTATCCAGCCAGCCTGTAAGAAGATAAAACTGTCATGGGAAAACCTTGGTGTTGGACAAACAGCAAGCAGCCTAGTTTCTTATCCAATCTTGCATCAGTGTCTTTCCTTCATTTTTTCAAAAGATGCAGCAAACATTTTGTTAAAACGAAGTGCTGCATGTAAAATTCTCAGATTGGTATCATTTGAAATAGAGAATGTTATCATGTCTCAACATCACATCAATGCTTATATTTAGGATTACAAGGCCCTCAATCTTTCGAAGACTTTAGGATGCTCTCAGCTGTAGCTATGGGAGAAGACTCAGCTCTTAACACTTCAATGAGCATATAAAGCGAAGAAGCTGTGGGAACATTTCTATGACTGGGATTTTGTTATGAGAAAAAGCCTACAACTACAGTGCTGTAGTAAGGACAGTCAAAGAGTGTGAAGCTTTAAAAGTAAAATGTCACAAACCACGTCATGATGATAAATAGTTAAATTATGCTAGTTCTAGCAATAATATCATACTGAATATGATCTGTCAATAGTTAGAATTCTTTCATGTTGTATGTTTATGAACATATACATATCCCAAAAAACCCTTAATAAAAGACTGCAGATACAAGCAGGCTTTATCAGAGTTCTTTTGCAAGCCAAGCAGTTTTATGAGCATGAGAACTAATGAAGCCTGTTTTCCTATAGATTTGTGTCTCAGGGTTGATTTGTGAGCCCTGACTGATGAGTTCCTTGCAGCACGGAGGCATTAAAGAGCTCTGCTGGTGTGGATTCTTTCTAGTCTCATACAGGGTGAACTACTGCTATAAGCTTTGCCTTGGTTGGGCAAATATATGACAACATACAGGATCATATCTCTGTGGTCACTTCTATATCCAAAACTTGTTGAAACTTAATATCAATAAGAACTCTGCACATTTCTGACAGCTTCCTTGAAATAAATTATTGAGTTTAGTAAGAGTTAAGTACTGGAAAATAGAGGGATAAAGATAGCTGCTTTTCCACACCTGCACATGAATATATTGTAATCAAAACAGCAAAACCATGCCAATCCTTTCCATTGTTTTTCTTTAAATATGTACTTATGCCAGATAAATCAATTAAACCTATGCAATATGCACTGCTGTCCTAAGCCTAATATGCACTTCTTTTTCCAGTTAGGTACAAGCAATATATTGTTGGTTGTTCCTGTGGTGTAACCACATGGGAAAATTTAAGTTTCATGGTATGATATATTTCTCTAAAATTTAAAATATATACTTTTATTCATATAAAATGAAGGGTGCTAATTTTTATTTTTTTTTTTTATCACATGAGGTAGGCATGTTCAAAAGTACAAAAAAATCAATGGGCTGTCTGGCACTTACCAATTCTGCTTTTGAAAAATCACCTTTTTAGTGTCGTGTGTTAACTTCCAGTAGCAAACAGTGGTGGGGAAAAAGTGGAAATGTTACAGAACTCTTACATACTTATTGAAATGCACAATTTTAACATACGGCAAGGTTGTATTCATTATTTATTACCCACATGTGTTGAAATACAAAGGAAAAATAAGTGGGTTGTTAATTTTTTTTTCTTTACTGCTCAGGAGGGAAGAAGAGTGTTAGTGGAGGGGGAGATGTTTATTCTTAACCTGGAAATTAATTTATAAAACAAAACAAAAATCCACCTAGAGAATCAGTATTCCGAAATCTTTATACCAGAAATGCTATTTTCCCATTTTTCCTTAAAATTCTACAAACACTGTAATCACCTGAGATAATTGAGTGTTAGCACATCTGCCCATGCCTTCAAAATCTACATGCCTTTGTTACTGATTTCTGTTTGGCACTTGCTCAGGCACTTATTCCTAAACTGCACAGATTTCCAGACACTTTTGCATCTAGTAATACCTTGATGAAAAGCTGACTAGCCACTTGAAGAATTCACAAAATTTAATTAATTAGGTCTTTCACATAAATGACAAAAATGAGACGGCATTCTATTCATGTTCTGTTTCTTTGTAGAGACGATGGTGATTTTTCTATACTGTATAAAATATATCAGGTGGGTTGCTGCAGTAGCCGCAATTTGGAATATCACAAACAGGAATTTATACCAAAAGGGAAAGCTTTATAATTAATAGTTATTTCTGATCTGTTACACCACTTCAGGAATGAGAAAACATTACCTCATCATCGATTTCAGCAATGGCATTGTGTAACTTTGCCAATAAAGAAAAAACAGAATGATAAACCAGAATGATACAAAATAACACTTATGGAAAAGCAACATATTTTTGATCTCGTGAGGAAAAGTAGTGATTTGTAAAGGCCCTCCTTACCTCTGAAATATTTTTTTTCTGACCTAATGAGCAGGTCAAAAGAATATAGATGTGCATAGATATGAAAGTCAAGTGAAATTGTTGCCTTTTTTCCTGTCAGTGATAGTCAACTGTTGAATAACATTTTTTTTCTTGGTTTTGGGGAGGTTGATTAACTTATTTTATTCTAGTGTGAGGGGTTCGGGGAACAATTACGTGTGGATGTGTTTTTAATTTCCATGCTCTGGGTTTGTATAATTTCTTCATAATGATTCACTCTAATTGAATCAAAACCCAGAAACCTACTCTTCAAAGGAATCACAGTCCCTGCAGATTGATTATTATAACTCTAGTCTATCAGATTTATTTTAAGGTCTAAATGATACCATAAACACACAAACCAAATTATTTTGGAAGATGCTTAGCCTTCATGTTCAGGCTTTGAAATGCTCAAAACTTTCACTCCATCTGAATGAAGCAGTAGAGTTAGGGGAAAAAAAACCCCAAACACTAAACACCCAGGTTTTTAAACACTGTAAACTCCATTTATTATTGAAGCTATAACTTCTCCAGATGCAAACCCCTGTGTCACACAGAAAGCAAAGTGAACTCTTACATTTTACATTAGCTTTAACTTCAGATGTTATATAAGATGGTTTGAGGTTAATTTTACTACATTAGTTTTACCAGTGCACTAGCCCATGGCTATCCCTTCAGTCCTTACATTAGTCAAGATAACTTTTAGCTTTTTCTTTTTATTGAGAATTTCAGTTATTGCAGACTGATTGTTTTACATAGTTTGATATTCAACAAACCTACTCCTTTCCAGGCTTACTTGCATCCAAATTATTTTTGAGGGCATTTTCCCCCTATTATATCAATAAGAAGCATCGGAAGTGATGATCAGTGAACTCAAACGGACTGGAACACTTCCCCTGCCCAGAGGAAATACTAATTGAAACTGAATCAATAATGTTAATTAGATGAATAGGCAGATTGTTCAGTCTTTTACTTTAGGCTGTTAAACACTGAATGTGTAAAGTTGCTATTTCAGTGCTCTGTAGCCCTCAGAGAAATTTCTTAATGGAATTATCAGACTATGTTAGAGGGGAGATGGTGGAGTTAATCACAGCTTTTTTGTCTTAGTTGAATATACTTTCTATTTCTTATTT
Organism: Falco rusticolus; assembly: GCF_015220075.1. Taxonomy (NCBI): domain Eukaryota; kingdom Metazoa; phylum Chordata; class Aves; order Falconiformes; family Falconidae; genus Falco; species Falco rusticolus. Next base: position 103,671,662 of record NC_051188.1, on the reverse strand, counting down.
ACAATGTTAATAAACTTTATGGCTTGGATTTGGGGTGGTTTTTTGTTTTGTTTTTTTTTTTTTTTTAATCTCATTAAACCTGCATATTACCTCTTCAAGTTAAAAATAGGGGAGCTATAACACTGTAGAAACCTAGGATAGTATCAGTTTTTCTGACACTCAGGATGTCTAAGCAAATGCACATGCACAGTATTATTACATTAAGCTGATTTTTTCTCCTTTTCCAGCTTTTTGTGAATGAGATAGCTCATGCAAATCTGCAGATAGAGGTGTTTGGAAGCAATAATAAAATAAATGCACATATTCTGCAGGTGGTGTTTCTTTTTGCCAGAACTGATTAATGTTCTTTGACACTAAGCAATGGATTGCAGCAGAGAATTTCCTGAGTTGTCCCCTAGCAATCTACCACATTGCTGTACTCAGCGTTCACACAGCCACACTTACCATTCTAGCACTAGCTCAAGGGATGCTAGCTCAGAAATCACTGCTGCAGGGTTGAAGGAAACCCAGTTTGGATAAGAGAGAGGAGAAGGTTGCATATCTTTATAACTTTTGCATCACATCAACAGGAACAGAGCTGACCTTGGTAATGTTAACAGGGGGAAAGAAGGATGATTCTCTAGTCCCCTAAGGACTAGAGGAAATCAATATCTAGTGCTTTGTTGGTAGACAGAAGACTGCCCTTATATATCCTTTCCTTTTTCACTTTACCAGAACACAAACCCTTACAATGCCAAGAAAGAGAACACCTATTAGTCTCATCTACTTTGCATCAGAAGATATTTCTATTGACAGAAAAAGAAAAAAAGACATAAAAAAGTAGATGGGGAAACAGCAAACCAACAAAGAACAAAACAAGGATGACACTTAAGACCATAAATCAAACAGTAGGCATGATCCTCCTTCCATGTCTTGTATCCAAGGAGCAACATACGCCCCTTGTTGAATAACATTTGAACTGTGATAGACTCACTGCTTTTGAAAATGACCATGAAACACATTGTTAATACAGTAGAACCATGACTGTAAGCAGTTATTAAAGGGAAAGCTTTCATACATTTTCTAGGGAAACACCACAACTGGGTGCATTCCTGAAGTGCCTGTATGCTCACAGTGCAACACAGAGAACACATAGGATAGGAGAAATTAGAAGTCTGTGAAACTACAGAGCTATGATCCCACTTGTTTTACAGAGACATGGTGAGATAGTTCATGCAGATAGGGTGCTGCTGTAGTGAAGTATAAGCTGGATGAGCAGACAGTCAGGTGGATTGAAAACTGGCTGAATGGCCAGGCTCAAATGCTGATGATCAGTGCCGTGAAGTCTAGTCAGAGGTCAGTAACTAGCAGTGTAACTCAAGGGTCAATACTAGGTCAAATCCTTGTATTTAATATAGTAATAAATGATCTTGACGGTGGGGTAGGGTGTACCCTCAGCAATTTTGCTGATGACACAAAACTGGGAGAAGTGCTGATATACCAGAGAGTCATGCTTGTACCCAAAGAGATCTTGGCAGTCTAGAGAAATGGGCTGACAGGAACCTCATGAACAACAAGGGGAAGTGCAAAGTCCTGTACCCTGGGAGGAGGAACCAATGCACGAATATACGCTGGGGGCCACCCAGCTGGAAAGCAGCTCTGCCAAAAAGGCCTTGGGTGTCCTGGTGGACATCAGGTTGAACATGAGCAAACAATGTGCCCTTGTGGCAAGAAAGCTAATGATATCCTGAGATGCAGGAGGAACGCTGACAGCAAGTCAAGGAAGGGGATCCCTGCCATCTGTTCAGCACTGGTGAGGCCATACTTGGAGTACGGTTTTCAGTTCTGGGCTCCCCACTACAAGAGAGACATGGATGTACAGGAGTGAGTCAAGTGAAGGGCCACTAAGATAACTAAGGGACTGGAACATATCTCTCTATGCCACCTATGAAAAGAGGCTGAGAGTGCTGTGAGACCTCAAAATGGGGATCATATCAATATATTTAAATACCTGAAGAGGTGGCTTAGAAGTAGCCAGGCTTTCTTGCACTGCTGTCCAGTGATTAGACAAGAAGTAATGGGCACAAACTGAAAAAAGAAAGGTTCCACCTCAACATAAAGAAATTTTTTTATACTGTGTGGATGACTGAGCACTGGAGCAGATTGCTTAGAGATGTGGAATATCCTTGGAGATATTTAAAAGCCATCTGGAGATAGTCCTGGACAACATGCTCTAGATGACCCTGCTTTGCACAGGGAGTTGGACCAGAAGACCTCCCAAGGTCCCTTCCAACCTCAATCATTCTGGGAACAACTTCCAAATCTCTGTGATGCTTGATGAAGACATCTGAAGATGTCTGATCTGAAGAGGCATCTGAAAGTTAAGGATGAGATTATGCCTATGAATGATCTTCTAATTCAATTCCTATTTTCTTTCTAAGATATACATTATATTGAAGAAGTTTCTTCGATCTTTGAAAGATACAGCAGAAACACCACTGTGAAAAAAACAATTTTGCATAAAATTATCAAGTTATAGTACCTCACATACTTTCTGGGTAGGGGGAAAAACACAGGAAAATAAAGGTAACAAAGAGGAAGTTAACTAAGTGTTCTCATTATTATTATTACAAGTTTTTCTAGCACATAAATTGTCAAGCTATTAAAATTAAACCCCCCTTTTGTTACATAAAATCAGTATGAAAACTTACCCTGGTCTATTTATTCATGTGTCATAACTATACTAGGACTGAAAACACAGAATTATTTGTATGCATACACATATGTTTGTGTGTAGAAATATATATATATCATAAATAGATATATGTATGTGTATACACATCTATATATACATGCTTCAATGTGTAGGTACATATAAGTATAGAAAACATATTTACAGATCCAGGAAGTCACTCAGAGACTAATTTCAGATACTTTAAAATATGAATCTAAATACCTGAGTTTAGACACTTGGAGGTGAACAGCTGGGCCCTTACCTTTTTAACGTATACAGCTGAGGATCTTTTTTATGTTCCTTAAAGAAATGTGTGCCTACTGTGCTCATTTTGGCTGAGATAGAGTTAATTTTTTTTCATCATAGCTGGTATTATTCCTTCCATGTCATATATACTGAATTCCTCTCCTAATTCTGCAATATTTTTAAGAATGCTCTTTGCCTGTTGTTTTTAATGGTGGTATTATAAAACCTGGATTTTGCTTTGGGAAAAAGTAATGTTATGTTATGTTGGTAGAAAGGTAAGTTTGCCTCTTGGATAGTTTATATATCTGAAAATAATTAGAAACTTTTCCTTTACATCAATGTTTTATATGAAAAGTCTTAAAAGGAACAACTTACATGGGAGTGTACCCAACTTTTTAAATGACCATATGGTACATGAACCTTGAAAACTTGACTGATACCTAAAGCAGCATGGGAATATAAGAGAAAAAAGTGATAACTAGAAAGTCACTTCCATTATGGCTTCTCCCAAATGCAGTGTTAAAAACATCCTCTACATTATTTTTCATCTACCTGTTCACCGATGACTATTAATTTGTTGAAGAAAGAGAACTATCTTAGTGACTAATATTATTATGAACTCAAGAAGTCTTGAATACTCAGCATCATCACATTGCTTCTTTTCTTTTTTCTTTCTTTATTCTTTTCTTCTTTTTTTTTTTTTTACTTCTGCCAGAATTAGGTGCACCACTGCAGCCATAAAGGTAAACTGTCTTTTATGCAAGATTTACAGAGAAAAGGTTTTGTAACACTTTCAGCAGACAACTGGAGCCACCTGAAACAACGATGCACAGATAATTACACTGTAGTTACTGCTGCCCTTGATGTTGATAATGATAGTTGTATACAGATTGCTATAACAGAAAGAAGAAAAATTGCTGATGTCTGTAGCTACTCATGGGACTCCAGTGTCAATCAAACCTTACACAGAAGAACTAAAGAAATATTGAAAATGTGGTATCAGACTGTATGAGTTGAGAGGCACATGCTCAATTCACTTCTCTTTCTGCTAGCAGAAAGCCCGCTGCAATCCTTTGAAAGCCCAGACTGGGCTGAAACCAAAAGGTGAAAGGCCACAGCTGCCTTAGTATATCATTTGTTGTGAAGTCAGCTGCTGGCCATGACTAAGCTCACTCATCCTCTTTTTTTCTCAGGTCCCTGGCACAAGGCTCCCAGAGACAAGCAGAGGCATTAGAGGGGTACTTCTTATGTGAGTGCAAATACTACTGGTTTCCAATGGTGCATGAAAGTTCACTTTCCTTATGGGAGTGAGCAATTGATTCCTATTCAGTTTACTTTGCAGAGCTGAGCTTACTTCTTAAACACTTTCAAACAAGGTTATCAGCAGCAAAGATACAGGATCATCAGACTTCAGTGAAGGTTATATATGTCTCCATTTGAGATAGAGCAAATTACCCAATGAGAATTGCCCTGATACCTTTAGTTTATGAACATTAAAGTATCTGGATAGAAAATGTAGCCTTAAGCAATAAAATAAGCATAGATCATCCAAGGCAAACATACTGCCTACAGTTAATTGCCGTAGGAAATAACATTTCTCTTAAAAAAAACCCCTAGAGTCCAAAACTCTTTGCCAATTTTAAGACAGATCTGCCAAGCTGATACAATAAGCTAAAAAAATATTAAAAATAAATGTTCACAACCAATGAGACTTAGAGATATGTAGCTCTAATCTACTTCTCCCAGACAATGTAAAACAAACATATTCAACTATACTAAGGTTTTTGTTATCCATTAAAACATTTTCCCCATAGCATACATCTCAGAGAAATGATACAAGAAAATCTTCAGATGATAAAAAGAATTTTCCTTCTAGACACACTAATTTGACAGTTTTAGTGAAATAGTTATATGAAAAGCCAAAAGATTATTATATTAAACCAGATTAAACTGATTAGACTTGAGGACACTTGATACTGCAGTTCTGTGTAGGTGGGAGCTGAGAGTGCTCAGCACCTAAATGATGCTACCATTTTAGTCAAAGGAAGCTCTAATTTTATGAGACAGATTTATAAGAAAAAGGTAGGAATGTCCAGCATACCTGACTACATGGTGCAGATAATTTCACAGTAAAAACTTATGTTTTGAAAGTCAAGCATACTCCTTGGGAAGCAGTATGCCAGAGGTTCACTGCCGAGTATGCCCAGTCCTGGGAGATTCTCACAGGTTTGCTACATACACACTGCACATACTGGAGATGTGCTGGAGAAGACACTCAGGGGCTGGTGACAGCCTTTCCAGGATGTCATATGGCATCATCTAGACAAGTATGTGCTGTAGCCTGAAAGAAACATGACACCAAAGAGAATACACTTTTGCAGGAAAAGCCATACATGCAGAGCTTTGGGGTTTTTTTTCCCTACTCAGGAAACCATATGAGCATAAGAACTGCATATCTGAAGTATACTGAACTCCTTCCCTCCTCTTTCCCCCATCCAGCCTCCACTCCAGGCCTAAAGGGTTAGCATGCCAGTCGGCATCCTTTCAGTGGTCCTTGCTGTGACATGGCTCATTAAGTCTTGTGTTGCCAAGTGACAAAATTTACCTTGAAACTATGCAAATTAGTGTGCTTCTTTTCAAAATATAGCTTGAAGAAAGGTTAATGATAGTGGTGGTTTACTCCTGGCATTTAACAGTTTAGCTGATAGCTAATGGGAAGAAAATATTGTGGATTTAATACATTTATAGTCTGAGCTTCCTATTAAATGACGAGTTAAAGATTACTCTAAAGCTGGACAAGATCAAATTCTTCTTGATGAAAAGCCTGGAATGTCTTCCATAACATGCTGAGGCACTGAACCACAGGAGTGGGAGGTGCCTGGATTGGCAGGGAGAACTTGCCCAGTTCTCAGGAATAATTTGAAAAAGAAGTTATTCAGTATCCATCTAAGTAATGCTGACAGGAAACAACCTTGACAGTAGTGAAAACCAGCATTTGCTATTCTTGATGAACTGTGTGCTGTCTCTTGTCTTGGCACCCTCTGAGGAGAACAGCAGAAGCACAGCCCATACAATCCTAACTTGGTCTGAAGCTCTAAGTTATGCACTTAAGCATTTTCTTCTCTTAAAGGCCATGTATAAATCTCATTGGTTCAGAATCTCAACACATTCTGAATTGCTTTTCTACATTAGAGCTTTAGGTTAATTCTATGAAAAATCCAATATTAAAATGTTCACAGCCCACTGATATTGATGCTCCTGCCCTGGATGGGACCATGTCGTAGAAAAGACAAGATCCATCTTAAGGGTTTGGTCACAAACTTTTATAAAAATTGGGCTTTCTATAAAACCAAGAAAATTGTTCTAAAGATCTTAATTCTCTTCTATCTTCTTGTTTTCTTATAATAATAATTAAGAGGAACAGATGGAGGTTTATTTCCAGTTCTTTATACCAGAAAAATAGTATACTGATATTTAATTTGCAGGCTAATCTTCTTCTTAACAGGTTTACTGATAGAAATTGTCAAGTTTTACTTCCTCCTTCTTCAGCCACATAAAGTGCTCTGAGTGTGGCTATTATAAATGTAGATGTTCAAGGGGTATTGTACTGTGGGAAAAATAACTTATTCTCTGTAACAGCTTTTGTATCTGGCATGAGATAATCTATATGCAAACAGTAAGACAGTTAACTATTATTACCTCTGTTAAAAGAAACAATAGAACATAAATGCTACTTCTATTGGAACAAATTTAGAGGAAAACCTATCAAAACTGCAAACATCATCTAAATCTCTAGTAATTGCAATCTATTCATTGTAATACATTAGTATATGGAATTAAAGTTCATTTGAATTCTGAGAAAAATAGTAATATTTTATCCATCAACTAGACGGCCTTTGCGTTTTAATCTTTTGACTCATAAGAAAGGGTTCCATATTTGCAACAGTTAAGTAGAAAGCTTGATGCTGATTGAAAAATTAAATAACCGATGTTGCCTGGCAGGACTTAACCTCACATGAAAATGTGCAGAACAACTTAAAAGTATTACAGGCCAAATGAAAAAGAGCTAAGTGCCAAAACAAATTTAAATCAGAGGAACCATGACTTGTAGCAGCGAGTTTAACTAGTGGTTTTGACATGGATGAAAGGAAACATTGCAGATCCAGTGAAGTTTAAAATGCGGGCGAGTACTCACTGAGATAATGAATTCAGGGTTAGAAGACAACAAAAATGAGAAGACAGTAAATGAGTGCTTCAAACAGGGCAAAATGTTTAAAGTTAGCATCAAGCTTCCAGTATTTTGCCTGAATTTGAATGATCCTGACAATATGTTGTGATTTATACTCAACTTTGGGAAAGAGCTATAATTTTACCTCTGTATTAGGTCTGGCTGAGATGGAGTTAATTTTCCCCCTTAGCAGCCCTCAAAGTGCTTTGCTTTGTATAGGGAGCTAGAAAGGTGCTGATAACACACCAGTGTTTTAGCTGCCACTGAGCAGTGCTTGCACAGCATCAAGGCTGTCTCTCCAACCTTCCCCCCTTGGGGGGTGAGCAAGATTACTTACCAAAACTTACCAAAGAGATATTCCATAATGCATGAAATCAGCAATAAAAGCTAAGAGAAAGGAGGAGAAGGGGGGGGCGGCATTAGTTATTTATGACGTTCTTCCAAAGCAACCACTACACGTACTGAAGCCCTGCTTCCTGGGAAGTAGCCAATCATCTGCTGATGGGAAGTAGAGAATAATATCTTTAGTTTTCCTTTGCTTCTGCACCTGTGACCTTTTGCTTTTGCTTTATTAAACTACCTTCATCTTGACCCATAAAGGGTTTTCTGCAGCTTATTTTCTCTACCCCCTCTCCTGCTAAGGAGTGATTAAGCAGCTTGGTGGGCACGTGATGTCCAGCCAAGGTCAAACTACTAAAACCTCCTAAAACGGACCCAATAATTCAAGTGATGGTTATATAAGGATCTAAACTGAGATATAAAGCCTTAAGACATTGTCAATGTTTGCATGAAACCCAGCAGCTGGTGAAGTCAATTGTAAGGGACTTCAGTGGGGCAATCGTTACTAGTTTTATATACTATATGTCCAGGTTGAGTTATATGTAGACAAAATAATTTGACCAAAACATCTTCTAATCAACAAATTGGATTTAATGAAAATGACATACTAGATCTGAAAATGTTAACATTAAAGTTGGTGGTTTGATTGATTGGGTTTTTTTCTTGAAATGAGATTTTGAAGAAAAATATGCTTTGGATATCAAAACCTGTTTGTTTGCTGTTCTAAGTAACAGGCCTGGGTTCAGTTTATTCCTCCAGATTAACCCTGTATCTCAGTTCCATGGAAGGTGTCCTAACTGCAAGAGTAGCAAGACATCATAAATAATTTCCTACCTATTGGGCCACAGAAAGCATAAAAAAGTGCAGAGCTCTGTAACCCAGTGGTTATGCTCCCCTGAATGATCGTAAACCAGGATCAAAAAACAGCTTTTATCCAGTGATTCTTTGGTGTAAAATACATAAACAACCATTATTCTATCTAACACCGTGCCTTATTTTCCACCTATAAAATAAAGATGACTGGTACTTCCTTATGTTATGCAGCTGTTTTGAAAATAAGCTATAAATACTTGTCTAAATTCATACAGTTCCTTCATATAAAGCTACAACATTTACACTCAATGCTGTCAAGCAATGTTTTCTGTGTGTTGAATAAACTATGTACTTTGTCGACTACCTTAAGAAATATATGCTATTCCTTTCTCATTACTCCCAAATGTCATAGGAAGAGTGGGGTAAATAAATAAACATTAAATATCTAAAAGGCAGAACTGCATAGGTTTTATATGGACTTGATAATTCTAAATGCTTTAGAATGATAAATGTAGTTTCCCAGATTATTTGCAAAGGCACATTCAGATCGTAATCCTAATTCTCCTGTGATAAGTGTTCACAAACTTTTCATAGTGATGTATGTAAGTAGTATCAGAATATCCTTTCCTCACAACAGCAAGAAATATTATCAAATTTATCATACACACAGTATTTTCTTTTAATTGAACTATGAAAAGGTTATAGTCACTTGCTTTTTTAAGAGTTTGCACAATTTGGAAGACAAATGCATGGCACAGTGACAAATAAAGCATAATAAGCATTTTAAAATTGACTCAACATATGGATATATAATTAATATGAGTTGTAGCAAGGTTGCACACCTACTCCATGAGGTTAAGCTACCTAGCAGCATGGCAAACTTTGAATATATCACCTTGTCATGGTGCAGCACTGGTGAGAACTTTAGACACCCAGCTCAATCTTGACTCCGATGAGGCCAGAATTTCTCTTCCCCAGTGTAAAGCATCATCAGGTCAAGCTCAATTTTACCTCACTTCCACCATGCATAAGAGCACTGAACATGCTCCAGCTAACCATTTCAGCTATATCTTGTTTTCAGACACCACAGCTGTTGCCACACCAGCTCATTTCCTCTGTGTGTCTCTGATGGAAGGTAGTGGCTGTGTGCCATGGTGCATTAGAAATCACCTGAGCAACAGCTCATGCCACCTATCACTGTGAAAACACTTCCTCCTCTCCTTTTAGGATGCAAATCTCAAGTATTTAGGATACAACAGGTGTGTACAGAGACAAGCATGCTATAAGAAATTCAGAAATCGTCTGTAATGTAAGCACATTTGTGAAAAGTGGAGAAAGAAAATGAAAATGTTAAGACAGATTGCCATCTCACCACTGCAAGGGAATGTGGTTTGCACAACAGAGCCCTCTAACCAGGCTTGAACTGTAGGCACTTGTGAAAACAATTCCACTCTCCTAATTCTAGTGCTCCTTAGATTTGAGAAAAAACAACCAATTATGTCCCTCTAATAGTTCCAGTGATGCAACATACTTGAAAAAGAACATGTTTGGAGAGCTAATATTTCCCTTTCAATTCAAAGGGACTGAGAGCAAATTGTTACTATCTGTTTGGAATGTCTGTAAATACTGCAGTCATTTTGTTATCAGCCAATTGTCATCTAATATCTGGAAACAAACAAAAAGGTACAAGAGAAAAAAAAAAATAATTGCATTTTTCTTTCATGCAGCTACATTATTAACAAGGCAGGCAGAAAAGTGATAATATAAATTAATGGAAGCAGAAATGCAACCACACACACAGAAGGTATTCAGTAACAGCATAATGTAGCTGAAAACATACTGTTCTGGCACGTAAGTTATTGTAGTATTTGCCTTTTGTTAGTCCCTTAAAATATGTCTTTTATCCAATCCATCTTCAGAAGATAACACTCCAAAAATCTCAACAAGGTGCTGTGCAAAATTCTATAAAAAAAGTCTGGCTGATATGCAGATTAAGAAAGCAAAACTCCAGTGTGGATTCAAAATCTTTAATGCCAGGATCTACTGAGAGAGATATGCCTATGCTCTATTTTTTTAGGAATAAAACCTAGATTAAAATTTGTTTGACCGTAGGTAAAACTCTTGGAGCAAGATTTCTGGATCATTAATAAAATATACTTATACTTGCAACTGTCATGTATAAAATACTTAAAATACCCTGATTTACATAGTATGTGCGTGTCCCCGGAGATATAATTAAATAATAAATCCATCTTCCACCATTTGGATGCTTCAGTTTTGTACCTTTCTCCTCTTCTTATCATCATCTTCAAACATGCTTTGAAAGAAATAAATAGGGGTCAACCTGTAATTTCTGAGTAAAAATTTAAATGAGGCTGTGAAGCTGCAAGTCTATATGAATATGTAAATTGCTCTTCCAGCTTCCTTTCAACAGAAATGTAAAAATAGATATTCAATATTTGCCATTAATCAAAAGCTTTATATATTTTCAAATGTTTGGATTAATTAAAATCGTTTATAACAAGCTAAACACATACTGTTGATAATTGCAAATATTTTAACCAGTAATTCCATAGATCAAAGATATTACTAAATCTAATTAGGGTAAGTCATATCAGTTTTGATAGTTGTGCCCCAGTAAATATGATTATATTTGCCACTGCTGGGGGCAGGCATCAGGCTGTGGCAGGTCCCGGGAGTGGCTGGGCTGCCCCTGGCCTGGGCAGGGCTGAGCTGGGTTGACCAGGCGACCCGTGGCCAAGCCCCATGGCCAAGCCTGGCTGAGCTCCAGCTCTGGGAGCGCTGCTGGGGAAGGGGCTGACAGCCCCAGGCAGCGCCTGCCGGACAAAACAGTCCTTGTGGGTATTGGGAGTCTGTGCAGCAGCTTTCACCCCTTCCCTTGGAGCCAGAGCAAGTGGAGAAGACAGGGACATATAAAATGGAAGGAAAATGTATGAAAAGAAAGCCAAGAAGACCCCAGGATTGAGGAAAGGGCTCCACTGCCGACATCATATTCCCTGCGGTGAGATGTCAGGGTGGTGGCTGTGGGGATGACATGTCCATTCCTCCCTGGTCTTTCTGTAGGAGACAAAAGCATCAGCCTCAGCCTCAGGTCATGGGGATATTGGGCCACAGCACCAGAAGCAAGGTATAGGTACTGGGAAAATTTCCTGGGGCTCGGTAGTGATTTTAATTGTGTTGTTACTGAGGCTTTTTTTAATGGAATAAGAAGGACTGTTAGAGACCTCTGAAACATTACTTCAAATAACAGTAAATTCTTGGCTCTGTACATATGGTGTGTTCCCTGTGGTCTGCCAGAAGATGAGCGTGACATGTTCACTAGCACACAGGGAAATAGTGTTGTTATCAGGTTCATATAGCTAAGCTTAAACTACTAGATCTCAATTTAGATGTGATAAAGTAGGGCTAGTCTCTAAGAATGATGTACAGCAAAATTAGAACTTATGTTTCTGAACCCATAAGATATGCAATCTCATTTATTCAGTGTTATCATATATAGAATTTAAATGCCTGCTATTTCCCAGTCTTTTATGAAACATGACATTTTTTAAAAGACTTTTTTCATAATATCTTTAAGCTAAAATCTGTATGCTAATTACGGAAACAATGTTGACTAATCTCTGTCATTTTATGAGTTTTAAGGGCTTTGTTCTGCCAATTCTATGTAACATATGAAACATAAATAAAATAAGTTCCCACTTAATGTATACTAACAATACTATTACTTCACTAAAAAATCCTCATGTTGTTCTCTGTCTTTGACACAACTTATCTTTCATATCAGTTATATTGTTTAATGGTTCCAAATTACATTGCCTAAATTGGTTTACTGAGAAATAGTTTTAAATTAATTTCTTTCTCACTGTCACATTTATTTATTTGTATTTCTCAGTTTTCTTTAAATAACGTAACCCAAGGCTAATCAGTTTGACTTGATTTATAAAACAGTCAAACAAAATTTGTATATTCTCATAGTTTTGTCACTGTTTTTTTCCCCAATACTCATGTTGGTAGTTATGAATGTCGATAAGTTAAAGTGATATTGAGACCTTCAAAGTGTACACAAATGTGAAGCTTATTTTTTCAGCAGAAAAACCCCACTATCTTCCATGAAAATATTTCAGGGGAACTAGCAGCCTGTGTGTCACATGAAAATATATTTGTTAATTAAAACTTCCACATTAATCATCTAGCAGTCCTCATTACAAGACTTCTGTGAAAAGTTGTAAAGTTATTTCAATTAAAAAAATGCTTATAAAAATAAGTGTTGTAAAAGGCATTAATTTTTAAGAAGTAGAATATAAGAACTACTTGCCCACTTAGCCCCTGACATTGTTAATCATATCCATATCTGCTTTCATCTGATGAGACTTACTAAAGCAAAATTCCTGAAGATTCTGTACAAGGATAGATTCAGTGAGTTATGTCAGTAAAAATGCAGTTATAATCTGAGATAAGACAAAAAATAAGAAAGAAACTTACTTGAAATGTGCACCAATCAACATATCTACTGATATTTAATGTGTCAGAGACAACACCTTTTCCTAACATTTTTCTAAATAAAGTAGCTGAGCTCTTCTCATTGTTATAAATCTAACTCCTGTCTATTTCTTTTTTACGCTGTTTGTGCCACTTCCACTTGTTATGAACGTAAGACAAAACACTAAGACTTCATGTTAAAAAAGGAGTCAACAATGAGAAGGAAACAAAATAGACTAGAATTTGTGAAATTAGGCAACAGTGTTTAAATTTTTCTGTATTACTTCTGCTTTCGTAGACCTACACAGTCAGACAAACAGACTCATCCTTCTCCTGCAACTCAGCTTTGTGGGATTCCTTGGCACTGATGTACTGTGAAACCTCGTCCCAGGAGACACTCTTAACATGTGGGTCAAATACAACATCTTGCAATGAGTTATAGGTACAGAAATGGATTCTGCCACAATACTTCAGAAAAACTCTCATGAGGGGACTTTTTGTGAGGTAAGTCGAGAAAGTGAACTTGTGCAGCATGTGCTGGTTTCCAAGTTCTTCCTGAATTTGGCTTCCTCAGCTTCACTGCTCATAATAGCCATTAGGAGACCTTGCTGGCCTTGTGACTGACTTGTTCTTCTCTCCAGAGGACAGTTAAGATGCCCAGGAAACAGATCCTGTTTTAGTCAAATGAGTGGCAGTGTTAGAGGAATCAGACTGGGATAGAGCAGTGGGCTTTACAGTAGGAGAAGGTGAAAGCTTGAGTTTTACAAATTTTCTCAGGTAAGAAACTATTCTACTTAATTCTTCTGTAAACAGCAAAGGAAGAAGCTTCTACTTCCTAACTTTCCTAACCATAGAATCATGGAATTATTTGAGTTGGAAAGGATCCTCAAAGATAATTTAGATACAACCCCCTGCCATGGTTGGGATCTGTCACCCGATCCTGAACACTTCCAGAGTCAGGACATCCACAACTTCTTGGTGCAACCTGTTTCAGTGTCTTGCTACCCTCAATATAAAAAAAAAATATTCCTTATATCCAGTCTGAATGAACCCTCTTACAGTTTAAAACCATTGCCCCTTATCTTTTAACTATTGCCCCTTTAAATATCACAAGGCCACAATAAGGTCTTGCTAGAGCCTTCTCTTATCCCAGGCTGAACAACCTCAACTCTCTCAGCCTTTCTTCACAGAAAAGGTGCTCCAGCCCTCTGACTGTTTTTGTGGTCATCTTCTGGACACACTCCAACAGGTTGGGGACCCAGGTGGGGTCTCACGAAAGCAGCATAGAAAAGGAGAATCACCTCCCTCAATGTTCTGGCCACACTTCTTTTTATGCAGGCCACGATATAATTGACTTTCTGGGCTGCAAGAGCATATTGCCAGCTCATGTCAAGTTTTGTTGTCTACCAGTGTCCCCAAGTCCTTCTTCCCAGAACTACTCTCCATTCATGCCCCAATCTATATTAATACCAGGGATTGCCCTGACCCGGGTGCAGGACCTTGCACTTGGCCTTGTTGAAATTCATTAAGTTTGCTTGAACCAACTTCTCAAGCCTGTGACAGTCCTCTGGATGGCAACAACCCTCATGTGAATCAACAGCACCACTTGCTTTGGTGTCATGCATACACTTGCTGAGGGCCCACTTAATCCCACCATGTCACTGCTGAAGATATTAAATATTATTGGTCTCACTATGGACCCTTGAGGGTTACCACTCCTTACTGGCTTCCATTTAGATATTGAGCCATCCACTACCACTCTTTGGATGTGGCCATCCTTATCCCTTTAAAAGTTTATCTGTCAAACTCATATCTCTGCGGTTTAGCAGCAAGAATGTTGTGTGGGACTATATCAAAGGCCTTACAGACTTCAAGGTAGATGACATCCACAGCTCTTCCCTTGTCCATTCCATCACAGAAGGCCACTAAATCAGTCAGGCATGATTTGCAATTTGTGACGCCACGTTAACTGTGTCTAATCACCTCCCTGTCTTCCATATGTTTAGAGACATCTTCCAGGAGGATCTGTTCCATAATCTTAAGGGCATGGAGGTAAGGCTGACTGGTCAGTACTCTGTACTAATACCAATACCTGCAATCCCTTTTATTTAAACAGAGAGATCTTTACAAGAATGTTGCGAAGAGCTGAAGTGAAGGATCTTCTTTCAGTGACTGCAAGTCACATAAGGATGAGATGCAGTCAATTAGGTGGTAAACCCCATCCCACTAAGCCAAATAAAGGACAGCAGAGACTTTACAAGCTCAACCATTTTTTGTATGTCTGTACTATCCAGATTGCCAAGAGTATCTCTCTGCCACTATAAAGTCCTCTTCTAGGTCTACTGCTGTTTGCACCTGTACCAATCTGCCATTACCCCCTTTATCATGTGGTGGAAGGATTTCAATACCTGTCTTTCTCATCCAAACCCCAAAATCATTCTGGGAGAACAGAACTGACAAATAGCTCTTCAATTCTAATTTTACATTTTAGAATGTCATCTCGTTGTTTATATAAACCCGTTTTCCTACTTTCCTGTTGGCTTAATGCAGCAAGGAAAAGGCAGCTGTTTTCAGTGAGAAGACGGCTCAGAAACCTCTGCTGTACACTTTGTAGATCCTACATTACAGTGCAAAATTAAGTGGCACATACAAGATATTTAAGATATTGAAGGAAAATAAAACCTCACAAAAGCAATAATTAAGAGCTGTATTAATTTTAATATGAAGAAGATTAGGTAATGTCAACAAAATAACTGACCTAGTCTTAAAAGGTACTGCTGAGGTGTTTTACTCCTAGGAACTTTAGTAAGAGTGCTGGTTGTTCAATATTTCACATTCTCTGGCTCTGAAAGAACAGCAACAAGAAAATGAATTAGGGCTTTCTTTTTTGTTAGAGACAGGTAATGGATTAGTACAACTTGGCAAGATGCTTCAGGACTAGACAGTCCACCTTAACCCAGAAAATTTTAGAGAAATAAAAAATCCTGAATTTGCTGTTCTAGCAGCAAATAAAACATTTTAACTTGAACTATTTCAGTAATCAATATCTAATCTGCACTCACAGCATTTTTATTTCAGTTAAAAAGTAAAGGGTGAAAAGGTGGAGTGTTTTCTAGCCAAAGAAGGATCTTCAGCTTTGTTACTTTGCATCTGTTTTGCCACAGAAATTCCAGCTTCATGTTCCTAATATTGACAAAATAAGGCAATTCATCTTTTCCACTGAGTTATTTCTTGCTTTCTAAACACCAGTCTTATTTTATCAGGCATTTTTAAAAAGTTTCAGCTAACCCCATTAACCATGCCCTACAGTATTATCCTTCTTTCAATGACTATGTTGGCATTGTGCATATATCTCAAGTATTCAGAAGCATTTGTAGCTCTCAGCAAAACTTTATTCTCTGTGTTGCAACAAAACCTCATAACATGAGAAACGAAACCAGAAGACCTGTCCATAGTGTTGCATTAAAGCACAGCAAAATGCAGATAAACAACATTCTAGTTAAAATTATAAGGCACTTCATAAGATTATAGTCAGTCTGTGGAGGTAAAATTCTCTCCATTAGGTGCTTCTATTGTTGCTTTTAGAGATCTAAATCAGGTGAAAAAGGAAAGAAAATTATTGCAAACTGAACCTCATGATCATAAATGAGTATTTCAGGATTTGCTGATATACTGCTTGTGCACTATATTGGTATTTGAGAGAATTTGGTATTTCAGAGTCTGCAGACAGAAGCTGAGACCATATAAAAACTCATTGATAAAGGTCTGGGAATCATTATTTTTATTTATGTACACATTTATGTATTTTTGCCAAAATAAAATAATTGGCCTTTTTTTTGCACAGCCAGGAAACTGCTGTTAGTGTATTGTTTAAATAAAATAGGCATATACATTCAGTAGAATTTTTGCTTACAGATAAATATCCTAGAAAATGTTTTTCTCATGTTCAGACTGCACAGCCCATTTACAGATAGGGAACTGAAGTTAATAGCTACTTACGGCAGTAAATATGTATTAAGGAAGGTAAAAAAAGCACAATATGAATTACTCCTATCTATTTATAATTCAAACTTTTGTCTGTTGTCTTATATGAGGGCTCTTAGTGCAATTTAAAGCTATCATTCAAGGACTGCAGACTTGGGATAAGCTATGAAAAAGTTTTCGAAAGATGCTGATGTGAGTTCCAGCAAAATCAGTGGAATAATTCACAATGTAATATAAAGATGCATAATATTAATAAATTACATATATAATTCTTACCAATAAAAATACCTGCATTTTGTAAATTACTATATAGAGCAGAAGAGGAAATTTTTGAAGGGAATACCTAGAACTTAAACTTGTCATATAGCTTTGCAATGCTCAAAATATCCTGTTAATGGATAAAGACTGTTGCTGGCACAGTTTATTTATTTTTAATATGATTTAGACCCTAGAGAAAAATCATTGCATCTGTACGACATTTTAACAAAGCAATACATGCTTCTTGTTACTGTCGTTCTGGATTTTCAGGACACAGATGTTATTTGCCTTTACGTACAGATATACAAAATAATAGAGATAACCTCTGTCAGCCTTTTTTATACTAGTATTTGGCAAACACTTCATCTTTAGGGTTATTTCTTTAGAATGGAGTTTTGAAATTTTAAATATCATTATTAGGAATATTGAATTTCACATATAAAAAATATTCTGTGGAACATCCAGTCATATCTAAAAATCAAGACTTTATTTATCACATCTATATACATATTATTTATTAAATAATAATATATTTTATAATGTTATAATTTAGAAGAATTACATATTTGTAGTAGTTAAATAATATTGCATATTATATAAATAATGAGCAATTATATTTATTATAAAAAGACTTCGGTTTTTATTTCTTATAATTAATTTAATTTCTATTTTTATATAATTACATAATTATAAAAAGTATATAATATGGTATATCATTAAATAATGAATCATTATATTTATTATAAAAAAGGCTTTACCAAAGATGACAACTGGTTTTGGAATATTTCTCTGGGTTTTATTTTTGATATTATGATTTGCAATTCCCTTTTTTTTTTTTTTTTTAATTTATGTAGACCCTGATGTACATTTTTTTGAAGCAGAGCTGATTTTTTTTTGGACTGTCTTAGTGGTTATTTAAAATGAATACAGATATCACTGTAAGATCAGAATGACAGATGCAAACTTAGAAAGACTATTTAACCAATATTAGAGTCTAATATATTTTAATATCTTGTTGATAGTAATATCAATAATCAATATAGCTTACGATGAGTTCATATCTGGACATTTAATACATTTGGAATCATCGAACTATGAAAAAGAGTTCCCAGAAGAAGAGCAACTCAATTTAATAACATTCATAGAGTAGAAACTGTATATAGCTCAAATTTGTCTAAGCTTCAATCTTGTTATATAATCACTGAACATATAATTACACCATCTATTATTATAATTACTTTGTCCTCTGAAGACATCTGAAAATAATTAATAAGACTGAGGAAAGATACACTTTAAAAACTCTTGTGTGGTACATCAAGAGAAGGAAATCCTTCCTTTAAAATCCTTATATAATAATACTACCTTCACTGTTTGAGTACAGGGAAAGTTAAATTATTGTGAGCAGCATACAGAAAATATTTCTAACAAAGCCATTTTTTACTGTTTCTAAATAATTGACCTGTTATAAATTGTATCAGATTTGCTGGTTTTGGTAAAGAACTGTCAACTTCATCAGTTTTGATACTGCATATAACAGCGAGTTCTTACTGGATTTGTGTTAATAGGGATTTGAGACATTTTAGCTTCATTCTTCATCCTGGCTGTGATACTTTCATTGTTGTTTTCAAGTATTTATTCCTATTGTTAAGGAAACCCAGAAGCTTCAATTTGGATCAAAAGTAGAAAAAAATCTAGTAGAAAAAAAGTTTCCCAAAAAACTTTTCACTGTTTGATGCCTTTCTTTTATGCCACTTGTGCTCTTTGACCCCATAACCAGTAAAATCTTTCTGACACTTTGTATGTTGTTCTTTTCCCACAACTACATGTAATTTCCCTATATTCAATCTCGTTCTTAAAGCCAGGACTTCAAACATGCACAGTTATTGATTATTAAACACATTTTAGGTCTTTTCAGGAAACAAGGTGAAAACTTCATGATTGCTTTTATGGACAAAATCTTCATTTTTGACCTTTTTATTTCAGAGGACATTTGCATTTCAGTAGAAAACCTCACAAACTTTTTTGTCCAACAAGCTATATGAAGAGGTAATCTGTATACTGTCTATCATTTTTTATGTTTTAATTATCATTGCTAGCCATTAAATGATATAAAAATCCAACTCTTTCAACTATGTCTTATCTCTCTCACTGGATTAAAAGCATAGAATGTGCTAAAGGGTTGCAATATGCAAAAGCACAGAACAAGCGAAATGATACTAAAGGAATCCTGTTAAATACTGCTGTGGGAAGTGGCACTGAAATGCCATACACTTCTATTGACCCTTATCATCTTCTATTCATTGTGTTATGTTGTGCAATAACACTATCATTAACCAAGATGTGAGCTGGTTTGTGCACAATTTATGTCCCAATACTTGTAATAAAATAGACACATATTTTTTGATCCAATGTACTTATATCTCATACATATGCCAAATAATTATAATCATATATATATCAGCAATGGTCTTCACATAAATACCAATTTAGCTACAACTTTGCTATAACATTAGCCATAAAAACTTCTAGAGCACTGAGGCAAAATGAGTTACTGATGGGCAAGCAATACAGCAGTATACCTTTAGGGGATAATTTCAGCAAATCATTATCAGTTTTACTTTCATTAACTCAGTCAAGCAAAGATCAACAATCATGTTGGTCTCACTTTATTGAGAAGCATTATAATTCATGATAAAAGAACTTAGTTCATTCTTAAACAATACATACAATGTATATGCTAGAATGATTGTGACCCTATGAAGTTTCTTCCTAGCATAGCAATGTCACCATTTGTACTTGCAGCAGTTTTTACCTTAGAAATTCAAGATTAACCTCTTCAATAATTAACTACATGACCCACAAATTGCTCTGTTATTATGAGCTCATTTTTATTTTATTTACACCTTTATATACACTGTTATTAGTATGTAATAGGAAAATGTGTGATTTCATATTTACCATCCATAAAACATCATACATCAAACGGAAAAACAAATGCACACTGTAAAAGACAATAGAGACTTTACTCAAACTGGTATGCTATATTTTCCTGATAAAGCATTCTTATGGCATTATTCAAGTATGTCCATTTGTGAGCTGGAATTTCCCAATAGCCAAAGGAACTTCACTATTTTATTTGTTCTGGCATGTGTCAGAGCAGTTATATAATTTCAGTGTACTATAACAAGACCATTGCAACTTTATTTATACTAAAATATTTCATTACAATTCTGGACAACTATCTTATATTCATGTCATGCAGAATCAGCTTTCAGACCAAACAATGTAAGCAATATTACTACTGGTACAGAGTTGTGTTAGACCTTTAATTTGTTAACTAGGAACTTTGTTCTGTGTAGGCTGTTGCAGGAACATCAATCTGCTCATAGTTGGTGCCTGATCAGGGATTTACTCATTTGGAACTGATTCAAGTGAGGGTGGAGAGAGAAAAATCAAGAACCAATTTATCAGTCTGACAAGAAAAAGAGTGGACAAAGTACAGAGCAAAGAGAAACAACAAATAGATAAATAAAAGTGAAGAATATTGTGCTTGAATTATGCTAAGTAATCCTGCTCTGAATTTTGCAGATTGAAAATCTCTAACTTACTTATATTGTATGAACACTACAATTTAATTTCTTGACAGTGGTTCCTAGATGTCTGTACATTTTTTTCTTCCTACATGTGCTTCAATTTCATGCAAAGGCTACAACCACAGTGCAGTATCACTCCATTAAGTCAAATTGCTAAGCCACTTACACCTTGTTTATCCTCAATGTCTGTTTATTAGTCAAATATAAGGCACACTCCTTCAACTCTTAGAAAAATATCAGCATAACTGACAAGATACTGTAGCTGTAGTGACTGTCTTCCAAATACTCCTCTTATGATATGTAAATAGGAAAAATAGTTTACTCTGAGAATAAACCTTTACATGTGATATGTTAGTTTGTGGCAAAGGTGATGAATTGATGATAGCAGCACCTTGCAGCTTCATGGGTGGCACTGTGCTGCCATCAGAGATGGGACAGTTCTCCTTTCTGCTGGAGGTCACAGGGTTTGGGAACTTGCCAGATCTGAGCCACCACCAGCCCTCCAGGTTAGACAGAAACCTATGGCCTTGCTGGCATGCAAGGAACAGGGCTAAGTGACCTCCTGAGGTCACTTTCCCTCCCACCTGTATATGATTTTTACTATGGGCACAGAACTCTGATCCCGTAAATATTGCTCGAACATTTTTCTGCGATATACTCCTGAATGTAAACTTCTCAAATGTAAGTGGAGTCAGAAAAAAATTTTATTATTTTCAGTATGACAGAAAAAGCAACTGAATTAGAAAATTATACTGCTGGACAGATGACTGGTAACATAACATCAACTGGTCATTACTGTTCATTCACTGTCAAACTTCAAACACCAGGAAAGAGTCTCATTCGTCCTGGTCAGGTCCTCATCCAATTCTGCGTTACACTAAGGCACCTCTTCTTTAAGTGCTGCAACTGCCTTTCTCCTCAAATCACTGATTTGACTTTAAGATTATAAAATAGTATATATATGCTGCTTTCCACTTTATTTATCATTTTAATGTGTGCAGATGTGGAGGTGCTGATGGGGGGCTGGGGGGCGGCCCCTGTGGGGAGCAGCCGGGGCTGCCCCATGCCGGTTCCAGCCGGTTCCAGCCGGCTCCAACGGCCCCAGCGCAGGGCATGGCTGGGCTCCACAGCCGCCATGGCCACAGGGAAACCTGCGGGAGGGAGGGCAGCGCTTTCCAGTGGCCAGCAGTAAGAAAACTGTGAGAAATAGCTCTGTGAGCACCAAGGTGAGAGAATGAGGGAAGGGACGAAGTGTTCTGGGAGCAAGGATTCCCCTGCAGTCCCTGGAGGTGACCATGGTGAAGCAGTTAGTCCCCCTGCTGCCCGTGGAGGACTCCACACCAGAGCAGGTGCATAGATCATGAAAAAACTGCAGCCCATGGTGCGACCATACTAGAGCAGGTTTATCCTGAAGGACTGCAGCCCATGGAGATGACTCACGCTGGAGCAGGGGAGAAGTGTGAGGAGGAAGGAGAGGTATAAAGGAACTGTCATGGACAGATTACAACCCCACGTTTCTCGTCACCCTATACTACTCAGGGACAGGGAGGCAGAGGAGTTCAGGATGAAGTAAAGTTGCACCTCAGAAAAAGGAGGAAGAGTGAAGGTGTTGTTCTAATTTGTCGTTGCTTCTTACCATCTAAATCTATTTTAATTGTCAGTAAATTAAATTATTTTTCCCTGTGTCAAATCTGTTTTGCCTATGGAGGTAACTGGCAAGTGATCTCCTCTTTATCTTGGCCCATGGACTTTTCCATTTTTTTTCTCCTCCTGTCCTATTGGACAGGAGAAGTGCAAGAGTAGATGAGTGGATATCTGGCAGCCAGCCAAGGATAACCTACCACAACCGTTTACAACAGAAACTGGTAAAGCTGGAGAATCATCAGTAAGTAAAACATCTATCCACTTTTTAAATCTATCTATCTTTTCAGAAATAGTGTAACTTGGAAAACAAAGGTTTATTAACTAGCTTATTAATAAGCACAGATTTTGAGATAATGAAGTAGTAATGATAAAGGGTTAAAACATTTGGAATTGTTATGAGATCATTTTGAGGTTAAAGTATTGAATAAGGTTATCTTGGAAAATTCAGTAACATTTTTGGAATAAAAATACAAACTGTGTAGACAGTATTAACAAAAGGTCAGTAGGGAACAATACAAGACAAAATTAGGACTCTTAGAATGCAAGTGACTCAACAGTCACTGGTTATGCTTAGCAGACACTTAACTGTCTGTAGCCATGACCAGTCATATTAGGAACATAGCCATAGCAATGTAATTCAAATTGGCCTTGATTGGTAGTTGTTGAGGAAGCAGAATGTTCTGCAAAGATATCAGCAGAGCAAGTCCACAACAATCCAAAAGCCCAAGAGTCTGAGATGAACAGCTCAAATCGTTTACTCCCAAATGAATGTTATAGACCTCTCTGGCATTAAACATAGTGGAATTTCTGATGAAGAATGAGTGAACCTGGGTATTACAGACACTGCGGGGCATGCTAGGGAGCACCGTGCAGTGTACAGAGTAGAAGTCTTAAAGTAATTAGAGGTCCAATATTTGTCACTTATCAGCAGCTTGGCACCTGTATTGCTGGATGCAGCCTGGCTCCTGCAGAGTCATGTCAATGTTCATGGCTCACGCTCCCTAGAGGTTCCTTCCAAGAGTCTCTTTTCTGGGACACACTGCAGCAAGACATCCAGCTCGATGAACACAGTATGAAGCCAACTCATCACCACTGCCCAAAATGTACCCTCTGAGGTGAAAGCCCTAGAAAATGTAGGACAGAGACAAGCTGCCTGGAGGTAGCTGAGGGCCAGACTCATCACCACTTCTAAATGCAGCTGGAAAGTTGCAGCATTGCCCTGCTGGTGCTTGAAAGAGAAGTGCATTCACTTACCGACATGCCTGAGGTAACAAGTCCTGCAGGATTAGAGCTGTTTTAGAGTAAAGGCTGATTACAGGTCACCATGGATAAAACATCCAGAAATAAGTGAAAGTGCTGTGGCTTTAATTTATGTTTATTTAAATCTAAATCTTATCAAGTTAATAACTAGACACCGACTTTCTCCAAAGTAATCTGTAGTCACTGTCGCTTCTCTACCTTAGCAGTGAATACCGTCTTAGAAACACTCCAGATGCTGCTGTAGGCAGACAGGTAAGGACAACAAATGCTGTGTGAAATTCAGACATGGAGTGAGACAGACAAAGTTCCTGAGCAAGGAAGAATGAAAATGTAGGTGGAAATTAAATAAAAGGTGGGAAGACAGCAAAATGAAAAATACGAAGGAAAACATGTCAAGTTCATGAAATGCTTTTATTTGAATAAGAATGCTTTTCTTTTTCTGAATCAAAGGCTAAGACTAAGCAGTTGATTCTTAGCTACTTTTCTCCGCCAGACAAACTATGCAGTAGTTATCTATGTGTTTAGAGCCAGTTGACCTGCTTAATTCACAACACAATAAGGCTTTGACACTGTATTCAAATATCAGTGAAGGGGTTTACTTCATATGAATACTAGACTCCAGAGGTTAAAAAATGCAGATGGAGAGTGTGCAAGTATTTTTAATAGGAGGTATGGATTTAATGATCAATTGAGTTGTGTAGGCCTTGGAAACTTTCTTGGAAACATAAATCTAAATAGCTAACAACATGGATAGAGTTGTAGATGGTCTAAATCACTAGAGACCCATGGCTGCAAACTGAAAATTTGGCTGTATGTAGTGGCCAAAAGTTTTAAAAGCACCATTTTCCTTAGCACCAGTAAGTAATATATTGTAGAACTATCAGTATAATTAATACTGTCTTAAAATAATTGTACTGATAGTACAGAGCTGAAGTGCCTGTATATACTGTATTATTTTCTCCTTTTCGGTATATTTGAAATGTAAACTTGTCTTTGAGGTTTTTAGGAAAGCATTAAATGCTAAAAATAACTTAGAAAAACATAACTCTACATATGGTTGACAAAAAAACTTCTCATTCTGATGAACAATATTTTTGTAGTTTATGAATAAATCAGTTCAGCTTCTTAACATTCTCTGACTGAAGTAGCTCACAAGCTACTCCAGAATTTGACATTTTGATTTTAAGCTGAAACAGAAAAATAGACGATGTGTGAAGGTCACTGACAATTCATCTAAGAGATTAAACATTATAAACTCTCTACCAACATTTCAGATATTCATTTATTTATGAAAAGGAATCATACATCTTATAATAAAGTTTTAAAATATTTTCTGAACAAATAAAAATAACAAAGGATCTACACTATAAGCTAAACTTTATAGTCATCTAGATTATAGGTACAAAGACATTACTATCACCATTTTTAGAAACAGGTATATCAAATGCCAATGTTTATACTAACTTTTTTTGTTCAATTAGTGATTGGTCCATTTTCCTTGTGAAGAAATCATATAAATTCTTCATAAAGTGTAACTTTCTTCCTCAAGAACAAGATTGAATATTTATTTTTTTAAATAACACAGAAAATAAGTTTCTATTACACAATTACAGTGATTAAATTCACAACATATTGCAGAACACATAAAGAGCTTCAGTTTTCAGTTGCCTATTTCCTTACATGCAAATGGGTAAGATGCCTTCCAGAATTACCATACTCGTTGTAAAACTATGTACTTCAGGTTTCTCTTCTAAGATCAGGTATTTGTCACAGACAATAAGTGAAGATCGATGTATGTCCCTTGTAACATACCATTAAGAGAGGGTGGAATTCTGCCATAAGACCAAGGTGATCCTATCAGAAATCTCTTCCAAAGAAGCTTAACGTGACCCACTTCTTATTCTAAAGGAATGGCTTGAGGTTGCAACAATTTAGAAGATTCTGCACGATCAGAATTAGCATTCTGAAAAAAAAGACAAAAAGTAGAATAACTCAGTTTTGTTTATAAATCCTAAATTCTCCTGAATATCTCAAGATCTATGGGATTCATGTTTGATTCTTGGGATACCTTCAAAATTGTCAGGTCTTAATGTCAAGCTAGCAGCACAAACATTTCTTTTTAACAAGTCCCATTGCAAATAAAAATAATTTAAATAGAAACAATGATAGTGGGGACACTTAGCTATAGAACCAGAATAGTTTTCTTCAAACTAAGCTATATATATCACAAAATCTTAATGAAAAATGAAGCAGGTAAAATAACTAAACCCTGAAGAACCATGTTTTCTCTTATATCAGGAATCAGTGAACATAAATTTCTTAAATTTACTAATCTGAAAATTTGCGAAAGGTAAATTCAGATTTAAAATTATCCCAGCAAGCATGAGCACTTATTTTAGAGTGGCATGACCTTGTGTCCTTGTGTAATAACCACAGAAAACAACTCAATCAAACATCTTCAGCTAAAATCAGGTTTTAGCCCTAAACTAATCTATCTGCCTAACCTAGGCCTAAATTCCCTGAAACAAAGTCCTTTCAAACCATAACAGGCTCATCTATGGCAAACACAGTTTTAACATGCTTGTGGTCTCCTAGGGCACATAAAGAGGAGACTTTCGCATTTATTTATTATTTTTGGTAGCAAACTGTGAAAACTGAAATAATGTTTAAGAATAAGCAAAGAAAATTAAGTGTATGCCACCTTTCTATAAATTCCACTGCATTAAGCTGTTTATGATTTGATGAATGGAAGAATTTTCTTAAGATACTTGGGATATTGAGATACAGAGTTTTATTCTACAAAATCTACAAAATCATCTCTTAAATATCAAGTAATCCATAAGTAAATCTACAGGTAATTGAAGAGATTGTTTTCTTTTTCTGTGTTACCATATGATGACTAAAATCAAAGCTCAAATGTGGCATGAAGTGAAGCTCAAGGGCAGCCTGTGAAACTCAAGAGCAGCCTTGACTGCAGTGACCATGAAATGGTGGAGTTCAAGATCCTTAGGACAGTGAGGAAAGCATACAGCAAAATTGCTACCCTGGCCTTTAGGAGAGCAGACTTCAGCTTTTTCAGGGAGCTGCTTGTTAGAGTACCATGGGGTAGAGTCCTGGAGAGAAGAAACTTGGTTAATATTCAAGGATCACCTCCTCCAAGCTCAGCAGTGATGCATCCCAACAAAGATGAAGTTGGGTGAAAAAGCCAGAAGGCCTGCATGGGTTAATGAGGAGCTCCTGGACAAACTCAAACACAAAAAGGAAGCCTACAGCAGGGTGGAAGCAAGGACAGGTACCTTGGGAAGGATACAGTGAAATTGTCCAGGCAGGCAGGGAGCAGGTTAGTAAAGCTAAACCCTGATAGAATTAAATCGGGGCAGGGACATCAACAGCGACAAAAAGAAACTTCTATAGGTACATCAGTTATAAAAGGAAGACTAGGGAAAATATTGGTTCTCTCTGGAAGGAAAGAGAAGACCTGTTTACCTGGGACATGGAAGTTGAGGTAGTCAATGGCTTTTTCGTTGGTCTTCACCAACAAGTGCTTCAGCCACATGGCCTGAGTCACAGAAGGCAAAGGCAAGGACTGGAAGAATGAAGAACCACCCACTGTAGGAGAAGATCAGGTTCAAGACCATCTAAGGAAGATGAAGGTGCATAAGTCCATGGGACCTGATGAGATGCATCCACAGCTCCTGAGGGAACTGGGAGATGAAGTGGCTAAGCTGCTATCCATCATACCTGAGAAGTCATGGCAGTCCAGTGAAGTTCCCACAGACTGGAAAAGGGGAAACATGACCTTCATTTTTAAAAAAGGAAGACCCAGGGAACTATGGGCCAGTCAGTCTCACCTCTGTGCCTAGTAAAATCATGTAGCCGATCCTCCTGGAAACAATACTAAGGCGCATGGAAAATAAGGAGGTCACTGGTGACAGACAGCATGGCTTCACTAAGGATAAATCATGTCTGACAAATTTGGTGGCCTTCTGTGAGGGGGTTAGAGTGTTGATGGATCAGGGAAGAGTGATCAGCGTCATCTACCTAGACTTGTGCAAAGCATTTGACACTGTTTCACACAGCATCCTTGTCTCTAAACTGGAGAGACATGGATTTGACTGCTGGAGCACTTGGTGGATAAAGAGTCAGCTGAATGGTTTCACTCACATAGTTGTGGTCAATGACTCAGTGTCCAAGTGGAGACCAGTAACAAGTGGCATTCCTCAGGGGTCCATACTGGGACCAGTGCCCTTCAACATCTTTGTTGGAGACATGGACACTGGGATTAAGTGCACCGTCAGCAAGTTTGCCAACAGCACCAAGCTGAGTTGTGTGGTCGACGTGCTGGAGGGAAGGGATGCTGTCCAGAGGGACCTTGACAGGCTTGAGAGGTGGGCCCATGAGAACCTCATGAAGTTCAACAAGGCCAAAGTGCAAGGTTCTGCACCTGTACCTGAGTCTGGACTTGTTCCAACAGGTCCCTGTCCTTTTTATGTTGGCTTTCTGGGCTGCAAGCACACATTGTCTGGCCACATTGAGCTTTTTGTCCACCAACATCCCCAAATCCTTTTCCTCAGGACTAATCTCAATCCATTCTCCACCCAGCCAGTATTTATGGTGGGGATTGCTGGGTGGAGAAAGCCCAGAAAGTCAACCATGTCCTGGGCTACATCATAAGAATTGTGACCAGCAGGTCAAAGGAGATGATTCTCCCCCTCTGCTCTTGTGATAACCCACCTGTGAGTACTATGTTCAGCTCTGGAGTCTCCAACATAAAAAGGACAGGAACCTGTTGGAACAAGTCCAGAGGAGGGCCATGAAGATGATCAGAGGTCTGGAACACCTCTTCTATGAAGACAGCTGAGAGAGTTGTGGTTGCTCAGCCACCTTTCCAGAGGTGCTACAGCAGCTTTCCAGTACCTAAAGGGGGCCTACAAGAAAAGTGGCCAGGGACTTTTTACAAGGACATGTATTGATAGGAGAAGGGGTAATGGCTTTAAAATGAAAGAGGGTAGATTTAGATTGGATATAAGGAGTAAATTCTTCACTCTGAGGGTGGTGAGGCACGGGAACAGGTTGTCTAGATAAGCTGTGGGTGCCCCATCCCTGGAAGTGTTCAAGGCCAGGCTGGATGGGGCTTTGAGCAACCTGATCTAGTGGAAGGTGTCCATGCTCATGGCAGGGGGGTTGTAATGAGATGATCTTTAATGTCCCTTCCAATTGAAACCGTTCTATGATTCTGTGATTATGAATGTACAGTTTTACATTAGTGAACTTGATTAATACAAGCTGACAAATACATTCTATAAGGTAGTTTCCAATCTCATGAATTTTAGAGCTGTCAGTTACTGGAGAAAAAAGAAAAAAAAAAAACTTTAACGTAACAATTACCTCTAATTTTCACACTTGGAATACACATACCCAATATGCTTGGGAGTTAATAATTAAAAAGCATTCTGTAACATTAAAGGTTATATTTAAGACTTTACAGAATATAAGCTTTCTTCAAAGCAGAATGGTCCATTTCCTTTTCTTGGCATGGAGGTAATTTAATACATTATTGAAAAATCAATCTAGGCTGTTTTGATTCCATAAATAATTGAATGTACTGATTCAAAATTCCATCTTTTTACTTATAAACTACAGCTGACATTTTTATGTAATGCAAGCCTTTTCATAAATTGCTTGTTAATTTTGCTTTGATTTCCAAATACCAAGAAGAAAAGAAGCTTTAGGTGGTTTTCAGCCATGCATTGCTGGCATTTTCCTATGCCAGTCTTTGTAAATTTCATGAGTTTTCTTATAATCCCTTGTCAGATCAGTGTCTTGGGCATACCATCTGTGCTGAAGAGCACAGAAATGCTGGTATAGAGGTTGCTGGGGTAGCCAAAACTTCCAGTTGCATGGTTTTCAAATTAACCACTGAATTGTAGAGAGTTTTGTAAACTTAAAAATCATAAGGCCAGGATTTGTACCCGGAATGTGATAATACAGGTCACAGTATACAGATATAGAGAGGACTATAGAAGTACTTGTTTGATAACAATTTTTCAAAACATTTTTCCTTCCTGGTCTTTCATTCAAAATTAGAAATAAGACAATGATTATCTGTAAGTAGGTGAGGTTACTAGCATAACTCTTACCCCACCTGTTACCTGTGTGTCCAGGATCAATAAGTATGTCAAAATAACAATAACAGAAATTAATCTGAATTCTGAATCTATCCCCAACATTACTATGTACACCTGAATTTGAAATTAAAAAAATACAAAGGAATTAAAACAAAAATCTAATATCCCAGGGAAAATTTATGTTAGTAATACAGAATGTGTGTTTATGTTACAATAAATACAAGGAGTTGGGTTTTGTTCATTATGTTAAGATGCACATGAACAATAGACATACATTTCCTAATTAACAAGGATTTTTTCAACAATTTCTTGCTCACCAGGTGAAGTGCCACAGTCATTTAAAACCTGTATAGCCTAAGTTCCTTCTTGCCTGGTGAATTTCTCTGCTATTTCTTTGAAAGATTTTTCCAAAGCATGCCATCTATACATTTTGGGACTACATAGCTGAAAATTTCCTTGAAATTGTATCTGTAAGTTTCTTCCCCCTATCCCAATGCTTGACCATGTGCTGGAGAGACAGGATACAGCACCTTATATATAAATAGGAAGTCTAAGGTTCTAAAGAACCAGCTCTTTTTCTTGTCTTTTCTTTTCTTTTTTATTTAACTTCTTTTTAAACCATGAGATTTTTGTTGAAAATCTATCAGATGGAAATATTTCACAAAACAAAACCTGAAACTTTGTAGGTCAGTGTTGGCTGGTTTTACTGAAAGAAAAAATGACAACAAAAAAAACCCCAAAACCCCACAAATAGCACACACCCCACACTCTCCCAAACCCCAAACCCAACCAAACAAAAATCCCCCCCCACCCCCCAATATTAGTTATTGGATGAGTGAATTGTAGAAAACAGGTTTAGTTTTTGACTGACTTTAAAATAACAGGAAAGGTCTTGTCTTCATGAAATTACTTTTTGGGAAAACAATGCTTTCCCAGGCAATTCCAATTAAAAGTGATATCTACTTACTATCTCTTGTCCCTCCCTGGCATCTTGGACTATTCTTGATAGCGAATTGAATACATGCTATGCTCTTCTGCCACACAATATGCCTCTGGCAATACTTACACCAAGAAATGTGAATTGGTATATATATGATTAAACTGTTGACACAATTTTGTTCACACCACTGTAAAGTATGAACAGCTCTCCTAAGGCCAACAGAAATATAAGACTATAAAGCTAAAAAGAGGGACATATTTATACTGTAAACATTGATATTTTTTTTATATCATTGTCCAGCATACTACCTTCTATCGCAGTGTAACATGTAAATAATATATCTTAAAGCTTGTTAACTCTCCAGTGAAAGATCCAGTGAATTAAAAGTTGGTAAAACCTCCAAATGAGATTTTATTTTCCTACTGAAAAACTATCAGATTTTCTGTGAGTCAATACACACCATTCTAAAGGAAGTTTATATCTGCAGAACACAATATTTGAAAACATTTTTGAAATTCATGATAACTCATCCAACACTCAGCTAGATAATTTCCAGATTAAAGTGCAGTGAGAATTCCAGTATCATTTGAACAGAGAATGATTTAATGGAACTATAAATTAAATTTTCTGAATAACGCATAACTGTTTAGATTGAAACCAACTTGTTAAAAGCATCTTTTTCAGAACAACAAAATAATTGATGATATCACTGAGCTAAACTGTGGGAAGACAGAGAGAAAGTAAAAGAGAAATAGAACAGAGAGAAGATTTATGCAAGCTGAAGAGAAATAATTCTGAACATTTCCTATTTTAACTTAAGAAAACACTAAGACTTCAAAATCTTTTTTAAAATAAACCACTGAAAAGAGATATTTTTTTTAAAATATAGATCGGTAGGTGCAAAACAAAGAATAGTCTTTTATAAAACTTACCTGAAGACAAATATACAGTGGTAACTAGTGGAGACATAAGTTTGAGGAGAGGAGCATACCTGTCTTCAGTATTAATACTACAGAGAGAAAGGAAAAAAAAAATCTGTTGTAAAAATTTCTCTTATTAGTCCTGCTAGGTATTTACCAGTATACATATTTTTGATTTAATATACAAAAAACTTCTCTGAACCAAAATATGATATTTGGGTGGTCATAAAACATTTATTCAGGCAAATTCAAGGATTTCTTGTACTCAACGCAGATCAAATTCTCACACTTAACACAGCCAGACAAATCTTTTGTTCTACTTCTAGAGTTGTTCGTGCATGTTCTAGTGATGTTCTATGACAACAGTCCTTCATTATTACCAAAATGTGTCAAAATCAGCAAACAGAACTAGCACTATAAAAATCTTGTATATCATTAACAGCATTGATGTAAAGAAATATTATATTTCAGATTTAAACATAGACTTATGAACACATAACAATCTTAATAAATGTAGCTGAAATGTTATCCTCAGATTTGGGGGGGATTTTTGTGTCCTTTTCAGCTGCTGCTGAATGTGGAAAAATGACTTTGAGGTAGGAATTAGAGAAAACTGGGACCTAATAGAAGTGTGGTATTATAGAAAGCTTTTCAGGATGGTTGTCATGCATGGAACCTCCTTTGCCACAGCTCCCCAGGCAGCACACCCTGCCAGCTCAGCATATGCTGACACGAGCGACGAAGGGTGGAGTGGAGTGTAGACACCGTGGCCAGGGTCTGTCCTGCTCCCTGCAGGAACAGAAACTTGATGGCATCACACAGCTGTTAAGCTGCATAGCGGCTGTCACATGAATAATCTATGAGATGTCTGTGGCTGAGCCAAACGTTGTGGTGAAATTACTTTCCTGAGATGAAATAATCTTACTGTGATACTAACACACACCTCCGTCTCAAAGTTACCTGCCTGCAAGGTGCTACCGCACCTCACTGGGCACGTGCTACCAGTCAGTAACAACAATATGTGTGACCAGAGTCATTCAAGCTCCACCTATATGTGATGGAAATGGACCAGTCCTGGACTGAAATAAATCCAAAGAGGGGAATTGTCAAAACACCCAGATTTCCCAACTCTGATATAGTGTTCACAAAGCTAGGTCAGGCTGATCCACTGTCTAAGTTGTTATGAATGACGGGGCTTCTGATCAAGGGTGTCAGCCTTGGGACAGATGAAAAATCAAAGAACAGATAGTGACAAGAACACCATTATCTAAGTTATGCAGAAAGTAGCCTTCAAGTGAGGAGTTTTGGCGGTGAGAGGAAACAGGAAGATAAGGTGTAGCAGTCCACTGACAGCAACAGAAAATGAGTTTAAAATAGGCCAAAGATAATTGTGGTAGTGGGAGATTGCGACCTCCAACTCCAATAACCCCCCTGACAGAGAGCAAAACCCCACTAGAGAAGCATGCATAGTTAGCAGATAACTTCAGTAGTGCTGTCTGAGGATACTTACTAATTTGCATCAGAAGTGAGAAACATGTAACCAATCCTGTATATGACGATGAATGTGCAACACACTTTTAAATATAAAAAGTGGACAACTGAGTGGAGAAGTTAAGGAAGACTCCATCGTAACTTCTGGGATCAGTCAGTGGGCTAAACCTGTCTTCTCTCCCACAGGGATCCTGTTGGGTAAAAACCTTTTTCTATGACTAACTCATACTATCTGTTATTAAGTGTATTGTTTCAAGCTAGCTTTGCAGTCAGTGTATTATTACCAGCAATCTTCAAACCTTATTCTGTCACAAACTTGCATTTTATATAATAAAAATCTTCAGCTGAAGTTTATTTTGTATAAGTCTCCAGAGGTCTGAGTAGCTGTTTATAAGGGATTTGACTCAGTGATGCTGTCAGCGAAGGTCCCTGAATAGGTTAGTTGAATCACCCTCCAACACAATGGGCTGTCAAAACACAGGTAGCGGACAGGCTGGTTGGACACAAGAGTCTTGTCTTTCTTGGGAAACTCACAGGACGATCAAATATAGCAGGTTCAAGGATATCCTGCTTCTAAATGTGACAATGAGGAATTAACAATTATCCATTAAAGATATCTACCATAACCCTAATTGCTGTGATGCAAGAAACTTTAGTTATGTCTAGAAATAACATAGCAAAAATAGGTTCCCCTTATGCATTTATAGTTTCATTAAAATCAGAAATTGCCAAAAGGTGAATGGAGGTCTCCCTTTAGAAAGGGAGGAAATGGAGTGATGCTGTGAGGCAGTACCTTCCAAGCAATCCTTTGCTGATGCTAGGAAGAACTGTCTGAATACTGCATCATAAATCCCTCCTGGCTGTGTACATAAGGCACGGGTATCTTGGAAACAGTAGATTTATTGTTCCTCCAAATTGCAGGGATCAAGCACCAACAGGCATCAGTCTCAATTCCATGTTTTGCTACCCCTTATACTCCTGCTCCCTCCCTTTTGGATCCTGAGCTCCACCACCTAGTGATGATCAGTGTTTCCCATTTCTGCCATTTTTCATATTGCCTACTTGTTGGTGTAGTCACTGGTCAAGGTTGGCCAGATGCTGCGTGACTCCTCTTTGCAATGCCTTGCAATTTTTCCTGTAGTTACAATGCTACTGGAGCTACTGGCCAAACCTTGGCCTTTTGCACTCATTCCCTAACATTTCCTTTCTCCTAGATAGTATAAGAAGGAGCTGTGCCACCTCCACCTGCCTGCCACAGAGCCTGCATACATCTCCTATTGTATGTCCCTATACTTGCTGTTCTCGCAGGAGTGGAAGGTGGGCTATATTGGACATTATTCATGAGGGCTGCAAATATCTGCAAAGTGATTTCTTTTGCTCTCTGGTATCATTGTGACCCCCTTAAAGGCAGTAGAGCATACCCACAACAAAATGAAATGAGTAACACCTCTGTAGTGCATATAGTACTTGTAGGAAAGTCAGATTTTTTGGCTTTGATAGTACACACAATTTAAACATATTGCTCCCTTTTTTTTGTTAGATATTTACTATTCTCTCCTATCCAAACTCACAGAAGTTCACTGCACATGATTTTAATAATTATTTGCTCTGAATAGAACTTAGCAGAAATTAAAGCCTAGGGCCTCATTGTGCTATGTCTTGCACACATGTGGGATGAAAATATTGCCTCTTCACCGGAGAGCTTATCATCTAAATTGTTAGAGAGTATGTGCTGTTACAGAGATGATTCAAGCTATTTGATCAAAAAGCTAGGATTTTCAAAGGCAGATAAAAATTCCTGTCTGTGCTCAACAGCATAAAATATTCATGAGACTTCTTGCATTACTCTCATTTCATCACTCATATAAACCACTGCCATAGAATCATTCGAGACAGGCTAAATATTACACTCTTGAACAATTAATAGGTATTAAAGAAAACTCTCAAAGAGGAGTCTTCATTTAGCCAGTCTTCTGAGCATAAATTCTAAATACTAATGCTAAAACTGGAAAACATTTTTGTGCTTCTTCAAGGCATGTTGCATAGGAGGACAATAAAACATAACTAGAGATTCTTCCAACACACTTTGCCCTTTGGAATAATTTCCTGACTTCATAGAAATCCATGGGAAGCCCACAATTAACTCAGTCCTGGAACTGAGGGGGTTTTTGTTGGTTGTTTTTTTTGAATTTTTTTTTTTTCAACTACTGCAACTACAACAGTTTTTAATATGTTTCCTGATAAAATATTAGCTAAAATGGCTTTTTTGTTGCATGCATCCAGGGAACAGATGAAACATGGCCACTACTGCTGAGATGGGCCATGAAATCAGCACCAAATCTGTGCTTGCATACCCAAATTTCCATCTATTGGAATAAATGATGCTGTGAAAGCTCACTGTAGCAGGCTGTACTGGCAATCAGTTGTATGAGTTACGTAGCCTTACCCTGAATAGGAGAAGTGGAACCTCTGAGCTTCCTGTGTTACCTTTCTGCGCAGTCTGCCCTCCACATATCTTCTCTTCAAGGTGTCTGACATATTACTCTGTTATGTGTATGTTTTGGCGTATAAGATCAGGGATGCTGACATATTTACACTATATGCCCTTCATGGAGTATTGTCATAATATACAGTCCCTTCACATTGTTGAGATAGTATAGATGCTATTGACCATGGGCACAGTACTAGTGGTATTCAACCTGAAGTTCAACAGTCAAGGCAAATAATTTGCTGTAAATGTGTCTTGAATTCATCTCAGTTTGGCAATCTAAATTTGCTATCTCTAAACTGCAGACCTTGTTCTAAAAAGGCATGCACACAATAAGGTTTGAACTAGTCAGCAAAGTTAAGGATGTGTATTGTTTGTCTTATCTGGGATTGTGTACAAAACATGTTTTAGAAGTGTTGTTAAAAATGCATGATGCAGTTGTTGGTCCACTTTAGACATCCATACTTAAAAGAACATAAAGAAACAGCTATCTGATAAACTATTTAGGCAAATGTTCACATTTTTATGGCACTTCTTCAATATACTTTAGAAGACACAATCTACAAAAGCTTAAATTCAGCTCAGTATTGATTTTCAGCTGTTAAGTTTATTTTGATCTTCAGTAAATTGAAACTGTAAATTGTGGCTGCACAGGTACATTCTATGTTTTTCTTTCTGTAATACTTTACAGGACTTTTCTACTGTAAAACAAAAGTCTTGTATGAAAAGGGGAAAAAAGAATTAGTCCTTCCCAATAAATTCTCTTAAGAGTGCTTAATTCTAAAGAAATGTTTTCTACAAATATCTGAAAAGAGTATCTGGATTCTTATTGATTAAGTGGATTTTGTTATTTTTTTTCATGTTTTCAATCCCCAGTTGAATTTTCTCCTGCATTTTTCTCTGTTTCTTAAAAAATATTAAGAATAGAAACTTATTCTTTATGAGTAGATAACTGTAATTTGACTCCAAATAATTACTTTGTATGTCAAACTGAAGGACACTTAAATTAAACAACATCCAGAAAGAAGCCACACAGGATTTTGAAGACAACTGGAGTCTCGCCTCAAAGCAAAAATGTACTGCAACCTTTAGTACAGTGTTTCCATGTAATAAAAACAGATTTATTAGCGTGTAGGACCTTGAATGTCAAAATAAACAGTAAGAAATGGCGTTAGTAAACATACAATTTCCAGAGTTAAAGTGAGAAAAATGGTGAGAAATGTTAGTGAGAAAAGTAGGTGGTAAAATAAGGTGGTTGTTGCAGAACTGAGGAACTTCCGGAGACCAAGACCCATTTTTCTGCAGTGGAAGTCTCTACAGCTTACAACACAAAACAGAGAATTATAGAATCATTTAGGTTGGAAAAAAGCTTTAAGATCATCAACTCCCACAGTTAACTCAAGACTGCCAAGTCCACTACATGTCCCTAAGCACCACATCTACATGGTTTTTAAACGCTTCCAGGGACAGTGATTCCGCCACCATCCAGGCTGCCTGTTCCAATGCTGGAAAATCCTTTCAGTGAAGAAATTTGTCCTAATATCCAATTTAAACCTCCCCTGGTGAAACTTGAGACTCTTTCCTCTTGTCCTGTCACTTGTTGTATGGAAGAAAAGACTGACCCCCATCTGCCTACAACCTCCTTTCAGGTAGTTGTAGACAGCAATAAGATCCCCCCTGAGCCTCCTCTCCAGGCTAAACAACCCCAGTTCCCTCAGCCGCTCCTCATAAGCCTCGTGCTTCAGACCCTTCACCAGCTGCGTTGCCCTTCTCTGGACATGCTCCAGCACCTCTACATCCCTCTTGAAGTGAGGGGCCCAAAACTGAACATGGTATTCAAGTTGTATCCTCACCACTGCCAGGTAGAGAGGGATGATCACCTTCCTAGTCCTGTTAGCCATAGTGTTTCGCATACATGCCAGGATACTATTGACCTTCTTGATCACCTGGGCACACTGCTGGCTCATGTTCAGCTGGCTGTCAACCAGCAACCCCAGGTCCTTTTCCACCAGGCAGCTTTCCAGTCACTCTTCCCCAAGCCTGTAGCATTGAGTGGTGTTGTTGTGACCCAAGTGCAGGACCCAGAATGTCTTCTTGTTGAACTTCATGCAGCTGGCCTTGGACCATCAATCCAGACTATCCACATCCCTCTGTAGAACCTTCCTACCCTCAAGCAGATCAACACTCCCCCCTGTCTTAGTGTCATCTGCAAACTTACTGAGGGTGCACTCGTTCCCCTTGTCCAGATCATCAATAAAGATATTGAACAAGACTGGCCCCAATACTGAGCCCTGGGATAACACCACTTGTGACCATCCACCAACCAGATTTAACTCCATCCATCACCACTCTTTAGGCTTGTCCATCCTGCCAGCTTTTAACCCAGTGTAGAGTACACCCATCCAAGCCATGAGTAGCCAGTTTCTCCAGAAGAATGCTGTGGCAGACAGTGTCAAAGGCTTTACTAAAGTCTAGGTAGACAACCTCCGCAGCCTTTCCCATATCCGCTAGGATGGTCATTTTGTCATAGAAGGAGATCAGATTTGTCAGGCTGTCCCTGGTCAAAACCAGTTTGCAGACAGAGGAACATGCTCAGCCATGAATACTTTATCAGATATATAAGCCCATATTACATAAATAGTAAAACATGAGGTATAATGAAGAAATGAGACTGAAGACCCTCTCCTTCTTCCATTCACAGAGCAGAAGTAATATCACTGTGCAAGTGCAAACTAACCTTTGGTGCTTCGGTGCCCCAGCAGAGTGAGAGTGCTGGAGCTGAGGTCCCACAGCCATGCATGGTGGTGTTTGCTACAGCTCAAACTGCAGCAAGAGAGTGAAAGTGGCTGGCTTTGAGAGTGATAGGTGACACTTCAGGAGGCCCAGTCGCTGTCCCAGTCTGATAATAACAGACCAGAAGCTTAAGCATGTGGTCATGTTGTGGTTTAAGGCATGGCTGAAGCCTATGCAGACAAGATAGTGTTAGAGGCTGTGTTGAAGCACATGCCACCCTGTCAGTGCTGTTTACAGTGCCCAGGCTGGAAAGCTGAAGACATCTCCACATTCCATGCCATCAGCAGAGCAGGTTGATGGGCAGGCATAGCTTTTTGCTTTGTGGATCTCTTTGTAAAAAGTGCTCTTAACAGTGTTTCCTTTCCAGCCAGAAAAGTTATGTAGGTAGCAGTAAAATAGACCTGAAAGGAATAAATATTTCCCATGTCTAGAAAACACAACCATTAATAAATTAGGGTATGTAATTGATTATAGCTAAAAATGAGGAAGCCAATGGTTTAGCAGAGGAGAAATTTGCCTTATGACTATTTCAGTGACCTTGAAATATTTGGAAAATAGATGACTTTCTGGAAGTTGCTACAGCAATAGGATCAATGGAAGAATCAGAATGGTTTCCCAAAGGGATCTTGATGAGTCTACTGTATGATATCCATAATATTGGGTTTCTTTATACAAGAGTGAAGGACCTACACACTTTAGCTCTCCATTCACCCTAGAAATAAATAATCATATTATACCTCAGTAATATATCTTGAACTGAAGAGTGTTATAACCTATAAAGCGCAAACATGAATTGGCATGAAAATGTAAATTACACTGTTGATTACATTATCTAGACATGTACATTTGCTGCAACAATCATTTAGCAGTTAATCGTCTTGCCATGACTTTAATCTGTTGCTTGCTATTGGATAATTTATAAATAGATTTTCCCTCTTGTTATTCTATTAATGTATCTTTCTCCTTTGAAATTTAAAATTAAAGGTACATGGTAGAAACATGCATAAGTATTGTTATTAAAATAAAGCAGAAATTACTACATATCTGAGCACTGTACCTGTATGGCAGACTGCATTATATTATCTTGATTTTCTCAATCTGTGTTTGCTGAAGATCTTTGGTTAATTGTGAAGATTAATAATAGCTAAACTGATTAATATCATAATATAGGAGACCAGGATATAAATGTCTTTCATATTAACTTGACTTTTTTCCTGGATTTCTTACTGTGATACAAATTGTTACTTCAAATCATCTGCTATAAATCCCTTAGAAGCAGTCTGTGAATTTATTCTTGGAAACAGTCTGAATAACTGGGAAATAAGCCTGGGATTGGAATTGAGATACAAAGTGGGAGAGGAAGACTGTGGAAAACATAAGAACAAGTAGAAAAGCACCAGTGATCAGAAAACCAAAACTTTTACAGAATATTAGCTATTCCACAAAGACTGAAAGATATAGGAATCTATGTTTTGTTTAAAAAAAAAAAGGGGGTGTGTGTGTGTGGAGAAGATAAGAGCAAATTTAAGACCAAAAAAAAGGCCATAATGAGTGGACAGAAGTTCATCTATCTTCACATAAATAATGTGAAACAAAATAAATTAAGATTTTGGGAACAGCCATTATTTTTATTTGAACATAGTCATAGAATTCATCTGTGACTTGTTTTTGGAGTTGATTGGCAATCCATATTTGTGAATTCTGTTATTGCTTGCAATTTATTATTCCATTCTAGCAATAGTCCTTGTTATGTGTTCAGTTTTAAGCAAGACAGTAGAAATATAGTAATTATTGCAATCAAATCTCTGCAATGGGAATTCATCTGTTCAGCTTATTTAAAATATTCTTTTATAGAAATAAGAAGGAATTTATCCCTGAAGTCACTAAATATAACAGATTCAGAGTCTTTACTGTAGCAGTTTATATTTTGTTCTGATGCATTTGCAATAATGTTTCATAAACTATGTTTGCAGTAAGAGTCATCTTACATGTTCAGAATTCTTTATCCCTTCTCTTTCTGGTGTTTCACGCAGTCCCTCAGCAAACTGCCTGTTCCAGTTAACTTGAAAAGTATTTATTAAAATTGTATATTTTGTAACCAGATTTTCTTAAGTTACTCAAACTGTGAATGAAATTGATTTCTTACAGAATTTTATTTTAAAGCTAACAGCCTTTCACAAAGACTTATCCCCAGTTTGCATGCAGTCAGGCAAGGGTTACCTCCTTGTACTTTTCTAGACAAATGCAATCACAAACATTGCCCAAGACCTTCACAATCTGCTGTACTTAGATGTGTTATACTGGTTATCCAGTTGACTCACCATCTTAAAAAATTTATGTACAGTTCCTCTTCTTGTTCTTTCTAACTTCAAGTAATCCATGAAACTGCCCTTGACAGCTACTTCTGCATTACCCCTATTTTAGTCCCATCATGTGGAAGGGACAAGGTTAATACTTCTCTGTTACCAGATTAGCGGTGGTTTTGAGGTTAACCAATCTTACAGCTGAACAAATCCTTCCCTTTTAAAGCAGGACTTAAACACATCTGTTTAAGGATGTATTTTATTTATCTTTTGCAATGAATTCAAATGTCATCCTCACTGCTTTAACCTCCTAAAAGTGAAGAGGACTGCAAAAAAATTGGATACTCCAGAAACTCCAGTGGGGAATTTGCTGTTGATTTAATTAGAAAAAGGCTTAGAAAATTTGGGATAGATAACAGAAAATTGGTGGATGGATAAATAGATGGATGGATGGATGAATGGGTTAAAGGCTAGACAGAATCCTACAACAGTCTTAATTTCTTTACCTTCAGAAAAGATACGATCAATTTACACAAAAAGAAGTTGTGTCTCTGGGTTTTGGGTTTTTTTGGTTTTGTTTAGATTTGTAATTTTTTTTCTGAATTCTGAAGAATATGTTCTTGTATGTTAGGTTTATTGTGTACATATTAAGCATAAGTAAAGAGAAAGCAAGAGATACAGACCTGACCTTGTACAGATGTAGAAATGAGAATTACTTTAGCAGAAGAGATGAAACAAGGGTTACAATTCCCACTGCTGCTACTGCAGAGAGCTGAAACTGGAGCAGATATCTAAATGCTATCACAAAGGAGATATTGTGAGCCGATTTAAAACATTTCTGTACTATTTTTGACTCGTATCTCCTCAATAGTGTCATTACCTTTAAAGTTTCAGTTTCTGCACTCAGCAGTGGTATCATTTACAACTGCTTCTTCTCCTATTGACTGATGAAATTAAAATGCACTTAAAAGCATTACTGAGAAAAATTTGCAGAATGTTGATTTTGGATTGACATTACCATGAGAAACAGTATTGATTCATTGTATTAATTTATGAGATCATTTCCATGACAAATTTTTACTATTGTTTGAAGGAGGTGAGAAGGAAAAAAAAAACCCATCACGATTCACTTCAAAGATTGAGTACTAGATGTTCATTTATTTATTTTTTTAATGCCCACATTTGAGTGGGAAAACCTGCTACCCTATCTAGAATTGTGAGACTCAAATTTACACGGGGGAAGTTCATTCTGCAAATTGAGGGTAGAAGAATGCCTATTTCTTAACCCTTCTGGACAACCGCAGTGTGGGCATTCAGACCCTTTTGTTTTACTTTCACCTGACTGCTTTGTGCTAGAGACCTTCCTTCTACATTCTCCCACTGCTTCCTCATCTAGTGTGTAGAATAGCAAATGGAGCTACATGAGCTTGCAGAACAAACTCACTATTATGTCATTAATGTTTAAACTCCTATTAACTTTCAAGACAGAAGGTTCAGCATGAAATTTCTCAGTGAGCTGTCAAAAATTTCATTTTTCAAAAACTGTTCTTTGTGTAATTCCGGCATATAGTATCATTATTGCTATTATTATCCATGCAAATAAATGGAACTTAAAGTCTGTTTAGATTTTGGTATTAAAGGTTATTGTTTTAATAGCATAGTGGCACTGAAAACCATATGTACATGTTTATAA
Source organism: Falco rusticolus (assembly GCF_015220075.1). NCBI lineage: Eukaryota > Metazoa > Chordata > Aves > Falconiformes > Falconidae > Falco > Falco rusticolus. Next base: position 103,629,328 of record NC_051188.1, on the reverse strand, counting down.
ATAGCAACCATTAACTCACTTGCAATGCAGACAGTATTACCATGATGTTAAATAGGATCTTTATTAGTTCACTCTCATTATCTTAACAATTTCAGAGAGGACAAGAATATTGATGATGCACGATAAGCCTTCTTGTTCCTTAAAGCTGAAATAGTGAAGATTTTAGTTTAATCAGTAAAATGATATCCCTAACTATATCTGAGGTTACGAAAAACACTACTGGGTAACAGTGTTAAAATGAAACATGTTCTACAGCGATCATTGCAGGTAAAAAGCTATTTTGCAACTGAATTGCACAGTTTAGATGTAAACTAAAGATTATTCTTGAAGTTAAGGTGACCTCATTAGTTGAAGTCATGGCTTCAAACATTCCTAACCAAAACAGTTTAAGTCTTCCATCACATCTCTACGGTATATGAGGCAGATGAGATGAACAGCATAAAAAAATAAAGTTTATTTTTCAAGAAAATGAAACATCTCTTTTCAGCAAGAGGAAAAGAGACATAAAATTTCATTATCAAATATGCCATTGCACATCAATGCGAAGACTGAAGATGTATGCAAATAAATAACAACTTTGCAGCTTTTATACATTATTGTCCTTGGAATGTCATGGATGTTCCATGACACTTTTCAGGAAATATATAATTGGTACCAGCTATTGCTATAATACAGCATTCAGACTTACATATTTTCATAGAAGGTTCACAGATTATCCAAAAAAATACTAAAATGTTACTCCTTAATGTTATCAGTGTGTTTCATTCATCTAAACTTTTTCCTTTCTAAATCAGACTTTGACAAGACAACATATGTTTCTAGTGAGGGCAATCTGGATTTGGTTTATTACTTGGGTTGTCTATCTACTGTATCTTCTTCACACTTCTTCCTATGCTTTCATGAACAAAGTTGTCTGAACTTGTCTTACTAATGTTTGAAAAAAATCCAAAAACTTGGAGATTCTGCATAACAATATTAGTTTTATTTTTGCACATCATCAGGAGTGCTGTTGACATTTAAGTAGAAAATGAGAGCTGTACTGAAAATGCAACTTAAAAAATCTGTGAAATTCAATCAGCTTATACATCCAAATGTTCTTTCTTCTCCTTTCATGGTTTAAAAAGTAGCACCTAAGCTGGTAAAATGTTGTAAATAGGTGGCATACGAAAGACATTTTTGAAATAAAGACAAGATAGACTAGGAATGAATTAACTGCAAAATTTTATTTTAAAAATATGAATCTTTCTGTATTATTGAAGAATATATTTGTATATATTATCTCAAGACACTAGAATTTCAAAGACTATTATTGAAAAAGATTTAAGTGTATCTTATTTCATTACAGACTTTGGAATGTGACCATATCTTTTAGCTCCACTTAGAAAGAACACAAAAAATACAGACAGTTTTCAGTGAGCACATAGATATTTTGGAAGTATATTAAATTAATACATTTTTAATGGGTATTGTTGTATCTATCTTGATTAAATGATTAAGTGCCCTAAATTATGGCAAAATGTTCCAGGAAAGTGTTGATCACTTAGATGGATTTTCTTTATTAAATAATGAATTAGCTTCAATAGAAATGGAAAAAATATAAAAATATATTCAATAGTGTATGAAAAGGAAACAAAAAAAAATCAGGTAGCCAAATGTCTCTGGTCTTTTCCTATATTTGCAGTCAAAACTTGTCAAGCCAGTAAAATGTTATTTCTGCTTTCCTTTACTCATCTCAGCATTACAGAACGGTTGGATAAAAAGAGACTAAGACAGCCTGTATTTGAATATGTGCCTATTCTTTAATAGTTGTGTCATACCTTGCTTTGATTTAGAAGTAGTAGATGATCACATTAATAAAGACTGTAGTTTTGTAAAGGCCAGGATATGCATGCATGGAAGAGCCAGAATTAGATAGTATGAGTGGATCAAACTGCCACATATCCTTTTTTGCATGTTTACCTTTAAGCAATTCTCACACTATTAACTATGCTTGTATGCCAATTATTATTTTGTATTTATGAAACATGTACAAACATGTAAGCATTATTCTATGATTTCAAAAGACATATTTAGCTTTGTTGATTGTATTTTGCTTTTGAATAAGTGATGTCACATCCTAGTTTGCCTTTTTTTTGGAGGGGGAACTTTATTTGCAAGTAAGCCTCGCTTTCATAGTACTTGTACACCATGTGTATTAATCTAACTGGAGAATTGATAATATACATACCTGTAAGCTACAAAGTATTACTGGCATACAATTCATAGTATGTAACACCAGGAAGCAAGCAAGCAAGCAAACAAACAAAAGGTAATTTATCTATACAAAGATGTAATAGCTAGAAATTGAAATCAGCAAAGGCAAATTGGTAGCAAACTTATCCTGAGTTTCTGTTGTATGAATCTAAAGAATAGAACTTCTTAAGCGAAGTGGAATTTCTCTAAATTTAATATGACTATGAACACATTTTTGCCATATATTTAGAGGAATTGAGGGGGTTTTGGTGTAGGTATTTTTTGGGTGGAAACAGAGAATCCATTTCATATGGATACTCTTTGTGGGATTCCTAGCTTAAAAAGATAATTCATAGGGAAGCTGAGATGCTGAAATTAGTCATTAAAAGGCCAAAGTGACAAAGCAGTAGGGCACACATTTCATTATTTTAATTGCCTGGGTTTTGATAGTACATGATGAAATGACTGCTAGGGAAGAAAGAGAATGACACCATAGGCCAAAAGATTAGAGAACTTCCAAGTGGCAGGAAAATGTCCTGTTTTCAAAAGAGATTTAATGATTTCCACTGAGTGGAAAACCCGTTCCCTCAACTAAGTGACAAAGGCCAGGTGGTTCAGGTAGGCACTAGCAATGCAAGGAAATAGCAGCATAGATATTTAGGTGCACACCTGCCTATCACATCTCCATTAAACTGTTTATCACTCTGTAAGATAGAAGCTTGGCCAATTGATCACTGTCTCACTTTGCCCTTGTGAAACTTGCCAAGATTCAAAAAGTTTCTGTAAACAGCAATTTTCAGTTTCACTCCAATGCACCAGAAGGGAGGAGGAGTTAAAATACTAAGAAGAGAAGGACTGGAAAAATTGTTTCCTATCTATTATACCAAGATCTACAACCCTTTCAGCTGCAGTAGGCAAGGCAAGTTCCCTTATACCATGCCACCAAATGACAGCTAAATTTAGCTGGTGCAGTGCCTGGAGAAGAGGTGGGTCAGCTACCTGAAGACAAAAATCTCATTGCCTTGGGGATTCTATTTGTTTTGAAAGACAAGCATTTTCATTGCTATGGTTTTAGTACCAGTGCATTTAAAATATATCAAGATTCAATACAGTAGGAAGGCCTAAATGGGAGAATTATGGACTATCTGTAGTTACTACACAACTGTGCTTAATTCTTTAAATCATGCTCTAAATCGTGTTCTAAACACTTTGGGGAAAAAGTTATATAAATTCTGAAATGAAAAGCAATCAAACAAGGTATTATGTAGTGACAAGTAATTTCAAAGCTATTTTTATTGGAACAAGTTAAGAACTCTAAATACTGATTCAAAAGTATTGTAATTGTTATAAGTATGTTATTCTTCTGTCACAAACACAAGACAAATTTTACATTGGTCTGTTGACCTTTCCTTCCTTATGTATGTTGGCTGAGTTGATTGGTAGATTTTTTGTCAAATGAGACTTAGACCTTGACACTTTTTTTCTGCTGAATATAGCAACAATATCTGCCCTTCTCCTGCTTGGAGTTCCACCACTGTTCTTACTTAGGGTTGTGTCTTTTGACCCAACTCTGAACCCTAAAAAGTTAATGTAACATGGCATGTGAATTTTACTGATGCAGGCACTGGTACTGCAGAACATCATTAACTTGTGAAACATTTCTGGAAGTCCCTCACCTGTCTGCTCTGTGTCTGTAAGGCTTCTGTATGTCAAAGTCACAATAAGGATTTAGGACCGGCCTTGTACAGCCAAATCATCATAAATAAGTACTTACCTGCAAAGCAGCTTCTAGGAATTGTATAGCCATTTCTTAAATAGATGAGTAAGAAAAGCTGTGCTTCACCTTCATCTGTCTACTCGGTCATTGTATATTTACCACTAGAGCATGCACTTAAAAATTTCCTTCTCAAATAAGGAATTGGGTTCTGTGAGACTTTTAAAACTAAAGTATGTAAAAATATGTGTAAATTTATGAAAAATACCTTTTAAAAGGAGCTGAGGAAGAATTGCAAGAGCAGCTTTCATGAAAGATGCTTTAAAATGATGAAAAACACAGGTCTTGCTGGACAATATTAACCCAGTTATAACCTTTCATAAACAAAAAATCCTATTTCTTCTTCTGTTAAATGCACAGATAACCTAAAAAAAACCAACAACACATCTCTTACTATGCGAAATAAAGAGCAGTTCCTCTGCACGGTTTCCATCTCAACTTGCTCAGCGGGCTTAAGTCACATGGAAAATATCAAGTGTCCTTGGCAGACTAGTCTTTCAGTTAAGGTTCACCCAGAAAAAGAACTGTCATTCTCTAAAATTAGTTTTCTATACCTTTACATTCTCTGAAGTTAGATAAGAATATTTTGCAGATATTGCTAAAAGGTTTCAAAAGATAAGTTAAATTCGAAGGAAGTAAAAGCCTTAGAATAATTTACATCTCCTGAACACCTATTACACACACAACACTTCTAAACAAAACAATTACACCAATAGAGTTTCACTAGCATAAAGCCTGAGCAATAAACTGGTAAATCGGTCTCCCTAGTCTCAGACCTATCACTGTGTTTATGCACTGTTTATCAATATGGTACCAGACTACCTAATCAGGCATATCTACGGTGCTTTTTTTAATAGAAAACCTTCTGTTTCCAAAAATACATATAAATAATAGCAAAAAATACACATAAACACACATTTTCCACTGGATATTCTTTTTTCCCTTTCGTGTTACTTGTTTTCTGGCTTAAAATATGACCTACTACATCTTGCATCTTGTTTCACTCCTTAATTACTTCAAAGAGATTTTTATAAGATAATATTTGCATGACAAGAAAGACAGTTCCTTTATATTTTTTTTTTTTTTTATTCTTTGTGTACAGGATAGATTAAACAAAAACAAATTGTGAATAATGCCGCTACCAAATTTTTATAGGTAAGACACTGTAACTCTCTTTGGACACAGCATTAAGCAGAATGTTTCTGATGTTGATATTAAGCCTTAACAGAGCTGTCAAGAAAGTATTGCTTCCCTAACTTAGCATTTGCTCAAAACCTAAAGTTATCATCTTTCCAGTTTCATTTGCAAGCAAAGCTAAATCTGTATGAGAACCATCATATTATTATTAGTTACCACAGGTACTGTTAATAATAAAAATATTACTGTAAGTAAGGTATACTTGTTCATTTTATCAACATTAGGCACAGAAAGCTTCTTAATATTTATTATTAAACTGATTTAAAAACAAACAAACAAACAAACAAATAACCAGCTTGTATCATTTGACATCTGGGTTTTTTTGGTTGATTAAAACTTGTGTGTTCCCGCTAAAGTCAATGGAGCTGAGTTTCAATAGTTATTAATCTGATGTATTATTTCTAAAGGTATGAGTTGGAGACTGTAAGCTTGAGGAAGGCCTAGAAGTTTAGCTGAACATGTTCATCTAGCCCATTTAACTTAACATGTAAGAAGTCTTCCTGTCTTTAAAGTTAAACTCCTAATCAAGTCTTTATGGAACGGGAGTTACAAATTAAAACTAGAGATATTCCGATTTGGTTCATATTAACCTGGACCAGAACCAACAGCACTTTCCAATTTAACCCCTTTTAAAACTAAATATTTAAATGCTTGGATGCCAGATAGGAGTACAAACCCAAGAGCTCGGCTGTACACTATCTGCTTGCAACTTATGTATGTCAGTAATGAGAATATATAATGTTCTGGATGATGGATAGGAAGCATGCTAGCTGAGACAAAAATGCTTAGAAGAAAAAGGGCTGAAAACCAAAGTTTTCAGGAGGACAGGTCCTTATATGTTACTGACAACTGAGGAGCAAGAGGGAAGCCCAAAGTTGAATGTGATGTGGCTCACTGTGATCTCAGGACTGCACATCCACATCATATCTTAGCAGTGATGGCCCTAGGCACACAAGATGTATGCTTGGAGAGCTGGCTGCAGAAGAGTTTTGCTTTCCTGCTGTAAGCAGGGACCTCTGAAATGTCCTTTCTATGTTTGATGTCAAGCATCCCTTCACCATTGTTTCCCCCGGGAAGAAAACTGTTTAAAGCTCATCCATGGTGTCCTTAAAGGGATACTGTGAGATTCCCAGTGCATACGCAAAAATAATCTGTGCCAGAAAGGAACCCTCCAACTAGATCACTAGTGTGGGCACACAATGTGTCTTCTGCCAGGGATTCATGTAGTCCCCCACCATTCAAACTCTCAGCCCTTTCACAAAATGTGAAGGTTTTCCACATACAGCTGACAAAGGCTTGGCTGAATGGTAAGAGGAAACAGGGGGCTACAGTACCCTGATGATCAGGGCATTCACCCAAAATACAAGACATCCAAATTTTGTTCCCTTCCCAATCACATCTTTAGCATTATGGGAGAGATTGTCAGCTTCTTGAGAATAGGATACACCTTGCTGCCTGCAAAGAAAGCATTCAAAATTTCTGTGTCAGAAGGTGGGTAAGGAAATGAATGTCCTCCTGCATAAAGTACTCAGGTGGTAAAGTGGTTTCTTACTTTCCAAAGTAAGTTGCAAGAAACTGATGCATTTTGCTTCATCACAATTGTTTTCTAAAGCAAGAAGACATTTTGGCTTATTATGAAAGAAGCCCAGAACAAAAATTCCTGCTGAGGATGGAGTGCTTTAACCAGCAGGGGCAGAGCTGTTTGTACCTCCTTGCTTTGCATTCTGGGAGAGGTAAGATAAAATCTCAGTTCCCCTCAGTGTCAGGGCAATTTAAGGCTAAATTTGCCCATGGATATACACCTATCAGTAAGATATTACAGGCAGCTGATATTACGCTCTATTGTGCATACCAGGCATGTTCAACATTCACCTATTGGATCAAGCCTTCAGGGAATGGTGACCCATTTCTTTCTAATTCCTGGATGTCAGTGTGGCTTGAAAAGGTATTAAATTCTTTGCTGCTTACATGAGGAGGTTTTTGACATGAACAGAAGCAGAATGCAATCAGATACTGAGGTTTAGATGCCTCCAGGCATACACAATTGCTGAGCAGCCTCTGATAATACTCCTTTTGGACATGTTTGTCTACGCTCATCTTTGCCTTTTTTAGATATTTTAGACAGTTTTTAGAACTTTCTTTACATTAAAAATGATTTTTTGTTCTTGTTTGAATCAGAATATCAACTAAGGTTTTAGTTGCCATCATCAGGAATGATTTCTGAAGAAACAAATAAAGAGCTATCATTTTTGCATTATCAAAATGCACTTGAATTTAAAATTTAACAAGTAAAAATACAGAGGAAGATGCGTTTTTATTCTTCACTTCCCAAGTGTTCCCATCATTAGGGTTAGCTACACAGTAATTTTAACAGTGAGTGAAGACTGCCATCTTCTGACTGCCACAATACCTCTGCATGACTAAATATACAGCTTAGCTTGCCCTTCTCTAGGTTATCACAGTGCTTCCAATTGGAAAAACCCTTGACCATATCTTGTTTCTGTTGTCTAAAATACTGTAACCCAGCTAGGGTCTTGCATCCACAGTATGCTGCTCCAGTTCTGAAAGAGATACATTTATCTGTGACAAATAAAACTGGTTCACTCCTCTATATTCTTGCAGAGCTGTTTCATAAATTTGTCATCTCATCCACACTTTTGAAGGAACATTTTCTATCACCATCAGTTAATTGATCAGTTAACTATTTTCTTATTAACTTTAAAACTAAATGGTTAATGCTATGACAACATAGAGTACATATGTATAATAGAGGTCTACCTCCCATTACAAGCTAATAGTATCCCTACAATTAATACTAGTATTCTAATACTTCAGAATTCCCACCCAAAAATTTCAGCTATCATCTGGCATGTGAACCTAAAAGTAAATATCATACATTAAATCAAATACCTCAAGCTGTTCACTGAATTAAGCTGGTATTATAGAAGGTGTGCAGCAAATGGAACAGATGTATGTATATACATTCTGCCCAGTTGTCACACATTTATTTGAGACTCAAACAGACTGAGATAAAATAAAAAGTCTCTTTCAGCAGAAGGAAAGCATAATTAGAGCATCTAACCGCTCTTGTTTATTGCACCTTTTATTTAGATTTAATCCTCTAGCATGCAGTTGACAGAAAGCTCAGACAGATCACACACTCAAGGTGTGGAAGCTCCGTCTCTGAAGCGTGCCATAACCCGGATATCACACATGGAAATGCAACCACTCATAGCCAGGGTTTGGTGGACCTACCACTGGCACAGACCAGCTGGTAAATACTTGGCAGGAAAGCATGTTCTCAGCTGCTGAAGACACTTGGTAAGTGTCCAGCAGGCTTCCCTGCTGAGAAGGAAACCTTTTGCTACCAAAATTCATCTAATGTTTAGATCACTTTCTATCTGACACATAGCATCGGCACCTATGCATTCTCAATGTATACCCTCCTGTACAGCACAGCTAGCACAGCAGATTCAGAATCCTACAGCCAGATTGAATTTAATACTCCACAGTTTGATCAGTAGTTTTAGAAGAGAAAAAGAGTGGAATGTAAGCTGTCATTTGGGTGAAGAAAGCAGACAGCTGTATTTGCAATTGCTCTATTATTTCCATTCTTATGTTAAGGAACATCTTTCTTCATATTCTCTTTCATGACTCTCAGAGTGTTTTTATCTCTTTTAAATAATCCAGTACTTTCAACTTTTTCCTGAGGGAAAACCTACCACTTAGAAATGCTTTATGTCATATTATACAATCTCACCTTTTGCATTAATTCATTTCAGTGTATTAAAGTGCTAATCCAAGCTTTAATCGAATGTAGGAGTCTGTGCATGTGAATGTTTCTGTGTGTTTATGGAAGAATAGATAAATACCCTTCACGCAAAGTGTTGTCATCCAAAAAAATTTCCACTGATTAGCCCTTATAAGTAGGATTTCCCCCTTCTCTCCCTTCTTCCCTCTCCAGCTTTTTGTTGTCCTGATGTTCAACCATCAGATATTCATGTACTCCTTTGGGAGGAAAAACAAAAGAATAGGTGGGTCTTGGAGACCCCTCCTGTGGTCTAACTGTGTCCAGTTCTCGGCTCCCTACTACAAGAGGGACAGGGACGTGCCAGAGTGAGTCCAGCAAAGGGCTGCTATTATGATGAAGGGACTGGAGCATGTCTCATGTAAGGAAAGGCTGGAATAGCTGCAACTATTCAGCCTGGAACAGAAAAGGCTCAGGGGAATCATAAATTTGTATAAGTAACTGGGGGCTGGGGGGTGTGGGGTGTAAAAAAGATGGAGCCAGGCCCTTCTCTGCAGTGTCCAGTGACAGAATGAGAGGCAATGGGCACAATTGCCTGAAATACAAACTGAAATAAAGAAATTGTGTTTAAATATAATTAAACATTTTTTTATCTCATTATCTGAATGTGTATTGGTTTTGCATTACTTTAGAGCGATATGTGTAACTAATGTGGGAATATGTCATTCTGTAAGAAGGACTGTCTAAATTATTTTTTGCAGTTCAGCAGTCAAACTAAAAAATAGGCAAACAAAAACTGAGTTAGAACAAGCCTAGTACCACTTCAGAAAATCCTATAAAAATAATAAGGATCCTTACCACAAGCCAACCAAACAAGCAGACCTGCATCCTGCTGGTCAGTAGGAAAAAACAGAGAAGCAAAAAGCAAATGTCCCTCTGGAGGTTGTATTGTAGCCTTTACTGGTTCACACTCCCTGTCCTGTTTTTTTATATTGTATTAAAAAATGAAATAAAATTACATTCAAGAAGGCTTTTAAAGTTTCCCAGTATGACACTGTTGATTTTATAGAAAATTATTCATAATGAAAATTACTATTAATGAGGAAGGTTAGGGTCCTGATGCAACTTCAGAGAATGCTTAATGATTAATAAAAGGTAAAATACTGTCGTCAGTACACTCCGCATGGAGTATACAGATTCAGCTTCAAATAGCACTAGGCAAAAAGAAGTATCGCTTTGTTTCCGATTTCTAAGAGCAGAAACATTATGCTACAGTTAGAGAGATTTGGGAAAAAAAAGCAAAAGGAAAAAAAGAAAAAGACATAAGTGTGACCTTTCAATAAGATAACTGAACAAACTAAACCATTTGTTTATTCTGACCAGCTGAGAGATGGGTCAGTACCAATTTTAGCCTTTCTAAACAAAAAACATTCATAGTTAACCCAGATCTATTTTCATTGACTTCATTTCACACTACACACATACTACTTCGGTCAACAATAGAATTATAAAATCAGAAATTTTATATATATTTTTTAACCAAAGTATCCATTTTGATCTCTACTCTGATCTAGCCATTACTGAAAATGTATCTTAGTTTCATTGGCTTCCACTTCCTTTTCAGAAGACAAAGAGAACAATGACCTGCATCCACAGTCCTCCTGCCTATGACATGTCTGACTACCAGAATACAGACAGGTGCTAAATGTAAAATTCAAATTTCTTCTACTCCAAGGTTTCCAGGAGCAAACATAGCACCTTCTCATGTCTCATATCCTGCACATAAAGTGGTCTTGGGTTTAAAGGAGTATGCAGAAAATCTTGGATAATTTCACTCTCATTAGAAAGTATAAAGCAAAGTGTAGTATTGTATACTTACTCTATAAACTTGCATTTAAGTGTTTCAGGGTCTGGGAGATCTCTTAACAGCTATAAATATTTCACAACTTAGTTTCCTTCTTAAAGCATTACTTTTCTACCTAAAATAATATATTTATGATAATCAGCACAGTTAATAACCTTGAGCTGTAACGATGATCAGGATTACATGAGAATCAAAAACATACACTATTTATCCAGAAAATAACCAAGTCCTAAAGTCCCATATTACATTTGTTTATGTGGATATCTTGACATCATTCAAATACATTCACCTAATGGATTCTGATTTCACTTTGAATGCTCACTTGCATACTAACAGAAATACAAAACAAATAAAGTGATCATGAATTTCCTATAGACATTAGACTGCAGCAACATGAATTACATTGAAAATCATTAAGAATTCAAACTGTGTAATTTTCCAGTGCTTACACAAGGATGTTGGGAGTCTTAGCATTCCTTTGCTCAAGGTGAATGCTGATACTCTTCAGAAAATTAATATTAATGAATATTAACATAGGAACCACCAGTTGAAAAGTACCCAAGTTACTTTACAGTTCGTTTAACATCCTGGACACACTCTTTCTTTTTCACAAAACTGAGAATAAAGCCTTACTGTGTTGAAAAACATAATCTGGAAGATTAAAAAGAAAAAAAGATTAAAAGGATCAACTTTCATATTCACATAAGAATAACCACATATTAACCACACTGTTCACTGTCTTTCCAATTTTGTCATATTCATACTCATAATTTGTCTAGCTAGTATTGTGAATCGATTAACTATGTTATATCAATGTGAATAACCTCCGGGAATGAAAAGATGAGCTAGAGCAAATGTAAACAGAGAGTTTATTTTAGTCCAGTAACTTTATGAATGGATTACATTTTTTCTTTTCTTTTCTTTTTCCTTTTTTTCCCCCCTCCTTTTTCTTGAAGTGTCTTTACATGTAAGCAATGAAATTGGGAAATCTAACATGCAATTTGAATCCTCTCTAATGTTCAGATTCTTGACAAATGTGATGTATTATCAAGTATCTTACTGTGAACTGTGATTGATACAACTGTCTTCTACTACCTAATGGGTGATGATAAGGAAGACAGAGCCAAATTCCCTTCAAAGGCACAAAATGAAAGGATGAGGCTGCAGCAAGGGAAAACCAAACTAGATATAAGAAAAAAATCAAGAGTGGCCACATGCTGGTGCAGGCTCCTGAGCAGGTTTTGGCATCTTGGAAATTTTTGGAACTGAATTGAAGAAGGCCCTGAGCAACCTCATTTGACCATGGCAGCAGCCCAGCTTGGGGCAGGGGGTGCACCAGAGGACCTTCTGAAGTCCCTTTCAGACTACATTATTCTATGAGTCCGTATCATACACTGTGTAAAAAATTTTATTTTGTCCTTTTACAGCACTGTTTCCCAGAATTTTGTCCTTTTACAGCACTGTTTCCCAGAATTTTGTCCTTTTACAGCACTGTTTCCCAGATAGTCTAACAGTCTGTTACAGTAGAAAAGGTCTTACTCTCATATGATAATAATTTCAAATTTATTTTGTGCCAAACTAATTGAAAACAGCATAGTAGAACTGGTTCTAATCACTTGTCTGCAAGATACCACTGGTCTTGTCCCTTGCAAATCCAACCATGTTTAGTAAGTTTGGGCACATCCCTCCCTATAGGCCTGATGAAGATCCATGTGGGTCTTTATGTTCTTCTAGGGCCGTACCAGATTTTTCAGAACTCCATTCATCTAGATGGTTGGCAATATTTGAATCAGTTTTTCTCATTTAAATTTTAATTATATGAAGTTTCTTAAAAAGGACACTATAAGGGGGGAAAAAAAGTAGGAAAACACAAAAATTATATGTAACTCAGAAAAAATATTTGTTTTCTTTGGTTTTTGCCTTCAGGTACTAACAACCTTCTAGACTAGCTCTGGAAATTTCCCTACCAGAACAGAAGTATGGTTTTTAATTTCATCCTTTTTCCTTCTTACTTGACTGGCCAAACAATCATTGCTTTTGTTACAATAGGTTCAGGCAATTATTTTCAATTCACTGTTTTTGTTCTTTCTTGTATCTCTTGTTTAAGAATGTTCTTAAAGAGGGAAATGGGAACACCCTAAAATACTAAAGTCCTCAGCTTTTAAGACGTTTGCATTATGTGTTATATTTGATTGCAGAGCATGTCAATAATAAGAGAAGAGATACTGTAGCTGCAAAGATCACAACTTCAGTGTAAATCATGTAGATTACTCTGTGTTAGAAACAAGGCCTTCTTAGAATTCATTCAATATAAATTAGTATGCATATGAAGGAATACACAATACAGGCAAAAAAGACTGACTCTTCCTTAAATTCTGTTCATTTTGCATGGATTATTATGCACCTAGATACAACAAAACTATAATTCAATTTAACTGAATTGAAATGGAGCTGTCCTAAATAGACACATAATCTGAGGAGTCCTTTTCATCTCATGTACAGGGCTTGAATGCAACGCTTGTGGAGTTTGCTTTTATTAAAAGCTTAATGTACGTTTACTAATGTAGGTTTAAACGTGGCCTAATTCTTAATCAAATATATTTCAGCAGCAGGAGGGCCAACATTCAAATAATGATTAATTGAAAACTTAATTAAATACTTTAAAATACACATGAAAATGTTCTGATAAAATTTCAGGTCATGCAGTTTGCATCTGAATCTGAGTAATGAAAATTAAGGACTTGATCCAAAAGCCTTTATAGTCAGTAACTGCATTTACTCCAAAGATGCTGAAGAACATCTAGCTTTGAATATTTGCAATGAAGTTTTCTGGAATAGTTTTGCACTATATGGAATATATAAATAAAGAGTTGGCTTCACCTGCCTGTTCCAAATGCCTGAACTTCTATGTTTTCTGTGCTATAAAACATCACTTTACTAAACTATATCCAAAACTGCCAGAAAATTTTTTTCCCAGTCTAATTGGAACTAAGACTAAAAGATGTAAAGATTGGTTTTAAGTAAATAAAATTGTAGAGCTTATGTACTTTATTCTGCATTGTTAGTCACAGCATACTGATGAGGACCAACTCAAGCACTTTCTAAAATCTTCCAGATTGTAAAAATATTCTAATCCACTCACAATGGAAAACATTTGTTTATATATTCTCAGTTTATGCCGCACTTTTCCCCACCCACAGGTTATTAATTTCATGTGATATAATGAATATCATTATATCATTATAATCATGTGATATAAATATATAAATATTTAGCACTATTTATAGCCATTCTGGTGAGGAATCCTGCTGATGGCTCACTAACTCATTTTAAAATCTGTTATGGAGGGATGCATTAACATTGAGTCCTGTATACAATTATGATGATGTGTAACCTTCACTATACAAAATCCTCAGGACAAAGATTCATTTAGGTCATAAAAAATGACTCCAGAGGCAGAGAAGGCAAAAAGAAAAGATGCAGCAAGAACACTTCACAAAAGGCTAGTCAATAAGTTGAACAAGTTAATATAAGTCAAATCTCCCTTACAAATTTGAATGTTGCATTAACTGGCAGATGGAGATGCATTTGTGTATTTCATGGATATAAGTCAGGATGGGGTGAGGAGAGGGGTGGGGGTGTGTGCATGTGTGTCCTTGCACACATCTGTGTTTGCACATGTGCCCATATGTTTACTGGGAAAAGGGGAACTAAACTTGGAGGTCTAAAGAGTGACAAAGCAATAGTTGTTTCTTGTATTGGGAAGTTTAAAATTTTTAACAGCTAGGAAGAGTATTCACAACTGAAAACAAACAGGGTGGTTGACGAGCAGCTTCTGCCTGCTTAGGGAAACAGTAAGAAGTGATAGCCTTATGTACAGGTTTGGAAGAGTGAATGAACCACAGAGCAGTGTCACAGCTCAGGGGCTACGATACAGCTGCATGAGGGGAACACCACCTCTGAGTTAACCACTGGTCTCGTGAAGAGCTGTAAAGAAGTTGTATCATCATGGGCTCCACAGCCAGCTTACTAGAAGGCACTGCAGAGAACTCTGCATGGTGCTATTTTGTGCACTGCAAATGTAATCTTGAATTCTTTACTGATAGCAGCATGGATTCAGTAGAAAAGATAAGGAGCTTCTTCCTTATGCCCAGGTGGGCAAAATCAGCTATCATAATGGAAATCCAAAGATTAAAATTACTTAACAAGTATTAATTAAAGCAGGTCATGCCTCTTGTCTCAGTTGACTTTTTTTTTTTTTTTAAATAAATGAAAGAGTAGCTAAAACGCATCTTAAATTCCTCCTATTTGCTCATTTCAGCATTGCTGGGTTCTGCGTTGCTGTTTAGAGCAGAGCCGTGGAAAGGAAATCTAAAATGCTTAATAGGATCAAGTAGCAAGTTGTGCTTACTTTGTGTTAACACAAATTGCACAGGCCAATGGTGAAACAGCTACCAGGACACTTTTGTATTTTTTCCCTATACCTCGGAGAGCAGCAGCTAATAACAGATGACAAATAAGTATCATCTACTTCATAGAAAACTGTCAGGGAAAACCCACTCATTCCTACCTGCCCAAGGCAGTGCAGAAATGCTCATTGCACAACAGCATGGTGTGGGGCAGAGCCAGCATACCCATGCCTGCATGTTGCCTGTGGGTACCTGCCCATCATACCTGCCTGGCTTGGAGGCAAACACAACTGCTGGTAGATTTGGTGGTTTGAGCACATGTCTGCCTAGCTACCCCTGTTAGCACTGGGGACAACGTCTTCTGGCCTCAACAAGCGAGACAACTAGTCCACAACCAGTAACCTGTGAGAAATAAAAGTCACCAGATGGATCTCATGTCACATTTCACTTACTGAATGTTGATTTAAGGGGTAATGGGATTTGGGTTGGAGCTGAGAGAAGACAGTGGGAGAGACTTAACATGGTATTTACATTGGCACAGTAATTACTCTTTTAATAAGAGTGTGTTATGAGCCACAGTCATTTGTCATGCTGTGGCACTCTGAAGGATTATATATAAAAAAATGTTCTCCTCCCAAACTCTTTTTACTTCGATATTTAATCAAAACAAATTCAGAGATAAACACTCATCGCTTTGCTGTCACTGCATAGGCTCTGTTGGCCACACACTGACTCTTGAGACAGGCGTCCTGGGTGCACATTCCATCCACAGCCCAGCTCACTCCTATTTTTCAAAGTAGCACTGTGGCCCATTTATTACATGTCATATCTGTTAACACACATCAATCAGCCCTAGCAGTACAAAACAATACAGAACACAGTGTTCAAAGAACATGCTTTACCAGACTGCTGGAGCTGTACGTGGTCTATGCCCAATAAGCTTACTGTGCCTTGTTAATGTGCATGTAAAGATGGCGTGTCTCCCTGGTGGCTGTTATTAAGGTCAATTTCCTAAACATCTATGGATTTTACTCTTCCAATTCCACTCACTAAGTATTTCATTAAATTATTTGATCGATTTCCCACTTCTGTCTGCTTCTTGCTCCTGGATGTCTTGCTGTCTTTCTCTGAAGTATAGAAAGAAAATTACATGATTAAATAAGGAAAAGAGGAATACCATAGCTTGATTTTCACTGCCAAAAGCAGCAGCATGTTATAGAGCTACACATATCTGAGACACATTTATGAAAATAGAAAAATCCATACTTAATACAGAGCAGAGCTTCTCGACTATATAACCTGTCCTTCAAGAGAGATGCATCACATTCTGGTTGCAATCAAGAAAACCAAAAATGAAGGAGTAGTCTGTAAATAGATTTCTGAGCCAAAGCTTACAAGGAGACAGTATCCTTCAGTCATACACAAGAGTGCCTTAATATCTGAGACAAGACAATGCATCCTACCTTGTTTTTATATCCTTAGCTATATGAAAGCTCTAATTCAGCCTTGCTTATTCTAGTGATAAGAAATCAAAGCACACTGCCAGTTTAAGAAGAAACAAAACCCTAGAAAATCTGGAGACTAATATTATCAACTTTGTCTATTCATTGAAGCTATTCAATTTTTTTGCTTTCATTGCTACTGTTTTTAGGAGTCACTAACACATGTATTTCTTTATATTACTGGCTTCATAATGGAACAATTACCTCCCTGAATTTAATGTTTCCATAGACTGCCCCAATTATAGTCTGTATTCTATAGAAGTGCAAACTCTATGGACTGATCTTCAGCTATAAAACTGTTAAAAAACCAGCCTCATATTAGTCTGGGCTCTGCCCCATTCCAACAATCCCACTGCTTTTTAAAAGCACAGGTTTGGTGAGCTGGAGTGACATCACCTTGACAACCATCCGAACCATCCCCTGTGGAGCTGCTCCTGTCATTTCCTCTGTAAAGTGTCAGGTTGCTCAGATTTCTGCAGCAGATGTTCTAATAGGCTGTGCCTAAACTTGTTCCTCTCTTTAGCTGGAATAAACAAAATATTTATAATACATAAGGTATTGTTACGATGGATTAAGAAATGATAATCTGCTATAAAACAGGCTTCACCCAGATTTTGTATCCCCTCCTTTTACCTCCTGTCCCATAAAACCATGAAAATCTGGAAAAAGGGGATGTAAAAATCATCCATTTGTGTCTGTTCACAAACTTAAATTCTGGCTGTGCAAACAGTGCCTGTCTGTGGCAGGCCACTCTCTTGTTTGCTTCTTTGCTAAGCCACTAGCATAGAGCACATACCACTCTGCAATCTTCCTGTAAGTAGCCCTGTAAATAGTCTTGAACACTTCACTTTGTTGTTTCGACTCTGAATGATGGTAGGAGCAGTCACACACTGAGTGCACATCTTCGTATTTTGCTATGTATGGATTGGCATCCTTACAGGCAGCCTGCTGCCCTGTAACCACGATCCCCTTCAGCTTAATCAGCGTGCACAGATGTTCAGTGTCTATGTACCTACCAGAGGTTGCTGGCAGGTTGATCATGCTAGGACTTTCAAACATCAAATAACTCTGGTCATTGATTTTCCCGATTCCCCAAGGAACTTCAAGAAACATTTGCGTTACATGTACTTGTCAGGTACATCATCTCACACAAGTTTTACTCTGAACATTCTCCCATCTCCTTTGGTGTGCCTTACTGTCTGTTGGTGCATGTAAGTGGAGGAAATAAAAGGATATTTAATTTTATCTTCAACCATTTTCCTTTCAGTGACACATTTGTACATGATATTCGATGCAGGGTAGAGGCAGTTATATTCAGTTTGTTTTCTGTTTTAAATTTTTCCTTTTCTTTCTACTCATTATAAGCTGATCTTTGGCTTATAAGGTCTTTATTTCCTGAAATTCTGGGGTGAAATACAAAAGACAGCAATCATTGCATAGGTAACAAAAATGGCAAACATAATTTAAGCCTGTTTGTTTCTTCTCTTTTTTCACTTACTCCCTTTCTTAATCCTCTCCCTAACATCTACCTGATCTTGTACCTCTTCTGACTTACAAATAATTCTTGCACTCTATCTTTTTTTTAGAAAATCCTTTGGCCTAATCCAGACGTGCCTTATAAAGTGGCTGAGCCAGCATCTTCATCTCTAAAATAGAGTCACTTGATTGGTTTGATTATTTTCAGAGTAATTCCCATCTTCTCCAGTCAAGCAAAACTGACTTCAGAAAAACAGTCAAAAAAGAGCTACCTCTGTGCTTCAACTCTTCCAGTTAACATTTCGTAACCACCCTACCCATGTCTTGTTTAGTTAGTCATTGGAGATCTGGACACTATCATAAACTTCAGCTTCTTCTGGTTCTTTGTTTTATCTCGTTCGATTCTAATGAATGTGTATTTAGGCTAAATAACTTGCTGCTGCAAATAGCTGTTTTTCAAATAAATAATGTTCACATTTTTCATTTTCTCTTTCTGAATATTATGCAATCTCACAGCACTTACACACTTGCTTCTTTACTTTCCCTCCATCTCCCACTCCACTGCCTTCAGTCTTTGACTGTCAGCTTTGACCTGAAAGCTTTAGCTGTTATGAAAGAGAAATTAAAATACATTCTCTTACATAGGGAGGTAGAGCTGAAAGAAGAGCACAAGGCTGTATTTCCACTGAGAGCGGTATTCAGAGCCAAGCAGGTTATTAATTTTTGTATTTAATTGCTTCTTTTATTTTTCATATGTCATATTTTCAGATTCTCCTTTACCTCTCTTTTTTCATCTTTGACCTTTCTTAAGCACAGAGTAAGAGATTAGGAGTTTTATTGGGATCTGATTAAAAAATTAATGTAATCAATTTTAGATTTTCAAAGCAGTCCTACCACTGAACTCCAGTTTCATTCACAGAATGGTAATCTCCTATAAGTTGGTTTTCAATACTTTTTTTTTTTTTTTTCTTTAAAGAAATAGTTCATCTTCAAATAAAGGCTGGAACAACTTCATTTTCTTGTTCTTTCCACTCTCTAGGGCACAGAGCAAAGCTGGCAGCTTCCCAGTGAGTGTAGCTGCTTCAGAATGCTCTTTGCAATTTGTGACAGGGAAAACATGCCACTCTTAAAGGAAAGTTTTAATTTGTCACTGCTTACAAAGTGATGTGTAAGTAGCAGGGGTGATTCCCATTTGTGGGCAACAGTTTGACTCTCCAATCAAGGTAGATACCATGTCCTTTTTAATTCAGAACAAAGCACTTTTCCTGTCTTCTGGAATATCGCTACTTGTTTCGATATTGTTTTGTTGATATTTTGTATGTTGATGTTTTCTGTAGTAGAAGCCATAGATTTTTGCTGTGTTGTTCATATGAAGAAAAATAAAAGAAACTAAAGAAAGATCATACAGTAGGTGAGGTAAAGATAATGAAGTTATACTTTTATTCATTTTACAGAAAAGGCTTTGAGTCATTGCAAGATGGACATGTATGGACAGTATGTGAATATACTGCAGCGTACAGACTGTTACAGCAAACCTAGCTGCAAAACATGATGGTCAAGATAAGCACAATTACAACCTCAGAGTCAGAAGGGGAATTGTGTTGTAGATGCACTTAAACAGATAATCACAAGAAAAAATATGCTAAGGAGCTAGGGACTGATCTTTGCAGTCTTATGAGAGTACTCTAAGGACTCACTATTTTTCCTCTGAAAATTAACCTTTCACATGCATATTCTAGGAAATGCCAAAGTCAATGGAATTCACAACAAAGTAAGAAAAAACAGATCACTTAAAAATAAATACACTTGTATGAAGGCAAACTCTGTGATGATTTAAAGAAGTCTGACTAATCAGAACAGAGTAGTGAAATATCTGGTTCAACATATTTCTGTCCACATAACCACCTAGCTCCTCTGAGTGCTGCCAAGAAAATAAAAATGGAACAAAAATCTAAATAATTGCTGTATTTTTTTCCGTAGCTACCTTCACCATGACAAATTTGTAATTGATTTTAACATTTAAGTAACAGGATACCACTACAGCAAAAGATTAATTTGCATGCATGTCTACTATAGGAACATAATTTTAAGAATGGGCACACAGACCTTCCTCAACTATTTCTCAATAATTGTATATGTAGAACTTCTCAAGGGAAACTAATGAAATGTACAATTTTCTTTCATTTTAAGCTTCACGACTTTGTCCTGCAATGCTTATATTCAGATAACTAGGGTTTGTTTGTTTTTTTTTTTTCATGCTGTCATCAAATTCACTTGTCTTTGCCCATCTTCTTCCTAAGTACATCCTAATTTATTTGCTAGTAACATTAATTAAAAAAAACAAACAAACAAACTCTTTTGGTTTTGGTGAACTTTTTTTTTTCGTTCTATTGTCCAAAGTAGCTGACCCAAATTACATTAATTCCTGTCAAGCTTCTGGATTCCACTTTACAAAGTACACGTCTTTTATGGTGCTGAACAGTTAGTCTTAGATGGATTTCCTTGTAGTCGTCAAGAGATTAAAGGGCAAACCAATTTCTACTGTAGTGGTTAATTTATCTTAGCTTTACTATTCGTGTCCTTTTATATATATATAAAACTTCCTTTCTGCTCCCTTTTAAAGTTTTTAATAAAATATCTTTTAAAGAATAAACACAGTTAGAGTCTGGTCTTTTCTTCCCCCTAGAGCTATCTACTTTATTCATCTGTAGTTGCCTTAAATAGATTCCAAATGGAATTAATCTAGAATAATTGCACTCAGAACAATTTGGAATTCTTCCAGTGTGAATATTAACCAGTTTTCCCCACTTCATGTGCTGCATATGTAAAAAGAGAAATGCAGACAACTTCACCTCTGACTCATATTTACACATGCCCTTTATTAGTATTTATAATGCAAGAAGGCTTTAACAGCTTATGTTATCAGAGAACAAAAACGTTAAATTTGATGAATAAGTTCTAATTTGCAAATAATTCATACAGTATTCAGAACAGAAAATGTGGCTAAGGTTTACAGCAGCTTGTTTGTTTATATAATGGATTTGCATCTACATTAGGAGTAATTTTTCAGAGAAATATGAATGGACCATCACTGCTTCATGCTGAGGAAATGACCACCAATGGAACTCATGCCAAGATATTCCTGGCAGCTAATAATAGCAATATTAAAGCTATAGCAAAGAATGAGAAATTTAGTTCTAAACATTTTGGCAAATCCAGTGTAGAAATATGCATATATTTATTCATTTATTTATTTACTTTAATATAGGTAGAATTATTTAGTGTGCATTTAACTGTAATTAATCCCTCACATCTAGAAACAGAGAGCTTTAAGAGCTCTTGAATCTCACTGTGAAGTTATATTTTTAAAATATCATGCTAAGCCATAAGTTTTCCCCAAATGTGACTATTTTCAGATGTCATATCATATTTTACATTCACCACTAAATACATATATGAATTTCATAAGTAAAAGAGAGTGTGTATTACAGGTTACATGGAGACCCTAAATACAACTTATCTTCACACACATGTAAGTCTGTCTTAGCAATTTAACTTCGTAAGCTCCAAGTCAAGCTTGCTTGTTTTGGTGATTTTACTGTGGAAGAGGTTTTACTTTGGGAATCAGATTCAGCTGCACTAACAGGGCTATTTATTAGACAACTAACATATGCATACATAATACTAACAAAGTGTGTTTTGTCCTGGGTGTGAAAGAAAAGAAGAATGCTACCTGTCATTTTTTAAATATGAAAGGTACGCAAATACTAAGAGTGTACAACTATATTACATAAATAAAAAGATAGGAAGATGACTGGTTAAAATATGAATGCAATGTTTCAAAGTTAAGTTAAAGGCAGTCACTGCAGAAGATGTCCCTTTTTAACCATCTCTGATCATAGAAGGAATTTTCT
The DNA here is from genome assembly GCF_015220075.1 of Falco rusticolus. NCBI lineage: Eukaryota > Metazoa > Chordata > Aves > Falconiformes > Falconidae > Falco > Falco rusticolus. Next base: position 103,607,212 of record NC_051188.1, on the reverse strand, counting down.
TTCTTTTATCTGAAGATTATTTTCTGTTCCAGGTGCAAGATATACTTTTTTAACCCAGCTTCTCTAATACAAGAAAAAGAAACAAGACTACCCCTGAAAATGAAGTGCACATACAGTTAATTCCTTCAAGAGAGAATGCGAACAATGCATGACCATGTTAAACATAAGTTAATATATGTCTGGAAGATCCTTTGAAGTTACAGTGTTAAAGGAGGTATAAGAACTCACATAGAAAGTAATTTCTTGTTCATTAGCACTTGGTTCCTTCTTCTATGACTTCATCCATAATATTTTTGACTGCTTTATAACATGAAGGAGCGTAAGAAGCTTCACAACACTTTTAATGAATTGTAAGTATACATACTGTCTGTAGTAGACTGCACAAAGCTAAGCTCAGTCATTTGAGCTTTCTTAGAGGTCCAGAGCCACGGCACAGACACATTAGACAAAACCTGGATTTCTTCAAGCATGACAAACTTCTTTACTCACTACAGTGAGAGTGGAGAACACGGTGTTGCCTCCATCTCATTGCCCTGAGCATCCTGCATCCTTACTACAGGCAGCACTTTATTTTTAAATACAGAATCATGCCTTTTTGTAAAATATATTAGCTTGTTGTTTTTCACTGTGTTTTCCCAATTTGTATTTTACCTGTCATATAATTGAAATTACTTAATAATTGTGTTTCTTATATGAGATTCATATTCCATAAGAGAAAATATATTGGTGCATGCCATTCTAAATTTCTTACTTGTTGCAGCTTTATTCAGTGTTTCAATAGTGCAATATATTTAAGATCATTTAATATGCTTTTCTACTTCAAGTTAGGAAAACGACTGGTTGGGATTTTGCATTTTTGGACTGATGGACCCAACAGATCTATCAGCTTTTTGCATAAAAATTCCCATTACAAGAACACCTGGCCTAATGAAGATATGAGTATTGCTACTGAATCTAAAGTTTAAAACTAAGGACTTGAAAGATCAGTCTGAAGTTCTCTCTGCTTGATCATTAATATCATCTGGATTTTTTTTTTTATTGTGAGTCTTTCTGAATAGCATGAGAGCTACATCTGTGAATTATAAAATCTAGCTATTATGAAGTCATTAATTTTAATCCCTCCTAGAAAGGAGTGATTACTCTAAAGTTAAATTACTGAGCAAAGCTTTTGGTTTGGTAAAATTAATTCTTCAATAAATTTCTCTCTTGTGGTTTAATCTTAGTTTAAATAAATTTAGTTCAGACTGATTATATTCTGAAAATAACTGATACACATGAACTGGGGCAGGACATGAAGTATAAAACAAAACAACTGGCATGAAGATGGCCCATACCTCCTGCTTCCTATTACCCACAAGCACTAAAACATATATGTAAAAAAAATTACAAAAAACAACACCCCCTCCCCCCAAAAAAAAAACCCAACAAACTAAAAGAGAGCAAGGGAGTAGCTAGGATTTCTGTCATTCATGTATAAAGGAGAGATGTATTTTCTTTCATGAAATCTAAACATCTGTTTTTTCTGGCTGAAGAAGAGGCAACATGGCAAAGGCTAAATTCAGTGGGGAGTCTTGCAGAGCAGTGAATCCAGCCTCTCTTTGTGCTGCCCAAAATGCTGTGAACATGGATAAAGGCTCCTGTTGCTATCACTGTAGTGAGGTAAGGCAGACAGAACTTCTGGTTTTATATAGATTTTAATATAGAATCCACATAATAACCTGGGTAGGATTATAAATGCTTAAAGAAAAGGCTCCAGCGGTGGAGGATGTGCAGGGGAATTTGTGGGCAGTACTGTTTACCTCTGCAAGCCAGGTCTTCTGCTCTGCAGCTGCAACTGCAGGATGTAGCACGTCACCTGTTGTCCTTGCAGTGCCAGACCCTTACCCAGATCCAAGGCTTAGTCCAGAAGCTTCATAGCGCTATCGCATGCCAAAAGGTTGAGACAGTGGGAGAAAAAAATCCAGACTGCTATCTTGAATTCAAATTTCTCTGCATTACTCATCAAAGTTTTTGATTATTGTTCCAGAACATCTGCTCCTTGTCTTAGATTCTCATCTTCAGCATCTCAGTTCTGCATGCACAGCTTAGCCCATTGCTTTGCAGTCAGGAATCACCACTCAGAACCCCATATTTATTCCTTAACCCTGGACAAGATGACAACTGTTTCTGTCTTCTTCCATTGCACAATTCAGGCAAACAGTTTGTCTGCCTTGTTACTAATGCTTTGGGAAACTATCAGAGACTGGTAAACCTGTTTGGGCTTGAGTAAGGAAAGGAAAGGAAATGGGAGAGAAGGGAGTCAGACTTACTTCCTCCTGTTTCTCCTAATATCAAAATGCAGTATTACATTCAGGGTCTCTTTATACATTTTTCTGCTCAACTGTGCTCCAGTCAATTGACTTGTCCCCCTCCCCCCCCCCCCCCAGCAGCTCCTCTCTGCTCCCTGCCCTGTATTTTTTTTTTATTCTTTCAGAAAGATCCCATAAAAATAAAAGCAATTTTAAATGAAAATATTTCTCATTAGTTTTCATAGAAGTATAGAGTCACCCAGGCTGGAATGGACCTCAAAAGATCATGTGGTCCAACCTTTTGTAGGACTGGGAGCCTAGATGAGAGTATTTATCACCCTGTCCAGTCACATCTTGGAAACATCCAGTGATGGGGACCCAACCACATCCTTGGGGAAGTTGTTCCAGTGAATGATTGCTCTTGCTGTAAAAACTGTCTTTCTTTTATCAAGATAATACCTTTCCTGATGCAAGTTTTACCCATTGCCCCTTGTCCTCTCCATGTGGCTCCTTGCGAAGAGAAAGCCTTCATTCTCTGTGTAGCCTTTCTTTAAGTACCAGAAAACTCTGATGAGGTTCCTCCAAGCCTTCTTTTCTTCATGTTGAAAAGACCAAATACTTTCTGTCTTTCCTCATGGGGCAGGTTCTCCAGCCCTTTGATCATCCTCATGGCTTCACTTTGGACCATCTCCAGTCTATCCATGGGTTTTTTGAACTCTAGGAACGAGAACTGGACACAGTACTCCAGGTGCAGCCTGACAAGTGCTGAGTAAAGTGGCACGATCACATTATCTCTGCTAGGCACAGCCCTGCAGTTGCAGCCCAGGATCCATTTCCCTTCACTGCAGCAGCCATGCCCTGCTGATTTATGTTCAGTTTGTTGTCCACTAGGTCACCCAGGCCTCTTTCAGCAATGTCATATGGTAGCAGGGCACAAAAAGCTACCATGGTACTTCAAAACGAGAAAATAAAATTAGTTTTAATTTCGTAAATTTTATTAATAATCTAGCAAGACCCTCCTTAAACTATCTGATCAAGTCCAAAATAATGTTAATACTCCAGTGCTCTTATGTGGTACAACATTTCAAATTCAAACTTATTATCTGAACTTTAATTGCAGATTAAAGCATATTGACACTTTTGCTACATATAAGCAAGATTTAAGTTTTTCTGGAATAATGAATCATGGAAGGCAGCTTATTCATTTAGAACATTAGTTCAAAATTTTCTGTTAATTTTCTAAATTATTATCTGTACCTGTATTGATATTCCCTGAAGTTTTACCAGAAGAAAACTTACAAGATTACTGTGCTCCTAAGTCTTTGTTGAGAACTGGACATCTGTGTTCTAAGTGTGAGAAACTGTGAAAACTACAGTTTGGAATTTTGGAAGGTAATAGGAAAATAATTCCACAGAAGCCTGAATTCAGCAGTGAGTTGAACGGCTGTCTATTCTAACTGGCTTTATAAACACCAGCCATAATGCATAACATTTATATTCAGCTCTATTTTGGAATTGAATGTTATTTTAACTCTGCTTCTGAAATATTGCTATATTCCAGGTTCCACAAATAAATAAAAAAAAAATAATCGGTCAATAAAGACAAATGTAAATTCTATGTGTCGAACAACTACATTATTTGCTTCCTCCCTATTTACAGCTGTGTGTCCAGAAAACCTACACAGAAAAATGCTATCAGAGATCCACACAAAATACCCTCCAGCTATGTATGTAGAATTTCTCCACACTTGACTGATCTTAATGTGTTCCAGAATCCGCATTTACATATATTGTTTTCAATATAAAATATTTAATGTTCCTAACAGGTAAAAAACCCAACCAAACAAACAAAAAAACCAACAAAAAAACCCCCACAAAATTGTTATACTCTCATTTTTTCTTCCTTTAGACATTTGCACAGTTTTAACTCAGACTAGAACAACTGATTTGTGATTAGATGGCAGTGACCCAAGACAGCACTTACCTTGGCAACATTAGAAGTAAGACAAAAAAATTCTTTTCACATGGATGAAGTGTTCTTAACCAATTTTGATGATGCATTAGGCTCAGACAGGTTTTTCTTCACTATCAGGACAGCTTTTTGCCCCTATTTCTCTGCAGAAGTGAGACAAATTCTGATTTCAGTTAAAGAACTCAAGTACTACCTCATTGAAAGAGGAAAAGCTGAAATAGCTTAGAGGAAAGATGAATTACAGCTAGAGTATTCAAAGCCAGAAAGGCAATCTGAAACGAAAGAATCGTAATTGCCCAACTGAGTTGCTTCAGGCATATATGTGGGGTTTTATATCTTATGCAACTTTCTTCATTAAACACATTCATAGCACTCTACTGACCAAAATAGAAAGTCTAGAATTTGAAACTTGTCCTTTGTCTTAGTGCAATTCCCTACAAAACCCCTTTTAGTAGTACCTTCCTTTTCCAGACATTTAAACTACAATCTGTACCAATCCACGCTGTCCCATTGATACCATCACTAGGGAGTATATTCTGATACTATACTAAGACAAAGCAGAAATATTTTTTTCTAAATTGTGTGTGACAGTATTATCCCTAAAATTATTGTCAGTGAAACCAAAATGTGCTGATGTAAAGAGAACATCTCTTCTATTAACTCCAGTAATTGTAATTTGCATGATACCTTTTACTTCCATATATTACATGGAATTCACTATGGTTCACTGAGGTTATCAGACAATTATTTTTCAATTACCATGTTACAAGTGCATTTAAAGGACCAGGCAAAGATATGAGTATAGGTACTGAACACACTCAAAGAAATAGAGTTTCTGCACCAAGACACTTAGACACTGTAAAGGAGAGAGATAAAAAGGGAACAGAGACCATAATGGAATCAAAAGTGAGCAAATGCTCATAATGGGACAGGTCCAAGAATAACACCAAGTCCCCAACACCAGAATCTGTTAATTTTGCTCCTGTCAAGAACTTAATTGTGAACTGTAACCTGTAAAACCACATCCATCCTGTTAATGCAAAGAAGCATATACAATTAGGAAGCAGAACACTGTTTACACTTCCTTTTTATTACCCATATTTATATTTAACATAGCTTTCTTTTTTTAATCACACTAAATTCTCAACTTTCTGAAAGATAGATTTGGTGATAAGAACATCAGATTTCTTTGCCTCATAATGATATATTCTCTGTACCTTCAAAAAATGTGCTTACATCAGAAACATCAAGATTCCTCAAAACATTGGTTGATAATAATACGACATACAATAGTCTATATAACTGCACTCCAATGAAACTCCTCTTTGACAGAACCCTGCAGCAAATAATCCTTTCAGTTTTCATAAAAATAAAAATCTGAATATCTCTCTCACATAACATTCCACTGCAAGCAGACATAAAGAAAATAAGGTTTTCCATCTTTAGAAAATTTTGGTATTTTGAATAATGCTTCATAGAAGAAAAATATCTAGACAGTATTTCAAACTTTCATATTGTATAAAACACTTCAGCAAAAGAACATATTTCAAAGGTAAACTGTGTCAAATCACTTTTAGGGACCTAAGCTATGGGTTGATATTCTTTCCTAGAAAATAAACATCCAGAACAAATTATCCACTGTTTTGGATCTTTTGGGACATACACATTGCATACAGGTTATGTCAAGAACTAACACTTTATTCCTTTTCCCCTGGTGTAACTATGTCATATACATAACAATGATTTATTATGCTGTATTTTAGAACACTTAAAATATTTCTTTGGCTTTGAAAAAATCCTCATCAATTTATAAGCACTAACTGTGACAGCACAGGTCAGGTTTATCTTCATCAGTTTCATAAACTGATAGGTTTATTTTACTCATAAAATAAATTTCCATGTTGGCACAGAGAATACAGTAAATTCAATAATCCTGAAAACTTATTATCATTTCCAGATGATGCTGGCAATCTTGCCGTTACATTTCCAGTCTTAACTCTCAGTAATGTTGTTGTTAAGTCTCCCCTATTATGCAACCTTCCCAAGTATAATAGATCTGAAATAATTTGTTGGAAACTGAGTTTGTCCACTTTGTGATAAATAACCCAGCCCAGAGGTCTGTTAATTCCTTTCTTCTTCCTTCATAGGGACACTTATTCCCATTGTCTACCTCTAGTGTATAATTCAGGGGTGTCCTGGAGTCAGGGGTTGATTTACTATACCACTTACTTTCCAGAGATTTCAAGGACAGCTGACCAGGTCTTTTTTGCAGCAGAAAATTTCACCTGGCACGTGGGAGGCCACATCAGGCCACAGTAACCCTGTGTATCCAAGGGTCTTGATGGCTACATTCATGCAGTACAAGTATCCTATTGCTAGTGAGATATGCTGGAGACACAAGTGTCCAACCTACTGCCTAACATGAGGGCACATGAGATCTGTAGGGCAAGCTTCTGTGAGCTTCATGGACCTCATAATCCTGTGCACTGGTGGTCTTGTAAGTGCTCTTTAGAAGACCATTTCGGTGAGAAATGGTGTAGTTAGTGGTATTTTTATCCATACTTCATCATAAACCACATTTAAAGAATGCTTAGTTCTGAAGCAAAGTTTTCAGAAAATTAAATAATTTTTAGGAATGCATATCTTTTCAGTGAGTGATAGTTTTATATTTCTTATGTTGTCACATAAGACCATTATCTTCTCATTGCTCAAAGCCTACCTTTGAAATAGATATAATTTTAGAAAGACAACGTATTAAACAAAATTCTGTACAATAGCTGTTGTAATATATTCCTTGAAAACCCTATGTAAGAACATTTTTTTTAGTTTAATGTGTAGTACTTACTCAGAAAATTAAAATGGCTTGATCTTTCTGGTTACAGATGCAAATTTTTATGGGTCTGGGGATTTAATTTTTTTTTTTTTTTTTTTTTTTAATTTATCACTTTCCATATATTTTAAACTGATCAAGAGAGAAGTGGTAAATTTCAGACCTACTTCATACTATGAATATTACCAGTGGATATCCACTATGTTATTTAGCACAGATTTTTCTATAATTGTGATACAACAAGAGAATGTTGTGTTTAATTGGCCTCAAAATTTCTCATTTTTTACCTCTGGAGAGGTAGATACAAAGTGTCCCAAGAAGGAAGGCATTTGGGAAGCTACTCAACCTGTCTTAAACACAGACCTTTCCCAGCACAGTTATCTAGTTCCTCAGCTAACTCAAACTATCTAGATAGGGATTTCTATACTGGAAATTGTATATATGAATCTCTTATACCTACATACATACACACAGAGAAACACAGACGATTTCCAGAGGAGAAGCAATCAACCAAAATATCCTTGATTTTGATGACTGCCACTTCAGATCACAAGTACCCATCGTCAGTCTGCCTGAGGCTTTAGAGGAGGCTACAATAACAGCACGCAGAAGTCTGGTTGTAGCTTTGTTTTGGAAAAACAAACACCTGTTACACCTTGTATGATAGTGTAACTATACGAGTACAGTTGGGAACTCCCCAAAATGCAAGGAATATATAATGAGTCACCTACTTTTACACTTCATTTGTAGAGATAATAGGAAGTAGTTTAGTCATGCTAAAACACACCTTTGGACAAACTCGCAAACTTTATCACGCTTGAGTCCTTCACTTCTTTTTACTCATGGTTCTCCCTCTCCTCATTTTCTACCACATTGGTGACACTTCTCCATGTAATTTAGAAGCTCAGGACCTTTTTCTTGCTCTCAGTTCTGGATCTCCTAACTGTAGCCCAGGAAAAAGGCCAAGACAATGTCATAAAAAGAGATGATAAGCATGTCCTCTTCAGTAGCTCCTCACCTTAAACTAATCATAACTCCGAGACTATGTGTGACTTTGTACATATTTCCTTAAGAAATTGATTGGGGAACCTCCAACATTACATTTTTCTCTATGAGCCAAATGTTTATATATGTAGACCGCTGTCTAACCAAGAGTCAGATTATGAAATGCTTAAAGTAAAAACCTTATTGGATTATTACCTCAAAAATCACAATTTTAATCTGTAGCAACAATAACATTTTATTATTACTATCCCTGTTATTAGTACTGTAGCCCAATCCTCTAAAGCTATCAGCTGTTTCCTGTGGTTATTCATCCAGTTTAAGACCAGTGCCAACACATAGATGTTTCCGAAATACTGCCCAGCAATTTCTTCAGGAAAAAGAAATATTTTAGGGCAGTAATTGCATGTCAATGGGATTAATTAATATTTGCCAAGTAATACTTAAGTATTATGTTATTGTTCCATTTCTACCTACCAAAATAATTATTCTGTTCAGCTATTCCAATGTCAAGTAGGATTATTTTACACTTTATAGACTGAATTGTAGAGAGCTTTATTTGTACAGAGCCAGCAAAGCTTCTTTAAAAAGAAATTATTATCTAACTATTATTGCAGTTAAATAGTAATTATTCCATTTATCTGTGCAACCAGCAATAGAAACATTATCAGAGCATTAGTTCAAATTATGCTTTGAATTCTTAAAGGGTTTAAGAAAATGATCCAGAAAATATTTATATTTATTTTCAGAAATATAAACAAATCATTGTTAAAAAAATATAAAAATTACTGGAGGGCCGCAGATATTAGCTTTATACTAAAGACCACTTTTACTGAAGTTAATTTATATTTTAAATTTCATAGTTGAATGGGATCAATTTCATAAATTATGTGTAGTTTAAAACATCTGAATTATGGTAGCAACTCGATAAAATTTTAAATATTGCTGTCGTTCTGTTTGTTTACTGAACTGATATTCACAGGTAGCTGCAGTACGAACAGTGAGGCACTACTGTATGTTTATAATACTGAACAAACTGTATCCCTCTCAGTTTTAATACAGACCCTGTTTGTAAAAAAGATTATATTAATAGTATAGGAAAAATCTTCATCTTAAATTCTGGCCATGTTTACAATGTGGTAGGCACAGAACAAATATAAGAATAATATGCTCTGTGTGTTTTGTTGTTAAACAAGACAAAAAAACCCCAAAAACAAATAAAAAAATACGCAAGGTTAGAGAGGATTAATAGAGCAGTGAGTGTGCATTTAATAAAGCTTTTCCAGCTCTTGGCACTTTTGTGACACTTCTGGATGGGTGAAGATGTATCCTGAAGGTGGGATTGCACCTCACCATGGCAGGATCTCTGTTCTTGCTGTGGTGGTGGGAGAGAAAAAGACGTTTCTGAATGGTGATGTGGGGGTGCAGGATGCTCATTCTTCCTGTGCTTGCCTTAGCTATGCCTTCAGCTCCTGGAGCCACTGCTTTGCATTAGCTCATGCCTAAGCCTTGTGCTGGTGATGCTGCCAGCACAGCTAGAGCTCTGGTCTGAGCTCTTGGCGCTTGCCCTTTGTGCAGAGGGCACCTTCACTTGCAGAGGGTGATATCCACCTCCACTGGGATTGCCCCAGGGTAATGTGTTCGGGCTCCCAGGGCTTGATCTGCCTTGGGCTCCACAGGCACCTTCTTCAGGCTCCCCACAGCACAAGAAGCAGTGGGCAGCCATGTACAGCAACAGCCACTGGATGTGATCAGTCAAAAATCTGCCCAGATCCTATGTGTCATCCATCTTCTTCTATCTCCTTCTCCTTTTGTTGTGTGTAATATAACCCATCCATGGGTCCTACACTTAATTCTGTGGTCAAGCAGATGATTAAGATTGCAATTAAACTAATTATTTCTTCTTCCAATACTAGTGTATCAACTGACAGGAAAAAAGTTCTATGTCTAAGAGCAAATACTTCCCCTTCTTTTCCTTACTGAAACACTAAGGAGGTACAAGTAAACAGATTCCACATCTGAGTCAGTGTTATCAATCCTATGCAACTCCAAAGAGAGAAAATTGTTGAGGCACAGCTAGTATGCAGTAGCTCTGCCAAAGACACCTATGGGCCCACCACCATTTGATTACCTTGCTTTTCTTCTGAATTTAGCAAACATTAGGCACTGGAAAATATCTGATTCACACTCATCAATGACATCACCCCAAATCTGTGTGAATTAACAGGAATTTTGTGATAACCTTTAACAGAAATAGGATTTCAATAAACATCTGCACTCATCAGTAATGCAAAAGTTAAGAAAAATGTCACACAAGTACAGATACAGGACATGAGAGAACTTTGATTAGAGGTAATTTGACAAAGGAGTTGTGACAGAATATGGATTACTTGAGAAGGAGTCTGGTTTTATGCTCCTTGTGAAATTAGTATGTTGTAAATTTTTCTTTGAGTTTATTAACCTGGCAGAAGTTTTCAGAAATTAATGGACTTGCCTAAGACAAATAACACAGGCAGGACTCCAGCTCTGCCACAGGTCAGAGGAACCAAATTGCAGCATCTCCCTCCCAGATACCATTGAAGATTCAAAGTTCTGAAAAACTCAGCTCCTCACTGAGGGTTTGGGAAAGACTTTCTGTACACTCTTCTCAGAGTCATGCTATTAGCAGCAAAATAACCAGTGGAGAGGATTGTTACAGAGGACTTTCCTACAGGAAATTCAAGTCAGTTAAAGCACTTGCCACAAAATATTGGCAATTTCTGAAGGGTAAGTAACAAGTAAACCTTAAAAAAAGAAAGGCAGTTGAGAGGAAAACAGTATTAAAAAAATGTTACACAGGACCTTACTTAATTATTCATCTTTCCAGTATGTGTTATTCACCTGTTTGCCACTTGGTTTTTAGGGAATTTTCACAGTAATCTGCATAACCTACAGTAGTTAGGAAGTAAGAAAGGTTGGTTGCCAATTTCTTTAAAAAGTCTGTGACAAGCAATCTGGATCAGCAAGTTTCTTTTTTCCAACTCTCTCACTGCCCTCTGTTTCCCACTGGAGAGAGTAGGATCATCACTGGTTCTATCCTATAGATTTTTCCTACCAAATTTTATCTATATTGCTATTGCCATTTACCTTGACCAAGTGACCAAACAAACCGTAATGAACGGAAATTGCCAGCCAGTCATGGCAGATCTTTTTGTCCCTGTAGCCACCAGGTATCATCCCAGCATCCCATGGATGCTGCTTACACACCTGTGGCTGTTCATATGGTTTCCTACAGCAGCAGTGGTACTCTGCCCCTTGTTCCTGTCACAACTTGCACTCTCCTGTCTTGTCTCTGCTGCATATATTTTGGATCAGGTGTCAGATCTAAACCGTTCTTCCTTCTTCCACTATCTGGCCACATTTTGATGCTTTTCCCCTTTTTCTGCTGTCCTGATTTCAGCTGGATACATAAGCATCTACATGATCTACCTTCACAACCAGGTTCTGCACCTGGGCAGCAATATCTTGCTGCAATGTGGCAGCCCAGATGAGCTTACTTCTGTGCTGTCAGTTACTCTGCTTCCATAGCTGCAATGACCCCCACAGAGCATTTATTACCATCCATGAGTCAGTATAGAGGTAAAGCATTGGCCATTTTTCTCATTCAGCAACTTCTAAAGCCAGCTGGATAGCTTTTACCCCTGCAGACTGACTTGATTCACCTTCTCCTTCAGCAGCTTCTGCAGCTTGTCACAGGGTGCTCCATACAGCTGCCTTCCACTTCCAATGTTTTCCTACAATACAGCAAGACCCACCAGTAAGCAAGGCATACTGCTTCTCGTTTTCCAGTAATTTATTATACAATGAGACCTCTTTGGCATGTGTCACTTCATCCTCTGCTGACGTTACAAAATGTTTGCCTTCTGGCCAGTCCATGGCCATTTCCAATATTCCTGGAAGACTGGGATTTCTGATTTGAGCTAGCTGTGTGATCAGTACAACCCATTTACTCCATGTAGTATCAGCTGCATGATGTGTAGAAGACACTCTACCTTTCAACATCCAGCCCAGCATCAGCAATCCGGGTGCCAGGAGGAGCTGTGTCTTGGTGTTAATCACTTCCAAAGCAGCTTGAATGCCTTCACTAGCTGCCAGTATCTCTTTTTCAATTAGAGTACAGTGTGGCTCCCATCCTCTGTATCCCTGTCTTCAAAACCTAAGGTTTGATCTCGAGTCTCCCCTAGTGCTTTCTGCCAGAGGCTGCAGATAAAGCCATTCTCCCCAGCTGCAGTAAAGCACAATTTTACAGCTTGCCACGTCTAAACTGGCCCAAGGGCTACATGAACTCTCTCCCATTTAATTTGTTCTAAGGCTTCTCATTGCTCAAGGCCCCATTTAAAATTGTTCTTCTTCCAGGTCATTGATAGAGAGGGCTTACAATCAGATTGTGATTTGGAATGTGCATTCTCCAAAAACTCACAGCGCCTAAGGAAGCCTGAGTTTCTTTTTTTACTAGAGGTGTTTTTTTTTGCTGGAGGCGTTGCTGTTACCCATCCACTGGGATCTGACTATGTCCACCTTACCATTTTATTCCCCAAAACTGGATCTCCTGTCCAGGTTCTTTGACCTTACTTTGTTTAATGGCAAAACCACCTTTCAGAAGGATTTGGACTATTTTCTTCCCTTCCTCAAAGTCCTCTGTTGCTGTATTGCCCCACATGGTGGTGTCATCAATATATTGCAGGTGTTCTGGAGCTTCACCTTTTTCCAGTGCACCCTGGATCAGTCCATGGAAGATGGTAGGGCTGTGTTTCCACCCCTGGGACAGTCAATTCCAGGTGTACTGGACACCCCTCCAAAGGAAAGCGAACGCTGGCTTGCATTGTGCTGCCAAAGGAATTGAGAAAAATGCATTTGCGTTATCAATGGTGGCACGCCACTTGGCTGCCTTTGACTCCAGTTCATACTGAAGTTCTAGCATGTCTGGTACAGCAGCACTCAGCAGCAGTGTGACTTCATTCAGGCCATGATAGTCTGCTGTTAAGTCTCCATTCTCCATTAGATTTTCACACTGTCCATATGGGGCTGTTAAAGGGTGAGCATGTCCTGCTGATCACTCCTTGGCTCTCCAGTCAATGAATCAGCTTATGGACGGGAATCAGGGAGTCCCAGCTGGTGCAGTATTGCTGCCAGTGCACCGTTGTTCAGCCTCCAGCAGCCCCACAACAGAAGGGTCTTCAGGAAGGCCAGGCAAAGTAGACAGCTGCTTAATTTCCTCTGTCTCCAAGGCAGCTATAACAAAAGCCCACCAGTACCCTTCCGGGTCCTTAAAATACCTTCTTCTAAGACATTCTATGGCAAGGATGCACAAAGCCTCTGGGCCAGTCACAATGGGATGTTTTTCCCACTCATTCCCAGTCAGGCTTATTTCAGCCTCCAATACCGTTAGCTGTTGCGATCCCCCTGTCACTCTAGAAATACTGATGGGTTCTGCCCCCTCATAGCTTGATGGCATTAGGGTACACTGTGCACTGGTATCTATTAAAGCCTTATACTCCTGTGGGTCTGACATACACAGTTCAGTAAACCCAATTGTCCCTCTCTTCCACCTGGCTGGAGGCAAGGCCCCTCTAGTACTGCTCATAGGATTCTCCACCAGTGCAGTGAGCAGCGGGGACCAGCTGTAGTGTGGAGCAGCCCTGCACACTTCTTGTAAAAATGGGTTAGAATTTCTTTCTATAGGACCAGGAGTAAGATCAGCCCTTTTATTCTGTATGGGCAACTGCCCAGGAGACTGGAGCAGCAGCCTCCCTGGAAGAACCCCTATTTGTGTTGGTTTCTCCTTGTAATTCAGGTACCTGTGCCTCTAGGTTTGAGGTAGGTTTTCCATCCCACTTCCTCACGTCTACTCTGTAGTTCCACAGATAAAACCACAGGATACCCTGTGGTGTGTGCCTTCTATAACCTCCCTCCCAAGTAGAAGGCTGCTTATTGTTAATAGCTGAGATGTAGGTCCTCAAAGGTGGAGAGTAGGATCTATACTCTTTGAGTTGCTAAACCATTCCCTGGATGGCTGAGACAAGGCTGAGGACTTGTGTCCCTCTTTTAATTGCTTGTCAACTCACCCTTCCATAGAAGGTGATCCCAACTGGTTGGCTTCCCTACCTTCTAATTCCAAACTACTAGCCCCATTATTCCAGGATCAAAGAAACCAAGTGATAATGTGCCTACCTGGACAACAGCTAAAATCTTTTTGCATATCCCGCAGCTCACTCACCAATAGGGATTAAGTAGTTTCCTCTTCTGCTTCGTCCTCTTGTTCATGTGATGATCTTGTTTCATCCTCCTTTGCTAAATGTTTTCTGTGTCCAATTCTTCTTATGTATAGGGGTAACTGACAATGGCACAGGTTGGTCCTCTGGTTCAGTTGTATCAGCTGTCACCAGGGGCTGAGAAGTTGTAGTGCCATTTGTCAGGTTTTGAGTAGTTGCAGTACTTATTGCTGAAGTTTCAGTAGCTGCAGTGCCTGTTGTGGAGATTGGAGTAGCCACAGCGCCTGCCACTGAGGTCTGAGTAGTGACAGGCCTTTCACGGGGGCTGGAGCAGCTGCAGTGCCTGTCAGGGGAGCTGGTGTAGCGACAGATAGTTTCCTAACCCTGAACAAGATCTGAACCTCATTCAGCGTTCCTAGCAGAAACAGGATCAGCAATAGGTAGGTTAGTCTCAGCATCCCAAGGTTATTAAAAATTTTCAAAATTCTCAAACACTTTTGTTATTAGCCTGGAGGAGAAGGAATATGTTGGGAAGGAGGGAAGATGTCTCCCCCATATGTTGGCTCTCTGAGGAGAGAATGCAAAAAGTGTAATTATTAATAGTTCCCACTAAATGGTTCCCGATGTACAGAGGTGACAACAGTGCTGAGTGCACAGACCAGAATAGTTTCACGGCTGGTGATTCTATCATATCATAAGCCAGCATCAAAAAGTACAAGACAATGATAACCTTAGCCCAGGGCCCAAGGATGACATACAGCACAACAAGGAACACGTACTGTAAGTAAAGTATTACATAATTCAACCCTGAAATCATGCACAGCAACTCTGAGGGGAAATACTCAACATTGTGACCAGCAGCTATTGAACTAATGTAGTACATGCTTATAATAAATTTGTTTTAACATGCTCTGGTTAGATCTGTCATTATCCCAACTCTCCATGTCCCACTTTGGGTGCCAAAAAGTACTGTTGTGGTTTGATCCCAGCCAGCAGCTAAGTACCGTGCAGCTACTCGCTCATTCCTCCTCTCCCCAGTGAGATAGGGAGGAGAATCAGAAAAAGGTTAAGCCCATTGGTTGAAATAAGAACAATTTAAAATAAAGTAGTAGTAATAATAATGACAAAACCAACAACAATAGTTGTAATGAAGAGGAGAGGGAGAGTGAGGAATAAAATCCAAGGGAAAAAATAAAAAGACCAAGGGATTCATAATAAAATTGCTCATCACCTACTGACCTATACCTAGCCCGTCCCCAAGCAGCAATTGGTGGGCCCTGGCCAGCTCCTCCAGCTTTATATACTCAGCGTGATGTTCTGTGGTATGGAACATCCCTTTGGCTAATTGGGGTCAGCTTTTCTGACTCTGCTCCCTCCTGGCTTCTTGTGCACCTGCTCTCTGGCAGAGCATGGGAAACTTGAGAAGTCCTTGACTTAGGGCAAGCACTACTTGGCAAGAGCTAAAACATCAGTGTGTTACTAACATTATTCTCATTGCAAATCCAAAACACAGCACTGCACCAACTACTAAGAAGAAAATTAATTCTATACCAGCCACAACCAGGACAGTATCCATCCTTATTCCATACCATTTATGTATGCCACGCTTTCCAATACACTATGTCCTTTCCTATCTTTTGACATAAACACACAGATATCATCCTTTAGTCTTTGGACCATCCCTATAGAAGTCCATTAAGCTCATTTAGTCTATGGCTTTGGGCTCCATCTGTCATAACAGTCTTTCAAGGCTAGGAAAGATGGTACATGGTGTTGGATTGTTGCATGTTGAAACCAGTTCTGATTCTATCACTGCTGTGCTGATCCAGATTCATCACAGTTCATTCTTCATTAGTGTGGTGATCAAAAAGGAGTAGGGTTCAGATCCCCAGAACCAGAGTGCCAAAGATGAATGCTGTGAGGCACCCAGTATGGTGATGGACATATAGCTTCCATAGAAGTGACAGTATGCAGTGGTTTATAGCAATTAACATCATACAATTTAACTCATTGGCCATTTTCACCCAAAATAAAATCCCTTTGAGGTACACATCAGACTTCCCCATCCTCCCATATTATCCACCAAGTGTACCCAGGTCCTTGAGCAAAAGCAGTCCCACAAATGGATTGGCCTTTGCCTGAGGCGGGAATAATCCAGACTGTTTTATCTAGCATATTTTAGGGTGCTCTACTTTAACTTTATCCCCTTCTACAGCACCTGAAAGCCTGGCTGGCAGATCCTCTGGTATTGACTAACAAGGTAGATTTTGTTAAGTTTGCATCCCAGTGTTTGGAAGACCCACCACTCTTTGCTGTCAGTGTAGTCTTTAATAGTCCAGATGCTTTTTTCAGAGGCTGGTGCATGATAAGGGATATGATATAGCCATTCATGCTCTTTGTCCCAAGTGTCTATAAGGCCATTTCAGAAATGAGTCCCATTGTTTGATTCAGTTCTTTCTGGGGTGTCATGTCTCCATAACACCCACTTTTAAATGCCCAGGATAGTGTTCTGGGTGGTGGCATTGGGCACAGGCTACTTTTCCAGGCATCTGGTGGTTGCTTCCACCGTTGTAAGTACATGGTGATTGCCTTGGCAGTTTTTTGAGTATCTTCATCACAATAATTATTGTTATTTTCTTCCTTTTCTTCTTCTTCTTTGTATTATTATTGTTATTGTTTATTATTATTGTTATCATCATCATCATTGTATTGTGAAGTGGGGGTGAGCAAGCCGGGGTTAAACCATGACATGCATTTTGCAGAAGTTACTGGAGAATGTCTACACAAAAGGGAAAAAGAGTAATTAAAACTTCCCAGTTGGGGAATCCAAATTTAAAAAAAAAAAAAAAAAATAATCACGAAGAGAAGACAAAATGCTAGTAAGATTCTTCTAGCTTTCTGTACAAGTTCAAAGATTATATGCAATGTAACCCTCAAATAAAGATTGTATATCTTGGTGATTGTCCAGGGAAAGTAATCACATTCTGAGTACAAAAACCTGAGTATCAGGACTACAGAGATGTTTTGGTTTGTATCTGTAGAATTACTAAAAGAGGATAAAAAGTACACACAGAGAGATAAAAGTATACAGAATATATTCAGATCTATTTGCAAGCTAAGAAACAATGCAGCAAAACTATGTTCAGTTCTATGCTGTCTGGAAAATCAGAACTGATTATATTTCCAAATTCCGTTTAAACTCTAGGAGATAATTCCCAGTAAAAAGTAGCCAGAACAGAGATATATATACACACATATGTATTATAAACAATCCTCAAAGGAAAAGAATATGATTGAATTTATTACAGACATTTAGGGAAAGAAAAACTCAAACCCCAAACGCCTCCAAGCAACACATTCCTTTTCAATGAACAAATTTACCCTCTTAATGTGAACCTCAAATATCATATAGACAGGAAAAAATTAATAAAATTAAGGAATAAACCCTGTATATTAAAACAAAGAACTCACATGGATGCTTTTATTTTTTGGCTCTAAACCTTTCTGTTTGTATGCAACTTGGACCAAGATCAAGAAACTTCGATAGACAGTGGGCAAAAAATACATATCTAAGCATTTGCCCAGTTTTGGTCTAACACCACTTAACATACTCATTTTGGAAAGAACCATGAAGGGGAGAGAATCTGCTCATAATGAAATGCCAGACTGTGTTTAAAGCCTGGTAAAGGAAAGAACCAGGGTAACAGAAGATTATGACAGGGTGCTGCTTATTACATGACAGCTTTGGCCTGGAGACTACACCCAAAGTTAAGAAGTCAATTTGATATTCATATCAAACTACTAATATCTTTTTAGGCAATGACAGGAAAAATACAAGTTAGGGTAGATGTTACCAGCAGTCATCTTTAAGAAATGGAATGAAAACACTTAACTAACATGTTCCCTATTTGGGAAAAAAATTAAGCCCCAGTCTTGCTTCAAACAGGTCTTCCCAGAACGTTGGTTTAAGGTTCTATGTACGTAATGAGACTGAATTATTTCTAAAACTATTTTTTACAATAAATGAATATTAGTAAAATGTTTTTCCACTGTATGTTATTAATAATGTTAAAATGTAAAAAGCTACATAAATACGAACACATAAACCACAAAATATTTTGGAAGATAACTAAAAATAATGCTACATCTGTCAAACTACTTACTGATGTTTTGAAGCACCCCAAATGGCCCAGTATATGAGTTTCATATATTAAAAGGTCATATATTTTAAACCAGAGTCCTTATCTCAAAGATTCTGCAGTATTAATTCTGTGGGATATGACTGTTCAAGTTATGGAAATTTTATATAACTGTGTCTGCCTGTGTGACTGGCATGCAAATGCATGGAATCTGTCAAATTATTTTAAAATAGTTTGGAATTTTTTTTTCCTTTTTTTTTCCCCCAGTAGAAAATTCATCTACTATATGTACCCAGAATTATTAAAAAAGCTTTAGTTACATCAGTCAACTGCATAGTTTTGGAAAGGTCATATATTCATGGGCTGCAGTCTTTCAAAATAGATTGGGCTAATACCAGTGGAATGGATGACAGCATTTATTAAGTCCACTGTCTTGGGTGAAATCCAGCCTGTTCTGCCAGCTTGTTTCACAATGACATCCTTGCTTTCAGGGTACTGATAAAAAGTCTTACCTACTGAGTGTGATATAAATAATTTTTTTTTTCTGTATTAGAATGTATTTTCTTTTTATCTTACAGCAAAAGTTAATTAGACTATTTCAGTTTCCTTGTATTTTAGATGTAATTGTACATCTAAATTGCTGTTCCATATTCATGCTATTTCATGTCCAGCTGACAGATATTATTGTAGAGATTATACAGGTTATTAACATTTCAGTGAAAATTTGAACAAATTTAAAGACAGAGTTTATATTCTTAATCAGTATTCTATTTGTTTATTTATTTAGAAAGGAAATAAAGTTGGTTGATTTAGAGGAACCAGAACTGAATTTTCACGAAATTAGGAAAATGAAGAATAATTAGCAAAGATATTCAATAAAAAGATCAGTTTTCATTTGCTAGTTTACTTATTTCACTTAACTACTGTTTTGTTTCTGAGAAAACAGGAAGAATGTGACAGTACCCAAACACTTTTATCAAAAATTAATAGTAGCTCTGGCTTAGACCAGGTTCAATATGTCCTCCTGAACTTATATGGGAAGATCCCACAGAAGGACCTAAATGATCATAGCACTTGTAAATTGTGAAAATGAAGCATTAGTCCTCAGATGCATGCTTCTAAACAAGCACGATATCCGAAGCTTAAAAAAACTCAGCATCTCAGCAGATGTCTATTGCAGTCCCTGATGGGGATCAGGAAGGTAGACTTCCAAAGGACTCAGTCTTGTTGGTATTCCAGGCCATGATTACCCCACAGAAACAAAATCAAGGCTAATTCTCCTACTGAGGGGGAGAACAGTAATTATCTTATTGAGGCAGAAGTGTTTCATTCAGACATCTCTGAATGTTTAATGAAACATTGCCAAATGCAATGCAGTTTTCAGATAGATTAAGACTGAGTGCCAAATCTTCTCTCTCCCAGGTGACAAAACTATCAGGATTCAAAAATCATACTGAATCTGGATGGCTCCTCCTGGCTCAGGGAAAGCTGTACTCTTTGTGTCTCGGTTGTATTGTTTTGAGAGGTGTATATAGAAAAATGTCTTCAGTCTATTCAGTACTGTTCTGGGATGTCTAGATGTGAAGCAACTAAAAAAAGGGCCTCTTTCTTCGTTACTACTGTATAACAGTCCAGACAATTATATCTTCTCCATGACATATATTAGGTATTTTGGTCCCTCCCTCTCCTCCCCAATGACGTTAATCACACACCTTTCTCGGAAGCATGTTTGTAGATACTTATTACTAAGAGAGACCCCTTCCATTTCCACCTGGTAAATCTGATAGGCAGAATGGCCACCTCAAGCCCTGAGCACCCAGTGTGCCATTCAGCTAGCACTGAGTTACCTGTTCTCTGCTGAAGGGCAGGCTCCTGACTCTTGATTAGCATGCTGCAAAGTTTTAGGTCTCACTTTTCACCAATGTTGTCCTGCAAAAATGCAAGAAAAGCCCAAATACCAGGCCCAGTAATCATGGCATTGAATCTAACTTGAAGTTTCTCTCTAGCCTGTTCCTGTAACTGAAATGGTAGACTTTCTCAAAAGACTGCTCATTTCTGAACACAGTTTCATCCCCAACATGACTTTCTTCTGCTTTCATATATT
This sequence comes from Falco rusticolus, assembly GCF_015220075.1. Classification (NCBI taxonomy): domain Eukaryota; kingdom Metazoa; phylum Chordata; class Aves; order Falconiformes; family Falconidae; genus Falco; species Falco rusticolus. Next base: position 103,586,626 of record NC_051188.1, on the reverse strand, counting down.
TTGAAGGGCAGAAATAAAAGGGAGCCTTCAGCTTGCAGAGTGGGTCCTTTAATCCACAAATCCCATTTAAGAAGAAATGAATTTATCAAAACTGTGTCTCACCTCCAGAAACTGGCAAATTGTAATGAACTCCAATCGTTCTTAACACTAAGCTTTCAAAATCTGCTGCCTGTCCAAGGTCTTCAGTGCCTCCAAGATGACTCTCACTACCAAAAATGTTCATGAACATGATTTGGTGAATATAGTCTGATAATTAATGAAGATGTATTGAAGGCAACAAGCTTTTTTTTTTTTTTTTGCTTTTTTTTTTTTCCTCGAATTAGTGTTTCAAATGGGTAAATTTAAATGAGTAATTCAATGAATCAGTTTGGCACGGAAAATTGGCCAAGTAAAAATTTCTCCTTTCATCTCGAAGAGCTTCAGTAACACCTGAAGCACACCAAACAACAAAGGTGTCTTCACAGGCAAGTACAAATAGATGTGTTTTCTTTCTATACCTATAAGTTAAGTTTGCCAGATGCAACTTATTTTGAATCTGGAAACTACAGAGGTCAGTTCTGCGTCCAGGCAAATAAATGGCACTGAGGAAACAGATGCTTGAACATTGTTCAACACTGACAATGATATTTACAGTCAACTAAGGACATTAGCAGGATGAATGGGCATCTGCAGGCATCTGTTTGTACAGGCAGGTAAAGGTGGTGGTGAAATGGAGGGAAAAGGGAAGCTGTGGAGGAAAGAGTGAAAAAGCAATGACTGGAAAACATTTTTGAAAAAGAATTTGATGAAATTTAAAGAGGGAATCTGTGTGTATGTCAGGAAAGATACTACCAACATGGTCTGTAACCTCAGCTGTTCAAAGCATGTACCTGTCAAATAGATAGGAATATGGCTGGTTCTAACAGGCAGCTGAAAAAGCAGAGTTTTGAATTTTAGCTAAGCTAACCACACAACCAATCTCTGCACTTCATCTGAAAGTATTTAGGGATGTCAGACAGGGATCACATACTCTGATTTATACTGAAATATTTCACCAGTGCATTATGGAAGGAAGAAATATAAGTTGAGGAAACACCTTTGAATATGATAAGACCATGCAAATATCACATGCAAGTCACGACACCTAAAATCTAGCATACCAAGCTAACTAAAAGTTGATTTTTGAATACTTGCCACTCCAGAGGAAAGATAAGTGGTAATAACAATTAAATAAGGAAATAAATCAGTAAAAGTGTACATCCGTGTTATACATTTTCCCTTTAACTCTTGCTGTTAGGTGTCATTTAAGGGAGTGCTGAAGTCTTCAGAGTTAACAGGCTGGGCCAGGCTTCAAAATGTAGCATCAAATTGCACAGGACTTCTACAGCTCTGTTCAAATCACTTTGTCACTTGTGTATCTCTCTGGTTATTTTACTTTTCTTTCACATTACGCCTGTCTTTTCTGCTTATGTTACAATCTCCTCATAGCAGATGACATGTTTGTTCACGTTTGGGATTTGACACAATGGGGCTGTAATCTCTACTGCATTATACATAATACAAATAATAGTTTCGACCCTATCTTCTCTATCTACTTTTTCCTGTGTAATCACACTTGATTGAAATCCTGCTAGCAAAAATATTGACTCAGAACACATAATATCTTCATTTTGCTACACTCTTACTGTCTGTGGCCACCTGAAGTGACATTTAAACAAAAAACACAACCACCCCACACACACAACGATAAGCAGATGCCTTTCCATTTCAACGTCTTTTGTTTCCCCTTCCTTTCTTCCCTTGTCATCAATAGTAACTTCTTTGATATGTGATAATGTGAGGTAATTCATGCCCTTATATCATTCTGAAGACACAACTCCACTGATTTTTGGATTTCTTCCTATTCCTTCCCTGAAACCAGTCAGTGCCATCTGCCATCATCCGGCCCACTTGCTTGCAGGCTGCCTATACCCTTCAAGGCTGCGGTCAATTGTCACCCTATAAAGGGTCTGTACAGAGACTCTGGCACTGCAGTTGTACAGCTGTTTTCCTTTCTACACTTTCCTGTGATTAAATACATTGTATGTTCTTGTTCTTGCTCTTTTTTCCTTCTGGAACTATGTTATTGGTGGTGGTTTGTGTACTTGTAGTCATAGCAAAACCTCATTCAGACTTCAGTTTTTTCCTGTCTTCTTTTCTTGTCTCTGCTGATGTTCATCTCAGGTTATTGGTTTTCTTACAGTCTTGGTGTTACAAAAAATGGTCCATAGTGATTCAGTACAGGAAAGACATGGACCCACTGAAGCAGGTCAAGAGGAGAGCCACAAACATGATCATAGAGGTGGAACACCTTTCCTAGGAGGAAAGGCTGAGGAAGTTAGGATTATTTAGCCTGGAGAAGAGAAGGCTTCAGGGAGACCTTATTGGGGCCTTTCAATATTTAGAGGGGGCTTACCAGAAAGATGGGGACAGACTTTTTAATAGGCCTGTAGCAACAGGACAAAGGGTAATGGTTTTAAACTAAAAGAAGGTACATTCAGACTAGATATAAGGAAGGATTTTTTTATGATGACGTAACAGTGGTTAAACACTGGAACAAGTGATCCAGAAAGGTAGTAGATGTCCCATCCCTGGAAATATTCAAGGTTGGATTGGACAGGGCTCTGAGCAACCTGATTTAGTTGAAGATATCCTTGCTTATTGCAGCGGAGTTGGATTACATGACCTTTAAAGATCTCTTCAAACAATGAAGTGCTTGTTAATTCCACATTGATTATGGTCAGTAAAATAGGCTGTTCAGCAATTTTGGGGACCAGGTATTCCAAGATGTATAAAATGTGTTCAGGAAATCTACGGTAAATGAAATGAAGGAAAATAAAAAAATACCTTTTTTTTTCTGATGATAATTTAGTCATAAACAACAGAATGGTTTCATCCAAATTCAGACAATATTTTCTCTGAATTTTTGCACAGTCATCTTCGTCTGTCCTGATACTTAGCCTTTTTTGGGAAGTAGGGTGAAGCAAGTAACATTTTTATTCCAAACAGGGATTAAATTGCCAAGTTACTTGAAGAAAAATCTTACCTGCATCTGTAGTCCTTTTTCCTTCATTATCCAAATACTCACCATACTACAAAGACTACTACTATGTGAAAATGCAAGCAGGTTGACATTGAACATGTTATCTTAAATCAGGCATTTCCTAAGCTTAAAAAAACTCTTTCTTCCCTAACATACTTTTAATATTTTGGCATTAAACTCAAAGCAAGCCATATCAAAATTTAAACTTTGCAAGTGTAGAAATATTTATGACACCCTGGAAAATAAACACATTTTTATTTGGAAAATAAACACATACACTTAGCATCTTAAAAATACAGAAGGGAATGATCTTACAAAAACCTGCATTCTTTACAATATTGAATCATCTTAAGAAATGATAGCTAGTGTTAAGCTTCCATGAATTTGCAGCAGAGGGAAATTATCTCATAGAAAATAAAGGAAATTTATTTTAAAATCTGAATATCAGAGGACAGAAAATATGTGATGTTCAAAGGATGACGTTGTTTTAGACTGATGTTCAGAATGTAATATTTGGTAAGGAAGCGTTACACTATACGTAGTTCCTGAAAAAGAGAGAGAACTATATGATAAAAAAGTTAAGGTTTCAACCTTTTCTATTTGAAGTTTGAAATATACAGTGATATTCTGTGAAACAAATGTATCATTAATATGATCACAAGACTATAATTCTTTTTAACAGATATGTGTTGTCAATTCCTTTGAAAAAGTACTTGTCAAAATATGTTTTCCTTCATGTTGGAATTGAGAGAGTGAACTTACCATTTGGCCTTCCATAAACTCTGGTGCTTGATAATCTCAGCTACATAAATGCCTCTAAGAAGCACTTAAATAGGAGCACAAGCATGTCTCAAGCAAATAAATTAAAGAATTAACATGAAAATTAATTGAATTCTCTTTTTTGGTGAAAAATGGTCAGTCAAGGTCAGAACCTTTTTCAAACTCCCAGACTTTTACATTCATTCTCATTGCCCTGTTCTAATGCTTTTCATAACATGTAAAATCCAGTCATGCCATAAAAAAACATAATGAGAAAAATTGCTGAACTGTACAATGTTGCTATGTAATTGATAGATACTCTTCAAATTGTTGTCTGGATAAACTCTTCTGTCTGAATTAACTTTTTCATCTCCACTGTCTATTGATGCAAAGAAAAAC